>NC_060176.1:60107140-60707140 GCF_021184085.1 Oncorhynchus gorbuscha
TTAAAAGTGCAGGAATAAAAGTTTTTTGGAGTGTGCCATGCTCAATCAAGTACAATGTACCCTTAAATATTTGAGTCACTTCGGTGAAAGAAAAATGTTCAGCTGCCCCTTTAAGGGGCGGGCCAGTTATGTGGTGGGACCAATCATTTATATATACACTAGAGGACTGACAAGGGCAATGTTTTGAAGCCACCACACCTCCGTCTTGACACTCATCCTCCATTGTAAAAAGATATATATTTTGGAAGCAATAGAAATGCATTTATTAATGTCTATATTCATTTTTGACACATTTATTATATTACAGACACCTAAAAGCATACTTTTCAATTATGTTATTTGAGTTAAACATAAAAAATAAAATAATATATAACATACTAATGTTACTGTCCCCACTACAACTAAATACTTAAATACATGTAATTTTGTACCTGAAACATTTAATGTAAATACTGTAGAATTCCATTCATTACTATGGAGGACTGCTCCTACTGGGGAGTGCCAATATGGCCGACTGGTGGCTTCAAAGGTTCTCATCAGCCAATAAGTTACATCACAAATACAGGGTATATATACATCATTGGGTGGGACGCCCAGGTCTGTCTGTGAGAGAAGATTCTCTGACGTCTCATCCCTAGCAGTTGAGCAAAGCTCAAACTAACATTGAAAAACAACTTTTTTATTTATTTTACCTTTATTTATACATTTTTTTTGTCATTGAGATAATATCTCTTTTCCAAGAGAGACCTGTAAACAAAACGATGTAAATAACCAAGAAACTTCTATGCCTGTGCACTTTTTAAAATGAATCTTTCAGCACTTCACTCACAGTGCGCAGAGCGCCCAAGGCACTGTTGCTGCTCGAGGTGAGATATATGGGACTCTAGTTCTTTGTGTGATTAGCTACCAGCAATGAAACAAAACGGCAGAAATACCTTTTTGCTGTATATCACAACTCGCACATATGCTAATACGTTACTTTTTCAGTTCACACACATCTATTTTTAATGCGGAAATGTGATTAAAATGGTCGCACTGTAGAGCCAGGTGTGTGTGTGTGTGTGTGTGTGTGTGTGTGTGTGTGTGTGTGTGTGTGTGTGTGTGTGTGTGTGTGTGTGTGTGTGTGTGTGTGTGTGTGTGTGTGTGTGTGTGTGTGTGTGTGTGTGTGTGTGTGTGTGTGTGTGTGTGTGTGTGTGTGTGTGTGTGTGTGTACTCGCTCCTTGGCTAGTGGTTATTATGCAAGTTCTCTAATCTGGCAGGCTTACTTGGGCAGCCAGGCAGCTGGATAATCAGGTCGCTCCCTCCATGCCTGCGGTAGTACTGTACAGGTCCTTTTAAAGGAGTAGTAGGTAGAGCTCTCTGTTGTGTTCTGCTGTGTTCTGGACTGTTGGAGTGGATCAGGCCAGAGCATTCTCCCCCCTTTCCTCTCGTGCTCCAAACTCTCTCCTCTGGCCTCCCAGTCAGTGTGTCCTGAGATGGCACAGGCCCAGATTGGCAGGAGCTGTGGAAGATTATTATTATTATTTTTCATTTTCGCTCTCTCCGTTTCTCGGTGTTGTTGTAGACTGGAGAGGGGTCACATTCAGGATGAAAAGCAGGTCAGTCAGGAAAAATGTGAAACCCTTTATGCTTTCTCATGGTATCAACATCATCTCCCCCTTTCTCTTCCTTTCCTCCATTGTCCCTCTAGCTCAACTCCCCTGCTCTCACTCTCTCTCCTCTGTTTACCCTCAGACTAACTGTGTATGTGTTAGAGAGAGAGTAAGCAAGCGAAAAAGAGAGACTGAGAGAGGGAGGGTGTGTGTGTGTGTGTGTGTGTGTGTGTGTGTGTGTGTGTGTGTGTGTGTGTGTGTGTGTGTGTGTGTGTGTGTGTGTGTGTGTGTGTGTGTGTGTGTGTGTGTGTGTGTGTGTGTGTGTGTGTGTGTGTGTGTGTGTGTGTGTGTGCGCGCAGCTCTGCCTGCTGGCAGTGAGAGTGAAAGAGGGAGGGAGGGAGGGAGGGAGGGAGGGAGGGAGAGGGGAGGAGAGAGGGGAGAAAAAAGGGAAAGATAGAGGAGAGATCAGATGAGGGGAGAGAGAGGCTGAGCACATAGCACCGCCCCACGGTCCCACTTTCCTGTGAAAGTCCTCCCAGACAGCAGCCATTGGGGAAAGACCCGGCGGAGAACAACGGACTAGCCCTGACGGAGAGCGAGCGAGAGTGTGGGGGAAGTGAAAGGGTGAGGAAAAGGCAAGGGAGAGGCAAGACTCGGAGCATGTGCTGTTTTGAGCATGTCAACCTGACACTGGCTCTAGTATCAGGCCAGCAGGAGGGGTGTGGAGGCTGAGCTGGAGCCTAGCTGTTTTCTTTCTCTGCCCCTCTGGAGTGGAATCACTACCTGCCTTCTCCACAGAGATCAGACTGCCGATAGCATGATACAGACCAGGGACACAAGGGACAGCTGGAGTGACAAGCACATGAGAAGGAGGACACTCGCCCCCCGGCCCTGACGAGGTGTTGATTGTGCCGTCGATGGGAGGAGCTTTTATGGAAATGGAGAATCGTAATTGGTTGATTGAGTTTGCCACCTGCTCTAGCTGAGCAGCAGCTGATTGGATGCCTGCTTCCTCTTGTGTGTTGCTCCACTGGCCAGGACCTGAGGCCAATGGAACTGAAGCTGCTTGGGATGGTTTCTGTGCTCTGGTTAAACTGAATGGACTGGATCTGTGAAAGTGAGTCGTAAGAAAGTGACCCTTGACTTCCAGTGAATTAATTGCAGTGTTATTGCTTCAGGTTCACTGGGTAGAGCAAAGTGTGCGTGTGTGTATATGCGTTCTTGTGTGTGTGTTCTTGGTGTGGCACGTAGCAGGGTGTCTGGCTGGACTTGTGTGCTCTGGGCTCAGTTGGCTGTCTCCCTGCACCCCGGGACAAGGCTGTAAAAGGTTAATAGGTGTTGATCACGTGTTCTTCTCTCTTGGAACGAACCTGGTCGTCCGGCCCGCTCTCTCTTTCTGTCTCTCACATCTCTCCTGCTTTGCCTTCCACACCTGTAATTAATATTTAAAATGAAATACCCAGTCTAGTTTTAACACTTGATGGGTTGTACATTCACACAGGCCCTGTGAGGGAATATGACAGTCAAGCCTTGGACTGAGGTTGTGTTTGTGTGTATACAGTCATGTGAAAACTTAAGTACACCCTTTGGAAAGTGGTCTTTTTGAAATATATTTATTATATTTGGACACATGGATATTTGAGCTAAATTTATGCAATTAAAATAAACAAAAATGTAATTTCCTCAGGCAGGAAAAATTAGGATCAGGTGCACCAAAACAGGTGCAAATGATTAGGAAATAATTAGAGTACTTTGGGAGGGTCCAGCCTTCCATAAAGAGTAGAAACTTGGTCTGGTTTTAACCATAAGGGGATGTGGTAAAACACCATGCAAATATCAGAAGACCTATCCGAGGCCCTCAAAAGACACATAATTGATGACCATGAGTCTGGGAGTGGGTTACAAATCCATTTCCAAGCCTTTCGAAGTACATCATTCCACTGTCCAACAGATCATCTACAAACGGAGAAAATTCCAGACCACTGGCAGTCTAGCTAGGACAGGTCGTCCCACCAAATTTAGCCCAAGAGATGCCTGAAAGGTGCTCATAGAAGTCTAAGAACCCCAGGGTAACATTAAGGGATCTACAGGCCTCTCTTGCCACAATCAATATCGAAGTGCATGAGTCAACTGTCAGAAAGAGACTACACAAACATGGCCTACATTCGCCTGCTATTGAGGTGGTACTTTTAACCTGTAGTGAACTTTTGTTGGGTAAATAAATAAAAGATGGATAGGAGATGGTGCAGGCCTGCTGCTTTGTAAAGTGTTGTCTTATCGTGTGGCTGTTAGATTGTTGTTCTACTGCCTCCGTTTGGAGATATTATCTTGGAAACACATGTCTAAAGTTTTTTGTCCTAGGAAGTTGTTCAGTGGGTCCATGCCCACTGATAACGGAGCGTGGCCTGGCCCACGAGAGTCTTTCCTCATGCCAGAAGCTGTCAGGCTGGCACAGGAAACAATTGGGCGTTGTAAGCTCCTTACAGTGGCTACTGTTAATGAGCTGCCTTAGCTGACTGGACACTCTGGGCTTGTTCCACATTGCAACCACCATTGCAAGCGACTGACTACTCTACAAATCACCTTGTATCATAAGAAGCTACTCATTATTATTTGTAGATCAATCGGTCACAATTTACCCACAATGCATCACGGATGCAGTCAATTCGAACGTGCTCACTCACTCACACAGTAGCAGTGTGGTCCCAAGACAGGTTGATCTGTCTCAACTTTGGGCACAGCAGGGCTTCTAGCCTTTTGTGTAAGGCACTGTCATGTGGTTGACCGGGAAAAGCACCAGTCTTTATCAGAATGACCCCAGCCCAGCGATGAGAATTAGGGATGTCATTAGTTAGATTGATATGACAGGTTCAGCTGAGAACAACACATGGTGTGATTATGCAATTTGACAAAACTGTTGAGCTGGAGGGGAGGGAGGAAAATATCTTGGACTCATCTGACAGATGTTTATTGACAGACCGTCGTTCTTCATGTAGTAAATTAGATTTAAATTATTTTTCTATGTAATAAAGTCCTGGCCTGTCTGCATGTGCTGTAGTCTAATCCTTGTCCATGTTTCTTCCAGGTCTTCTCCAGTATGGTAGGAATTGGTCAGCCATCGCCAAGATGGTGGGCTCCAAAACTGTGTCCCAGTGCAAGAATTTCTACTTCAACTATAAGAAGAGGCAGAAACTCGACGAGATTCTGCAGCAGCATAAAATGAAATCGGTAATGTCTCATCTTCCTTTCTAGAATTGTTAAATGATCAACTCTTTCAAAGGAAACCTATAGTGTGAC
The DNA here is from genome assembly GCF_021184085.1 of Oncorhynchus gorbuscha. NCBI lineage: Eukaryota > Metazoa > Chordata > Actinopteri > Salmoniformes > Salmonidae > Oncorhynchus > Oncorhynchus gorbuscha. The sequence goes on from NC_060176.1 coordinate 60,112,030, forward strand.
CTAGTAATGCACCTATCTTAGTGCAAGCCATTCCTCCTAGTTACAGACAGCAGTAGGCACATTTACCTTGTGGTTCTTGTAGCGTGTTGTTCCCAAGCTGAGGTATTTAGTGTGTGTTGGGTTTCACCCAGGAGAGAGAGCGTAAGGCGCGGCGTAAAGGCAAAGCACTACAAAGTGAAGAGGCCAGTGCCCCGTCTGCTGCCGAGGAGGAGGAGATGGAGGGCTCCGGGGCCAGCGGCAACGAGGAGGAGGCCCCCGAGGATGGAGAAGGTAGGAACAACACACACACTTACAATAATCAACGTCATAGAGGACAGGGAGCCATTGTCAGTATACCGTCCATAAGCACTTTCAGAATACTTCCATGAACTTGCAATCACTCATTCACATGGACTGATTAGAAACCAGCCATGTACACTTTATGTTGAAACTAGTTTATGAAACCGTTTTCAATCAATTTGAAGGTTATGTTTTTATGATTACGTTATGTGATGACGGTATTTCTTGATTAGAAATATCTGGAGTGCCTTGAGTGCTGAAGGAAGAATTAAGTGCAATATGGACTTTTAACAGCATCATCAAAATGAGGTTCTGACCATGGGTGCATGGGAATTCAAAGCACTTGGCTAAGACATTCATTATTTAGAAAAATACTTTTTTGCTCTGTATCAAATATTTCCACACATGTAGTCTACATACCAACATCTGCGTTTTTAATTCTAGAATCTTCTTTTGGATCCTGGCTGATTGCTCATATTACTGGTAGACTCATTTAAATACCCTGGGTTGATAACGGCCCCTCAACTCACTTTAGGCCAAATTCGCAATACTGTTAACTGTTATTGCTCGTCGTTTCTAGTATATTAGTAACCTTGGCATCTCAATAGCTCAGTCTTTGCATCTAGAATCAATATTTGTGGGAATACTTCAACAGATTTTGGCTAAATTCCTGGTGATTTGAGTATTTTTGACCCAAAATTAAAATGACATAAAGTGCATTTGGAAAGTAATTCAGACCCATTTACTTTTTCAACATTTTGTTATGTTGAACATTTATTAAATTGTTTTTTCCCCTGAATAAATCTACACACAATACCCCATAATGACAAAGCAAAAGCATTACTTTTTACCCTCCAATCCCTGCCACTGAAAAACTCCCACAGAATGATGCTGCTACCACCATGCTTCACTGTAAGGAAGGTGATGAGCAGTGCCAGGTTTCCTCCAGAAGTGACGGTTGACATTCAGGCCAAACAGTTCAATCTTAGTTTAATCAGAACAGAGAATCTTGTTTCTCATGGTCTGAGAGTCCTTTTAGGTGCCTTTTGGCAAACTCTAAGTAGGCTGTCATGTACCTTGTACTGAGGAGTGGCTTCTGTCTGGCCACTCTAACATAAAGGCCTAATTGGTGAAGTGCTGCAGAGATGGTTGTCCTTCTGGAAGGTTCTCCCACCTCTACAGAAGAGCTCTGTCAGAGTGACCACCGGGTTCTTGGTCACCACCCTGACCAAAGCCCTTCTCCCCCTATTGCTCAGTTTGGCCGGGCAGCCAGCTCTAGGAAGAGTCTTACTGGTTCCAAACTTCTTCCACTTATGAATGATGGAGGCCACTGTATTCTTGGGGACCTTCAATTCTGCAGAAATGTGCCTCGACACAATCCTGTCTTTGAGCTTTACAGACAATTCCTTCAACCTCATGGCTTAATTTTTGCGCTAACATGCACTGTCAACTGTGGGACCTTATATAGACAGGGGTGTGCCTTTCCAAATCATGTCCGATCTGTTAAATTTACCACAGGTGCTCCAATCAAGTTGTAGAAACATTTCAAGGATGGTCACTGGAAACAGGATGCACCAGAGCTCAATTTGGCGTCTCATAGCAAAGAGTCGGGATTACTTATGTAAATAACCTATTTCTGTTTTTTATTTTCAAAAGGCCTGTTTTCGGGCCTCCCTGGTGGCGCAGTGGTCTAGGGCACTGCACTGCAGCGCTAGTTTTGCCACCAGAGACTCTGGGTTCGCGCCCAGGCTCTGTCGCAGCCGGCCTTGACCGGGAGGTCCGTGGGGCGACACACAATTGGCCTAGCGTCGTCCGGGTTAGGGAGGGTTTGGCCGGTAGGGATATCCTTGTATCATCGCGCACCAGCAACTCCTGTGGGGCCCGGGCGCAGTGCACAGTGTTTGCTCCGACACATTGGTGCGGCTGGTTTCCGGGTTGGATGTGCGCTGTGTTAAGAAGCAGTGTGGCTTGGTTGGGTTGTGTTTCGGAGGACGCATGGCTTTCGACCTTCGTCTCTCCCGAGCCCGTACGGGAGTTGTAGCGATGAGACAAGATAGTAATTACTAACAATTGGATACCACGAAATTGGGGAGAAAAGGGGGGGTAAAATGTTTTTATTTTTATGTAAAAGCCTGTTTTCACTTTGTCATTATGGGGTATTGTGTATAGATTGATGAGGGAAAAAATAAATAATTTTAGAATAAGGCTGTAACCTAACAATGTGGAAAAAGTCAAGGGGTCTGAATACTTTCCGAATGCTACATATTGCCGACCCCTGATGTAGTCATTTGTTGATATACCTATAGTCTCAGTTACCAGAATAGAGCTGGGAAGTCCCAGGGTATTCCCTCCACGTTCAAAATTGGTTTTGTGTTCTCCCTCATTGTACAGTGAAAGCCAATTAGATGGAAAGTGGCATTTTGAGAAATCTGGTTTTCGAGAAAGATGGGGCACAAGAGCGAGGGAAGTGAAAGAGGACGAGGATTTTACATGATAGCAAGATGGCACCGATAGACATGGTTGCCCTGTTCATGGCTCCTAAGCAACTTTGCTGTATTTTGTTTTATTACTGCACTGTTGGATTCAGCTACACTCGCAGTAACATCTGCTAAATATCTGTATGCGATCAATAACATTTTGATTTGATTTACTAGATTACTACTCAGCTAGGCAGCCAATGTAATATCTGCGGCCTTTCATTCTTTATCTGTCCTTCTCGCTCTCCTTTACCAGGTGGTGCTAACAACAGCTCTGACACAGAGAGCCTGCCCTCTCCGCGTTCCTCTGAGGACAGCAAGCCTAAAGAGGAGGGTAGTGGCGGGGCCAAAGCTGGCTCAAACTCTGGGGACAAGGAGGCCTCAGGTTCCCACATGGGCCAGCGAGGAGATGAGAAACCCCCAGGAGAAGTGGGGAAGGCCATCAAGCAGGAGGTGAAGACAGAGGCAGAGGAGGGCAGCAAGGAGCAGCCAAGCGAATCCACAGACCGAGACATGAAGCCCCCCACTGCAGATGCAGAGGAGAGCAAGAGCTCATCCAAGAGCTCCAAGAAGGACCATGGGCCCAAGACGGGCTCCCACGCAGACAGTGACTCTAGTGCCACCTGCAGCGCGGACGAGTTGGAGGAGTTGGATAGTACAGAGAAGAACAGGTGGGGCTCAGGGCTAGGTGAGGTAGGGGGATTGCATGTGAAGGCTCAGGGCTGGGGGGGTTGCATGTGAGGGCTCAGGGTAGGGTAGGGTGGGGTTTCATGTGAGGGCTCATGGCTGGGTGGGGTAGGGGGGTTGCATGTGTGGACTCGAGGCTTGGGTGGGTGGGGGTTACATGTGGGGGCTCAGGGCTGGGTGGGGGGTTATAGGTGTGGGCTCAGCGCTGGGGGGCTGTTCAAATTTTATTTGTCACACACACATTTTTAGCATATGTTATTGCAGGTGTAGTGATATGCTTGTGTTCCTAGCTCCAACAGTACAGTAGTATCTAACAATTTACAACAATACACACAAATCTACAATAAAATAATGGATATTAGGATAAACAATGTCGGAGTGGCATTGACTAAGGTGGGGGGGGGGGGTAATTCTGGTTTCCCCACTGCAGCGAGACCTACATCTGGACTGGGGAAGGGAAGAGGGGAAGAGTGTCACAAGTGTTCTTCTGTATAGCCCTAAGATGTCAAACAATTTGTGGCCAATACTCTACAACAATCATCAACATAAACTCTATCTGCCTTTGTGAGTGTGTGCATATGTACTAGAGCTGGGTGATATGTACAAAACCCTTTTAAAGATAAATCTAAATATATGTTTTTAACATTGATGTGCACGCAGTTACTTTTTCATATTACCCTTAAAACCACCACTACTACAACTTTAAATTCTGAAGATCAGTTGTCCTGTTAGCTGTCGCCTATAGTGACAGACTTCACCTTTCTCTTCATCATCAAACAATATTGTTCTAATATAGGCAACTTGTCATTATCGATATCAGTAAAATGTCCTCATTTTGTATGTACCTGCGTGCTTCTGTCTGAGTGTGTTTGCCTGCAAGCGCAAATGTGTGTGTCAAAGATGTGGGCTGACGGCTTGGGGGAGTGGTGATTCGTCCTGCAGTGTTTGCATGGTATTTGTTCTGTTTTTTCCATGACAGCAGACTGCAAGTATTGGCAGAGCCTAGGGAAACGTTGCCCTCTGTGCCAAAGCAAACAATGGGAGGGAGTGTGTGTGCTCCCCAGTCTCTTGTCTGTGTGTGTGGCAGAGTATCTTTGTGGGTTTGTATGAGTGTATCTGCGAGTGGGGGATGGGTGGTTAGGCATTTGGGATGGAAACACAATCAGAACCTCTGCTCTCTTTGTGTTTTCATAGTACGAGATTCTGCTCCAGGTCAATCTGTGTTTATTGGGAAAGCAAATAAGAGAATCTGGGTTGTGGCCATATTAAGGAATGCGTGGGACATCCATTGGCATGCTACTGAATGGGGAACTCTGTGTTCTAGTTACTTCTCTCTCTTGCTCTCTCCTCTACTTCTCTCTCTGTCTCCTTCTCTCCCTGTCCAGGATGACGTCTCCCAGCCGTCCTAGCCTGCTGAACTATGCTCATGATGGGGTTATCTCCTCCCCCCTGCAAAAGCCCATGGACCTGAAGCAGCTCAAACAGAGGGCTGCTGCCATCCCCCCTATTGTGAGTCTTACCACTTTCTGTGTTAGTTAGTGCATCCCCCTCCTCTCGTTACACGCCAGGGCCACAGCCTGTATCTTTGTCTCCTCCATCCTTGGAAAGCATATGGAAGCCAGCCAGGTAGAATCAGTAACAGATAAGTCCTTGGATTAGTCCAGCCTGGTCATTCTACCCCCTAGTGGTATTAAGGCCAGCCCTCCTGTAATGACAATACTGCTTCTTACACAGATAACAGCATGGCGAGTAAAATGATGAAGCCCTATCATATTTGTATTAGATAAGCAGGCCAGCTGGAGGAGAGGGGATACATTGACCCAGAGGAGAAACGAGGTGCCAGGCATTAGGGAAAATAAGAGGAACCGGGTCATTAGGTGTGGCATCTCCCGGGTGTATATTGTCTGTATGTGTATCTGTTGCTCACCAGGCTTCTCTCTCCTGTGTGTGCAGATGCCGGATGGTGGACCTCGGGGTGGGTGTAGTAAGGCTGAGCTGCCCCCCCATGCCCTGGCTCTTTACCAGCAGCAGATCACCATGGCTCATGGAGAGTCCTCCCAGGAGGCCAAGCAGCATGCAGGTCAGCCCAGCAAACAGCACCCCTACCCAGCGCAGGGGGACCCCCATAACATCAGCAGCCCCCGCGTCCACCCACGCAGCCCCTCCGCCAGCGACAAGGACGGTACGGACATCAGCTCTCTCTCCCCCTAGCTCCTCTCACCCTCCTGCTCAGTCTAAACACAACTCCCTCCTTCAGCTAAACTGTTACTTTGATTCTACGTTGGTGCTATTGTTTAGAAGCTCCTGGCAGCTCTGGATGATTCCATGCTTACTTGAGGACTCTGTCAGTTCCACAGTGTGTTGTCTAAAGTACTGGTATTGATTGTTGAGCTCACAGTCAGGTATAATCATGCAGCGGGATCTGTGTTAAGTTCAGTCTTGGATATCATTGTGGAGTAGTGCTCCATGTGAGTTACTAGACCTATCCAGACCTCGTCTTATTTAGAAGTTAATTAGCAGATGTTTACACAAAATTCTCCACTGTTGAGCTGGAGTTATAAATAGTCAGACAGACATAGAGGACTGAAGAGTTTCCATCTGGGGATTCGAGCTACATGGACATAGGGCTGGGCGGTATACCGTTTTATGCGATATACCGGTATTGATGCACGGACCGGTGTGGGTTTTTACTTTACCTTCTATAACGGTATTAGAATTTTTGGTTTGTAAAATGTGATACGTAGTGTGTGACGTCCAATTTTATAGTTTACTTCGCTACTTGAGTCATCTCTCTCCACTTTCTCTCTCTCTATGCCACTTTCCACACAGAGCTAGCCATGGGTCCTGTCACTCAAGGAGAACATTTGATGTTCCTCGACCACGAGACACTTGCGTTCAGTCTGCATGGTCAATGCAGCATATGCAACAATGTTGATGACAATGATGCAGTTGTCACTTTGCTTCTTAATATAAATCTACCTGCATTCTATAATTACACTCTTTGCTTGTGTTTCTTACATCTGCAAACAGCTAGTTTAGCAAGTTATTCCTAAATCTTGTGAGCCGCTGATTGTTAGCCGCTAAAGCTAATTGCTAGCTAGCCAATAAATGTACTGAGTAAAAGCAAACGTAGCGAGCTAATACAGCCTGATAATAATAGTGATGGTGTAGACTTAAATCAGCATCTTATTTGTGCAACAGTATCTTCTAGATTAAAGAGGAATATGCAAAACAAGAATATGTTAGCTACATGAAGTAGCTAAGAGAGAACATTCAATGTAGCCAAAGATTATAGGGTCCCCTAGGAAACACCTATCAACACTTTAGTTCCTACCCTGTCATAATAACTCCTCCCTGGCATTTTCATTAGTTGTCATGTCAAACAACACTGTATTAAAAGTGTGCAATATTCAAACTATATAACTACAATAGACATATTATTTCCATGATTCCAACAGTTAACCCAAGTGTTTTGCTCTAAATCGCAAGTCAAATTGCAACATTTAAAAAATAAGGCCCAGATTGCTTGCTCAAATCGTGCAGCCCTACGTGGCAGTGTGGAAATTATGTCAAAAGCAGAAATTGATGGAAATTATTTAAAAAATTGTGTTTAAGTTGAATTGAACAGTATAAAACAATCAGAATACATACACCTTAGCCAGATACATTTAAACTCAGTTTTTCACAATTTCCTGTCTTAGGTCAGTTAGGATCACTACTTTATTTTAAGAATGTGAAATGTCAGTAGAATAGTAGAGAGAATGATTTATTTCAGCTTTTATTTCTTTCATCACATTCCCAGTGGGTCAGAAGTTTACATACACTCAATTAGTATTTGGTAGTGTTGCCTTTAAATTGTTTAACTTGAGTCAAATGTTTTGGGTAGCCTTCCACAAGCTTCCCACAATATGTTGGGTGGATTTTGGCCCATTCCTCCTGACAGAGCTGGTGTAACCGAGTCAGCTTTGTAGGCCTCCTTGCTCGCATACGCTCAGTTATGCCCACAAATTTGCTACGGGATTGAGGTCAGGGCTTTGTGATGGCCACTCCAATACCTTGACATTGTTGTCCTTAAGCCATTTTGCCACAACTTTGGAAGTATGCTTGGGGTCATTGTCCATTTGGAAGACCCATTTTTGACCAAGCTTTAACTTCGTGACTGATGTCTTGAGATGTTGCTTCAATATATCCACATCATTTTCCATCCTCATGATTCCTTACATTTTGTGAAGTGCACCAGTCCCTCCTGCAGCAAAGCACCACACACAACATGATGCTGCCACCCCCGTGCTTCACGGTTGGGATGATGGTGTTCGGCTTGCAAGCCTACCCCTTTTTCCTCCAAACATAACGATGGCCAAACAGTTCTATTTTTGTTTCATCAGTCCAGAGGACTTCGTCCTCATGTGCAGTTGCAAACTGTAGTCTGGCTTTTTTATGGCGGTTTTGGAGCAGTGGCTTCTTCCTTGCTGAGTGGTCTTTCAGGTGTGAATATAGGACTCGTTTTACTGTGGATATAGATACTTTCGTACGTATTTCCTCCAGCATCTTCACAAGGTCGTTTGCTGTTGTTCAGGGATTGATTTGCACTTTTCGCATCAAAGTACATTCATCTCTAGGAGACAGAACGCGTCTCCTTCCTGAGCGGTATGACGGCTGCGTGGTCCCATGGTGTTTATACTTACATACTATCGTTTGTATAGATGAACGTGGTACCTTCGGGCGTTCGGAAATTGCTCCCAAGGATGAACCAGACTTGTGGAGGTCTACAATTTTTTTTCTGAGGTCTTGGCTGATTTCTTTTGATTTTCCCATGATGTCAAGCAAAGAGGCAGAGTTTGAAGGTAGGCCTTGAAATACATCCACAGGTACACCCCCAATTGACTCAAATTATGTCAATGAACCTATCAGAAGCGTCTAAAGCCATGACATCATTTTCTGGAATTTTCCATGCTGTTTAAAGGCACAGTGATACAGGGAATTATAAGTGAAATATTCTGTGTGTAAATTGTTGGAAAAAGTACTTGTGTAAATGCACTAAGTTGATGTCCTAACCGACTTGCCAGAACTAAAGTTTGTTAACAACAAATTTGTGGAGTGGTTGAAAAACACATTTTAATGACTCCAACCTAAGTGTATGTAAACTTCCAACTTCCAACTGTATGTGTTGCCATCCTAGGGTCACGCACTACTCATGAAGCAAATTTCGAACTTTTATTATTAAAAAACATCAAATACCGTCAAATACCGTCAATTAAATTTTTAAAAATCAGCGATATAATATTTGGTCATATCGCCCAGCCCTACATGGACATATGTACGCGTGACTGTGTGTGCGAGTGTGATGTATGTGATCAGCTGCAGTATGTCTGTGTCCCTGCAGAGCTGGAAGGCAACGAGAGGTGGCTGCAGACTCTACTTCACGGATTACGTAGGTTCACACCCCGCCCCACCCCAATCTATCCCTAACTCATACCCCTTTGCCCAACACACACCTAGCTAAATTCACTTCCTCAGTGGGATTGTGTGTGTAACACTATTAGAAGGTTTGGTAGTGTGTGTGCTGTGGCTGTGTGGAGCAGCGTTGCTGTGTGGCTAACTGCGCAGAGGCTGCCTGGCTGCACTCCTTGCTATGATGATGATGATAGTAATGATGATGATGAGGAGAAGGAGCATAAAAAGCTAGCGCTGACCAAGGGATGGTTCTCAGCTTCCAGAAAGATAGCAATTACCCCCCATCCCTTACCGTTTGTGTGTGTGTTTGTCCCGTCTTGCAGATAAGTCCCGGGCCTTCTCTCCTCATGGTGACCCTAAGAAGCAGCCGGTGGGGCCAGAGGACCTGAGGGCCACTACCCTGGGCCGGCCCATCATGTCCCCCTACCCAATGTCCCATCGAGACATGGCCAAGCTCAGCCACGACCAGCACCTACTCCACTATAACTCCTGTGAGTCCCACTTACGGCTGTTATGGTGACCACAGTCAAATTCCACGTGGCCGTTTAGTTGTGGTAACTAGGCTTCTCCAAGCTCTGTTGCTGCTGTTGGTCATTAGTGGCCTCCCAAATGTGCTAATCCCTGGTACCCAGCACCCTAATCTATGGATTTCACTTGACTGGGCAGGGATTGAGCCAGGCCCAGCCAATCAGAATTTGTTTTTGTTTTTTTTCCACAAAAGGGCTTTATTACAGACATAAATACTCCTCAGTTTCATCAGCTGTCTGCGTAGCTGGTCTCAGATGATCCTGCAGGTGAAGAAGCCAGATGTGGAAGTCCTGTGCTGGCGTGTTTACACGTGGTCTGCAGTTCTGACACCGGTTGGACGTATAGCCAAATTCTCAAAAATGACATTGGAGGCGCCTTAGGATAGAAAAATGAACATTAAATTATCTGGCAACAGCTGTGGTGGACATTCCTGCAGTCAGCATGCCGATTGCACGCTCCCTCAAAGACATATGTGGCTTTGTGTTGTGTGACAAAACTGCACATTTTAGAGTGGCCTTTTATTGTCCCCAGCCCAATGTGCACCTGTGTAATGGTCATGCTGTTTAATCAGCTTCTTGATATGCACACTTGTCATGTGGATGGATTATTTTGGCAAAGGCGAAATGCTCCCTTACAGGAATGTAAACAATTTTGTGCACAACATTTGAGAGAAATAAGCTTTTTGTGTATGGACAATTTCTGGGATATTTTATTTCAGCTCATGAAACATGGGACCAACACTTTACATGTTGTGTTTATGTTTTTGTTCAGTTTAGATTTATTTATCAACTTTCCTAATATTAAGCACATTGTTTTGCTTTACAGAGGGAGTATAGCATACCTGGCAGACATGAAAATAAACCACGGGAAAAGCGTCCTCCATTCACTATTTAAGTGGTTAGATGACATCTATCTTTTACCCCCATGACCCTGTTCTGAGACAAGTGCATGATAATGGTCCAATTCTAAATCAAAACTAATTTCACACACACACTGCCGTTCAAAAGTTTGGGGTCTCTTAGAAATGTCCTTGTTTTTGAAAGATAAGCACGTTTTTTGTCCATTTAAAATAACATAAAATTGATCAGACATACAGTGTAGACATTGTTAATGTTGTAAATGACTATTGTAGCTGGAAACGGCTGATGTTTAATGGAATAGCTACATAGGCGTACAGAGGCCCATTATCATCAACCATCACTCCTGTGTTACAGTGGCACGTTTCGTTAGCTATTTTTATTTTTTATTTCACCTTTATTTAACACGGTAGGCCAGTTGACAACAAGTTCTTATTTACAACTGCGACCTGGCCAAGATAAAGCAAAGCAGTGCGACAAAAACAACACCACAGAGTTACACATGAACAAACATACAGTCAATAACACAAAAGAAAAGAAAATTACAGTGTGTGCAATTGTAGAAGATTAGGGAGGTAAGGCAATAAATATGTCATAGAGGTGAAATAATTACAATTTAGCATTAACACTGGAGTGATGTGCAGATGATGATGTGCAAGTAGAGATACTGGGGTCCAAAAGAGCAAGAAGATAAATAACAATATGAAGATGAGGTAGTTGGTTGTGCTATTTACAGATTGGCTGTGTACAGGTACATTGATTGGTAAGCTGCTCAGACAGCTGATGCTTAAAGTTAGTGAGGGAGATGTACGTCTCCAGCCAGTGATTTTTGCAATTCGTTCCAGTCATTGGCAGCAGAGAACTGGAAGGAAAGGTGGCCAAAGGAAGTGTTTGCTTTGGGGATGACCAGTGAAATATACCTGCTGGAGCGTGTGCTATGGGTGGGTGTTGCTATGGCGACCAGTGAGCTGAGATAAGGTGGTGCTTTACCTAACAAAGACTTATAGATGACCTGGAGCCAGTGGGTTTGGCGACGAATATGTAGCGAGGTCGCAGTGTTGGGTAGTATATGGGGCTTTGGTGACAACTTATGGCACTGTGATAGACTACATCCAATTTGCTGAGTAGAGTGTTGGAGGCTATTTTGTAAATGACATCGCCGAAGTCAAGGATCGGTAGGATAGTCACTTTTACGAGGGTATGTTTGGCAGCATGAGTGAAGGAGGCTTTGTTGCGAAATAGGAAGCAGATTTTAGATTTAATTTTGGATTGAAGATGCTTAATGTGAGTCTGGAAGGAGAATTTTACAGTCTAACCAGACACCTAGGTATTTGTAGTCGGGCGGCCGGGTGTGGGCAGCAATTGGTTGAAGAGCATGCATTTAGTTTTACTAGCATTTAAAAACAGTTGGAGACCACGGAAGGAGTGTTGTATGGCATTGAAGCTTGTTTGGAGGTTTGTTAACACAGTGTCCAAAGAATGGCCAGATGTATACAGAATGATGTCGTCTGCATAGAGGTGGATCAGAGAATCACCAGCAGCAAGAGCGACATCATTGATATATACAGAGAAAAGACTCGGCCCGAGAATTGAACCCTGTGGCACCCCCAAAGAGACCGCCAGAGGTCCGGACTACAGGCCCTCCGATTTGACACACTGAACTCTATCTGAGAAGTAGTTGGTGAACCAGGCGAGGCAGTCATTTGAGAAACCTAGGCTATTGAGTATGCCGATAAGAATGCGGTGATTGATAGAGTCAAAAGCCCTGGCGAGGTCGATGAAGACAGCTGCACAGTACTGTCTTTTATCGATGGCAGTTATGATATCGTTCGGGACCTTGAGTGTGGCTGAGGTGCACCCATGACCAGCTCGGAAACCAGATTGCATAGTGGAGAAGGTACGGTGGGATTCGGAATCGTTGGTGATCTGTTTGTTAACTTGGCTTTCGAAGATTTTAGGAAGACTGGGCAGGATGGATATACAGTTGAAGTCGGAAGTTTACATGCACCTTAGCCAAATACACTGCTCAAAAAAATCAAGGGAACACTTAAACAACACAATGTAACTCCAAGTCAATCACACTTCTGTGAAATCAAACTGTCCACTTTGGAAGCAACACTGATTGACAATAAATTACACATGCTGTTGGGCAAATGGAATAGACAACAGGTGGAAATTATAGGCAATTAGCAAGACACCCCCAATAAAGGAGTGGTTCTGCAGGTGGTGACCACAGACCACTTCTAAGTTCCTATGCTTCCTGGCTAATGTTTTGGTCACTTTTGAATGCTGGCGGTGCTTTCACTCTAGTGGTAGCATGAGACGGAGTCTACAACCCACACAAGTGGCTCAGGTAGTGCAGCTCATCCAGGATGGCACATCAATGCGAGCTGTGGCAAGAAGGTTTGCTGTGTCTGTCAGCGTAGTGTCCAGAGCATGGAGGCGCTACCAGGAGACAGGCCAGTACATCAGGAGATGTGGAGGAGGCCGTAGGAGGGCAACAACCCAGCAGCAGGACCGCTACCTCCGCCTTTGTGCAAGGAGGAGCAGGAGGAGCACTGCCAGAGCCCTGCAAAATGACCTCCAGCAGGCCACAAATGTGCATGTGTCTGCTCAAACGGTCAGAAACAGACTCCATGAGGGTGGTATGAGGGCCCGACGTCCACAGGTGGGGGTTGTGCTTACAGCCCAACACCGTGCAGGACGTTTGGTATTTGCCAGAGAAGACCAAGATTGGCAAATTCGCCACTGGCGCCCTGTGCTCTTCACCGATGAAAGCAGGTTCACACTGAGCACGTGACAGAGTCTGGAGATGTTCTGCTACCTGCAACATCCTCCAGCATGACCGGTTTGGCGGTGGGTCAGTCATGGTGTGGGGTGGCATTTCTTTGGGGGCCGCACAGCCCTCCATGTGCTTGCCAGAGGTAGCCTGACTGCCATTAGGTACCGAGATGAGATCCTCAGACCCCTTGTGAGACCATATGCTGGTGCGGTTGGCCCTGGATTCCTCCTAATGCAAGACAATGCTAGACCTCATGTGGCTGGAGTGTGTCAGCAGTTCCTGCAAGAGGAAGTCATTGATGCTATGGACAAGGCCCGCCCGTTCCCCAGACCTGAATCCAATTGAGCACATCTGGGACATCATGTCTCGCTCCATCCACCAACGCCATGTTGCACCACAGACTGTCCAGGAGTTGGCGGATGCTTTAGTCCAGGTCTGGGAGGAGATCCCTCAGGAGACCATCCACCACCTCATCAGGAGCAGGCCCAGGCATTGCAGGGAGGTCATACAGGCACGTGGAGGCCACCCACACTACTGAGCCTCATTTTGACTTGTTTTAAGGACATTACATCAAAGTTGGATCAGCCTGCAGTGTGGTTTTCCACTAATTTTGAGTGTGACTCCAAATCCAGACCTCCATGGGTTTATATATTTGATTTCCATTGATCATTTCTGTGTGATTTTGCTGTCAGCACATTCAACTATGTAAAGAAAAAAGTATTTACTAAGAATATTTCATTCATTGAGATCTAGGATGTGTTATTTTAGTGTTCCCTTTATTTTTTTGAGCAGTGTACATTTAAACTCAGTTTTTCACAATTCCTGACATTTAATCCTAGTAAAGATTCCCTGTCTTATGTTAGTTAGGATCACCACTTTATTTTAAGAATGTGAAATGTCAGAATAATAGTAGAGAGAATGATTTATTTCAGCTTTTATTTCTTTCATTACATTCCCAGTGGGTCAGAACTTTAATTAGTATTTGGTAGCGTTGTCTTTAAATAGTTTAACTTGGGTCAAATGTTTTGGGTAGCCTTCCACCTGCTTCCCACAATAAGTTGGGTGAATTTTGGCCCATTCCTCCTGACAAAGCTGATGTATCTGAGTCATGTTTGTAGGCCGTCTTGCTCGCACATTCTTTTTCAGTGCTGCCCACAAATTTTCTATGGGATGACGTCAGGGCTTTGTGATGGCCACTCCACAACTTTGGAAGTATGCTTGGGGTCATTGTCCATTTGGAAGACCAATTTAACTTCCTGGCTGATGTCTTGAGATGTTGCTTATCCACATAATTTTCCATCCTCATGACGCCATCTATTTTGTGAAGTGCACCAGTCCCTCCTGCAGCAAAGCACCCCCACAACATGATGCTGCCACCGCCGTGCTTCACGGTTGGGATGGTGTTCTTCGGCTTGCAAACCACCCCATTTTTGTTTAGGGATTGATTTGCACTTTTCGCACCAAAGTACGCTCATCTCTAGGAGACAGAACTTGTCTCCTTCCTGAGCGGTATGACGGCTGCGTGGTCTCATGGGGTGCGTACTATCGTTTGTATAGATGAACGTGGTACCTTCGGGCGTTCGGAAATTGCTCCCAAGGATGAACCAGACTTGTGGAGGTCTACAATTTTTTTTTTGAGGTCTTGGCTGATTTCTTTTGATTTTCCCATGATGTCAAGCAGACGCACTGCATTTGAAGGTAGGCTTTGAAATACATCCACAGGTATACCTCCAATTGACTGAAATGATGTCAATTAGCCTATCAGAAGCTTCTAAAGCCATGACATCATTTTATGGGATTTGCACAAAGTAGTTGTCCTAACCCACTTGCCACAACTCTAGTTTGTTAACAAGAAATGAAAACGAGTTTAAATGACTCCAACCTAAGTGTGTGTAGACTTCTGACTTCAACTGTAGGTCTATACCAGTTTGTGTCTCGAGTGTATCCCCATTTGAAGAGGGGGATGGCCGTGGCAGCTTTCCAATCTTTGGGTATCTCAGACGATACGAAATAGAAGTTGATCAGGCTAGTAATAGGGGTTGCATCAATTTTGGCGGATAATTTTAGAAAGAGCGGGTCCAGATTGTCTAGCCCAGCTGATTTGAAAGGATCCAGATTCTGCAGCTCTTTCAGAACATCAGCTGTCTGGATTTGGGTGAAGGACAAGCCGGGGGGATGGGCAGGTTTCTTTAGGGGGTGCAGAGCTGTTGGCCGGGCTAGGGGTAGCCTGGTGGAAAGCATGGCCAGCCGTAGAAAAGTGCTTCTTGAAATGAACGATTATCGTAGATTTATCGGTGGTGACAGTGTTTCCTAGCCTCAGTGCAGTGGCCAGGTGGGAGGAGGTGCTCTTATTCTCCATGGACTTTACAGTGTCCCAGAAATCTTTGGAATTAGTGCTACATTATGCAAATTTCTGTTTGAAAAAGCTAGCCATAGCTTTCTTAACCTCTTGCTCCTACCTGACACGCAGGCGTCCCATCTAGACATCTGGAAATGCAAATGCACTACGCTAAATGCTAATAGTACTAGTTAAAACTCAAACGTTCATTAAAATACACATGCAGGGTATTGAATTAAAGCTACACTCGTTGTGAATCCAGGCAACAAGTCAGATTTTTTAAATGCTTTTCGGCGAAAGCATGAGAAGCTATTATCTGATAGCATGTAACACCCCAAAAGACCCGCAGGGGACGTAAACAAAATAATTAGCATAGTCGTCGCTACACAAACCACACAAATACAATATAAAACATTCATTACCTTTGACCATCTTCTTTGTTGGCACTCCTAGATGTCCCATAATCACTATTGGGTCTTTTTTTCGATTAAATCGGTCCATATATAGCCTAGATATTGATCTATGAAGACTGTGTGATAAACGAAAAGAAATAGCGTCTTATAACGTAACGTCATTTTTTAAAATTAAAAAAGTTGACGATAAACTTTCACAAAACACTTCGAAATACTTTTGTAATGCAACTTTAGGTATTAGTACACGTTAATAAGCGACCAAATTGATCACGAGGCGATGTATATTCTTTAGCTGTCCGTCTGGAAATAATGTCCGGGTAAATTTCAACCAAAATATCCGGTCGGAGACCGGAAGAACTGCGCTGCCTTGCGTCTGTTTGACCAAGAAACAAATAGTAGGCAAATGACAAGACTCTAGACATTGTGTGGAAGCTGTAGGTATTGCAACCTCAGCCCCATTAAATGTGGTTCACCTTTATCAATGGGTTCAAGTCGCGCATGGATATATTTTTCCATTTTCAGTGATCAGATTTTCCTGCACTTTTCGATGAAACGCACGTTCTGTTATAGTCACAGCCGTGATTTAACCAGTTTTATAAACGTCTGTTTTCTATCCACACATTCTAATCATATGCATATACTATATTCCTGGCATGAGCAGCAGGGTGCTGAAATGTTGCGCCATTTTTAACAGAATGTTCGAAAAAGTAGGGGGTAGGAGTAACAGGTTAAGTGACTGTGTGTATTGGTTCCTACCTCCCTTGAAAAGTTCACATTGCGCGGGCTATTCGATGCTAATGCACATCACCACAGGATGTTTTTGTGCTGGTCAAGTCTGGGGTGAACCAAGGGCTATATCTGTTCTTCGTTCTACATTTTTTGAATGGGGCATGCTTATTTAAGATGTTGAAGAAAGCACTTTTAAAGAGCAACCAGGCATCCTCTACTAACGGGATGTGGTCAATATCCTTCCAGGACACCTGGGCCAGGACGATTAGAAAGGCCTGCTCGCTGAAGTGTTTTAGAGAGTGTTTGACAGTCATGAGGGGTGGTCTTTGACCGCGGACCCTTTACGGGCGCAAGCAATGAGGCAGTGATCACTGAGATCCTGGTTGAAGACAGCAGAGGTGTATTTAGAGGGCAAGTTAGTCAGGAGGGTACACGTTGAGGGTACCCGTTGTTACGAATTTAGGGTTGTACCTGGTAGGTTCCTTGATCATTTGTGTGAGATTGAGGGCATCTAGCTTAGATTGTAGGACGGCCGGGATGTTAATCATATCCCAGTTTAGTCACCTAACAGTACGAATTCTGAAGATAGATGGGGGGCAATTAAAACACATATGGTGTCCAGGGCACAGCTGGGGGCTGAGGGGGGTCTATAACAAGCGGCAAGGTTGAGAGACTTGGTTCTGGAAAGTTGGATTGTTAAAAGTAGAAGCTGAATTGTTTGGGCACAGACCTGGATAGCATGACAGAACTCTGCAGTAGATTGCAACTCCGCCCCCTATGGCAGTTCTATCTTGTCGGAAGATGTTGTAGTTGGGGATGGACATTTCAGGATTTTTGGTGGCCTTCCTCAGCCAGGACATCAGGGTTGGCGGAGTATGGTGAAGCAATGAATATAACAAACTTAGGGAGGAGGCTTCTGATGTTAACATGCATGAAACTAAGGCTTTTACGGTTACGGAAGTCAACAAATGAGAGCGCCTGGGAGTGGTGCTGGGGGCTGCAGGGCCTGGGTTAACCTCTACATCACCAGAAGAACAGAGGAGGAGTAGGATAAGGGTACGACTGAAGGCTATAAGAACTGGTCGTCTAGTGCGTTCGGAACAGAGCGTAAAAGGAGCAGAATTCTGGGCGTGGAAGAATAGATTCGAGGCATAATGTACAGACAAGAGTATGGTAGGATGTGAGTACAGTGGAGGTAAACCTAGGCATTGAGTGATGATGAGAGGTTTTGTCTCTAGAGGAACCAGTTAAGCCAGGTGAGGTCAC
This sequence comes from Oncorhynchus gorbuscha, assembly GCF_021184085.1. NCBI lineage: Eukaryota > Metazoa > Chordata > Actinopteri > Salmoniformes > Salmonidae > Oncorhynchus > Oncorhynchus gorbuscha. Next base: position 60,129,840 of record NC_060176.1, read on the forward strand.
CGCATGTGTGTGGGGTGGGACAAAAAGGCTATCTAAGGCATATTGGGCAGGGCTGGGGGGCTCTACAGTGAAATAAGACAACAATCACTAACCATAACAGCAATAGACAAGGCATATTGACATTAGGGAGAGGCATGTGTAGCCGAGTGATCATAGGGTCCAATGAGTAGCAATGTAGGTGAGTCAGGGAGCCGATTCAGTAGTCTCTACTACGCAAGGCGAGCTGGAGACACGGCGATTCAGACTGCTAGCGGACCGGGGCTTGCAGATAGGCCTTCGGTGACATCGCAACAGATGACCCTATTGAAACCACTTCGGACGAATACGTTGGCAGACCAGTCGTGATGGATCGGCAGTGCTCTGTGTCGGCAGTAAAGGGTCCGGGACAATTGGCAAAATAGGTTTTGTAGCCCAAGAATTGGCTGGTGGACCTCTTCGGCTAGCCGGGAGATGGGCCTCGCTCGAGTCTAACCGGTTCCTTCTTTTGGGACGTAGACGTTATCCAGGAGTTGCCACTCGGATTGCAGCTAGCTAGCTGCGATGATCCAGTGGGGAGGTTCAGGGCTTGCAGTCAGAATCAGGAGATGTGGTAGAGAAAAAGCAGTCTGATATGCTCTGGGTTGATATCGCGCTGTGCAGACTGGCAGGTATTGACCGAGCTTAGGCTTACTGGTGTCCGAGTTAACGGTGAAGACCTCTAGCAGTGGCTAACTGACTGCTAGTTAGCTGGCTAGCTTCTGATGGGAGTTCCGGTTCTAAAGTATAAAAATATCAGATCCGTACCACATTGGGTGAGGTGGGTTGTAGGAGAGTATATTCAGTCAGTAGATGGAAAGTGAGATAAAAATATATATGAAATAAAAGCGAGGTAAGCAAAACATTTACGGGACGGGACAAGGCAAAACACACGTCCGACTGCTACGCCATCTTGGAACCAAGTTTATCATTTTAAAGTGCTAATTCATCATTATAAAACCCTTTTGCAATTATGTTAGCACAGCTGCAAACTGTTGTCCTGATTAAAGAAGCAATAAAACGGTCATGTTAGACTAGTTCAGTATCAGGGGCATCAGTACTGATGAGTTCGATTACAGGCTCAAAATGCCAGAAACAATAAAAAATGCCAGAAACAACAACAATTTCTTCTGAAACTCATCAGTCTATTCTTGTTCTGAGAAAGGAAGGCTATTCCATGCGAGAAATTGCCAAGAAACTGAAATCTCGTACAACGCTGCATACTGCTCCCTTCACAGAACAGCGCAAACTGGCTCTAACCAGAATAAAAAGAGGAGTGGGAGGCCCCGGTGCACAACTGAGCAAGAGGACAAGTACATTAGTGTCTAGTTTGAGAAACAGACACCTCACAAATCCTCAATTGGCAGCTTCATTAAATAGTACCATCAAAACACCAGTCTCAACGTCAACAATGAAGGCGACTCCAGGATGCTGGCCTTCTTGTGACAAAACTCACACTCATTCTTATGTTTAATAAATGTATTGTATAGTGTGTGTGTGGCAGGCTTACAATGATGGCACAAAAACAACATTTGAGAGTGTGAGAGGGGGTACACAGCTGGAGGTTGAATGTTTGAAGGGGTACGGGACTATAAAAAGTTTGGGAACCACTGGCCTAGCCCATAGGGCCTATATGTTTTGATAAGGTTTGTATCACAACTTAAGTGGCCAAAATTTCTTAAAGTTAAGCACGTTAATCCGTGTAGAGCCTAACTGGCATACATAGGCGGCATACATAGGCGGCATACATAGGCGGCATACATAGGCGGCGTGTGAAGATAATTTTCACCGTAAAAATGCAACTTTTATAATAAAGAATTACATAATCACGTTTGCGGTCACTTTGGATAACAGTGTTTCGCTGCTAATTGATTGCATTTTGGAACATTCGCGCTTATAGCCTTTCTGCACAAATGTCAAGAAATATTAATATCCTTATAGTTTATCAACATTTTAAGATTAACGTTCTGACCGTTTGCATCACCCACAGGTTTTTTTGATGCTAGTGGTTGTATTAATTTGTTATCTATCGCATCCCACAAGGTAGCCTAGCCTAGTGGCAGGTAGCCTAGTGGTTAGAGCGTTAGGCCAGTAACCGAAAGGTGGATCGAATCCCAGAGCTGGCGAGGTAAAAATCTGTCGTTTTGCCCCTGAGCAAGGCACTTAACCCAGTGTTCCCCAGGCGCCGAAGACATGGATGTCGATTAAGGCATCCCCTCTCTGATTCAGAGGGGTTGGTTAAAATGTGGGAGACACATTTCAGTTGAAGGCATTCAGTTGTACAGCTGACCTGGTATCACCCTTTCCCTTTCCCAACTGTCCCAGAGTATGTTTGGAATATTTATTTCTTGCACAGAAAGACAAGTTGACCAATTGAATAGGTAAACTTTTGTACTATGGTGGATTGACATAGGCTATAGCTTTTGCTGTTTGTAAGGCTTACTCATCTTGTTGGCTGACGAAAAGTTCTGTAGGCCAATATGCGCCTCGGAATTCGATAAGAAGGATCCGCGCAGTTGCGTCCCCAATGTGTCTGTCTCACTTGTAGCCAACTTCTTAGCTGAGATGCCTGTGAGAATGACCCGATCACGTGACAGGTGTTGGCTAATAAGAATTGAGATATCTGAGAGCCATGTGAGTTCGAAGTGCTTTGACTGTCCACTGTCCCACTACACCCCCTCTCTATTCCTCAGACCTTCCCTACCTTACTATTATTCCCTCTCGTCAAACCCTCGCCCCTCCCTATTCCCATCGTCATACCCTCGCCCCTCCCTATTCCCATCGGCAGACCCTCACCCCTCCCTATTCCCATCAGCAGACCCTCACCCCTCCCTATTCCCATCGGCAGACCCTCACCCCTCCCTATTCCCATCGGCAGACCCTCACCCCTCCCTATTCCCATCGGCAGACCCTCACCCCTCCCTATTCCCATCGGCAGACCCTCACCCCTCCCTATTCCCATCGTCAGACCCTCACCTCTCCCTTTTCCCATCGTCATACCCTCACCCCTCCCTATTCCAGTTCAAGTCTCATCTCCCATTTCATTGTTATGCCTCCTTGCTCTGTGCTATTCTTAGCCAACCCTACTTGCTTCCCTAAACTGTCATGTCTATATTTTTTAAGTATATTTCTGTCTTTGCTCTCAGCTTTCCAGCAGGCTGGCCACTCTGGGCCCCCTGGTCTGCAGCAGGATGGTGCCAGAATGGCAGCGGTTCTCCCCCTCCATATGCCAGAGCCACCCCCTCTCATCTCCTCCAACAAGCCAGGGGGGTCTATCACACAGGTATAGGACACTACGAGAGAGAGAGAGCCATGGCACCCATTAGATGTTGAGTTATTGTGAAAGTGAATTGAGTTTTGCCGTTCACCATGCTCACTGTTGTTGTGTGGTTCGCAGGGCACCCCAGTGCAGCTGCATAGCCCGGCTCATGGGATGGACCATGGGAAGATGCCCCCTGTACAGATGGGTTTGTCCTGGATGGATCAGAGGAAAGTGGGTGAGTCCAAGTGTCTGGAGTGGGTGCAGCACTCCCAGCCTTGGTTTGCTGGTGAGTTGCCTTCTTCTTACCCTAACCTTCAATTGTAGATTTTGGGTGTCCTGGGCTTTCTCCATTGACACTCTCTCTCCTCTGCTCTTGTCTCACTCTGTCCCTCTCTGACTCACACACACACACCAGGTCCCTACCCGGTGGTAAAGCAGGAGCAGCTGTCTCCGCGGTGCCCGTCATCCCTGGCAGAGAACCTGTCCACGCAGGGGATGCCCCATGACGCCAATGCTGGACGTGGTGAGTTCATAACTAGATACATTCCACACCCCTTGATGTTGGGCATCAAGTGTAAACTGCTCTCTGCTTATACTGATTCTCTTCTCTGTTATTGGTACATTAACAGATGTCTATGCCAATATAAAGCCCTGACTCTGCTCCTGGATGTGTTGAATTTGCAGGGTCTTTGCCAGCAGTGCAGGGGGGTAGCATCACAAAGGGCATCCCAGGGACCAGAGTGCACCAGGACTCCCCCATCTCCTACCGGGGAGGCTCCATCACCCAGGTAAGAGCAACACACTGACCACAACACTACAATGTGCTTCTGCTTACTGTGCCTTATTCATTATCATGACTTTATCAGCTTTGACCTAAAAGTCTCACCGGACTGTTTGTATGCCTCCAAATGAAACGAGGACAACGACATAGACGTGTTGAGAGGTCATGACCCCAGGCTGGAAAGCTAGTCAGGCTCAGTTAGTGTTCAGGCAAGGCATGGTAAAGGCTGGGGCTGCAGGCAGGCAGGATCTGCCTGCTAATCCTGCCTGGTGTGACATGATCGTGGCTCTGACTGCTCCCTGTCGCCCTAGCAACAGGTACACAATGTACCACGTCTGTTCTCTACTTTATTTATCTGTTTATTCCCCACTCACTAAGCCCCATCAATGATATGCACAGTCCTCAGCCTGCTGTAATATCTGCCTCGGGCCAACTGGCCTTCAAATGGGGTGATGTTATATATGCTCAGATAGATAACTGAGGGAAAGGTGAGAGAGATGTAATCAGAGCGGGTGGGGAAGTTAGCCTGCTCCTTCTTTGTTTGTTTAGCTGACTGCTAGGCAGAGCGAAAGTGTGTGTATGTGTGCGTGTGTACAGTTAAGGCTTTGTTGTATCAGGGGTGTCACTCGCATCTCCCTTGATAAAGTTGAATGCTGAGGGGTAGATGCCCTGGCCCCTGACCTACACTACACCCCCCCCCCTTCTTTGGAAAGATCTGTAATCAACAGACAGGAAATGTGATCTAGGGCAACACATGTCCCTCTTCACCCCCTCCCTCCTCCCACACTCCATATCAGTCTCCAATGACAGCCTTGTGTGCTCTCGATCAGCCTCCCAGCAGGCTTACATAAACACTCAGCGGCAATGGCGGAAATATGACTCACAGCAAAGTGTGCCAGAGATATGACAGAAAGCCCCGACCAAACCTGCTGCTGCCATTTTGTCACCTAGTGTTAGCACTGCAGAGTCTGTGGAGCGTATTATCTGAGACACAAATTGTATTCTTATGTGACTATGTGGCATCAGTGCATGATGTACACTCCGTATGATCTTACTCACCAGAGCTATCACAATGAAAAATTACATTCTGGAAAAATATACAGTACCAGTCAAAAGTTTGGAGACACTTTCATTATTTGTACTATTTTCTACATTGTAGAGTAAGACTGCAAAACTATGAAATAACACATGGAATCATATAGTAACAAAACAGTGTTAACCAAATATATTTTATATTTGAGATTCTTCAAAGTAGTCACCCTTTGCCTTAATTACAGCTTTGCACACTCTGCGTTCACTCAACCAGCTTCATGAGGTTGTCACCTGGAATGAATTTCAATTAACAGATGTGCCTTGTTAAAAGTTTGTGGAATTTATTTCCTTAATGTGTTTGAGCCAATCAGTTGTGTTCAATCAATCAATCAATCAATCAAATGTATTTATAAAGCCCTTCTTTCATCAGCTGATCCATCCAGCTTAAAACCCCAAACAGCAAGTAATGCAGGTGTAGAAGGTAGGGGTGGTATACAGAAGATAGCCCTATTTGGTAAAAGACCAAGTCCATATTATGACAAGAACTAAGCATAGAAAACGACACTCCATTTTTACTTTAAGACATGAAGGTCAGTCAATCCGGAGGATTTCAAGAACTTTGAAAGTTTCTTCAAGTACTTCACAAAAACCATCAAGCGCTATGATGAAACTGGCTCTCCTAAGGATTGCCACAGGAAAGGAAGACCCAGAGTTACCTCTGCTTCAGAGGAAAAGTTCATTAGAGTTAACTACACCTCAGATTGCAGCCCAAATAAATGCTTCACAGAGTTCAAGTAACAGACACATCTCAACATCAACTGTTCAGAGGAGACTGCGTAAATTAGACTTTCATGGTCGAATTGCTGCAAAGAAACCACTACTAAAGGACACCATTAAGAAGAAGAGACTTGCTTGGGCAAAGAAACACGAGCAATGTGGAAATCTGTTCTTTGCTTTGAGTCCAAATGTGAGATTTTTGGTTCCAAACAGTGTCTTTGTGAGATGCAGAGTAGCTGAACGGATGATCTCCGCATGTGTGGTTCCCACCGTGAAGCATGGAGGAAGAGGTATGATGGTGTGCGGGTGCTTTGCTGGTGACAATGTCTGCGATTTATTTAGAATTCAAGGAACACTTAACCAGCATGGCAACTAAAGTATTCTGCAGCGATACGCCATCCCATCTGGTTCGCGCTTAGTGGGACTATCATTTGTTTTTCAACAGGACAATGACCCAACACACCCCCAGGCTGTGTAAGGGCTGCCTGAGATTACCTGGATTCTACAATCACCCAACCTCAACCCAAATGAGATCATTTGGGATGAGTTGGACCGCAGAGTGAAGGAAAAGCAGCCAAAAGGTGCTCAGCATATGTGGGAACTCCTTCAAGACTGTTGGAAAAGCATCCCAGGTGAAGCTGGTTGAGAATATGCCAAGAATGTGCAAAGCTGTCATCAAGGCAAAGTGTGGCTACTTTGAAGAATCTCAAATATAAAATATATTTTGATTTGTTTAAAACTTTTTTGGTTCCTACATGATTCCATATGTGTTATTTCATAGTTTTTATGTCTTCACTATTCTACAATGTAGAAAAAAAATAAAGAAAAACCTTTGAATGAGTAGGTGTGTCCAAACTTTTGACTGGTACTGTACATCTTACAACAATGACTAATGAAATCTGTGAAACTGATGTCCTCTATCTTGTGAGATGATTGAGTGTTGTTCCTATGTCTGTCCCACTCCCTCCACAGGGCACCCCGGCAGATGTGCTGTACAAGGGGACCATAACCCGTCTGATCACAGAGGATAGCCCCAGCAGAGCAGAGAGGGAGCGGGATGAGCTCCTGTCCAAAGGACACGTGGTCTATGAGGGCATCAGTGGACACATCCTCACTTATGACCGTCAGTACTCTAACCTTCTAGAAATGCTGTGCTAATTCACTTACTTACAATGCCTTCAGGAAGTATTCGTACCCCTTGACTTATTACACATTTTGTTGTTACAGCCTGAATTTTAAATGTATTGTTTTTCCTCATCCATCTACACACAATACCCCATAATGACTAAGGGAAAACGTGTTTTTAGACATTTTTGCAAGTTTATTGAAAATGACGTTTCAAAATTACATACAGTGCATTCGGAAAGTATTCATACCCCTTCACTTTTCCCACATTCTGTTAAATAATAGCCGTAGGCCGGACGAAGTTGAATTACTGTTTAACGGATGCCCCGCCTTACTTTTCTCCACACCTCGCAAAAAAAAAACGAATCAGATGTGTCATTTTTTGGCCAATATATGCGGCTTTGTTTATAACACACTGTCCGCTCTCCCTTGATGCTTTCCCAAGTTGATGCGCAACAGACCAATCAGCCTCAGATCATGTTTGAGCCTCGGATTTGACATTGAAAAACACACGCTCACACCTGCAAGCGACGTGCAGAGGTTTCATTTCTCTCTCATGCCGTCATGGCTGAAGCCAGTGCAAATTCCTACTATTTATCTGTCCAGGTTAAATGTGAGACGTCCCTTGTTATAAACAAACAGTCGGTTAAATTCATGATTCATGCATCATTTTCAGATCTATTAGAAGCGATTAATATACGAAACAACAATGTCATTGAACCAATTCACTGGCCATGCAAGCTGAATGTATTTTGGACGGCCAAATTGAAGTCAAAATGATTGAAATCGAAGTGTGTCAGCTGTATGGTGATTTGCAATTCATAACTTACATTTTGCCGGTACTATCAGTAGTTGTAGGCCAACCGATAACACCAAGATGGAATGCGTTTAAAGTAATCATGTGTCGCCAAGAATAGCTAGCATGTCCAGCAAAGTACATGGCCAGTAGCACGAGCACACTTCGTGCAGATCAGCAGCTCCACAATGACGTGATCGACTCTCTCCAAGGTGAGGGCTTTTCGTGGCAGCCAGACGAGACCGTCAGAGGATGCGGTGAGCAAAGTTACTGGGCTGGAATTTAGTCAAGCTTGCTGATGCTTCTAATTGTGCATGTTACAAACACATTTTTATATTTTGATGATGATAGGCTATAGTCTAGGCTGGATGTATATATTTTTTCCAATGCTACGTTAATTTGGCAGACCTAACTGGGCCTCTTTCGACAAGGCCTAGTCCTTGAGAGGTCTAATCATATTTGTATGAATAATTTGTTAACACTTATAGGCTATAGAGATGCATTCAGGTAATTAATTCATTTTTATATATCAACATTTTATACAAGTTGTACTTCCCATTGTGTTTCATTTATCATGGTTATAACAACATTGTAACATCTTTCTTTTTAAGAAACATAGTGTAGGTTTTCACATGGAATAAGTAACTCTTGAAGCTCACATTAGGCCTAGAGCCTGCACAAGTGGCCCCCAGGACAATGTGGTAAAGTTCTGTTATTCCTTATCACTTAATGTTTATTTATTTTGTATTTATTTGCTCGATCACGCCACTTTTCTGGGGGAAAATATGTTAAACAATGAATCAATTTTGCCTGGCCTTATCCTAAAATTGATTCAATTATTTTTTTCCCCTTCATCAATCTACACACAATACCCCATAATGAAAAAGCAAAAACAGCTTTTTAGGACTTTTAGCAAATGGATAACAAAACAAAAACTGAATTATCAAATTTACATAAGTATTCAGACCCTTTACTCGGTACTTTGTTGAAGCACCTTCGGCAGCGATTACAGCCTCAAGTCTTCTAGGGTATGACGCTACAAGTTTGGCACACCTTTATTTGGGGAGTTTCTCGTGTTTTTCTCTGCAGATCCTCTCATGTTCTGTCAGGTTGGATGGGGAGCATCGCTGCACAGCTATTTTCAGGTCTCTCCAGAGAGAGTTCTCTCCAGTTTGAATGGGTTTCATGTCGGGGCTCTGGCTGGGCAACTCAAGGACATTCAGAGACTTGTCCCGAAGCCACTCCTGCGTTGTCTTGGGTGTGTGCTTAGGGTTGTTGTCCGGTTGAAAGGTGAACGTTCGTTCCAGTCTGAAGACCTGAACACTCTGGAGCAGGTTTTCATCAAGGATTTGTCTGCACTTTGCTAGGTTCATCTTTCCCGGTTAGTCTTTCAGTCCCTGCCACTGAAAAAGATCAACACAGCATGATGCCATCACCACCATGCTTCACTTCACTGTAGGGATGGTTTTGGGTAGGTGCCTGGTTTCCTCCAGATGTGACGCTTGGCATTCAGGCCAAAATGTTCAATCTTGGAATCATCAGACCAGAGAATCTTGTTTCTCATGCTCTGAAAGTTCTTTAGGTTTGACAAACTCCAAGCAAGTTGTCATGTGCCTTTTACTGAGGAGTGGCTTCCGTCTGGCCACTCTACCATAAAGACCTGATTTGGTGGAATGCTGCAGAGATGGTTGATATTCTGGAAGGTTCTCCCATTTCCACAGAGGACCTCTGGAGCTCTGTCAGAGTGACCATCTCGGGTTCTTTGTCACCTCCCTGACCAAAGCCCTTCTCCCCTGATTGCTCGGTTTGGCCAGGCGGCCAGCTCTAGGAAGAGTCTTGGTGGTTCCAAACTTCTTCCATTTAAGAATTATGGAGGACATTTTTGGTACCCTTCCCCAGAACTCTGCCTCGAAACAATCCTGTCTCAAAGCTCAACGGACAATTCCTTCGACCTCACGGCTTGGTTTTTGCTCTGATATACACTGTCAACTTTGGGACACGGGTATGTGCTTTTCCAAATCATGTCCAATCAATTGAATTTACCATAGGTGAACTTCAATCAAGTTGTAGAAACATCTCAAGGATTATCAATGGAAACAGGATGCACCTGAGCTCAATTTCGAGTCTCATAGCAAAAGTTCTGAATACTTACAGTACCAGTCAAAAGTTTGGACACACCTACTCATTCAAGGGTTTTTCTTTATTTTTACTATTTTCTACATTGTAGAATAATAGTGAAGGAATCACAACCATGAAATAACACACATGGAATCATGTAGTAACCAAATAAAGTGTGAAACCGATCAAAACATATTTGAGATCCTTCAAAGTAGCCACCCTTTGCCTTGATGAACCACACATACGGAGATCATCCGTTCACCTACTCTGCGTCTCACAAAGACATGGCGGTTGGATCCAAAAATCTCAAATTTGAACTCATCAGACCAAAGGACAGATTTCTACCGGTATAATGTCCATTGCTCGTGTTTATTTGCCCAAGCAAGTCTCTTCTTCTTAATGGTGTCCTTTAGTAGTGGTTTCTTTGCAGCAATTTGACCATGAAGGCCTTATTCACGCAGTCTCCTCTGAACAGTTGATGTTGAGATGTCTGTTAAATTAACTTATTGAAGCATTTATTTGGTCTGCAATTTCTGAGGCTGGTAACGCTAATGCACTTATCCTCTGCAGCAGAGGTAATGTTGGGTCTTCCTTTCCTGTGGTGGTCCTCATGAGAGCCAGTTTTATCATAGCGCTTGATGGTTTTTGCAACTGCACTTGAAGAAAGTGCACTTTCAAAGATCTTGACATTTTCATGTCTGAAAGTGATGACGGAGTGGCTCTTCGCTCTGTTTATTTGAGCTGTTCTTGCCATAATATGGACTTGGTCTTTTACCAAATAGGGCCGTCTTCTGTATACCACCCCTACCTATGCATTCCAGGTGACTACCTCGTGAAGCTGGTTGAGAGAATGCCAAGAGTGTGCAAAGCTGTAATCAAGGCAAAGGGTGGCTACTTTGAATAAAAATATATATTTTTTAACACCTTTTTGGTTACTACATGATTATATATGTGTTATTTCATAGTTTTTTTGTCTTCACTATTATAATAAAGAGAAATCCTGAAATGAGTGTCCAAACTTTTGACTGGTACTATATGTAAATAAGGTATTTCTAAAAACCTGTTTTCAATTTGTCATTATGGGGTATTGTGTGTATATTGAGGAATATTTATTTATTAAATATATTTTGGAATAAGTCTGTAACGTAACAAAATGTGGAAAAAGTGAAGGGGTCTGAATACTTTCCGAATGCATTGTAAGTTTTCACACCCCTTTGTATTCACATCCAATTTCCTTTGATCATCCTTGAGATCTCACTACAACTTGGAGTCCACTTGTGGCCAATTCAATTATTTGGATATGATTTAGAATGTAGCACACCTATATGGAGCTAAATACAGGAAATTCCTTGATGAGAACCTGCTTCAGTGCAAACAGCCTTAGACTGGGGAGAAGATTTAAGTTCCAACAAGATAATGACCCCATCCAGACACCCAAAGCAATGCTGGAAAATCTTCAGAACAAGAATGTGAAAGCCCTTCAGTGGCCCAGCTAAAGCCCAGACTTGAATCCCATTGAAAATCTTTGGAAAGACTTGAAGATTGTTGTTCACCGCCGCTCCCCATCTATCTTAACAGCACTTGAGAAAATCTGCAAGGAAGAATGAGAGAGAATCCCCAAATCCAGATGTGCAAAGCTGATACAGACATACCCAAGACGACTCAAAGCTGATACAGACATATCCAAAACGACTCAAAGCTGATTCAGACATACCCAATTACTTATGAATACTTATGTAATTGAGATATTTCTGTGTTTTTCAATACGTTTTCATTATGGGGTGATGTGTGTAGATGGGTGAGAAAAAAATCTATTGGATCCATTTTGAATTCAGGCTGTAACACAACAAAATGTGGGATTAGTTGAAGGGTATGACTACTTTCTGAAGAGTTTAAACCACCCCTCAATGCCCTTTGATGCTTGGTATTTCTAGGTGGATTATCCCTGTTCCTCTGTTGACAGTTGTTTGTGGTGTGTTCTCCTCAGGCCCACCCTCTCAGAACTCTAAAGATGACGGCCGGGGCCAGCCTGGGGAGATCTTGGGGCTGAAGCGCCCCTATGATGTCAGGGGGTTGCCCATGAGGGAGACACTGTCTGCAGCTAACTGTGAGGGTAAGTTTTGGAGTCAGCTACCTTCTAACAACTCTTGCATGTACTTTATGTAGACTACAATGAGGTAACCAATGCTATTCTTTCTTCACTTCGACCCCTACTTCAGGTCTGATAGGCAGAGCCATATCTCACGAGAGAGACAACCAACACCCAACCCACCACATCCGTGGTTCCATTTCACAGGGTAAAGCAAATAGACCCACTCTTTTATTCCACCAGGGTATGGTCACATCACGAGTTGCACAATGGCTCGTGAAGAGCGTCTGCTAAATGACTTAAATGTAAATGTTTGTAACTCCTGTGTGTTTGTGTTCCTCCTCTCCTACTCCCAGGTATCCCCCGTCACCTGGACATCCAGGATGGCTACATGAGACGGGAGGCCAAGCAGATGAAGAGAGAGGGCTCCCCATCCCAAGGGACTGGCCAGATGGCTGAACCCATGAAGGGTCGAGAGGCCATTGTGCCCACAGTGAAGGAGGGGGGCCGATCCATTCACCTCATCCCCAGAGAGGAGCTCCGACTGATGCCCGAAGGCATGATGATGGCCAAGGCTGGCAAAGAGGGCATCATAGTACAGGTGAGTGGAATGTCACACTGTAGATGCACTGCACGTCAGTGCACACTGCCTCAGGAAATTAAAAAGCAACAAAAGTCACTATTGTTGGTAGAAAGATTCAGTATTTTTCATTGTCTTTTTTTCAGGGCACTCCTATGAAGCAGGAGCAGGGTAGCTCAAGGAAGGGGCACGACGTTCGTTCCATAATCGCCAGCTCCCCACGCTCCCACTACGGCATGCCCTCCCACCTGGAGATGCGGGGAGCCGAGCAGCGGGGCCGCTACGAGGAGGGTCCTAAGGGCCGTCCCAGCGCTGTGGTCAACACGGCCAGCTCCATGGCTCGATCCTCGCCCCTGGCAATGGGGGGTGAGCAGGGTGGCAAGGCTCACCACAGCCCTGTGGGCTACGAGGAACACAAGGGCGGCATAAGGGCTCCCTACCCTGGACCTTCTCACCGAGGATCTCCCCTGTTAGGCCAGCGGCAGCATGAAGGTATGTCACACACTCAGTCCTGACTGTACACTGTCCTAGGGATGTGACGAATGGAAACATTTTCTTAAAGTTTAAACAGCCTTTTTATTATCCGTTTTCTGTCTGTTCTGTTGTTCACAATGCAGCTGCCAGCAACAGTTTTGTCTCCCTTTCCGATGGTTAAGTGTTGCATTTCCTTCTCAAAGTATTGCCATACAGGACTTTGCTGCTCTCACTTGCCTTTCTCTGACATTTTTCCAACTGTTAGCAATGATGGAGATGTTGACTCAAAATAATTGATTTCTCGACTCCCTGTGTCGAGTCCCATTTCTGAGTGTAAAGATAAACTCCTAAGATTGAGTATTTTTGGAACGGAGGAGACTGATTAGTTTCTGTACTTCCGAGAACACAAACACTTGCATCTTTCACAGTGAGCTAGCGAGGGGCGGAGAGAGAGGGGCGGGGCACAATATAAGTAGTTTGGTCACCAGACAGTCACAACCGTGCACTAGGCACGCTATCCGCTATCAAAAGCTGTATCTCGCAATGGAATGCTTTATCTTACCATTTTGTGGCCTGCAATGTCTCGCAACTTCAGTAAAGCAGGGCCTATCATCAATATATAGGCTAGGATATTTTACATGTAACAGACTGAAGACTGAACACACACTCGCATCATTAATGAAGAGCACGAGCAGGCGAGCCAGCGTGAGGGAGAGAGAGGAGGGGGCAGGCAGAAAGCATGTCTTGGTCATCTGTATCTCGCAATGTCTTGTCTTGCATGCCTCACAAATTCACCAAAGTAGCCTAAAGTTTTCCTCTTCCTCTGGATTTATTTAAATTACACAACTTTCCCCAGGACTTTATAGCCTATTGACGAGTTAAGCTATAACACAAAAAAATGGTATGTTTTGTGATAACTGCACTGAGATTTTAGTTTTGTGGGGGGGGGAACAAAGATTTTCAGTTAGGGATTTTTCTTTACATTAAGGATTCCAACATTAAAAAGTTTAAACGTTCCTTCCTGTCTGATCCTAGCTTGTCTGATTGAGATGCATTGATAGTTTTTTGCCCTGGGTTGAGTTGCTCTCCCCTAGTGTTAACATACCTAATATGAAGGCCACAGTGTGTGTGTTTTCTAAAGCATCCTGCTCTCTCCCATCTCTCCTCTCTGTGTGGTCCAGGCTCCAATAAGAACCAGCCTCAGGAGCGCAAGGCCACACCCACCCCTCGGGAGATGAGCTCCGGCAAGTCACCCCTGCCGGGCGTTGCCGAGCAGCAGGCCCAACAACAACAACAGGCGTCCCTGGTGTCGTACGAGCGTCTGCTGCAGGGTCTGGGGGCCGACGTATACCGAGGACAGATCCCCCTAGCCTTCGATCCTGCCTCCCTGCGTCAGGGCATCCCCATCGACCCAGGTACATAGTACACGGCTGGTCCATTCTTGTGTCCACTGTACAGTACACTACAGAGGAGCTACTTAAATAACTCTTCTTTCTGTCTGTTGAAAGGATGTGGTTTGGGGGAGGGATTATGGGACTTGATATGATGGCACAATATGATGGCATATCTTTTTGTCTTCCTCCCCATTTAACAGCCTACTACCTGCCTCGCCACCTGGCCCCTAATCCTGGCTACCCTCACCCCTACCCCTACCTGATCCGTGGCTTCCCCGACACGGCAGCCCTGGAGAACCGCCAGACGCTGCTCAACGACTACATCACCTCCCAGCAGATGCACCAGTGGCCTGCAGCCGCCGCTATGGCTGCCCAGCGCTCAGACCTGCTGAGAGGGCTCTCGCCACGGGACCAGCCCCTCCAAATGCCCTACTCTGCCGCCCCACGCGGTGAGCCTCACTCTTGTCACAGTACAAACACACGCACACAGAAAGGAGACCTAGCTGGACGGGTGTAGTGTAATGTAGTTTTGACTAATGTTCTTCTTGCCTTCTCTTCCCCAGGGATCATCGATCTGTCTCAGGTGCCACACCTACCTGTCCTAGTCCCTCCCTCTGCAGGGTCTTCCGGCTCCCCCATGGACCGCATCACTTACATCCCCGGGGGCCAGGGAGGCTTCCCCACCCGGCCTTACAACACCTCCCCCATCTCACCAGGTACTGGACTGGACTCTACACACCAGCCATCGGCTTGGGAACAGAGGAGTTGTCTGTATTTGAAAGGGTTGCTGTGTGACTGACTCATCTGTGTGTGTTTTGTTTGTGTTTCTCCTTTGCTGCAGTTGGGCCCCAACACATGAGCAAGCAGCACGGCACACCATCTACTGACCGCGAACGAGAGAGGGACCGCGAGAGGGACCGTGAGAGAGAGAGGGACCGCGAAAGAGAGAGGGACCGCGAGAGAGACCGCGAGAGAGAGAGAGACCGCGAGAGAGACAGGGAGCAGGAGAGAGAGCGGGATCGTGAGAGACAGCGAGACAGAGAGCGGGACCGGGACAGAGAGAAGGGGATCTCTCATGGCAACGTGGAACATGCCCCCATCTGGAGACCAGGTGTGTAAAGATCTAGACACACTCTGCTATTACATTATTACGCTGTTATGTTATTACCATTATAGTAGCGCATTTACAGCACATGGTCTGTATGTGATGTGTATTCTGCTGTTCTATGAGATGAAAGATGTTACTCTGTGCAGTGTGTAATGTGAGTACTGTTTTCCCTCTGTTCCCTTACTCAGGCACAGAGCACAGCTCCGGTGGTAGCAGCAGTGTCAGGCCCTCCTCCCACTCCGGCTACAGCCACCAGCACTCCCCGGTGTCCCCTCGTACCCAGGACAGTGTCCAGCAGAGGCCCAGCGTCCTGCACAACACTGGGGGCAAGAGTCTGCCTGTCAGTGACCACAACAACCCTTCTGTGCTAAGGTAAGATGTACGGTAACATGCCGGATAAATGGCTAAGTGTCTCCTACAGTATGTGCCTTGGTTCACTGAATATCATGTGCTCCTTTCTGTGTTTCTTCTAAATATGATGTGCAGACTGTAGTGGGGGTTTATCTGTGGTTGGCATATTCACTGACTGTTTTAGTGATTGGTTTACCTCTTCCAGGTCCATGCCAGGCTCCAATCGCTACCCAGGCTACAGCCACCTCCAGAGGACCGGGATGCCTACTGAGGGCTACCCACCAAGCATGGACCCCAAGGAAATGGGCCGGGATGGTGGAAAGAGCAGGGGAGGCCTTCCTAAACACACCCAAGACCAACATGGGCCCTCTATATCCTCCAGCAAATCTGACCCCAAGCTGGCCAACCCTAACCAAGGGGGTTACCCCGTGCCCTACCCCCAGGGCTCTGCAGCCTCTTACCACTCAGGCCGGCCCCCACCTCACCTGCTGCCCCCGCTGTCGGATAGCCATGTTGGCCGCGGAGAAAGTGGCACGCCTAGTAGGGAAAAGACTCAAAACAAACCGATGTCCGTTCAGGAACAAGAGCTCCGATCACTCGGTAAGACCACCATGACTGCGGCCAACTTCATAAACGCGATTATCATGCGTCAAATTTCTTGTGAAACGGGGATGCCAGAGACGGGCTCGCTCGTGGCCAACAGCGCCAGTGATGGTAAGACGCTCTGGATCCCAGGGTCCCCTCATCTCCCAGACCCTCCCCCCGTTCGTCTGTGGCATATTGCACGCTGTGGTGGTTGGCATTATCAAATCAGTCCAATTCATTTTTACATGTTGTGTTTTCATATTCTTTTTTCAACACTATACTATTTGATCTTTTTTTCCATGTAAGTTAGAACTATGTCGTTTGTTTTTTAAATGTGGGTACTTGAAGACCACCAAAGGTGACCTCTGGATCCAAACTTGAACATCTAATATTATTATTTAACACATTTGACATTCAGATGAAAAAGCAGAAACTGGAGCTGACTAGATATGGACAGAGTATTAAGGAGATGAAAGCGGCTGCCGAGCTGGATAAATCAAATTATCCAGCTCGTTTTTATTAAATTACTATGTATTGACCATTATTATGGCAAAAATACAGAACTCAATTGGTATTTCCTTGAAGAGAAAGATCCTAGGTGCCCTTTAAGGTATCACTCATTGACAATTTAAGCATAACATCCTTTGCTGCTTCTTATTTTCATTTCAGGACATGACAGTCTTCTATGTGGCATCCCCCATATTGCAGACTTAGTTCACCTGTAGTGTTCAAGAGTTCCAGATTAGAAACTAATCTATGAGATGTAATGTTGGTATCCTTATTAGGATTGTAGTAATTCTGTTCATATTTGATTAATAGTTAGTAATGACACCTTCCTTACAGACTCACCACACAAAACCTAAAATGTGCCAGAAGTAAGGCAGAATATTGCTAGCTAGATTACCTAAATGACCTAAGCTTTCTTTTATGGCGTGTGACAGTCAGCTTCTCTCCATATAAACCAGTGTGAGTCGTGTAGTAGGAAATGTCCAGGCGGGCCTGCCAGAGTGCATCACCAACCTAAAGCCCCACCAGCCACCAGACAGACCCTCACTGGGGCTCCAGATAGTATTGTTCTTCCACTGGAGGGGGGTCGAGGTGGGGGGCAGGGAGAGGGCTTGAGGGGTGGTAGTGAGACCACAAAAAAAGATCCAGGGTGGAGGGAGGTGCTACAACTTCAGGCCACAAAGTATCTGCATGCCCTTATTATGCCTCACTGTAATTTATGCAGATTTTTTCCACAACACCTCTCAACAAAACCTCAGACATTTCCCATCACAAAAAAAATGTTGATCTTGTTTTTCCACTTGTTAAGCTATGTGCCACATCAATATTTCTGACATGCATATAGGACAAGTGTGTGCATGCAAAGCTCAGAGAAGTAGTGTGGTATAACAGACTGATATATTTATATACTGTTGCATGTTCAGTATTGTCCATTAGGAAAAAGCTAGACCATACATTCACAATGCTACAGAGAGAAGACAGTAGTACACTATGAAGCTGGATTTCAAATGGACCAGAGACACTATTTTCTGAGCGACGGTAGCAACTGCCAGCCGAAGACAGTGTCATGTTGTTCCAAAGCTCTAGCAATAGAACAGATGAGTGTCTTCAACACAGTGGGACTCCAGGGAACTATGCTGCCCTCCAGGGGTGGACTGACTTTCATCAGCTGCTCCAAAGATGAATGCTCTGGTGCAGAACATTTCCAGAGCACAACACACACTGTATGCGCATTGCGTACAGTTTCTGTAATGAAAGCCAGAGATTAGTCAAATTGGCTTAGGGCACTCCCTAAAGCCCCCTGGGAGAATGACCTCAAAATAGTTCCTCAATGAACCTTAACGACACTCTAGGGCTGTCTGTGAACGTCCTGGTCCATTTTAACTGGTACTATACTACAGCATACACACTTGTTCCTAGCACACTTTTTAAAGCAGGAAACCCATTTGATCTGCTGAAATCTAGGCCTATATCATAAATATGGAATGAAAAGTAGCAGCAGTGTTCGGTGGTCCTTAAATTTGCCATTTCTTCTAAACTCATCAATTTATGGACCATTTTATGCCACCGCCTAGCTTCTTAGTCCGATTTTTGGGGGTTTGAGATTTGTGCGTCTCTCCTTTTGAGTAGAGTGCAATATGGAAATAAGTCAATCGTGATCTAAAGTAGATTGTCAAATCCAACACACTGACAACACATAGTAGAGACAGGATTTCTGCAGAAGGGAAAGTGCCTCTTATACACAGCAGATGTCACGCAATGTTTACAGAGCACAACGTCAGCTGTGCTCATAATGGACTTGTTTTGAAAACAAGACATTTTTTAACGATGCATGTGTTTTTGTTTATTTTATAACAAGCTCTGCCTGTAAGCTGCCTCTATTCAAACTGGCCCAAGCAACTGAATTTCTGCCTTCTTTGTCCCCTCTGTGTGTGTCCGTGTACCTGGTGGTGCTGCTTAATTTGTGTGTGTGTGTGTGTGTGTGTGTGTGTGTGTGTGTGTGTGTGTGTGTGCACTCGCTCGCGCTCTGTATGGCTCCACCCCTGTGTGCAATCTGTGTGGGTGCTTGTGTGTGTGTTGGGCTGTGTCCTGGACCCTCAGCTCAACAAAAGATGATGCCCATGGAGCAGCACGGTCCGTACCGGCCTCCCTCCGAGGAGAGGTTGTCCCCGGGCCAGCAATCCCCCCTGATGAAAGGCAGCCAGAGGGTGGTCACCCTGGCGCAGCACATCAGTGTAAGCCCCCTAGTTAATGACATGGTGTTCATATTGATCTTAAAGAATGATTATATTTTACTGTATTATATCAGTGTTGCATTTACCATGATATGGATGATTTCAATACAGTTCTTCTCAGATCAAAGTCTTCTGTAGAAATTAAATGGGGAGCTTTTCTTGGGGGCTGACAAGTGGAATGTAAAGATCTTGCTGAACGGGTTGGGGATGTGGGAGTATAGAAGTCACTAGAAGTAGGTAGGTTTCCTCCTTGCTGCCTGTCGTGTGTCTGACCCTTGTCTGTGATGTTGTGTGTGGGTAACAGGAGGTGATCACCAAGGACTATACCCGGCAGAGCCAACAGGCCCAGCAGCAGTCCTACCACAGCAACCCAGTCCTGGACCTAACCCGGCCCCTCAGCGCTCCCCATTCCCTGCCTGCCTCCCAGGAGTCTAGTCAGGGACTTCGCTACACTCCAGAGAGGACAGGAGGGGAACGTACCCGAGATGGGTATGGCCCAAGACTGTGTTACTTCATGTTCACCCGGGGTCGACACAATCGGATGCATCCGGTTTTCAGAGGAAATGGGAGAGAGCCTGTGCTGCGACATCTGTTTCTGAATGTTAACAAGGCGACACTCCATCTTAACTCCTCCTCCACGTGTATTAGATTAGTTGAACAGTGCAGAAGAGAACATCCCACCTTTTTCTCATCAGGAGCAAAGTGTGGGGTGTCCGGTCAGGTGTATATTTAACGCCTGCTATGTTAGGTTACTTTATGTACAATATGTCTACTTACATGCTGACTCACGCGCGCATATTGATTTTGTCCATCCAGACACGACCAAGACACGCAGGTTGAATTAACAAAACTAACTCTGAACCAACTATATTAATTTGGGGACAGGTCTAAAAGCATTAAGCATTCATGGCAATTTAGCTAGCTTGCTGTTGCTAGCTAATTTGTCCTGGGATATAAGCATTGGGTTGTTATTTTACCCGAAATGCACAAGGTCCTCTACTCAGACAATTAATCCACAGATAAAAGGGTTACGTGAGTTAGTTTCTAGTGATCTCTCCTCCTTCACGCTTGTTCTTCATTGGACTTTATATGGCTGTTGGCAACCAACTTTAAGGTGCATTACCACCACGAACTGGATTGGTGTGTGGACTTCAGTTCAGCTTTCCGTCACCCACGTGGGTATATGCTCCTAGAAACCAACGAGGAGATGGGAGAGGTTCTATGTTAGTGCCTGGCTAGGCAGAGGCTCGTTGATGAGCCCGAGCACTTTGGATGCAATGATTGAGTAACATGTATGTGTACATTTATTTTGCAACGCTCACAGGCGTAAACCGTGCCGTGTGGTCAGTATGTTACAATATACATGTACAATATATCTACCAGCATGTGGAAATGTAGAAGTTGAATATTAACTACTATACTCAGACTAAAGTGGCTTATTTGTGTGTGTGTGTGTCCTAGGTCTCCTCAGCCCAAGGCATCACCTGTCAGTATGTCTGCAGACGGCATTGAGCCAGTGTCTCCTGCAGGAGCTATGTCTGAACCAGATACACAAGGGGCCTCCTACCCCAACGAGCAGGGAGAGCAGGGGTAAGGCCTCATCCTACCTCCTTCCCTTCTTCACACAGCTAGTAGTCATTCAATCACTCTAACCCACAATGTCAGTTATGTACTCCTTATTGTTAACACATTTTCTTGACAACTCTTGGTAAAAATGTTGGGCTGTATGTTCTATTGTGTGTAGTACAGTAGTTCTCCTGATGCTAACCAGACGTGGACGTCTCTCCACAGCATGGGCTCTCGCTCCCCTCCCAACACCCAGCCCCCAGCCTTCTTTAGCAAGCTCACTGAGAGCACCTCGGCCATTGTCAAGTCCAAGAAACAGGAGATGATCAAGAAGATGACTGTGGTCGGCAGTGAAACTGATTTCAGTGAGTCCCACCCTCAGTGACCGCATACAGCATTGATACTGTAGTACTGTAGATACTATATTCATTGACAAAGAGAATATGCTTTAAAAAATATTATGTTTCTATTTACAGATACTGGCCAGCCAGGAACAGAGATTTTCAACATGCCTGCCTCTACCACTGCAGGTAAAATAGAGATTGATTACCATGGGATATTTGTGGTGAGAGGTGGATTAGTGTTACTCTCAACCACAATGCTGTTGTATAACACGCTTGGAGTAGTCCTAGTTTTTCTGTGATTTATGTACCATGGACTGTGCTAGCTAGTTTTTCTGTTATGTGATCAGGGTTGGGTAGGTTATTTTCTAAATGTAATCTGTTACTAGTTACCTGTCCAAAATGTTTATCAGTAACGTAACCTTTGGATAACCCAAACTCAGTAATGTAATCGGGTTACTTTTAAATTACTTTCCCCTTAAGACATTAAAGTAAGATAAAATAATATTACCAATTGAACGACTTCTGTTGCAGGATAAATCATAGCTGGCTGTTGCATTTTACTTTATGGGTTGGTTATGTAGGCTTCTTCTAACCCATCGCTTTCTACTACAGATAATATAATGATTAGGTTATATCTTTACATTAAAACCCAAAGTCTGTAAGATTGCCAGTCATTCCAATTAATTGATCCCCTTGATCTTCAAGAATAGGACTTGGAATTATGGAAGTATAGATTAGCCATAGAGTTTTAGAAGACATAGCTTGGACTGTAGCCTAGAAAAGCCTATTCCTGTTTTCTTCCTGTGACCCATCAAACACATTTGGTGTGTCATCAGTCTCTGATTTATGGTCAGACTCGCTCCGGCGGAACAAACTTGCACCTTTTTTCAATGCTGGATTGAAAGTCATTGAGAAAACAGAAAGGTGGAAGTTTTTTTCCCGCGAACATCCTTTCTGAATTTAAAAATAATCCTAGAAGTAATCATCTCGTTTTTCGAAGGTATCTGTAATCTGATTACAATATTTTGGCTTGTAAGAGATTATTATTTATTTTTTATCCGTTACATGTAATCGTTACTCCCCAACTCTGGTGACTATGTAGTGGTATAGATCAGCATGTTACAGTAGAGAGGCTATCCTCCAGTTTGTATAGATACGGCCATGTGCCCCTTATGAACCCCTAGCAGACACCGCTAGGCTTCGGGCTGAAGCTTTAGGGCGTGTGCATCAGCTAGGCTACTCACAGGAGACTGGAGAGCAGTAGCTACATCCCAGGTGTAATCTAAAGTACACCCCACCCTCTCTCTCTCTCTCTGAGGATGTGCTGCCTGGTTTACTCTTCTTCTCTGCTGTTTCACTGCACTCTTTCTCTCTGAGGATGTGCTGCCTGGTTTACTCTTCTTCTCTGCTGTTCCACTGCACTCTTTCTCTCTGAGGATGTGCTGCCTGGTTTACTCTTCTTCTCTGCTGTTCCACTGCACTCTTTCTCTCTGAGGATGTGCTGCCTGGTTTCAATTCAATTTGACTCTTTCTTGCTCTATTTATTTGTATCTCTCTCTCTCTCCCACTACTCAATGCCTTGGTTATTACCCTCACACCCTCTCTAACCTCCACCTGTCCCCTCTTGCCTCCCAGGACCTGTAAGTATCCGCAGCCACCCGGCTCCTGAGGCGTCCGGTAACACCATAGGCCTGGAAGCCATTATCAGAAAGGCCCTGATGGGCAAGTATGATGACCAGGCCGAGGAGCGCCCTCCTTCCTCCAATGCTATTAACTCCATGGCTGCCAGTGTGCCTGCCGCTAATCCTCTCGATGACGGACGGACCGAGGACTCTTACTCACTACAAGGTGTGATATTACCCCTCAAATCTCCCTCTGTCATAAGCCTCCACTCAGTTACAGGCGAGGGGTATTTTCTCTGTGCGTTGTATGTACTGGTGTTCATAGCAGGCAGTATTTCCAATTATGAAGCTGTAATGTATGTGTAAAATAAATATTGTAAATACAATATATAAATATTGTATTTAGGCTACTTAATTAATATTTGTTAGACAAGTTTTTCACAGTTGTAACTTCAGATGTATGGAACCTGCTATGTAGATAAATGTGGATAGAATTGGTCAATTAACCACAGGGCTGTGTTTTGTTCCCTTCTTCTGCCTGCAGGTGGGGGGAAGCCAAAGGGTAGCGGGCGCTCTAATGGGCGGAAGGCCAAATCCCCCGGGCCGGGCCTGTCAGGGGGTGAGAGACCCTCCTCTGTGTCCTCTGTCCACTCTGAGGGGGATACCAACCGCCGCACGCCCCTCATCAACCGTGTCTGGGAGGACCGGCCCTCCTCCACAGGTACTGCTCCCTCTCTCCTCCCTGCCCATACTGCACCTCTCACATCTACACCATCTCATCCTCCACTGCTCATATTCAGCTGCACCTTTAAACTCTGTGTACTGCAGTCTGCTACCCATGGCATCATGGTCAGCACTCAATGATGTATTGTTGCTGTTCTTCCTCCTGCAGGCCCCACTCCCTTCCCATGTAACCCCCTGACCATGCGTTTCCCCGGTGGCATGCCAGTGTCAGCGCTCTCCCCATCCTCTGGCCAGCTAGGGGTCCAGGGTCTGGGGCAGGGGCGGGCCTGGGAGGAGGAACCTAAGCCCCTGTTGTGTTCTCAGTACGAGACCTTGTCTGACAGCGAGTGAGAGACCCCGCCATGGAACAGAACAGCACCTACCAACTATCAACCACCTCCACTGCTGCTGCAGACACACACACACACACCACTCTACACTCTCCTTCCCACTCTACACTCTCCACCCAGGAAAGGAGTGACCTCTTAGCCTCCCATCTCACACTGCTGACTGAGCATCTCAAGCGCTGATGGTGGTGTGCTGAGACACTGCTGCTCAGTGAATGTGTGTGTGTGTGTGTGTGTTGGTGTTTCTGTGTATACATTCACTCCAGGACTACTCTAAAGAGGACAAATCACTTGTTTTTTTTACTTGCCTCCCCCACCCCCCACCCCTTGCTGGCCTTATCAATACGGACACATCAATTCACTCACTTTTTTTGTGTACGTTTCTAGTGTCTTCTACGGATTGTGGAAGGGACTTGATACGGCCACAGTCTGATGTTCATGTGTTTGATGGATTCACTGGCCCTGGACAAGGATGGATGTGTCCTCTGTTGTACAGGGATCCTGCTCTACTCTGTCTGGGCTCTGTGAGCAGGGTTTCAACCTGGAGCTTCAACTTGGAGAAGCCTGCTGCCTCCACTGACCATCTCGATCTCTCATTCTTTCTGCCAATGACCCCATGCACATGGAGTTAACCACACAGAGCTCTGCATGGAGAGGTCTGCTAGGGAAGTGGACTCCTTCACTGACCCATGTCACTGTGCAGAGGGCAGTGGGACAGGCAGGTAGCCAGGCAAATGGCATCCATAGTGCAGTAGAGTACAGTACATTAGTGGACACTCGGCCGGTGCATTTCTACCACTATCAGATGATGGACAGGAGGGGAAAAAACACATTGTTTTCCTGTGTTTGTTATTTAGTTTTCTCCTTTTTAAATCAAGTCAGTCCAGTCTTGTGTTTGAAAGTGAGCTGAGACCGCTAGTACTTTTTATGGTGAATTTTGATGGTGTCAGTTATTGTTTCTTATTTGCAATGATTTATCTTGGGGGGTACCTGGGAGGGCTATATCATTGGTTAACAGGGTATACATGCTGTCCATTGCTGATGATGTCATCATACATTTGAAATGTTATAGGAGGACGGTGGCGGCGTATGGTCTCCGGGCATCCAATAGAGAGAGTGGACTGTGGGTGTGATGGATGGCACTAAGAGACAAGTGACACTTTCTCACTCTTTGTATATGAATCATGTCTATGTGTTTGTTGAGACTGTTTTTGGATGTTAAGCACTTAGTTGTCAATCTGTTCACAATGGCATTTTTAAGAATGTGTGTTTCGGGCAGATGAGAATAGACTCGAGAAGAAGAAGAGTGTAGAATCCTACTAATAGAAGCGTCCTCCTTTAATATCTGTTTCATTTGGTCTTGCCACATACATGATTTAGTGTTCCTGCACTCAAGCAACAATCACAGCTAGTGAAACATTACCTAGTCCGCTTAGTGCGGGTAGAGACCAACCTTAAAGCTGCTTTAGGGCAAATTACCCGGCATTCGAGTTGGAATGTGCTTGCATTAAAGAGGTGACAAATAAAAGCCATCTATGTTTCTATGCCCCTTGGACCATGGTGGTGCCGGCTGTGGCTGGATGGAATGCCTATTGTCTCTAGGAGCCTGTTGTGACGGTCTGACCTCTGAACTTTTACTGTCTAGGGGAAGAGGAGCTCTGCCTCACCAGGCCAGACGCACATTTTTATCTAGACCCAATTTTGTACAGTTCTAAGATTCCTAGTGTTAAGTGCCATTCATTTTACATATACAGTAATAGTTACCAAGTGGCGCACACGTTTTTTTAAATGTTTTTTTTCTACATGCCAGGGTTATAAGTGTTTATGCAGGGAAATGTTGAAACCAAGAGCAGATGAAATGTCCTTCTTTTGATGTCTTTTGTTTTGTCCAAATCTGTCACAGCCTTAGCGCTTAACTGTCACTGTCACTTACACATGATTTACAATGGGAGCTGCTAACTTACTGTTGTGAATGTTAAGAAATGAAAAGCAGTGTATTCTGTTTGAGGATTGTAGAACTTGCTGCTGTCACATCAGGTTACCATGACAATGGGCAACGACATGGTTGAATGTCCTCTTGCTCTTTGCAGGCTAAGCAATAGCTATATAAAAGGTGCATGCCAAGAAGAAAGATGTAAAAAGGGTGCTGTATGAAAGGCGATCATACAAACATTGCCCAATTTGTTTTTACAGGCAACATACCCTCAGTCCTTAGTGAAAGGTATTATATTCTGGCATGGTCCTGATTCAAAGGAGGTTTAAACAGTCCAAAAGTTAGTGTTACATTTGTGTGATTAAGTTTTGTCCATTACAATGATGGTGTCCATGGCTTGTATTGACTGTTGAAGCCAGAGAAGCACAGCTGTTCTCAGTGTGACCTGTTTAGAGGGACTGCACTGCAGTGTGTTATCCTGTCCACTAGTTGAGAGGGAGTTGAGTTAGTCATGATGGAGACGTGTTCGTAAGGAACGTGGAACAGTTGGACAGCTTTCACTCCTTCCTCTTCACTGGATTACATAACGTTTCTACTCTGGCTACCTATTATACTGGTCATGGTTGACATCTAATCAGTCAAGGTGCAGCTAAATGAAAAGGTTGGAACTGGACCCAACCGACTACAAGGTAACCCCAGCTTTGTATTATAAGATAGTTTGTGTCTTTACTTGTATATCAATTGACTATTCATGAAGTCATTGGGAGAGAGCAAAGTGACAGTAAAGTTTGACATGACAAGAAGACGAAACCATATCCAGATGTGTTTGCTAAATAAAAAGCAGAGGAAATGAGAATAACCAGTTGTTTTAAAATGTACTGATGTGTATTTGAATGATTTATGCTTTTCACTCGTTTCTGTTTGTTCTTACACCGCTTGCTTTGATTATGGTCATGACACTCTCCATGCTAACAGTTAGCATTTCATTTGTAATGAAAGGAATGTTTCAAAATGAACGAAAAACCAATTAATCGAAGGGCCGATAGGATCCCTGTATTGGGGGGGGGGACATTGACATTGATCAACCGTATTGTGCGTAATGATTTGTTTTTTAAAAATAATTATAACCCACTGTATAATAGCCAGGATTGTATATAGAACTGAAGAGATGTAAATATATATGTGGCTTGCTGCAAGGTTGGTATTTACAGAAAAACTATTCACACTGTTTAATTCTACATGCCCACCAGCAACCTTTGTGGATAGCAGTGTAACAAAAACAAAAAAACACTGCCTTAATGTTTAAATAAAAATCTTATTGCCATTGAAACTGATGCTGTTCATGTCTTTCTGTATACTTTGATTGCCATGTATTACATTATTGCAAATGTGTATGATCACCAACTGAATATCCTATTTTAAGACTATTTTAAATTGAGGGGGGGGATAAAAAGACTAGATATGATGCAAACAGCTATCTTGGATCTGAAAGAACCGAAGATACACTATATTGCTGACAAGTGTATAAAATCGAGCACACTGACATGCAATCTCCATAGACAAACATTGGCAGTAGAATGGCTTTACTGAAGAGCTCAGTGACTTTCAACATGGCACCGTCATAGGATGCCACCTTTCCAACAAGTCAGTTTGTCAAATTTCTGCCCTGCTAGAGCTGTTATTGTGAAGTGGAAACGTCTAGGAGCAACAATGGCTCAGTCTCAATGTGGTAGGCCACACAAGCTCACAGAATGGGAGCCTGAAGCGCATAAAAATCGCCTGTCCTCGGTTGCAACACTCACTACTGAGTTCCAAACTGCCTCTGGAAGCAACGTCATCACTGTTCGGAACTGTTCATCCGTCGGAGCTTAATGAAATGGGTTTTCTTGGCCGAGCATCGGCTGGAGTGGTGTAAAGCTCACCGCCATTGGAATCTGGTGCAGTGGGAAAGCGTTCTCTGAAGTGATGAATCACGCTTCACCATCTGGCAGTCCGACAGACAAATCTGGGTTTTGTGGAAGCCAGGAGAATGCTACCTGCCCGAATGCATAGCGCCAACTGTAAAATTTGGTGGAGGTGGAATAATGGTCTGGGACTATTTTTCATGATTTGGGCAAGGCCCATTAGTTCCAGTGAAGGGAAATTTTAAAGCTACAGCATACAATGACATTCTAGACGATTCTGTGTATGCAACAGTTTGGGGAAGGCCCTTTCCTGTTTCAGCATGACAATGTCCCCGTGCAAAAAGCGAGGTCCAAACAGAAGTTGTTTGTCGATTGTTGTGAAAGAACTTGGCTGACCTGCACAGAGCATTGACCTCAACCCTATTGAACACCTTTGGGGTGAATTGGAACGCCGACTGCGAGCCAGGCCTAATCGCCCAACCTCTGTGCCCGACCTTACTGATGCTCTTGTGGCTGAATGGAAACAAGTCCCTGCATCAATGTTCCAACATCTAGTGGAAATCCTTCCCAGAAGAGTGGAGGCTGTTATAGCAGCAAAGTTGGGACCGACTCCATATGAATACCCATGATTTTGGAATGAGATGTTTGACAAGCAGAAGTACACATACTTTTGGTCATGTAGTGTATGTTTAAAGCTGATCTAGTTTTAGAAAATTTAACTATCCCAGTCTAAATTGCTACCACATAATATAGTGCAGTGGAAAACAACCGCCACAAGTGGGTGCTAGACTCTTATTATTGGATGTGGTGGTTGGGACAGTGAGCTGCCTGCATAGCTTCGCCACACACCGCTTCTCTGACAGTAAAGAAAGTACCATAAAACACAGGAGGAGAAGAAATGTCACGTTGACAATCTAATGAGGGGGTTAAATGCAGTGATCTGAGGTCCAGCAATTATGAGTTAACGAACTATTAATCCCAAGTGGTTCATTGTGAACAATACCCAGAAGTTGTGCGTTTCCTGACTGGTAAAACTGAACGTTCTTTTTTAAACATTTTGCTTGCTCGGTGAACATTTATTTTAATGTTGCAGGGAGGTTCTAACGTTTTACTCTGGTTCCTTGAATGTTTTCCTGGGAGGTTTTATTAACAATTTTCCGTGGATGATTCAATAAGACTGTTAATAACGCTGCTATTTTGGGTTAACTTTTTACTCCAAGCACAGATAGGACATACGGAAATGAATTTCCTTAAGCATTCATGCAACCACATTTATTTTTTTAGTGTGACACAGCATCGGTGACATTCAAACCTATAATCTTCTGTTCAATTTACATGGAATTAGTCCACTGCGGCACCAGGATGGCGCTAGCATGCCATGTTTGTTTTTTTTACAAATACAAGCTGTTCATTTTAATCTATTAAAACCATAGAGATAAATAGAGGACTCATCTTTGTATCTGTGCCACTATAGCATCTGTGACTGCATGGGGAGCACCATTGAGGCAATCTCTATTTTGAAGTCCATTTTATTCACGATTGGCTTAGCCCTCCTGATGACCCAGTTGGACATGACTCCAACAGGGTCACCTGGAGGGATCAGACAATGAAGTTGAAATCTCACCCAGTTGACTACATTAAAATGGTAGAACCCCTCAATGGTGCTGCCTATGTTAATATGGCCTTTTGACCAACAGTAGCCTCTATCATTCTCTATGATTCAAACAGACTCCATTTCAATTAAACAAGCACTCATTAAGATCAGGTGTCGCCAATTAGTGGGCACAGCAAACACGCCTGAGTTTTGTTGAGGCTAAGAAGAGAATGTATATGTTGATGAATAACGTTCTTAGAAAGTTCTCTGAACATACTAAAGTTTTCTTGTGGTGTTTATGGAAAGTTTTCTTAACGTTCTCAGAACATTTTAAGAACATGACTTTAAATAGAACCACAAGGAAACATTATGCTGAAGTACTGAAATTGCCACAAAAAAACGTTGTTAATGTTCTTGGACCAATTTGAGAATGTGACATTAAATAGAACCATGAGGAAACCTGTTGGAAACACTATGCTTTAGTACTGAAACGTTATTTCTTAACATTCCCTGAACTATTCTTAAACCAGTTGTAGAATGTTCCTAGAACATAACCATTCTTTTCATTTTTTTATGTTAGCATGTTTGAACTTTTAGGAAACCTGTTAAAAGTAACGAAATACCAAGAAATAACTTTTTTGCTGAGAATGTTCCAAGCAGAAGTGGAGAATGGTATTGTAAATTCTTGTATGGAGCACTTTCGGATTATGCTAAAAATGAAGACAGCTGCTGTCAACATTGGTGAAAAAAATTATTGCATCGGAGCTACTAGAGTGCGGCTTTTTATTTTCTTTAGAAGCACTTTTGGATTATAACAGAGTTTATTTCTAAATAGATCGCTCTGGGTTATACCAACTATTCTCATGTTCTATGTTTGTCCCTCTGCTGTGCTGAGACTAGCTACAATTTCACAACTGACTGTAGCTTTAGAGGAGCAAATGAGAGTGGAGCATTTAGATGTAAAGTCTTGGTTGGGCCCAAGCCCCAGTCACAGCTCCTGTGTGACATCTTAATCCTGTCTGGTGCGATTAGCTTCAGAGTGAGGAATGAGGTGCTGATGGATTTGTGCTACTGAGAAGACCATGGGACTCTGAGGCATACACCCAAACCCTTCTACGTGCCCTCTGCCAAACGAGAGAGGCAGAGCTGCTGTTATTTTAATATCGCTTGGATATTAATAGGATGGATTTATGGGACGGAATAGTGCATGAGTTATAGATGCTAAATATTCACGCTTTGGAAATGACCATGGTTGTGCTAATTGTAGAAGTGTTGACTGTGATTGATATAAGCATTTCTGGGATAAGTTCTGCCTTCTTACTTTCAAGCCTATGAGCTTCTCATTTGAGTTTTTCCTCTCCTCTCACTCGTTTACTCCTGAAAGTGTGAGGCAGGGCAGAACCTTCAACAGTTAAGTAGTTGCGCCACATTTAATGTGACCTTTTCCCTGGCGCTCTATGTCTGGGGAACTTCCTTTTTCCTGTGCTGCTGCTGCTGGATAAATTATATTCCTTTCCTTTGTGGTGAACACAAAATTAAAATAATGGCCTGTCTTTAATAACAGAGGGGCTGTATGGATGATTTGTTCCTGGCCATATCTTTAACTTTGGAGAATCCATGGGAATGCTGCTGTGAATTTAAGTCAGGGTGTCAGTCAATCATGTAGCTTTGTGTCCCAGGCTTTTACGTTCTTTTAATCTGCTGAAAATAAAATATTGAGAATACAAGAGGCCATAGTGCACTTTGTTTTGGAATTTTGTTTTTTATTCAATTAAGATATACATTTGTCTTTTTAAATTATTTTCTCTTGTCCAAAACAAAAAAAGATGATTGACAGAAAATATACAAAAATATAAAGAGAATGCCTCAATACCACATATACAACAGGAAAGTATTTTACAAGAACAAAATCAAGCGTTAGTGAACACTAACTTTAAGAAGAAGAAAAACAACAGATCCCCAGATTTTCAGCAACTCAAACGTACCAATAATGACTTCTCAGATACCTTCTGCACATCACATAAACCCGCAACAATCTTTCCAGTGAACTGTCTTTCTGTGCAAGCCACTATAATACCTATGGTTCAAACACTCAGTATTGTAAGTCTTCAGAACATCTTAACCCTCAAGAAACCCTCCAAAAACCACTGATAAAACTGCACAGCCTCTCTCCACTTTCTCTCCTTACTTTCTTCCTTCCATATTCTTGAGTGTATAAAACACACCTTTCTTTGTACATTTTCAACACCTACATTAACTACAGCTTTCATTTTTTTAAATTGCTCAATATGTCAATTAAAAGTAGGTAATACACATTTTCAATGAAATAGAGTAGAGATTTTTTTTTTTTTAACCTGAGGTAAGTAATCTGAATTCATAATACACAGTTCAACATTTACCAGGTTCCATAATCCATATGTATATAAGTCAGACAAAAAGAGGTTGTGAGCCAGATCAGGCAATTCTTAATAATCTATATTACATCTGTATTATTTTCCTACAACATCACCTGACAGCAGTATATAAATCCAAGCCACCCATTTCCTTATCCAGTATATTACAACAGTCTGCTGGAGAGAGTAGCTGTTGGGATTTTTATGGTTGTGTTTACCAGTCTGCCAAACAATCAGGACATCAAAGGTTAGAGCTGTCTAAAAACAGACAGAAATGTTCCTCAGGTTTGCCCAGCTAGTCACATTATTAACTGGTTAGCTCTGCTCTCCCTCCTCCTCTCTGGATCCAAGTTTGGCATTTCCAACTGGCATCTCCTTCACCAGAGGCATTCTATAACAGAAACCTTGACTGTCTGTCTGCCGGCTGTTTATGGTGCCTGCTAAGACTCTCTTTCTGATTGGTTGTAGAAAATGGTAAGAGAATGTGATATTTTCCTTTGGAAGACCTTTGTGTATCAGACAAAAGAGGCCGATTCTAGAGTTTGTCATGAAGATGTGGTTTGGTGTCAAAGCAAGACGGCAGAGAGGAGTTCAACATCACTGGAGGTGAAAATGATGTGCTCATGACACCCTCAAGACATGTGATAAGAAAAATGCACAGTTGTGAAGTAGATCTAATGCAGGAGTCCTTTCTGACAGTTCGATGAGGTTGAGACAAAGACATAACTCACTACTAGGGTGAAACCTCCTTTGATACAAAATCTTTGGTCCAATCTTTCAAATGCTATGTATTGCATTTCTGTTTCGCCCTCTTTTCAAAATACCCACATCATTTACACAGAGGCTGCTTTTCATGAGTCTGTCTGTGTATTCACACTTTTCCCCTTTTGAGCATTCATGAATATGTCATTTCTATAATACATATTGACAGTCCAACAAGATGTGTAACATGCTACCATCAAGCCTTAATTCGTCATGCTCAGCTATCAGAGGAGGCTACAGACTGGAAGGGCTCAACTCAATCAGACAAAAAATGAACCATGAAGTGCAGCTCTTTAAAGGCCTATGTGATTCGCTGTACTTCCCCTACAGTACCCCTAATACATTATGTAGTGTGTGTGTGTGTGTCCATTCCATAACAGTAGGATTAGCCAGGCAGGCATCAGGTTTAGAGGTCCTCTGTATAGATGATGCAGGGGCTGCTGTCCTCACTGGACTCCAGCTGGACGGTGGAGACAAACCAGCGTCGGGAGCCCGTAGCGTTGTAGTTGAGCGTGGTGCGGTAAGTGTTCTTGGCGTGTTTGGGGTACACAATGGTGGTGCTCCGGTAGTGCAGGGGCCTCTGGCGCGGCTCTAGGTATACCTGTGACTTGTAACTCCTCCAGGTGCAGTTCTGCATGGCAACGACCGTCTCGCTGTAGGACGTCACCGTTGGTACAGGAGCGCAGTACACCTGGTCCCGGTAGTGCTTGTCTGAGTCGTACTTCACCTCAGTGTTACACCTGGGGAGTAGAACCAAAGACATTGGATTAAGTATTGAAGTACCAAAGTACTTTGAAGGGCAAACATTAAGTAATAGATTAAGCAGTAATTGGTATAGAAGCTGATCACTAGATGGCACTATTAAGTCGGGCTGCCACAATTACTGTATAACTGTAACAGACGGTTATGGATGAAGACCATCATTCTTTTGGGGGGGAGGGGCGATCAACTGACTTAAGACCAGACGGCCAGGCATTCGTGTGGCAATTTGACTTTTAAATCCATAGGTACACTTGCAATCGCTGCCTGGTATTGTGATGTTAACTGATGTGGCTCATGCAATGGAATGTTTTTTTTTGTAATGTCAGTTGAGATGAATCAACAAATTTGGGTACACTTCCTTCTTTTACTTCCTACTTTGCAATGGTCACCAGTCCACCCATTATGCCATCATTGACTTAATTAGGGACACTTGTTCTATTCATTCTATTTCTATGGCAGCACATGCAGTCAGGAGCAGAGTATAAAATGTACTGTATGTCAAAATATATATACACAGAACCAGTCAAAAGTTTGGACACACCTACTCATTCAAGGGTTTTCTTTATTTTTACTATTATCCACATTCTAGAATAATAGTGAAGACATCAAACTATGAAATAACACATGGAATTATGTAGTAACCAAAAGTGACTACCTCATGAAGCTGGTTGAGAGAATGCCAAGAGTGTGCAAAGCTGTCATCAAGGCAAAGGGTGGCTACTTTGAAGAATATAAATATATTTGGATTTGTTTACACTTTTTTGGTTACAATATGATTCCATATGTGTTATTTTATAGTTTTGATGTCTTCACTATTATTCTACAATGTGGATAATAGTAAAAATAAAGAAAACCCTTGAATGAGTAGGTGTGTCCAAACTTTTGACTGGTACTGTATATAGATGTTCTTTTAAAGAAATGCTATTTGAACGGTTATTACGGTGAACGCGGTCATTTGGCTGGCCAATTACCATCATCCAAAATGCCATGACTGTCACAGCCCTACTATTAATAGCAACCCATTCTGCATGTAGTTTGGTGAAGGATCACTCACTTGATCTCTGTTTCAGGTTTTGGGTTGACCTCGATGCTCTCCCCAAAGAACACAGGATACATGCGTGCCTTCAGGTCCGTCCCCGTTGAGTTCAGGAGAAGGTACGGCAGCTAGTGGAGGATAGAGGTATGAGATTAGGCAGGCCATTCACATAAATCCATCACTTTACCCCCTCCCCTGTTAATGTATAAAAATTAGGTAGGTAAGTGAGGCAGGTAAGGGAAGTGAGGCAGGTAAGGGAAGTGAGGCAGGTAAGGGAAGTGAGGCAGGTAAGGGAAGTGAGGCAGGTAAGGGAAGTGAGCTGGCAGAATCCATTCTACAGGCTAGAGTAGGTGTCATCACCGACTGTCCTGCGAGATCCCACTACTAGTGCTCTCTACCTAATACAGAGAACAGTTTCTTTAGCTGGCAAAGATGCAGGCTCTGAATCCACCTATAACAGGACAGGAACTCACATGAGGAGGCCTGTGTTATCTCCCCCAGCATTCACACAACACAGCTACAATAGATGAACACAGCCTGGCAAGATAGGTGAAATGGTGATGCATGTCCACGCAACAAGTAGCAAACAAAACACCACTACTTTTTTAATTCACATAATTATATAGTGGGACACGGCCATATGAATTGTTACAGTAGCTATCAATCTCTTTTTACTGAACCCCCAAGCAGCCTGGGGTTATGCTGCCTGTTGTGTAGCTGAGGGGGCTAGTTGAGAGTGTCCCTCCACCTCTTTGTGTCCTGAACCTGGGCAACATCCCTGTTCCACCTGTTAGAACCGCTCTGCTGCCTCCACTAAATCAACCCAAAAGAGAGCCACCTATCCAGACACACACACAAGCCCAGCCAACAGCAGACAAGGCTGACCAGGACAGGAGAGAGGCTACTGTCTGTCTATCTGTCTGTCTGCACTACACAACAAACCCCGTCCCAGAGAGGTCACATACATGTTTCGGTTCATTTGATTTCAATTGACTATAAATGAATGAAGCCTTGTAGTCAGTGTTGTCAACCTTATGGTACGTACTGTATGCATCTCATCAGAGTATGTAGCCTAGTGGTTAGAGTGGCAGGTAGCCTAGTGGTTAGGGAGCGGCAGGTAGCCTAGTGGTTAGAGCGGCAGGTAGCCTAGTGGTTAGGGAGCGGCAGTTAGCCTAGTGGTTAGAGCGGCAGGTAGCCTAGTGGTTAGAGCGGCAGGTAGCCTAGTGGTTAGAGCGGCAGGTAGCCTAGTGGTTAGGGAGCGGCAGGTAGCCTAGTGGTTAGGGAGCGGCAGGTAGCCTAGTGGTTAGAGCGGCAGGTAGCCTAGTGGTTAGAGCGGCAGGTAGCCTAGTGGTTAGGGAGCGGCAGGTAGCCTAGTGGTTAGAGAGCGGCAGGTAGCCTAGTGGTTAGAGCGGCAGGTAGCCTAGTGGTTAGAGCGGCAGGTAGCCTAGTGGTTAGAGCGGCAGGTAGCCTAGTGGTTAGAGCGGCAGGTAGCCTAGTGGTTAGAGCGGCAGGTAGCCTAGTGGTTAGAGCGGCAGGTAGCCTAGTGGTTAGAGCGGCAGGTAGCCTAGTGGTTAGAGCGGCAGGTAGCCTAGTGGTTAGAGCGGCAGGTAGCCTAGTGGTTAGAGAGCGGCAGGTAGCCTAGTGGTTAGAGCGGCAGTTAGCCTAGTGGTTAGAGCGGCAGTTAGCCTAGTGGTTAGAGCGGCAGGTAGCCTAGTGGTTAGAGCGGCAGGTAGCCTAGTGGTTAGAGCGGCAGGTAGCCTAGTGGTTAGAGAGCGGCAGGTAGCCTAGTGGTTAGAGCGGCAGTTAGCCTAGTGGTTAGAGCGGCAGTTAGCCTAGTGGTTAGAGCGGCAGTTAGCCTAGTGGTTAGAGCGGCAGGTAACCTAGTGGTTAGAGCGGCAGGTAGCCTAGTGGTTAGAGCGGCAGGTAGCCTAGTGGTTAGAGCGGCAGGTAGCCTAGTGGTTAGAGAGCGGCAGGTAGCCTAGTGATTAGAGCGGCAGGTAGCCTAGTGGTTAGAGCGGCAGGTAGCCTAGTGGTTAGAGAGCGGCAGGTAGCCTAGTGGTTAGAGCGGCAGGTAGCCTAGTGGTTAGAGAGCGGCAGGTAGCCTAGTGGTTAGAGAGCGGCAGGTAGCCTAGTGGTTAGAGCGGCAGGTAGCCTAGTGGTTAGAGAGCGGCAGGTAGCCTAGTGGTTAGAGAGCGGCAGGTAGCCTAGTGGTTAGAGAGCGGCAGGTAGCCTAGTGGTTAGAGCGGCAGGTAACCTAGTGGTTAGAGCGGCAGGTAGCCTAGTGGTTAGAGAGCGGCAGGTAGCCTAGTGGTTAGAGCGGCAGGTAGCCTAGTGGTTAGAGCGGCAGGTAGCCTAGTGGTTAGAGAGCGGCAGGTAGCCTAGTGGTTAGAGCGGCAGGTAGCCTAGTGGTTAGAGCGGCAGGTAGCCTAGTGGTTAGAGCGGCAGGTAGCCTAGTGGTTAGAGAGCGGCAGGTAGCCTAGTGGTTAGAGCGGCAGGTAGCCTAGTGGTTAGAGCGGCAGGTAGCCTAGTGGTTAGAGCGGCAGGTAGCCTAGTGGTTAGAGAGCGGCAGGTAGCCTAGTGGTTAGCGCATTTGGGCCAGTAACTGAAAGGCTGCTGGATCGAATCCCTGAGCTGATAAGGTAAAAATCTGTTGTTCTGCCCCTGAACAAGGCAGTTAACCCACTGCTCCCCAGTAGGTCTTCATTGTAAATAAGAATTGGAACTTAACTGACTTGCCTAGTTAAATAAAGTTTTTTTTTAAATGTCTCACATACGGCTGAGTCTGACAAACAGGTTAGACCATGTCATCAGAGAGTGAAATACCGTCTAGTCTGAACCAGACTTGGTTCACCTGTTACACCCAGCATTCTGACTGGGAAGGACCCTATGAGAAGGCCTCTGCATAGGGACTCTGCTGTCCTGTCCCACCGTCTGCCTAGAGACCAATAAAGTCATAGGCACAAAACCCTCAAACCCCTACACAAACCCCTACACTGTAGCTACTGCTTCTGGAACCAATTAGCAAATTCTAAATCCTTTGCCAAGTCTATACAGTGCTGCTGTCTGAGCCCAGAGGCATGAGCGGATTATCTAGTCATAATGCCATCCAGACAATACCTTTCATTGTGAGTCCAAGACGTCCAACAAACACTTTTATGTGCCAGTACAGGATCTCTCCAAACACAAACTTCCTGAATCAGCTATATCATTCTGTTCCCACCAGCTCTCTTTCTCTCTCTCTCATTACAAAGTGTAGATCGAGGAAAGTTGTCACATGTTAAGGTTCGGCTGCACATGTCTCTCTAAACCCATACAATTGCTCTTGGCACAGGTCAGAACAGGCCAAGGGCACAGCAGAGTTGCCACTCAAATCACTGTGCAGCACACAGCTCGTTTT
The DNA here is from genome assembly GCF_021184085.1 of Oncorhynchus gorbuscha. Taxonomy (NCBI): domain Eukaryota; kingdom Metazoa; phylum Chordata; class Actinopteri; order Salmoniformes; family Salmonidae; genus Oncorhynchus; species Oncorhynchus gorbuscha. Next base: position 60,167,451 of record NC_060176.1, read on the forward strand.
ACCCAAACCCCCTAATCGGAACCGGACAAAAACTCACTCTATAGGCTGTACCGTACCCCAGCTTGCAACTTCAGCTCTGCTGAGTATATCACTCTCACTCAGATGAGAGCTAGTGTAACCAATAACCATGCTACCCTCATTGCTGTTAATCCCTGTAAATCTACCTTCATCTGCAAAGTCATTAATTTTCCACTGTGTGCTGCTGGCATCATCAAATTAAACGAGTGTGATTGGCATGTCTTCTGTGCTCTGGCAAGAACAGCACCCTTGCTGTTTTTCCAGGGGAATGAATATGTTGGCAGTCTTTGAACGTGTAAACACTTGTGAATAGTAGGTGGGCTCTAGGCTAGGAGCTCCTCCATCTACAGTAGGGATTAACATTGACAACCAGAATCACGGGACTATCCCGGGACCACTCTTCACATTTCCCGAAAGAAATTTAATGACAAGGGAAATTCAATTTTCACCCAATGTCGCACTACAGCATTTCCACCAAACACACACATGGCACATTATCAAAACAGGTTGTCACATGGAAGCCTTTAGCCTAGCATATATACTTCACACAGAGTCGCCATAAATTGAAAGCACATGCATAATTGACATTGCTGGATTGCACACAAGACCCGAATGCAGTTTAGAGTTCTCATTAGAACTGAACATGTGATTCCGGTCCTACCCAAGCCCAGGCCTGAGCTGAAGCCCAGGCCTGGTCCAACATAACAGAAATGAAATGAGACCGAACCCCCCAAAAAAGCCTGATTTTTAGAAAACAGTAAACTATATTGATTTAAACTGTAGAGCAGAGACAAGGAAACAGCCATTAGGCCTAGAAAAAGTGGTGAGAAAAACTCAGTTTAGCTATGATCAACTAATTAGAAAAATATTGGAATAAAGTAGGCTAATACAATTGAAGGCATGTATCAAATTCTTGCTTATACTGAAACTTCGAAAGTCATATCCAACCGTTATATGAATTATTAGCAATAGTTGTGTGTGGTCACCTAGATTATCATTTCAGCACCGTTTTCATTGGGACAGCGCCATCGAGCTATTTTGAGACAAGCCGTGGGGACTCTAGTAGATAAATCAATCAATGTCACATTTTAGTTTTAACTGATCTCCGTTTGGATATTTGGTAACAATTAGGCTGGGGACATGTTAGCTAAATTGAGGTGGGTGCTAATGATACTCTTTATTCTAGTTTGCTCATATATTAGTTGATCAAAACATTTTACGAGCATGTTATCAGCCTACACGTGGATTTTGCTCTTCTCTCGTGTAGTAGCCTGTCCAACTCCTGACCAAAAGCATGTGACTTGTCTGATAATCAATCATTGTGATTTTGCTTCACTGAATCTCTGTCTGTATATTTGGTTAATTGAACTCTGGCTGGACCAGTGGAAGCGGTAGCTTATTTATTCGTTTGCTCATCTATCACTGACTAGAAACATTTAGCATGCAATAATGTAACCTACATCAATAGTATAACTTATCTATTGACTCGAGTAGTAGTCTTATATAGCCTTATATAGAGCTATTTTCCTATCGTCACAATCCCACTGAAACCACAAATCCTGACTACTTCTCGCATGAAAATTACTAACTTTATATTGTAATCTATAGGTAGCATTATCAAAGCACGTCTCGCCTATGTGAAAATAGGCCTATCACATTTCCCCCACTTCTTTGCGTTGTCTCGTATTGCTGCCCATACAGTGGGGCAAAAAAAGTATTTAGTCAGCCACCAATTGTGCAAGTTCTTCCACTTCAAAAGATGAGAGAGGCCTGTAATTTTCATCATAGTTACACTTCAACTATGACAGACAAAATGAGAGAGAAAAAATCCAGAAAATCACATTGTAGGATTTTTTAATTATTTATTTGCAAATTATGGTGAAAAATAAGTATGTGGTCAATTTTTTATTTATTTTTTTATTTCACCTTTAATTAACCAGGTAGGCTAGTTGAGAACAAGTTCTCATTTGCAACTGCGACCTGGCCAAGATAAAGCATAGCAGTGTGAACAGACAACACAGAGTTACACATGGAATAAACAATTAACAAGTCAATAACACAGTAGAAAAAAATGGGCAGTCTATATACAATGTGTGCAAAAGGCATGAGGAGGTAGGCGAATAATACAATTTTGCAGATTAACACTGGAGTGATAAATGATCAGATGGTCATGTACAGGTAGAGATATTGGTGTGCAAAAGAGCAGAAAAATAAATAAATAAAAACAGTATAAAAACAGTATGGGAGTGAGGTAGGTGAAAATGGGTGGGCTATTTTCCTATAGACTATGTACAGCTACAGTGATCGGTTAGCTGCTCGGATAGCTGATGTTTGAAGTTGGTGAGGGAGATAAAAGTCTCCAACTTCAGCGATTTTTGCAATTCGTTCCAGTCACAGGCAGCAGAGTACTGGAACGAAAGGCGGCCAAATGATGTGTTGGCTTTAGGGATGATCAGTGAGATACACCTGCTGGAGCGCGTGCTACGGATGGGTGTTGCCATCGTGACCAGTGAACTGAGATAAGGCGGAGCTTTACCTAGCATGGACTTGTAGATGACCTGGAGCCAGTGGGTCTGGCGACGGATATGTAGTGAGGGCCAGCCGACTAGAGCATACAAGTCGCAGTGGTGGGTGGTATAAGGTGCTTTAGTGACAAAATGGATGGCACTGTGATAGACTGCATCCAGTTTGCTGAGTAGAGTGTTGGAAGCCATTTTGTAGATGACATCGCCGAAGTCGAGGATCGGTAGGATAGTCAGTTTTACTAGGGTAAGCTTGGCAGCGTGAGTGAAGGAGGCTTTGTTGCGGAATAGAAAGCCGACTCTTGATTTGATTTTCGATTGGAGATGTTTGATGTGGGTCTGGAAGGAGAGTTTGCAGTCTAGCCAGACACCTAGGTACTTATAGATGTCCACATATTCAAGGTCGGAACCATCCAGGGTGGTGATGCTAGTCGGGCATGCGGGTGCAGGCAGCGATCGGTTGAAAAGCATGCATTCGGTTTTACTCGCGTTTAAGAGCAGTTGGAGGCCACGGAAGGAGTGCTGTATGGCATTGAAGCTCGTTTGGAGGTTAGATAGCACAGTGTCCAATGACGGGCCGAAAGTATATAGAATGGTGTAGTCTGCGTAGAAGTGGATCAGGGAATCGCCCGCAGCAAGAGCAACATCATTGATATACACAGAGAAAAGAGTCGGCCCGAGAATTGAACCCTGTGGCACCCCCATAGAGACTGCCAGAGGACCGGACAGCATGCCCTCCGATTTGACACACTGAACTCTGTCTGCAAAGTAATTGGTGAACCAGGCAAGGCAGTCATCCGAAAAACCGAGGCTGTTGAGTCTGCCGATAAGAATATGGTGATTGACAGAGTCGAAAGCCTTGGCGAGGCCGATGAAGACGGCTGCACAGTACTGTCTTTTATCGATGGCGGTTATGATATCGTTTAGTACCTTGAGTGTGGCTGAGGTGCACCCGTGACCGGCTCGGAAACCAGATTGCACAGCGGAGAAGGTACGGTGGGATTCGAGATGGTCAGTGACCTGTTTGTTGACTTGGCTTTCGAAGACCTTAGATAGGCAGGGCAGGATGGATATAGGTCTGTAACAGTTTGGGTCCAGGGTGTCTCCCCCTTTGAAGAGGGGGATGACTGCGGCAGCTTTCCAATCCTTGGGGATCTCAGACGGGGTTGCGACAATGGCGGCAGATAGTTTCAGAAATAGCGGGTCCAGATTGTCAAGCCCAGCTGATTTGTACGGTTCCAGGTTTTGCAGCTCTTTCAGAACATCTGCTATCTGGATTTGGGTAAAGGAGAACCTGGAGAGGCTTGGGTGAGGAGCTACGGGGGGCGGAGCTGTTGGCCGAGGTTGGAGTAGCCAGGCGGAAGGCATGGCCAGCCGTTGAGAAGTGCTTATTGAAGTTTTCGATAATCATGGATTTATCGGTGGAGACCGTGTGTCCTAGCCTCAGTGCAGTGGGCAGCTGGGAGGAGGTGCTCTTGTTCTCCATGGACTTCACAGTGTCCCAGAACTTTTTGGAGTTGGAGCTACAGGATGCAAACTTCTGCCTGAAGAAGCTGGCCTTAGCTTTCCTGACTGACTGCGTGTATTGGTTCCTGACTTCCCTGAACAGTTGCATATCATGGGGGCTATTCGATGCTATTGCAGTCCGCCACAGGATGTTTTTGTGCTGGTCGAGGGCAGTCAGGTCTGGAGTGAACCAAGGGCTGTATCTGTTCTTGGTTCTGCATTTTTTTAACGGAGCATGCTTATCTAAAATGGTGAGGAAGTTACTTTTAAAGAATGACCATGCATCCTCAACTGACGGGATGAGGTCAATGTCCTTCCAGGATACCCGGGCCAGGTCGATTAGAAAGGCCTGCTCACAGAAGTGTTTTAGGGAGCGTTTGACAGTGATGAGGGGTGGTCGTTTGACTGCGGCTCCGTGGCGGATACAGGCGATGAGGCAGTGATCGCTGAGATCCTGGTTGAAGACAGCAGAGGTATATTTGGAGGGCCAGTTGGTCAGGATGACGTCTATGAGGGTGCTCTTGCTTACAGAGTTAGGGTTGTACCTGGTGGGTTCTTTGATGATTTGAGTGAGATTGAGGGCATCTAGCTTAGATTGTAGGACTGCCGGGGTGTTAAGCATCTCCCAGTTTAGGTCACCTAACAGAACGAACTCTGAAGCTAGATGGGGGGCGATCAATTCACAAATGGTGTCCAGGGCACAGCTGGGAGCTGAGGGGGGTCGGTAGCAGACGGCAACAGTGAGAGACTTGTTTCTGGAGAGAGTCATTTTCAAAATTAGTAGTTCAAACTGTTTGGGTATGGACCTGGAAAGTATGACATTACTTTGCAGGCTATCTCTGCAGTAGACTGCGACTCCGCCCCCTTTGGCAGTTCTATCTTGACGGAAGATGTTATAGTTGGGTATGGAAATCTCTGAATTTTTGGTGGCCTTCCTGAGCCAGGATTCAGACACGGCAAGGACATCAGGGTTAGCAGAGTGTGCTAAAGCAGTGAGTAAAACAAACTTAGGGAGGAGGCTTCTGATGTTGACATGCATAAAACCAATACTTTTTCGATCACAGAAGTCAACAAATGAGGGTACCTGGGGACATGCGGGGCCTGGGTTTACCTCCACATCACCCGCGGAACAGAGAAGGAGTAGTATGAGGGTACGGCTAAAGGCTATCAAAACTGGTCGCCTAGAGCGTTGGGGGCAGAGGATAAGAGGAGCAGGTTTCTGGGCATGGTAGAATATATTCAGGGCATAATGCGCAGACAGGGGTATGGTGGGGTGCAGGTACAGCGGAGGTAAGCCCAGGCACTGGGTGATGATGAGAGTGGTAACAAAAGTTTATCTCAATACTTTGTTATATACCCTTTGTTGGCAATGACAGAGGTCAAACGTTTTCTGTAAGTCTTCACAAGGTTTTCACACACTGTTGCTGGTATTTTGGCCCATTCCTCCATGCAGATCTCCTCTAGAGCAGTGATGTTTTGGGGCTGTTGCTGGGCACCACAGACTTTCAACTCCCTCCAAAGATTTTCTATGTGGTTGAGATCTGGGGACTGGCTAGGCCACTCCAGGACCTTGAAATGCTTCTTACGAAGCCACTCCTTCGTTGCCTGGACGGTGTGTTTGGGATCATTGTCATGCTGAAAGACCCAGCCACGTTTCATCTTCAATGCCCTTGCTGATGGAAGGAGGTTTTCACTCAAAATCTCACGATGGACATGTACTGGCTTAAGCAGGGGGACACGTCTGGCACTGCAGGATTTGAGTCCCTGGCGGCATAGTGTGTTACTGATGGTAGGCTTTGTGACTTTGGTCCCAGCTCTCTGCAGGTCATTCACTAGGTCCCCCCGTGTGGTTCTGGGATTTTTGCTCAACGTTCTTGTGATCATTTTGACCCCACGGGGTGAGATCTTGCGTGGAGCCCCAGATCGAGGGAGATTATCAGTGGTCTTGTGTGTCTTCCATTTCCTAATAATTGCTCCCACAGTTGATTTCTTCAAACCAAGCTGCTTACCTATTGCAGATTCAGTCTTCCCAGCCTGGTGCAGGTCTACAATTTTGTTTCTGGTGTCCTTTGACAGCTCTTTGGTCTTGGCCATAGTGGAGTTTGGAGTGTCACAGTTTGAGGTTGTGGACAGGTGTCTTTTATACTGATAACAAGTTCAAACAGGTGCCATTAATACAGGTAACAAATGGAGGACAGAGGAGCCTCTTAAATAAGAAGTTACAGGTCTGTGAGAGCCAGAAATCTTGCTTGTTTGTAGGTGACCAAATACTTATTTTCCACCATTATTTGCAAATAAATTCATTAAAAATCCTACAATGTGATTTTCTGGATTTTTTTCTCTCATTTTGTCTGTCATAGTTGCAGTGTACCTATGATGAAAATTACAGGCCTCTCATCTTTTTAAGTGAACAATTGGTGGCTGACTAAATACTTTTTGTCCCACTGTATTAGAGCTTTGGTAGAGAATGTGTGATCACCAAACGGTATGAGAGTAGATATATATTTTTTGAGTTGGTCCCCGTTGAGATACCTTGATATTTAAACAATGTCCTCTCTTCATGTCCCCGTTATTTATGAGCTGATCTGTATAATTATTAACTCGATTTAGCCAAATAGGAGATATTCTGTCATTCGTTGGAGGTTATCTAGCAAGCTTGGTCATTTGACTTTTATTTGACTGCAGTTACAAAGTTTGTATGATTCGATAACGCTATAGCCTACTCCGGGTGCGCTCTGTGAGTCCCGAGCGCGCTCTTTGTCCATATGCAGTAGCCTAGGCCTACTGCTGAAAGGCGCTGAATTAATTTAGGAACATGATAACGCTCGGAATTTATGAACGGCCTGTTTCGCAATTCACAACCATGTTATTGGCGATCAAAGTTACTCTATCGTTACCATCAGTTTCACTTGCTGTGAAATATTTACATAGTGGCGCAGCCAATACGGCAATGTTGCGCAGTGACAATCTTATTTTGCGAGAACCCTGGCATAGTAACCATATATTGAATGGGCACTTCTAATTTTTGTGGTATTTCCCGTGACTTTCGGGATAAATATAAATTATTCCCAGTATTGAAATTTGGTAGATCCCCGGGAAAATGTTAATCCCTAATCTACAGTACCCAGGCAGCTGCACACATACGGAACTCATTCTCCCGAAAGCACTTCTCCACCCACCTAGTCGACCTGGTGTGCAGCTAAGCATAAAACCACATACAGTACAATACACACTCAGACAAAGAGCAACTCTCTCATACACTCGAGGTAGATCACGAGGACCTGGAGTAAGGAAAAACTCTGCCCATCATCATCATCACACAGTAAACTTCTGACTGAGTATGGTAGATGTCCTCAAACTCCAGCATCACGATCAATATCAACACTAAAGCTGGAATAAGCACCTGATGACTCACAACACGAGTCTCCTTTCTGTCCTATACACTAATGCAGGGATAGTTATAGTGCTGACTGAGCTCCTTGACTGGGCCAGAACACTGACTGATGAGAGGGACTCTCAGCCTCCCCCATATGAAGCCATAACAGTGTAATAAACCATTTAATAACCAGAATATAAAGCAGGAGTTTGACTGCGATACAAATACATGTCTATCCAAGGAGATACTGTTGAACCTGCTCACCCCTCCATTGACAACCTCCTTTCATCTGATATGCTGCCTGTCAAGTCTTCTGCATGCGCATGCATGTCTGCCTACTGCAAGTGCCAAGCATTCACATACTGTATATAAAAGAAAATAGCTCAAACTCCCACAAAATAAATGCTTTGCCAGCCTTTTCTAATGAAAGATATATATTTTTTCCATACATATGCAATCCCATTAAAGGTATTGGAACCACAAGCGGAATCAGCCCCAATCAAAGCTTCTGTTTTGAGGGGAAACCAAAAAGCAGGGGAGCTCCACCAGTCCCCACATCCAGGGGATTAGGACCATATCTCTCCCTTTCAGGCCTCAACAAACTAGTGTCACGCAACTCCCATCTACTGTATTGTACTGTATGTGAAGTTGGCTGCTGGCTTCCCTATTAAAGCACACATAAATGCTATCGTGCCCTGTATGCACATGTTCCTTTGATAGTTAAATGAGGAGTGCCTTGGTAACAATTTTTAAAATATAAATGACCTTTGTTCCTCAGTGGGATTACTACACTTCACTCAAATCACAGCAAACAATTGACACAACTGTTGTTATTTCTAACCAACATTACACAAATTGCATTTCTTAATCAAATAATAATAAATCATATGTGTGTCCTCTCCCAGGTGTGAGGCCCTATTCACACTATCTATTTATTGGGGATTTCATGCCGAAGCATGTGCCTGTATGGGCTGTCTGGTTTCCAAGCTGGCATTGGCTGCAGTGAAAGGGTAACGCCAGATTATAGTGTAATATTCTGCATGAGCAGAAGCATGGTCGACTAGAGGGCATTAACCTGAGACTTGTCAGTAATGGAGACCACAACAGACCCAAGGAACTAATCAGATAATCACAATCACACTCTGTTTTGTCCCATCGTCCATTTCCATTGCTACCACCACACACACTCAAAAGGTTAGAGTGTTTACACATTGACCTAGAGTTCTGTTTGTTTCTATGGGTCACTTCAACCCTGGGCTTGACAATGAACTTGCAAACTATTCCATCATGAATGGGACAGACTGAGAGATATGTTTGATATGCGCTCTGACTCTCCTGTAAGATTCCTCATTGACTCTTAAGTATTGTTAAATGTTCAGTCAAGAGGCAAGAACATATCCAGATTGATGCTTATCCCTTTCATGGAACATTAACAGAGAGGGTGTTTTGGACACTGCTTCTCTTGGTGTTTCTGCAGTGAATAGTTCATTATTACAAATGACCAAATCACCACAAACAATTGAATCGATTTTAACACAGAAATGAGAGAAAGCTACACCATTGGTTCTATTTCATCCAGTCCTATAGGCTACAAGTATTATAACACATAATACTTACAAGTATTATAACATATAATACTTACAAGTATTAAAACACATAATATCTACAAGTATTATAACACATAATACCTACAAGTATTATAACACATAATACCTACAAGTATTATAACACATAATACTTACAAGTATTATAACACATAATACCTACAAGTATTAGAACATATAATACCTACAAGTATTAGAACACATAATACCTACAAGTATTAGAACATATAATACCTACAAGTATTAGAACACATAATACCTACAAGTATTAGAACATATAATGCCTACAAGTATTATTACACATAATACCTACAAGTATTATAACACATAATACTTGTAGCCTATAGGACTGGATGATCAGATCCTAGATGCCTATAGGACTGGATGATCATATCCTAGATGGCTATAGGACTGGATGATCAGATCCTAGATGCCTATAGGACTGGATGATCAGATCCTAGATGGCTATAGGACTGGATGATCAGATCCTAGATGCCTATAGGAATGGATGATCAGATCCTAGATGCCTATAGGACTGGATGATCAGATCCTAGATGCCTATAGGAATGGATGATCAGATCCTAGATGCCTATAGGACTGGATGATCAGATCCTAGATGCCTATAGGACTGGATGATCAGATCCTAGATGCCTATAGGACTGGATGATCAGATGGATGATCCTAGATGCCTATAGGAATGGATGATCAGATCCTAGATGCCTATAGGACTGGATGATCAGATCCTAGATGCCTATATGGATCCTAGATGGATGATCAGATCCTAGATGCCTATAGGAATGGATGATCAGAGATGCCTATAGATGATCAGATCCTAGATGCCTATAGGAATGGATGATCAGATCCTAGATAGCCTATAGGAATGGATGATCAGATCCTAGATGCCTATAGGAATGGATGATCAGATCCTAGATGCCTATAGGAATGGATGATCAGATCCTAGATGCCTATAGGAATGGATGATCAGATCCTAGATGCCTATAGGAATGGATGATCAGATCCTAGATGCCTATAGGAATGGATGATCAGATCCTAGATGCCTATAGGAATGGATGATCAGATCCTAGATGCCTATAGGAATGGATGATCAGATCCTAGATGCCTATAGGAATGGATGATCAGATCCTAGATGCCTATAGAATGGATGATCAGATCTATAGGAATGGATGATCAGATCCTAGATGCCTATAGGAATGGATGATCAGATCCTAGATGCCTATAGGAATGGATGATCAGATCCTAGATGCCTATAGGAATGGATGATCAGATCCTAGATGCCTATAGGAATGGATGATCAGATCCTAGATGCCTATAGGAATGGATGATCAGATCCTAGATGCCTATAGGAATGGATGATCAGATCCTAGATGCCTATAGGAATGGATGATCAGATCCTAGATGCCTATAGGAATGGATGATCAGATCCTAGATGCCTATAGGAATGGATGATCAGATCCTAGATGCCTATAGGAATGGATGATCAGATCCTAGATGCCTATAGGACTGGATGATCAGATCCTAGATGCCTATAGGAATGGATGATCAGATCCTAGATGCCTATAGGAATGGATGATCAGATCCTATATGTTTGATCTGAGGCCTATCAGTAATTTATCCATAAACGTGTTTATTATTGTTTGAGATTAATGATCCTGCATCCAAGCAATCATCAAGACATGTCAGAATTCATTCAACGGTATGATTTCTAATGATAATATTGAATCAGAAAATGTCTAGGCCTATGCGCTGAACCAGTGAAATGCCAACAGTAAGAGGAAAACCAGATGTTTAGGAGTAAGAAATGTGCAAATTCATGTATCTGTTCAAAACAAAACAGTTTACATACTACCATGACGGACACATGGTTTAACAATAAAGTCAATCGGAGGGTACATAGCTGCAATTCCTTCTTGTCTTGCTCAAACAATTTCCGTTGTTTTATTTATTCAGAATTGCGCACTTGTTGCGCACATTGCGCAGAGCCGGCGGCACTTGTAAAAGCTATCAAAACACATTATTAACTGTTGCTTACCAGTTTGCCTTCTTTGCTTTCCTTTTTATAGTATCCATGGTTCTCGACTAGCGTTGTACAACTCCCGGAGCGCGATTCGAGCAGACCGGGGGACAGCGAATAGAAGGGCGGACTTGGACTCGGAGGGAGTCCCGAATCCGGACTGTCAAGCAGTCCCTCCCGATTCTTTCCTTCCAGACTGTCATCCATAGCTTGTAAATGTAGGTGCCCCACCATTTCTGGGAGAGCTCAAAACAAAAACCAGGCAAAGTCACTCAAGGCGATGACGAGCCAACCAATTTTCTTGAATGACTGCAACCCAAAATGCGCACAAATCCCGTCATTCGGAGATGGGCAATCCCTGTTCAAATTCTTCATTCAAAACAGATTTCTAAAATAACACATTTGAAAATAATATTAGAATATTGTCATTACATTATAAAACCATAACTTCTATTTGCCACATACTAATATTACGCTGTGCCTGTAGGCTTTAGCCCTACTTCACAAACCTTTGATTTGTTATTAAAGCCTAACAGTTTTATCTCCACCAGACGGTCGGTAAACAGTATGTCATCCCAAACAAATACTCTCAAATAATTAATCATTGACAAGTAAGAAACTGAAAGAAAATTCCAGAAACTCCCTGACAACTAACCAGAAATTATATTGTCACTTTATCGTCCATTCCGGATTCAAATACGTTCCAGAAAGCAATGGAAGACATATTAAACAATATGACTTTATCCCACTGTAACGCAGCAGTCTATCTGGCAGCTACAAGCCGACCGTCTGCTCTGTGCTGAACTGAACAGTCGGATCTCGGAGAGGTCCCTCTTCAATGTGCCTACCAGCTTTTTTTTGCACCTGGAGCCAATCCAGCCCTGATGATCTGGATCCGGTCCAGGCACAGTCGACAGGGCGACCACGTCCGCACTGCTCCTCCCAGGTTAGTTGGGGCTCTGTGACTGATACTACACTATTTTATATATATATTTTATATATATAGTTAAATAAAGGTTACATTTAGTATTAATATATTCATATATTTAATATATATATATATTTATTAATATATTAATACTAAATTCAGTTAAGAACCAATTCTTACCTTGTCAGCTCGGGGATCCGATCCAACCTTTCGGTTACTGGCCCAACGCTCTAACCACTAGGCTACCTGCCGCTTTATAATACTTTATTATAAAATGGGTGGTTCGAGCCCTGAATGCTGATATTCTGACAGCCGTGGTATATCAGACCGTATACCACGGCTATGAAGAAACATGTATTTTTCCTGCTCTAATTACGTTGGTAACCAGTTTATAATAGCAATAAGGCACCTCGGGGTTTGTGGTATATGGCCAATATACCATGGCTAAGGGTTGTATCCAGGCACTCTGCGAAGCGTCGTGCATAGTACATTGGTATACCACACCACCTCGTGCCTTATTGCTTAATAACTCAGTAAGTCATGGAAAGTGGGAATATTGCGAGTGTAGCTATACAATAGAGAGCTAATGTGTTGAATGAATAGCATATATTCTACAATAAGCCATGGAATTTATGACAAAAAAAATATTGATCTTTCAATTTGGTCCAAATCAATTGTGTTATGTTAACTTCATGCCTCTAAAATGTATAATGAACTGTAATTTAAAACTATTGTGGCAATCTAATGTACACTGAGTCTATACAATATTATGAACTCTTTCCATGACATAGACTGACCAGGTGAATCCGGGTGAAAGCTATGATCCCAAATTGATGTCACTTGTTAAATCCACTTCAATCAGTGTAGATGAAGGGGAGGAGACAGGTTAAAGAATGAATTTTAAGCCGTGAGACAATTGAAACATGGATTGTGTATGTGTGCCATTCAGAAGGTGAATGGGCATGACAAAATATTTCGGTGTCTTATGGTAGTAGGTCCTAGGCATACTGGTTTGTGTCAAGAACTGCGAAGCTGCTGGGTTTTTCATGCTCAACAGTTTCCCGTGTGTATCAAGAATGGTCCACCACCTAAAGGACATCCAGACAACTTGCCACAACTGTGGGAAGCATTGGAGTCATCAAGGGTCAGCATCCCTGTGGAACGCATCCTACACCTTGTAGAGTCCATGCCCTGAATAATTGAGGCTGTTCTAAGGGCAAAAGGTGTTTTTAATGTTTTGTACACTCAGTGTATAGGTCATTTGGGTTGTTCGTTAGGCTGTTGTTGTTGTTATTATACAGTACATTATATACTATACCATACGTTTTTGAGTTCTGTTGCTGTTCTCTACTACTGTGGAGCAAATATCAAGAATGCCATTAAACACTGGCCAGTCCCCTAGAGTCAGATTAGAAGGGAGTGTATATTATTCAATGGAAATGCCTATCCACTCTTCTCACAGACGTATGGAGATAGATTAGTGCCACAATGATTGTAAATACACAGTGTACAAGTCACAAATGTATAGCAGCAGCATGGTGAGATTGGACTCTGTAGGCATATAGATGGGTGGAGATGGAGAAACAACACAAATGTATTTAGTGGAGTAAGTACAGTATTTGTATGATGACATTGATAAAATAAGTGTTCCAACAGTAATGTTAGTCCTTTGGAAACATTTAGTGTTTAGTTTGAATATGCTTTTGCATATTGGCATCTTATGCCAGCACCTGACAGTTTGACACAACCTATTTTCTCTTCAAATTTTGTGTGTTTATGTGTGTGTGTGTGTGTGTGTGTGTGTGTGTGTGTGTGTGTGTGCTCGTAAGAATGTCTTGCCCCGTATATTTCAGGACTGGGTGGGGATGCTGTATGACTCCCAGTAACTATATGAGTATGGACCTACAGCAGACCCGAGCTCAGTCTAACCAACAGGATAGTCAACACAGCCCAGCAGGATGAAGAATGGAACCCTTGTTGAAGGTTCCCCAGTTACTCTTTACCAACATCAACTCTGCCAAGAGGGAAATCAGAGCACAAATACACAATGCTGCAGAGGAGGGAGTGTGTGTCTGGGGAAGTTGATTGAGTCTTTGATGGTTCAGCAGCTCTCCATGGTAATTACAGCAGATGCCCAGGAAATCATGAATTATGTTTTTTAGGTCTTTATAAAACTATCATAAATCTATGCTTTGCTTTGTTGTCTAAGATCTATACTGTGTAATTAATTGAATGCATTTTAAGCTTGCACACATGTTATCTTGTTTTCTTATGGCTGTTTTCATCTTAGTGTTATTGTGATGGAGTGGAGCTGTGGCAGGAAGTGTGGGCTGTGCTGTGGGAGTAGTCAGGAGTTCACTGTAGCAGGAAGTGTGGGCTGTGCTGTGGGAGTAGTCAGGAGTTCACTGTGGCAGGAAGTGTGGGCTGTGCTGTGGGAGTAGTCAGGAGTTCACTGTGGCAGGAAGTGTGGGCTGTGCTGTGGGAGTAGTCAGGAGTTCACTGTGGCAGGAAGTGTGGGCTGTGCTGTGGGAGTAGTCAGGAGTTCACTGTGGCAGGAAGTGTGGGCTGTGCTGTGGGAGTAGTCAGGAGTTCACTGTGGCAGGAAGTGTGGGCTGTGCTGTGGATAAGAGCGTCTGCTAAATGACTTAAATGTAAATGTAATGTAAATGAGTAGTCAGGAGTTCACTGTGGCAGGAAGTGTGGGCTGTGCTGTGGGAGTAGTCAGGAGTTCACTGTGGCAGGAAGTGTGGGCTGTGCTGTGGGAGTAGTCAGGAGTTCACTGTAGCAGGAAGTGTGGGCCGTGCTGTGGGAGTAGTCAGGAGTTCACTGTGGCAGGACGTGTGGGCCATGCTGTGGGAGTAGTCAGGAGTTCACTGTAGCAGGAAGTGTGGGCCATGCTGTGGGAGTAGTCAGGAGTTCACTGTGGCAGGAAGTGTGGGAGTAGTCAGGAGTTCACTGTGGCAGGAAGTGTGGGCCGTGCTGTGGGAGTAGTCAGGAGTTCACTGTGGCAGAAAGTGTGGGCCGTGCTGTGGGAGTAGTCAGGAGTTCACTGTGGCAGGAAGTGTGGGCCGTGCTGTGGGAGTAGTCAGGAGTTCAATGTGGCAGGAAGTGTGGGCCGTGCTGTGGGAGTAGTCAGGAGTTCACTGTGGCAGGAAGTGTGGGCCTGCTGTGGGAGTAGTCAGGAGTTCACTGGGAAGGAAGTGTGGGCCGTGCTGTGGGAGTAGTCAGGAGTTCAATGTGGCAGGAAGTGTGGGCCGTGCTGTGGGTGTAGTCAGGAGTTCACTGTGGCAGGAAGTGTGGGCCGTGCTGTGGGAGTAGTCAGGAGTTCAATGTGGCAGGAAGTGTGGGCCGATCTGTGGGTGTAGTCAGGAGTTCACTGTGGCAGGAAGTGTGGGCCGTGCTGTGGGAGTAGTCAGGAGTTCACTGTGGCAGGAAGTGTGGGCCGTGCTGTGGGAGTAGTCAGGAGTTCACTGTGGCAGGAAGTGTGGGCCGTGCTGTGGGAGTAGTCAGGAGTTCACTGTGGCAGGAAGTGTGGGCCGTGCTGTGGGAGTAGTCAGGAGTTCACTGTGGCAGGAAGTGTGGGAGTAGTCAGGAGTTCACTGTGGCAGGAAGTGTGGGCCGTGCTGTGGGAGTAGTCAGGAGTTCAATGTGGCAGGAAGTGTGGGCCGTGCTGTGGGAGTAGTCAGGAGTTCACTGTGGCAGGAAGTGTGGGCCTGCTGTGGGAGTAGTCAGGAGTTCACTGTGGAAGGAAGTGTGGGCCGTGCTGTGGGAGTAGTCAGGAGTTCAATGTGGCAGGAAGTGTGGGCCGTGCTGTGGGTGTAGTCAGGAGTTCACTGTGGCAGGAAGTGTGGGCCGTGCTGTGGGTGTAGTCAGGAGTTCACTGTGGCAGGAAGTGTGGGCCGTGCTGTGGGAGTAGTCAGGAGTTCACTGTGGCAGGAAGTGTGGGCCGTGCTGTGGGTGTAGTCAGGAGTTCACTGTGGCAGGAAGTGTGGGCCATGCTGTGGGAGTAGTCAGGAGTTCAATGTGGCAGGAAGTGTGGGCCGTATTGTGGGTGTAGTCAGGAGTTCACTGTGGCAGGAAGTGTGGGCCGTGCTGTGGGAGTAGTCAGGAGTTCACTGTGGCAGGAAGTATGGGCCGTGCTGTGGGAGTAGTCAGGAGTTCATTGTGGCAGGAAGTGTGGGCCGCCCTGTGGGTGTAGTCAGGAGTTCACTGTGGCAGGTGTGTCTTTGGGAGCATCATCATGTCGTCATACAGGTACTCCCTTTTCAAAAGAGCACATCCCAATGATCCCCATATTTTAAAAAAAATTACAGAAGAGATTTGATCTATAAGACACAGAGGATGAGCATGTTTTGTGGCCATCATACTTAGGTATGAGTGCTGTGTGCATAATGTTATGTTTGGACAGAAGTATGTAATGTCTTATCTTTTTATAAAGATAAGCATTATATTGTTTTAATGGAGTTACTCTGGTAGGTCTAAAACATTGTTCCTCAAGTTCAACTGTCGGAAATAGTTGGAGCGCTGGCGCACTGCCTTCATAAGCCTAATATACCACACCAAACCTTCACAAAAGTGTTTTGACTTTATTAGGGTAATATCAAAAGTAAGTCAAGTCATTGTTTATAGGGAAAATACAAACAGGTTTCCATTTTGTGACGTTAATAAATCTTTAAAAAATGTATTTTCATGATTTGAGTACGAGTAGCCCTGTAGTTGACCGGCAGGAATACAACATTACAGTTGACTTTGAACTTTATTTGGCCAAAGAGAATAACTCAACAGAATGAAACAAATCACTTGATGCATATTTAAAGAACTGGTTTAAACCTTCTCAAAAATTGAACCGGCTTTTATTACAGCAATTACCAACAAAGGCGAGTGCTTAATGTAGGCCTACCAAACAACTGACAGCAGTAGGCTGATGGTGATTCTTTTACAACAGGCCTACTTTTAACCTATCTAAAACAAATGTAAAAGACAGGTCGAACTTAATATAGCCAATGGAAATGTCTCTACAAAATGAAACAAAACCTTTTTTTTGCGTATTTAAAGAACTGGGGTCTGTTGGGCCCATGAAGACCTCTACTGTATACCAGCAGCTTGAGGGAGCAACTGAACAGTGGGAAAGCTTTAGAACTTGTTAACCTATTTGGAGTAGCTCATTCCCTGGCTACAGACTGTGGATGGAGGTCGTGTCTTTGACTACATTATGTAGGATATGATGGGGGAGGTTTTGGTCTAGAATCTGGAGTAGGGGGTTTTGATACAGGATAGGACCTTTGCACTTGGGTTCCAAACCGGGGAACCAGGGGGTGGGATCGGGGGTAACCCTGGGGAGGCTTCACATTGTCTCAGACAGGAGGACGGAGGGAGGGGGGCGGGTGAAACTGTGAAACCAGGCAGCCTGCTAGTGATTCATCCCTGTGTGCTCCATCATCCCTCCTCCTGCGCTCTCAGTGCAATCACTCACATCCTGCTCCCCACCTCATAGCCCCTGGCACACACACACACACACACACACACACACACACACACACACACACACACACACACACACACACACACACACACACACACACACACACACACACACACACACACACACACACACACACACACACACACACACAGAGAGAGACTGACACACACACAGGGACAGACACACACACACACACACACGCGCAGAGAGACACACACACACAGGGACACACACACACACACACACACACACACACACACACACACACACACACACACACACACACACACACACACACACACACACACACACACACACACAGAGAGAGACTGACACACACACAGGGACAGACACACACACACACTACACACGCGCAGAGAGAGACTGACACACACACAGGGACAGACACACACACACACACACACACACACACACACACACACACACACACACACACACACACACACACACACACACACACACACACACACACACACACACAGAGAGAGACTGACACACACGCACGCACGCACACACGCACACACACACACACACACACACACACACACACACACACACACACACACACACACACACACACACACACACACACACACACACACACACACACAGAGAGAGACTGACACACACACAGAGACAGACACACACACACAGACTCACACTCTCTGCAGCAATCTCACTGAGCTGGCTCATTCTCTCTACTCACAGCCCAGTGCCAAGCTAGCTGTGTGGAGGTGGAACTGGAACACAGCACAGGTGTGTGTGTGCTTGTGAGAGAGACAGAATAGCAGAGAAATACATTTTGGGGCTTTTATCTGTCTGTAAGAAGAGCAAATGAAGGCTTGAATTTGAGTGCATATTTGAGTGTGTATGTATGTGTGTGTGTGTATGTGTGTGTGTATGCCCATGCATGTGCAGTCTGGAATAGCTCTCAATGTAAACAAACCACTGCAAGGCCGTCCTGGCTCAGTCCGCCAGCAGGGAGGTTGTTTTCAACCAGTGGAGACGTCACTGTGGTTTCTACACAAACAATGTCTCTCTCTTTTCAGACTGCCCAACCGTGAATCCTGGGAATGTAGCATACATGTGATAATTTTAGACTTTGCTTTTCGCACAATGTGCACACATAACACTAGTGTGGCTGCATACTATCCATTCAGTTTGACCCACTTGTTGAAGTCTGAAACGGAGAGCTGGTTGTGAGTAGAGCAGAATGATGTATGAGGAGCAGTAAGTCAAACTGACTCCATGATGGACGACACTGGCACTTTTTAAATGTACCATCTAAGATGTTTAATTCACAATGCACCTCACTGCTCTGGATAGTGCATGTGGTTTTAATGTTTGGAGACCACTGGGCAGAGCTGGAGGTTTCGGGCTTGGGAGACCCTTTACGAAACTTCCCCTCTATCACCAAAACACCCCCACTCCCTCTCTCTGTAGAGAAGATCCAGGCCTGACCATAGGCCTACCACAGAGCTGGCTTGTTTACAAGTGTGCACTATCCTGTATCTGAGTGTGGAAGTGTTTAAAGAAGTTTTAACTGACTTGTAAACATACTTCTTCCAAATCATGTCTGTGGGACAAGGCAAAGGGATGGCAGCATATTTGTGTGCTTATTGTGGCCCGTACCGTGTTGACATCTTCTCCATAGCATCTAGCTGGCTGAGCTGAGCACTTCCCTTAGGCCCCACAGCTTTTAGCCTTGCATGCGACGAGCTCGTCCACACTGATCTTTAATCAGTGATTCACCTGTTGTGTTGAACGCCCGCTTCCTTTGACTTTCTCACATCCTGCCCGTTCTGCTGGAACAGAGAATAGGTCAGCAAGGGAATGGTTTTGTTTACTGTGTTAACTTTGGCTCATCTGTTTTACACAGCTTTCACAGTGTGATTTAGTATAAGAATGTACGTTCGGAATACGCACGTTAGGTCTTTGAAACTTTTAGGTACCAAATGTCAACAACTAATTACCATTTAAGTGCAAATAGCTATCAATGGTGTACTTAGAAAGGTCCTCAAAGTCAGTCCACAAACATTGATGTACTGTGGAAACCAAATAATGCCTTAAATGCATGAGTGTCAACTCAATAGACTATTAGTCACACAAAAGGTGTTTAAAGCGGTGGTTAAAGCTCGACATTAACGTTTGTCTTCTTGTCCTGGACAAGTAAAAGAAAAAATGTCAGACAAGATATATATATAGACAACACAACAATCACAATATCAAACAATTACTTCGATCAGAATTGGACCAGAGAGGCCAACATTGGAATAATATTTCGGAAAGTATTCAAACCCCTTTACTTTTTCAACAATTTGTTATGTACCAGCCTTATTATAAGATACATTTAAAAAAAATGTTTTTGTCTCAATCAACACCAATTGTTTTTTAAATTGTTGCAAATTTATAAAAAATTTAATTCTGAAATATCACATTTACATAATTATTCAGACCATTTACTTAGTACTTTGTTGAAGCAATTATAGCCTTGAGTTTTCTTGGGTATGATGCTACAAGCTTGGCACACCTGTATTTGGGGATTTTCTCCCATTCTTCTCTACAGATCCTCTCAAGCTCTGTCAGGTTGGATGGGGAGTGTCGCTGCACAGCTATTTACAGGTCTCTCCAGAGATGGTCGATCGGGTTCATATCCGGGCTCTGGCTGGACCAATCAAAGACATTCAGAGACTTGTCCCGAAGCCCCTCCTGCTTTGTTTTGGGTGTGTGCTTAGGGTTGTTGTCCTGTTGGAAGGTGAACCCTTGCCCAGGTCTGAGATCCTGAGGGCTCTGGAGCAGATTTTAATCAAGGATCTCTCTTTACTTTGTTCCTTTTATCTTTCCCTTGATCCTGACTAGTTTCCCGAGCCATGCCGTTGAAAAACATCCCACAGTATGATTCTGCCACTAACATGCTTCACCATAGAGATGGTGCCAGGTTTCCTCCAGACATGACACTTGTCATTCAGGCCAAATAGTTCAATCTTGGTTTCGTCAGACCAGATAATCTTGTTTTTCAAGGTCTGAGAGTCCTTTAGGTGCCTTTTGGTAAACTCCAAGCGGGCTGTTGTGCTTTTTACTGAGGAGTGGCTTTGGTTTGGCTACTCGACCATAAAGGCCTGATTGGTGGAGTGCTGCAGAGATGGTTGTCAAATCAAATCATATTTATTTATATAGCCCTTCGTACATCAGCTGATATCTCAAAGTGCTGTACAGAAACCCAGCCTAAAACCCCAAACAGCAAGCAATGGAGGTGTGGAAGCACGGTGGCTAGGAAAAACTCCCTAGAAAGGCCAAAACCTAGGAAGAAACCTAGAGAGGAACCAGGCTATGTGGGGTGGCCAGTCCTCTTCTGGCTGTGCCGGGGGGAGATAACAGAACATGGCCAAGATGTTCAAATGTTCATAAATGACCAGCATGGTCCAATAATAATAAGGCAGAACAGTTGAAACTGGAGCAGCAGCACGGCCAGGTGGACTGGGGACAGCAAGGAGTCATCATGTCAGGTAGTCCTGAGGCATGGTCCTAGGGCTCAGGTCCTCCGAGAGAGAGAGCGAGAAAGAAAGAGAGAATTAGAGAGAGCACACTAAAATTGACACAGGACACCGAATAGGACAGGAGAAGTACTCCAGATATAACAAACTGACCCTAGCCCCCCGACACATAAACTACTGCAACATAAATACTGGAGGCTGAGACAGGAGGGGTCAGGAGACACTGTGGCCCCATCCTAGGACACCCCTGGACAGGGCCAAACAGGAAGGATATAACCCCACCCACTTTGCCAAAGCACAGCCCCCACACCACTAGAGGGATATCTTCAACCACCAACTTACCATCCTGAGACAAGGCTGAGTTGTCCTTCTGGAAGGTTCTCCCATCTCCACAGAAGAACTTTGGAGCTCTGTTAGAGTGACCATCGGGTTCATGGTCACCTCTCTGACCAAGGCCCTTCTCCCCCGATTGCTCAGTTTGGCCGGGCGAACAGCTCCAGGGAGAGTGTTGGTGGTTCCAAAATTCTTCCATTTAAGAATGATGGAGGCCACTGTGTTCATGGGGACCTTCAATGCTGCAAACATATTTTGGTACCCTTCCCCAGATCTGTGCCGTGACACAACCCTGTCTCAGAGCTCTACGGAAAATTCCTTTGATCTCATGGCTTGGTTTTTGCTCTGACGTGCACTGTCAACTGTGGGACTTTATATAGACAGGTGTGTGCCTTTCCAAATCATGTCCAGTCAATTGAATTTACCACAGGTGGACTCCAATCAAGTTATAGAAACATCAAGGATGATCAGTGGAAACAGGAAGCACCTGTACTCAATTTTGAGTCTCATAGCAAAGGGTCTTTTTTTTTGCAAACATTTCTAAAAACCTGTTTTCGTTTAGTCATTTTGGGGGTATTGTGTGTAGATGGATGAAAACATGTTTTTTAATCAATTTTAGAATAAGGCTGTAACTTAATAGAATGTGGAAAAAGTGGGTCTGAATGCACTGTAAAAAAAGCCTACATGTCTAATAGTAGGTGGTATGCATATTGATTACATCCTCATCTCCAAACCGATGCTGACATGGAGGCGCCAGAAAATGAAGCCAAACTTTAATGAGACTTAATTACATAGAGACATTGTATTGGCTGAACGACAGTCATGTTTGACAAATATAATGAAGGATAATTAACATTAACGTTTAAAGGCTCGATTCTGTCAACATACGAGGCACTTTGTTCTGATCAAATGGTTACAAGACCTGGGAGGGAAGGACAGTGTCTGTTGCACACCACACATCACCCACTTTGAATCTGGGTGGAGGCGGTCAGCAATATTAAACTATTTAACCATAAACTTAGCCAAACTATGACAATAGAAATTCTCAGGTAATTATTTTATAAACACTTAATATGCCATTGAAACCAACATTTCTTATGTTCTATTGGTTTTCAAATCAACTTATTTTATTGTTCAGCAGCCAAAGGAATAATCCTAGTCATATTAGTAACCAGTGCTAGTTGATGCATCCTTTTTGTTTCACATCCATGGGCTTATGGTAACGGCTGTCTTGGGAAGAAGGTGAGGACCGATGCGCAGCGTGGTACGTGTTCATCTTTATAATGTAAACTGAACACTGAATAACAAAACAACCGGAACAGTTCTGTCTGGTGCAGACCCACAAAGACAAGAAAACAAACAAAACAGTTCTGTCTGGTACAGACCCATAAAGACAAGCAAACAAACAGTTGTCTGGTGCAGACACACAAAGACAAGAAAACAGTTCTGTCTGGTGCAGACCCACAAAGACAAGAAAACAACCGAAAAGTTCAGTCTGGTGCAGACACACAAAGACAAGAAAACAGTTCTCTGTTCAGTCTGGTGCAGACCCACAAAGACAAGAAAACAACCGGAACAGTTCTGTCTGGTGCAGACCCATAAAGACAAGCAAACAACCGGAACAGTTCTGTCTGGTGCAGACCCACAAAGACAAGAAAACAACCGAAACAGTTCTGTCTGGTGCAGACCCACAAAGACAAGAAAACAACCGGAACAGTTCTGTCTGGTACAGACCCACAAAGACAAGAAAACAACCGGAACAGTTGTCTGGTGCAGACACACAAAGACAAGAAAACAACCGAAACAGTTCAGTCTGGTGCAGACACACAAAGACAAGAAAACAACCGAAACAGTTCAGTCTGGTGCAGACACACAAAGACAAGAAAACAACCGGAACAGTTCAGTCTGGTGCAGACACACAAAGACAAGAAAACAACCGAAACAGTTCAGTCTGGTGCAGACCCACAAAGACAAGAAAACAACCGAAACAGTTCAGTCTGGTGCAGACACACAAAGACAAGAAAACAACCGAAACAGTTCAGTCTGGTGCAGACACACAAAGACAAGAAAACAACCGGAACAGTTCTGTCTGGTGCAGACCCATAAAGACAAGAAAACAACCGAAACAGTTCTGTCTGGTGCAGACACACAAAGACAAGAAAACAACCGAAACAGTTCAGTCTGGTGCAGACCCACAAAGACAAGAAAACAACCGGAACAGTTCTGTCTGGTGCAGACCCATAAAGACAAGAAAACAACCGAAACAGTTCTGTCTGGTGCAGACACACACAGACAGAAAACAACCGAAACAGTTCAGTCTGGTGCAGACACACACAGACAGAAAACAACCGAAACAGTTCAGTCTGGTGCAGACACACACAGACAGAAAACAACCGAAACAGTTCTGTCTGGTGCAGACACACAAACAGACAGAAAACAACCGGAACAGTTCTGTCTGGTGCAGACACACAAACAGACAGAAAACAACCGGAACAGTTCTGTCTGGTGCAGACACACAAACAGACAGAAAACAACCGGAACAGTTCTGTCGGGTGCAGACCCACAAAGCCAGAAAACAATCACCCAAGAAATACAATAGAAAACAGGATACCTAAATATGGCTCTCAATCAGGGACAACGATTGACAGCTGCCTCTGATTGAGAACCATACCAGGCCAAACACAGAAATAGAAAAACTAACATAGACAACCCACCCAACTCACGCCCTGACCATACTAAAACAAAGACATAATAAAAGAACTAAGGTCAGAACGTGACACTCAACACTAAAGATGACAATTACATAATTAATCATTATTATTATTTTTTCAAAAACAATGGCAACGATAGGTCTTCTCTCTTGGTATTTTAAGGGCCTAAACTGTCCAATTAAACATTCCAGCTGTCTTCATATCCTAGTAATAAACCAAGTTGATACAGCAATGCCCTAAGAAACACACCTGCTCCAAAATGACTCACTATCAGGAATCAAGGTAAGACCCAGATGCAGACACTTCAAATTGACAATGGTTTAATATTCCAACAGGGTCAGGTAATAGACAGGTCAAGGCAGGCAGGGGTCAGTAAACCAGAGGTGGGGCAACGGTACCAGATGGCAGGCAGGGGTCAGTAAACCAGAGGTGGGGCAACGGTACCAGATGGCAGGCAGGGGTCAGTAAACCAGAGGTGGGGCAACGGTACCAGATGGCAGGCAGGGGTCAGTAAACCAGAGGTGGGGCAACGGTACCAGATGGCAGGCAGGGGTCAGTAAACCAGAGGTGGGGCAACGGTACCAGATGGCAGGCAGGGGTCAGTAAACCAGAGGTGGGGCAATGGTACCAGATGGCAGGCAGGGGTCAGTAAACCAGAGGTGGGGCAACGGTACCAGATGGCAGGCAGGGGTCAGTAAACCAGAGGTGGGGCGACGGTACCAGATGGCAGGCAGGGGTCAGTAAACCAGAGGTGGGGCGACGGTACCAGATGGCAGGCAGGGGTCAGTAAACCAGAGGTGGGGCGACGGTACCAGATGGCAGGCAGGGGTCAGTAAACCAGAGGTGGGGCGACGGTACCAGATGGCAGGCAGGGGTCAGTAAACCAGAGGTGGGGCGACGGTACCAGATGGCAGGCAGGGGTCAGTAAACCAGAGGTGGGGCGACGGTACCAGATGGCAGGCAGGGGTCAGTAAACCAGAGGTGGGGCGACGGTACCAGATGGCAGGCAGGGGTCAGTAAACCAGAGGTGGGGCGACGGTACCAGATGGCAGGCAGGGGTCAGTAAACCAGAGGTGGGGCAACGGTACCAGATGGCAGGCAGGGGTCAGTAAACCAGAGGTGGGGCAACGGTACCAGATGGCAGGCAGGGGTCAGTAAACCAGAGGTGGGGCAACGGTACCAGATGGCAGGCAGGGGTCAGTAAACCAGAGGTGGGGCAACGGTACCAGATGGCAGGCAGGGGTCAGTAAACCAGAGGTGGGGCAACGGTACCAGATGGCAGGCAGGGGTCAGTAAACCAGAGGTGGGGCAACGGTACCAGATGGCAGGCAGGGGTCAGTAAACCAGAGGTGGGGCAACGGTACCAGATGGCAGGCAGGCTCAGGAGGGCGAGAAAAAAGAGATACTTTAAAAAGCAGGAGCTGAGAACAAAAACATATAATCAATTAAATTATTTAAATTAAAACATAAATAAAACACAAAAACGTATAATAAATGCACAGGGGATAAAGGGGAAGATGGGCGACACCTGGAGGGGCGTGGAGACAATCACGACGACAGGTGAAACAGATCAGGGAGTGACACTCACATAGACTAGAGCCCCAAACAAAAGGAAAGGTGTAATCATAATGATACATAAGAAAACTCAAAATGATCATCTTGGGTAAGGTGAAGACCAGGAAGGCAGAATCAATTTCCTTAAATGTATCCACATTGGAAAGAAAGTATGAATGTGTACGTCACAAATTCATATGATCCTTTTGATTCTCTAAACAGCATATTGAAGAGAATGAACTGAATTCCGTCTGGTTATTGGGACAGACATGATTCTTTTTAGACATGCGGAACCAATCTAATAAGACCAACTACAATCCACACGCAACCAAGGCTCTCCAGAATATACTCTCTGATTACAACCTCATTGATGCCTGGAGACCACATAATCCTAAAGCAAAAGAGTACACTTTCTCCCCAAACAGGCGGAAATTATTCTCACAAATTGATTTCATACTGTTATCTACACCTCTATTTTCTTTAATTAAGAAAATTGAAATTCGACAAATGAGCTTGTCTGACCCCCACACGTACTACTGCCAACTTCACATTTCAGAATCTCTTAAAAAGCCACAAGATGGTGTTTCAACATTTCATTGCTACAAAATCCTACAATCTGTGATGATTTTGAAATTGAACTAAAATCAATGATAAATCAATATTCAGTCGATGACCACCGGATTCTATGGGATGCCACCAAAGGTTTTATTCAAAATAATGCAACAACACTGGCCACCAAGCTAAGCAGTAATGACTGTAGCTGTTAAAGTAACCATTGAGTCTGAAAAAGGGGAATTACTATCAGAACCCAAATGAATCAAAGATTCTCCTGCTTCTATAAATAACTGTACTCCTCTGATTGTAAATCCAGACAAAGCCAGACTAAGTCCTTTCTAAAAAATGAACAACTCTTCTTCTCAAAACAGAGGGAGCCACTTCGCTGGGAGCACACATCTCTCTCAATGAACTCAAAAGAGCATCGGATAGCATCAATAAAAACAAATCACCTGGTTTGGACAGTATTCCTCCTGAGGTCTATTTAATATTTTGGAATCAATTAGGTCCACTGTTGCTCTAAATTATTAATACAGCTGTTCACAAAGGTTCATTTGGGAGAGATGTGAATATGGCACTAATTTAACTTGTATATTTAAAAAAAAAGGTAAGGATGCTACCCAACAAAGGTGGTTGATAAACACAGCTATTAAACTTTCTAAAATGTTGAGACTTACCCAACTTGGTACAAAGCAGGTTTGTTAAAAAGTGTTTATCCTTGGAAAACCTCCATCGACAATAACATATTTTAGATGCTTCCTCAGAAACAACAGCTCATTTGGCTGCATTATCTCTTGATGGAGAAAAGCTTTTGATAGACTAGAATAGTCATCTCTCTGGTCTCCCCTTGAACATATGGAAATTGGCTCCAATTTCAATAATATGATTAAAATACTATGTGCCAATCCCTCAGTCATAGTTGTAACAGGCTATATCTGCTCTGCTCAGGTTATAATAACTAGAAGCAGCAGACAAGGCAATCCAATATCGCATTTGCTATTCTTATTATCTATGGAACCCCTGGCATAGGCAATTAATCAATCGAGGGAAATAACACATCTCTACTTGTGGAATCCCAATCGTTTCCCATTTGTAATATTTGGGAGTATATATACAGTACCTATAAGGGCACAAGGAAAGACCCAGATGCAGACACGGTAGGCAGATGGTTTGAGTCTTTGATATTTATTCATAATCCGAATGGGCAAGGCAAGAGAATGGTCGTGGACAGGCAAAAGGTCAAAACCAGTTCAGAGTCCAGGAATTTCTTTCCTTCTTAATGTGTTTGAGCCATTCAGTTGTTTTGTGACAAGGTAGGGGGGTATACAGAAGACGGCCCTATTTGGTAAAAGACCAAGTCCACATTATGGTAAGAACAGCTCAAATAAGCAAAGAGAAATAGCAGTATATCGTTACTTTAAGACGTGAAGGTCAGTCAATGCAGAACATTTCAAAAACTTTGAACGTTTCTTCAAGTGCAGGCGCAAAAACCATTAAGTACTGTGATGAAACTGGCTCTCATGAGGACCGCCACAGGAAAGGAAGACCCAGAGTTACCTCTGCTGCAGAGGTTAGTTCATTAGAGTTAACTGCACCTTAGATTGCAGCCCAAATAAATGCTTCACAGAGTTCAAGTAACAGACACATCTCAACATCACCTGTTGAGAGGATACTGAATTAATCAGGCATTCTTGGTCGAATTGCGGCAAAGAAACCACTACTAAAAGACACCAATAAGAAGCAGATACTTGCTTGGGGCAAGAAAAACGAGCAATGGACATTAGACTGGTGGAAATCTATCCTTTGTCTGATTAGTCCAAATTTGAGATTTTATGTTCCAACCACAGTGTCTTTGTGAGATGCAGAGTAGGTGAACGGCTGATCTCATGGAGGAGGAGGTGTTATTTTGTGGGGGTGCATGGCTGGTGACACTGTCTGTGATTTATTTAGAATTCAAGGCAAACTTATCCAGCATAGTTACCAAAGCATTCTGCAGAGATATGCCATCCCATCTGGTTTGTGATTAGTGGGACTATAAGTTGTTTTTCAACAGGACAATGACCCAACACACTTCCAGGCTGTGTAAGGGCTATTTGACCAAAAAGGAGAGTGATGGAGTGTTGCGTCAGATGACCTGGCCTCCACAATCACCAGACCTCAACCCAATTGAGATGATTTGGAATGAGTTGGACCGCACAGTGAAGGAAAAGCAGCCAACAAGTGCTGAGAATTTGTGGGAACTCCTTCATGACTATTGGAAAAGCATTCCAGTTGAAGCTGGTTGAGAGAATGCCAAGAGTTTGCAAGGCTGTCATCAAGGTAAAAGTTGGCTACTTTGAAGAAGTATATTTTGATATGTTTAACACTTTTTTTGGTTACTACATGATGATGTGTTATTTCATAGTGTTGATGTCTTCACTATTATTCTAAAATATGTAGAAAATAGTACAAATAAAGAAAGTAGGTGTGTGCAAACGTTTGACTGGTGCTGTATATTTATTTAGACTTTTGCTACATTCTTTACTTTTAGGGGCAACCTTGGATGTTGGGTGGGATGGGGAGAGGTGGGAGCATGCTTTCTTCAGGTCGGGGGGGAGGGGGTTAGGTGGGTGGGAGGCATTGGCATTGTTTCTGGGTGGGGAGGGAGGAATGTGAGTGGGTGGATGGGGACTGAGGGGGGTAATGGGTTGGCATTGTTTTTTAAATAGTTTTTTGGTTATTTGATCGGAGGCAGGAAAGATTAAGTGAGAAATGGGTGGATGGGGAATAGAGGGGGTATAAATGGAGTTAGGGGTTATCTTTAATAGAGTGCATTTTTAGAGTGGGCGTAAAATAGTTTTTGAGTGTGTTATTTGAATAGAGATTTGAGTGAATCGGATAAGATTAAGTGCATAGAAATTGAGTGAATAGAGTGGGCGTATAAATTGAGTGAATAGAGTGGGCGTATAAATTGAGTGAAGTGTAGGTGAAGTGGACCTTTTAGGGGCTGAAAGGACAGGAAGATAAGAGGTGTTTGTGTAAGAACACCAGTTCAGTTCCTCTCCTTATCCATCAATCACCATTAAAACATGTTCATCTCCACATCTACACAGAATAGTATGTACATTTCACCTGGCTCCCCCTGCACAGGAACTGTAAACAAACTCCCACTGTTCCTCCTCCTGACAATAACACAGCCTGTTTGCTCAATGCATTTGCATAGGTTCTCTGTTTGGAGATGTGTGGGTGTTGACTCTGCTAGCCTAGGGTGGGAATGAAATCACTCTTTGTGTGTGTAAATGGAGAACTCCCAGCCTAACCAATATAAACGGTATGTGGTAAAACATGAATGATACTGTTATTGCACTGGTCCAGTAGTGTCAGGTATTATTTACCTGGCTATGTTTACTCAGAAAGTATTTCACCCTGTTCAAACATAGCCGGGTAAATAGTGTGATCTTACTTCCTATTCTGATTTATGGCATCAAGCTGTAAAAGTTCAACCCTATATCTCAATGTGAAAAACATTATAGACATGCCGTGAAGATTATTTTGTACCTCTGTGAAATGGATTGTTTTCATTGAGGTTTAATGTGCTGTTTTGTGTCAGATTGACAGCGTCCAGATACCTTATTGCATTAGGCTGGTTGTATTTCCCATTGTTCTTCTTGTTTGTGCTACAGCCTGCAGGGATATAATGACAAGCTCAGACCACCCATGTCTGCCATGGGTTCAAAGTTATTGGAGGAATTACCCTACTTTCAGAAAAAAAATGTTTGTGTGTGTGTGTGTGCATGCCTACATCTGTGAGTGCCTGCTGCGTGCCTGTGTTTGTACAACCTGGACTCAGGGGTAGATGTATCATGGTAAGTGTAAATCCGAAACACTCCAATTAGTATGATGTGTTACATTTTGTAGGGTATGTATTAATTTGTGGATGTCCATCATCCATTTTATATGATATGTTACGAATGACAATTTGTATAATATGTTACAAATTACAATTTGTACAATATGTTGAAATTAATACAATATGTTATGAATTGAAATTAATACAATATGTTACGAATTGACAAAATGTGTGATATGTTACGAATTCCAATTGTTGTTGCTATTATTAGCTCGGTGGTTAACGCTAACGTTAGCTAAGTGTCTAACGTTAGCTAGGTTATGGGTTAAGGGTTAAGGTTATGGTTAAAATTAGGGTTAGGAGTTAGGTTAAAGGGTTAATGTCAGGGGAAGGGTTAGCTAACATGCAAAGGAGTTGCAAAGTAGCTAAAAAGTAGTAACTAGTTGCAAAGTTGCCAATTATATAAAATGCTAAATTTGTCTGTGATGATATTCAAACACGCAACTTTGGGTTGCTAGACGTTCGCCTTATACGCCCACCCATCCACCCGACAAATCACCTTACCTTACGTTTTAGGTAACCTTCTGTCTTATGTAACCATACCAAACGTAACATATCATGCTGGTTTCAGTGAGTCGGAATTACATTTACTATGCTACGTCTAGTCTATGAGACCTGGCTGGTTTGTATTGGGTATCAGGAGGTTAAGGTCATGTGAGCCACATTCCCCTAAGAAGGAGGGGAATACAGAAAGATTTTAAAAAAAAATAGAAAGCACAACATCAATTTGACAAAGCTGCTACAGTATTATGATCTCTGTGTTAAATTATTTATATTTACAATATGTTTGTTACAGGATGCAACAATGCAATATTTCCATTTAATCAAAGGAACAAAGTAAGTGTAGACTACAGCACTGTAAGCCATAGTGAAATATTCTGAAAGCCTTTGGAGCTGTAGGCTGTGGGTGATGGGCTGTCTAGGCTGTGGGTGGTGGGCTGTGTAGGCTGTGGGTGGTGGGCTGTCTAAGCTGTGGGTGGTGGGCTGTGTAGGCTGTGGGTGGTGGGCTGTGTAGGCTGTGGGTGGTGGGCTGTCTAGGCTGTGGGTGGTGGGCTGTGTAGGCTGTGGGTGGTGGGCTGTGTAGGCTGTGGATGGTAGGCTGTCTAGGCTGTGGGTGGTGGACTGTGTAGGCTGTGGGCTGTCTAGGCTGTGGGTGGTGGCATAGAGTGTTTTTGGAAGGAGCCACTGATGATTTGGAGTGGAATAACTGAAGCAGCATGGGCTGGGAGCTGAGTGAGTCCTCTGTCAGAATCCCTCCTCTTAGAGTCAGAGCTAGTGGTTGCTCTCTAACCACTCTCAGTCCCCCTGTCAAAACCACCCAACATCACCTCTCCTCTCTCTGACTCTCTGACTCTCTGACTCTCTGACTCTCTCTCTCTCTCTCTCTCTCTCTCTCTCTCTCTGTCTCTCTCTCTCTCTCTCTCTCTCTCTCTCTCTCTCTCTCTGTCTCTCTCTGCATCTCTCTTTCTCTTTCTTTCATTCTTTCTCTCTCTTCCCCCCGCTCTCTTCCTGCCTCTCTCTCCTCTCTCTCTCTTTCCCTGTCAATAGTCTCAGCACTTCAGTGTGACCTCTGACCTCAGGGAGATGGGCTGTCTTCTTGTCCTCTGCACTCCTAGAAAAAAGGTGCTACCTACAACCTAAAATTGTTCTTCAGCTGTCCCCATAGGAGAACCCTTTGAAGAACCCATTTTGGTTCAATGTAAAATCATTTCCAGAGGCTTTTACATGGAACTCAAAAGAGTTCAACCTGGAAGCAAAAAGGTTTATCCGATGGGGAGGAACCCTTTTGTAATCCTTTCTTCTGATGCTTCCTTCCATCCTGTCCTATTTGTGTCTTTTTTCATGTGAAGCGGGTGATTGCTATAGCAGAAACACGTGCAATTTTTCTCTCTGTTTGTCTTTCTGTCCATCTGTGGGTCCCTGTATGTGTCGGGCTTCATACCTCAATGTTTGTTATCTGCCAGTTAAGCTGCCGACTGTGGCAGAAATGAGAGATTGCCTTGAGCCTTTACTTTTCAGTGGCATGTTTGACTCAAAATGTTTGCCAAGTAACAACTTGAAAGGAAGAAAATTCCTCACATTTTTCCCATCACATTTTTGGAGCAGTGGGCCAATAGCAGACACCTCTATACAAAGCATGGGCCTACTACAACCCCTCATAGTTCTCAGCCTGTGCAGAGCCAGCATCATTACCGTCCAATCCAACGTCAGTCATTTCTCATACATATGTTGAGTTCGTTGAATATTAAAGAAAAATTGTGATGCATCATGACAAACATGATCATGACTGGTCTGATCTGATACTGCTAGAAGTGCCAGAGGTGTAGTTCTGGTTGGACATGGTCCTTTCAGTGTTTTCTCTACTGATACACCCAGTTGTTCCCCAGTCACTCCCCCTGCTAGCCAGCCAGCCCCTCAGGGCAGGATCCATTGCATAAGAAGCACATCTGCACTCAGAAATATTTCAGTGATTGCTCAACACAGCTGTGGGTAAACAGCCTGTGTTTAGATGTTGCCCCTGTACCAACCTGTACACACAGATACACTGACACATCACACACACTCTCGCCCATGGTGTGTGGGTGTATTTACTGCGCCACGCCAAAATCTCATGCCACAACTTGCTTGACTTCAAGATGAACAAACACACACGCCTATGCAAGCACACACACACATGCACATGCGCACACACGCACACATGCACATGCACACACACCCTTAACGCACATGCACACACGCACACACGCACATGCAC
Source organism: Oncorhynchus gorbuscha (assembly GCF_021184085.1). Lineage (NCBI taxonomy): Eukaryota > Metazoa > Chordata > Actinopteri > Salmoniformes > Salmonidae > Oncorhynchus > Oncorhynchus gorbuscha. Next base: position 60,200,231 of record NC_060176.1, read on the forward strand.
ACACACGCACACACACACATGCACACACACCCTTAACGCACACGGAGACACAAATCTATAGTCCCAGAAAAAAAGGTTGGGGGAAACAAAGAGAAATATAGAGAAAGTTGTGACACTCATGAAGTAGTGTGTGGTACTGTCTACCATTGGTATGGTATTGTTACAGTACATTCATTAAATAGGTTTTTACCCCACCAGAGAATGTGGGAGGCTTTTAGAAATATCCAAGGGCTCCCGAGTGGTGCAGAGGTCTAAGGCACTGCATCTCAGTGCAAGAGGCATCACTACAGTCCCTGATTCAAATCAATGCTGTATCACAGCTGGACGTGATTGGGAGGACCATAGGGCGTCGCACAATTGGCCCAGCATCGTCTGTGTTTGGCAAGGGGTAGGCTGTCATTGTAAATAATAATTTGTTCTTAACTGACTTGCCCAGTTAAATAATGGTTCATTTAAAAAATAAACATTCAGCTCTTGATGAAAGATTTCTTGCCTAATTTCCGTATTGTCTGCTCTGGAGCATCTCAATGTTTTGTTAGTGGGGATTTCAAAAGTCACTTCATTCATTACTCACATGTTGATGTTTTTGTATTCAGCTGGAGGTATAGTCTACATCAAGTCTACATCAAGTCTACATCAATTAAAATAATAACAAATGTGCAATTATTTTTCAATGGGTGCCAGCAATGGTATTACTGACATATGAACTTTGCAGTCAGGCTAAAACTTTGTTCAATAAACCTAAGTACCAAATTTAATAGGCATCAAAACAAGTCTTTAAATGAAGACATAATGAATATTGATTATATGATCATACTGAGATAAGAAGATTTGTGTGGACATACACTATTTGCAGTATACACGAGTATGTGGACACCCCTTCAAATGTGTGGATTTGTGAATTTCTCAGCCACACCATTTCCTGACAGGTGTATAAAATTGAGCACACAGCCATGCAATCTCCTTAGACAAACATTGGCAGTAGAATGGTGAAGTGGTGAAGTGAAGTCTGCCTCTGCAGAAGGAGGATGTCTGGACTGGAGACCTGTATTCAGCACTCAGTCATCATGGCAGCTACATCCCTGGATGCTAAAGGAGGTCAAGCTGTTTGGATGGTCACAACTCAGCTCCTGATTTGGAGTCCTCTGCATTCAAAACTACACGTAAGCCTGCATGATCTAGTTCATTGAGATTGAATTAAGATTGATTGAGAGAGTATGTGCTTGTCCCATAGGAACAGTGGGATCTGAAATTATTAACACCGTTGATAAAGATTACCAAAAATGATACTGAGTTATATTGTATGCAAAAAAAGGGGAAAATATTGTATTTTATACGAATACAATTACAAATAATATTTTTTTTCATAAAAATGGTAGGGTCAAAATGATTGATGTCCCTATTTTCAATATCTTTCAATACCACACCTTGTGAGGATAGCTTCATAGAGCCTTTTTCTGAAATGTTTTATGAGTTGGAGAACACATTGGGAGGGATCTTAGACCGTTCCACCATTCAGAATCCTGACAGATTCTTGATATCCTTTGTCTGCACTTACGAACTGCCCTCTTCAATTCAAACCACAGGTTTCATGGAGACTGAAATGGCCATTAAAAATGTTGATTTTGTGGCCAATTAACAATTTCTTTGTGGATTTTGATGTGTACTTGGGGTTATTTTCTTGCTGGAAGATCCACTTGCGACCAAGTTTCAGCCTCCTGGCAGCGGGAACCACGTTTTTGCCTAAAATCTCCTGGTACTGGGTAAAGTTCATGATTCCGCTGACCTTAACAAGGGCCCCATGACCAGTGGAAGCAAAATACCCTCATTTTGATGCCAAACCCAAAGAGTTTGGCCAAAGAGCTCTAGTTTCATATCATCCAACAAACGTAAACGTCTGGAGTTTACTAAATGGTTTTGGCACTTGGATTGGAGCCGGTGCTTTGGTCAGGTGACATGAAACTAGAGCTCTTTGGCCACGCACACCAGTGGTGGGTCTGGCAACAAAAGGAGAAAACATTAACTAAAAAGAACCCTGCTGTAAAATACGGTGGTGGATCTCTGATGTCATGGGTCTGTTTTGCTTCCACTGGTCCTGGGGCCCTTGTTGAGGTCAACAGCATCATGGACTTTACACGGTACCAGGACATTTTAGCCAAAAACTTGTTTGCCTCTGCCAAGAGGCTAAAACTGGTTAATTGGCCACAAAATCAACATTTTTCAATGGCCATCTCAGTCTCCTGACTTGAAACCCATTGAAAACCTGTGGTTTGAATTTAAGAGGGCAGAATTTAAGAGGGCATAAGCGCAGACGAAGGATATCAAGGATCTGGAAGTATTCTGTTATTAGGAATGGTCTAAGATTGAACACCTTTGGGGTGAATTGGAACGCCGACTGCGAGCCAGGCCTAATTGCCCAAAATCAGTGCCGACCTTACTGATGCTCTTGAGGTTGAATGGAAGCAAGTCCCCGCATCAATGTTCCAACATCTAGTGAAAAGCCTTCCCAGAAGAGTGGAGGCTGTTATAGCAGCAAAGGGGAGATCAACTCAATATTAATGCCCATGATTTTGGAATGAGATGTTCGATAAGCAACATACTTTTGGTCATGTAGTGTAGTTCAATATTAGAATGATTTATTTTTTACAGTCAAGGGTGTCAATCATTTTGGACCCCACTGTATATGGCTTTTGCCTGTGTCATCTGTTTGAACAGGATGTGAGGATTCAGAGTTAAGCTCCAGCTCAGTGGCTGCTTGTGGCAGTGAGCGTGGTCTTGTTTGTGAGACTGAACCGAGGTCAGACTGTAGCCACCGTCCCAATACTCCTCGCTGACCCTAACTGACCCCAGGATAGTGCTAAAAGGCAGCCAACAGCAGCAGAACCAGCAGCTGCTCTCCATAATGCTTCCAGTGGTGTAAAAATACTTGAAATTACTACTGAAGTAGTTTTTGGGGGGCATCTGTACATTACTATTCATATTTTTGACAACTATTCATCCTTTTACTTCACTACATTCCTAAAGAAAATGTACTTTTAATCCATATATTTTCCGTGACAACCAAATGTACAAATGTATTATTATTAGGTATCAAGGTAAGACCCAAGTGCAGACTGTGTGAAGTAACAATGTTTATTGTAACCACAGGGGTCGATAATCCAGAGTAGGAGCAAAAGTACAGGGTCAGGACAGGCAAGGGTCAAAAAGAAAACACAGGTAGAAATACCCAGAGGATAAGAGGAGAAGATGGGTGACACCTGGAGGGGGAGGAGACAAGCACAAGGACAGGTGAAACAGATTAGAGTGTGACAAATTGTCTAATTCACACACGTATCAAGAGAACATCCCTGGTCATCCCTACTGCCTCTGACTTGGCAGACTCACTCAACACATGCTTCGTTTGTAAAGGAGTGTTGGACCATGCCCCTGGATATTTAAAATTTAAAAAATAAGACAATGATGCTGTCTGGTTTACTTAAAATAAGGAATTAAAAATGATTTACACTATTACTTTTGATACTGAAGTATATTTGAGCAATTACATTTACTTTTTATACTTACGTACTTTTAAAAGCAAACACTTTTAGACTTTTACTCAAACAGTATTTTACTGGGTGACTTTCATTTTCTATTAAGGTATCTTTACTTTTGCTCAAGTATGAAAATTGGGTACTTTTTCCACCACTGCGCTCTTCCTGTCTGTCTCTCTGTCTCAGAGTACTGAGGACAGAAAGGAACATGTCAGAAAACCAGTGTATGAAGTTGTGGAATCAGGATTGGGGTAGTTCTTTCCTTCTTTCATCCTCAGGTCAGTTCTCTGTACTGTGATAATATTTTCACACCACGTGGTAGGTTAGCCTCTTGGAGGCCATGAAGGAAATTCATAATAGCATTGGTGCATATGCTAGCAATAAAGAACCCAGAATATGGCGGCAAGTGCACTATGACTGTCTTTGAACTCCGGCCCTATTTGATTTGGAGAGGAGGATCATTTCTGAAATGTATTTTCTTATTCTTTGCTCTGTGTTCTGTGCCAGTCAATGCATTTCTCTGATCCATTTTCATAGGCCTTTATTATCCCTCACAAAGTCAAAATACCACAAAGAAAATGGAACGGGAGGAGTTCAAACAACCGCTTACATTTTATGTTCAACAGAATTAGAAATGACTTTTTAAATGCTGCGCTCAGTGTGCTATTTTACAGTAAGAGCTTGGTTAATGACTTGAATATGCAGGTTTTGGCAAAGCAACGCACATTTTTTATTTTGACTGATTCAAAAGTAAAAATGTTTTATGGCTTTGTGCTGCCATGCCTCTAAAGTGGGAGTTGATGTTATTTGTCAATGAGCGTCTTGTGATGAATTTGACTTTCCTTTTCTGCGTCAGCGCACTTTAACAGTATTTACAACCTTGTTGTTGTGCAGTAATAGCACCGGTAGTGTATTATTATGCTTTAGACTTGAAGACTTGAAGCCCGGCATTAAATCAGAGATCTTTGACGTGTGTGTTGATTGAGAGATATGAACTCTCTCAGTAGAGGTATAGATGACAGATTTATATCACTCAGCAGATACTGTCCCTAATTCAGTCTTATTTTGGCAAGTCAGCATTTCACTGATAAGCCTGATATGGCTGGCCAATTCAGCCAATAAGCCAATGGAAAATTTGAGTGAATGGCAACATTACACTTATTTATGCCAGAGCGAAGTATGGTTGTTTCTTTGAGAATTTGGGATGTTTCCACTCTGAGCCACTGGGGCGCTCCCTGTCCGTTGTCTTGCTCCAACGTGTAATTTACATTTCATACGAACATTTTTGTGGACGGTGGCAAGGGATGTGGCGATAGTTATCTCCAATGGTGGTCCCCCCTCAGCGGTAGAACTTGTCATGTTTTGGCCTTCTAACAGAGAACCATTGATCTGTCTTGGGTTCTTTCCATACATTGAAAGTAAAATATAAATTGCAGCTTGATGACAAGCAGTCTCATATTGAATGAATGGCTTTAAAAATATATATTTTTTGTGAATATCAGGCATCAACTTCTACTGGGTAAATGCCTCACTATACAATATGCTGAAACATGAACTGTTAACATATATTCTGTATCGTGAGGCCTTCTAAATAAATTTGCTCTGTGTGATGGAGGTGTTGTATGACTAAACTGCTATTGAAGGTGCGGTTAGAATGTACTAACTAACTCCGAGGGACACGCTTATGGTTCCTAAGAGATTCAATTGCTTCCATACAGCCCCAAACATGGTGGAGCATGCTGAGTTTAATTGCTTTAAATTGTAAATTGGTGGGAAATGTTTTCCAGGTACGGTATCATTCGACCAAATGTGTAGCTTGTGTAGGTGGTGTTTCAGCCATCTATAGCTCAAAGAAGGACCACAGGTGTTTGCTTTTGCATTTGTTTTGTATTTGTGCTCACTTGTTGAACTCGAGACCTTTGCTTTAGAAGCAGCTCTGTGGCCTACAGTACATACCACTAAAAGACACAGAGGAGAACTGCCGAGTCCAGGGATTTCTGAAGGACACATTCTTTTCCCCTCAGATCTCTCAGCACTCAGAGCCCATAAACATGATGAAGATTTACTACTGATGCTGCTGATGGATATATTTAAAGCCATTACTCTCTCATTGCCAACTCATTGAAATCTCCTCCTTAGGGTACAGTCGGGTTGATCGCTGTAAGATTTGTCCTTTTATTTATATGCGCCTCGCTGACAATGTGATCATGGATAAGAGACGAGTTAGAGAGAGCTATCTATGGCTCTTCTGTTCCTCCTCCGTATTTCAATGATCTGTCCAGGGTATCCTGTTATGTATTATTATTTACAGAAAGGGTAATAATCTACAGTATGTGTGACATTCTGGTGGTGGGAGAGTGTGGGAGTGGATAAATAGCAATAGCCCATGTCCTTTGGGTAGGGCTGGTACAGTTAATCAACTGCAGGCAGGGAAAGTGGATGTTCTGCTCAGCATGCAAGACAGGCTTAAGTCCACATTACGTTGGTGACAGTGACAAACTTCCAACAACACCCTTCATATTTTATTGAATGCGTATAATTCAGCGAACCAATACCTCTGATGCTATCCATTTGAACATTTGAGTCACAGCCCATCTATTCAGTTGACAGGTACGTTGTGTTTTATACAATACTAGGCAAATGAGCTCCATCGTGTTGGGTTGTTGTTTTTCTGTCTACACACACAGTGGTGTGGCAGAACATGTCAGCACAGACATCTAGAGTGTGTGTTGCCATGAAAGGTCATGCTAATGGTTTTTGATGGGTGCCAAGCACACACCCATGGGCTGGTGTTGTGCAGATCGAAGCCAGACTGTGACTCATACACACCCGACGTTGTGACACCTGCGCCATCGTGGCTGTCATAGGCCCTGTAAGTCTGTCACCACACCCCAGTTTGCGCAAATCTCCCGTTGTGACGCATGGCTTTCGCCCTGGTTTTAACTAGTCTAGCAATGCCTGTTCTTTATGGATCCACAAGAGATGTCTGGATTTTTATTGATTTATTTATTGATTTCCTGAGTCATGTGTTTGACTAAGTTCGCACAAGTCTCCAGAAACCAAACATTTCCTCCACATGTGTTTAAGTCCATTGACAGCATGTGGCACCATTTAATGCAGACACATAAAACAACAAGCAGGAAGCATTAAAACCCGGAGAGGTTGGGTTTGTTGCTCTGTAAGGGACCTAGTTCTCAATTCACTCTGTGTGCTCTTGACCAAGTGCTCAGGAGGGGCGAGAGCAGTAAGACAAACAGCTCCCATTCAGTGTAGTACACACACACGCATGCACGCACACACACACACACACACACACACACACACACACACACACACACACACACACACACACACACACACACACACACACACACACACACACACACACACACACACACACACACACACACACACACACACACACACACACACACACACACACACACGTTCTTGACAGGACGAAAGCACGCACATAACTGTGCAGTGGAATAGGCACACCAACTCCTCATTCATTTGGCACAATATACAGAAAAACACACGTGCGCACAAGCACACACACATATGGGTTGTCTCAAAGCCCTGTGCATCTCATTAGGGTAAATAGAAGTGGTACGTGTGTGAACAAGCGTGCGTCCATGTGTGTGAAGGGTGTGAGTAAACGAGTGTGCGTGTGTGCATGCGTGTGTTTGTGTGTGTTTGTGTGTGTGTGTGTGTGTGAGCATGCTGAGCCCTGAGGGCGGTGAATAGCCTTTACTGACCGACACCCAATAGGCCAGGGGCCCTCAGTGTGACTCCCACCATGGTAAACAGTCATAAAGAAGCCAGGCTTCAGTTACACAAACATAAATAGCTGACTATTCATAGCACTAATGAGAGCTGCCAGGGATCCCAGGGACTGAAATCCTCTCTTTATTCCTCCCCCTTACTTTTCTCCTCTCATCCCCCCAGTGTCACTCCTTTCACTCCCCTCTAACCTCTATTCACCCCTCCTCTCCATTATTTATGCTAATGTTGGTGGTGACTTATAGGACATAGCTGCATACTATCCCAATTAAAATGTGAATTTACAATTTCACCCACACATTGTGCAAGAAAATGAGGGTGAGTCAAACAAACCTGTGCACATTGTACTCATATAACCTTTGGAGGTAAGTGATGATTGGATTAGGGAAGTGTCAACAACAACCCTCGTGGCCCTAAGCAGTTTGTGGAGTAAGACATTAACTTGCCATTACCTTCAAAAACCAGAATTAAGGGAAGTGTAGTTTAGCTATGTACATTCTGATTGATTAGTCTGTTTAGTTTGTCATTGTGGCTCCAGTGTAATTTAAAACTTAGGGCGCCATTCAATCTGGATTGAATGCTTTGAAATTTAAAGGCAATGTTCCCGTTTTAGCGGAGACTGCATTCACGGTAAACGCTGCATGTCGGCTCAATCTGAAATGACCTTTACATTTCTATCACGGAATCTGTAACGCTTCAGCTTTAAAGACTGAATAGAGCCCTAACTTTCAAATTCCTTGCAGATGGCCAGGTCTTTTGAAGGCCCACTGTAGTTAGCCTCTGGGAGAGAATAACAAACCCATGATCGGGGCACACCGGCCTGGCTTCCAGGCTTAGATGTGGTCCCTGTGTTTGCTATGCCCTGTCTTGGCTTGGGGCTGAACTCCTCGTGGCACGTCCTGAGCTGCCGCGATCCGCGCCACACCCTCTTGGGCTGCTCAGACCTGTCTCATCTAGCTCCTCTCTGTCTGTAAGGGCCAAGACCAAGACCGCCCACCTCTACACACCGTACCACTCCACACACAGAGGTATCATGTGGGATCAACGTCAGCCAAGTGTTCTCTGGGCTCTCTGTGTGCCTGAGTGAGTGACAGAATTGGATTGTCACCCGTCTAATACGTCTGTTGTCTAATGAGATGCTTGAGTTTGGTTATCAACCAGAATTTCAGGCCAGAAGATTGAAGGTCTCAGTCCTGCACAGGGACAAAAACCTTCTCTATGGTTGTAGTGGTTCTCTTTGGATATCAGCTGATGCGCTGTTATTTCAGGATCTCAGGTGGGGTAATTCATTGGGATTCAGTGCGAGTGAGCTCTGCTAATTGGCGACTAAAAGAGAGCAGCCATGTTTGATCCCTGCAGGAAGCATGGCCTGAGGCTCTCTTGGCACTGTCCTGAAACACTGTGGTGGTTTTTAAATAGTTGGAGCTTGGTGGGAGCTCCATAACTACAATGTTAAACAGGGGGCTGTTTCTCCCCCCATTAAGAGCTGCACTACACAGCTACACTGCTCTGCTCTCTCTGCTGTGTGTTGTAATGTAGTCTGGACAGGCCTAAACTCCTACCACACAGTCAGCACACTGCTGAAGCACGATCCTAATCACTCAGATTACTGTGAACTAGGCTGCAGCAAATTTGTCTGATAACTGGTGTAGAAGCAGACTGGACAATTCTCAGTCTGTATTTGAGGATTTTTAAAAAAATCATGAGAAGAGTTAATGGCATCCAGGCCATTGATATCTGGCATTGGTTTCTTTCTCCCCTCCCGGCTCTTCGGCTTCTTGCACAATGCTGTGTGTTGAGTAACATGCACACTAGGCTACCCTGAGCTGCTCTGTTCATACCTTGACAGATATCAAGCCTTTAGATTACCCTTTAAGTTGTCTCCAAAAACATGAGATTGATCATTTTGACTTCTGTTTCAAAGGTTAGTTCTCGGCTTGTGGAGCTACTGTAAATGTTACTATTTAATGATGATATCAAATAGCCCCTAACCCTAACCCTATGTGTCCATCATTTGTTTTCAACCAGGGGACATTACACGGCATACTGTACATACATGCCATTGCTATCTATACCTTTATTCAGGTCTCGGAATGCTTAGTGTTTTGTGAGGGGAACTCTGTGCACCCACCACCACCCTAGATACTGTTCTATAACTCTGGTCTCCCTTCCTTCAACAACATCTTCATTGGCATTTTTACAGAGCCAGGGGACAATGTTGGCCTTCTGGTGTTTTTCCATTAGCTTTCGTGACATTTCAGAGGCAGATTCCTGTAACTTTTAGCATCGGCCACCAAATAATATGCCGCTGTGATCGGATTTTGTTCATATCCATGAAAATATCAACTATTGTCATGCAAATGTCCACCTCCAAAGCATTCAGAAATGTGGTTAAAATCAAGATGAAAGTACGCCCAGATGACTTTGAACTTTTATTGACTGCATGTTGTGTCAGTGCAACTGTTGGTGGCAGGTAGCCTAGCGGTTAGAGAGGTGTACCAACAACCGGAGGGTTGACAGTTCAAATCCTGGGTCTGGTGGAATGTGAACTGGTAACTGGCGGGTTGTCGGTATCAAATACTAGATGCCCTTAAGCAAGACCCTTAACGTTACACACGAGCCCAGTGTGGCAGGCCCCTGTTCCAACCTGTAGAGGTATGTGTGTCTTTTGGAAGGGTTGGGATAAAGTGGCCCAGTGTGGCAGGCCCCTGTTCCAACCTGTAGAGGTATGTGTGTCTTTTGGAAGGGTTGGAATAAAGTGGCCCAGTGTGGCAGGCCCCTGTTCCAACCTATGGAGGTATGTGTGTCTTTTGGAAGGGTTGGAATAAAGTGGCCCAGTGTGGCAGGCCCCTGTTCCAACCTATGGAGGTGTGTGTCTTTTGGAAGGTTTGGGATAAAGTGACCCCCCGTGTGGTAGGTCCCCGTTCCAACCTGTAGAGGTGTGTGTGTCTAGTTTCCAAGATGGCGTAGCAGTGAGACGTCTTTCTCCTGTCTTGTCCCTTGTATATATCGTTTTACATATTTTTCATCGCATATCCTTTAAAATATTTTGCTAAACCTCAACATCTAAATACTCTCCTGCAACCCACCTCACCCAATGTGGCATGGATCTGCTTTTTCTTCCTAAAGTATTTACATTTACTTCGGATCTGGAATCCCTCAACTGAAGCTAGCCAGCTAACTACCAGATATCAGTCAGCAAACCATTGCCAGCAGTCATCAGCTAACCTTCAGCTCGGAAAGCTCTCGTCAGTTCGAACAACGTGACTCTAACCAGAGCATAATGGACCTGTTATTTTTATCCACGGATTCCTACCGCAAATTGAACATTTTCATCTGGATCTTCACAACTAGCTAACCGCAATCCCAGATGACTACTCCTGGCTAGCGTTTCCATCCCAGAGCAAGCACAAATTAGCTTGAAGCTAGCCCGGCCAGGGCTCCTGTGCTACCACCGAAGTATACTCCTGGGATACCACCGAAGTATTCTTCTGGGCTACAATATCCGGACCCCTTCTACAGCCGGTACGGGGCATGGAACCCCGCAGATCCCCTACGACTGGAATACCGACATAATCTGCCCGAGGACTCCCAACAGGCCCCTCAGGCGCAACGCCCGCTGAAGGCCAATTATGCTAACCAGCTAGGCCTGCTAGCTACCTAGAGCTACTTGGAACCCTACAAATTCCACGACTGGGCTATCGACGTCACCGTACGAATAGGCAAAAACAGACTTACCCCCATCTCCACGTCCCCCAAAGGCTAACTTTCTAGCCCGTGCTATCTGCTTGCTTGCTAACCCGGTCTGCTAACTGCTAGCCCTTGCTAACTTCTTGCTTGCTAACCCGGTCTGCTAACTGCTAGCCCCTGCTAACTGCTTGCTAACCCGGCCTACTAACTGCTAGCTTGCCCCGGTCTACTAACTGCTAGCTTCCGGCCCCGGCCTGCTAACTGCTAGCTTACCTGTCCGGTCTGTAACTGCTAGCCCATGCTAACAGCTTGCTTGCTAATCCAGCCTGCTAACTGCTAGCTTGCCCCGGTCTACTAGCTGCTAGCTTGTTTAGCCCCGGCCTACTAACTGTTAGCTTGTTAGCTTGTTAGCATCGGCCTGCTAACTGTCTGAATCGCTGTGTCCCCAGCCAGCCCAACCACTCACTGGACCCATATGTTCACTTGGCTACGCATGCCTCTCTCTAATACATGTATATATATGCCTTGTCCATTACTGTCCTGGTTAGTGATTACTGTCTTATTTCACTGTAGAGCCTCTAGCCCTGCTCAATATGCCTTAACCAACCATGTCTCCTACATATGCGATGAGATCACCTGGTTTAAACATCTCTAGAGACTATATCTCTCTCTTCATTACTCAATGCCTCGGTTTACCTCCAATGGACTCACATCCTACCTTACCTTTGTCTGTACACTATGCCTTGAATCTATGCTATCGTGCCCAGAAACCTGCTCCTTTTACTCTCTGTTCTGAACGTGCTAGATGGCCAGTTCGTATAGTCTTTAGCCATACCCTTATCCTACTTCTTCTCTGTTCCTCTGGTGTTGTGGAGGTTAATCCAGGTCCTGCAGTGCCTAGCTCCACTCCCACCCCACAGGTGCTCTCATTTGTTGACTTCTGTAAACGTAAAAGCATTGATTTCATGCATGTTAACATTAGAAGTCTACTCCATAAATTTGTTTTACTCCCAGATGCCAACTCAGATGTCTTAGCCGTGTCTGAATCCTGGCTTAGGAAAACCACCAAAAAAAGTGCTTTCCTCACCATCTTAAATAAGCATGCCCCTTTCAAAAAATGTAGAACTAGGAATAGATATAGTCCTTGGTTCACTCCAGACCTGTCTGCGCTTGACCAGCACTAAAACATCCTGTGGCGTTCTGCATTAGCATCGAATAGCCCCCGTGATATGCAACTTTTCAGGGAATTTAGGAACAAATATACATAGGCAGTTAGAAAAGCTAAGGCAAGCTTTTTCAAACAGAAATTTGCATCCTGTAGTACTAACTCAAAAAGGTTCTGGGACACTGTAAAGTCCATGGAGAATAAGAGCACCTCCTCCCAGCTGCCCACTGCTCTGAGGCTAGGAAACACTGTCACCACCGATAAATCCACTATAATTGAGAATTTCAATATGCATTTCTCTACGGCTGGCCATGCTTTCCACTTGGCTACCCCTACCCCGGTCAACTGCCCGGCACCCTCCACAGCAACCCGCCAAAGCCCCCACCATTTCTCCTTTACCCAATTCCAGATAGCTGATGTTCTGAAAGAGCTGCAAAATCTGGACCCCTACAAATCAGCCGGGCTAGACAATCTGGACCCTCGCTTTCTAAAATATATCTGCCGAAATTATTGCAACCCCTATTACTAGCCTGTTCAACCTCTCTTTCGTATCGTCTGAGATTTCCAAAGATTGGGAAGCTGCCCCGGTCAACCCCCTCTTCAAAAAGAGTGACACTCTAGACCCAAACTGCTACAGACCAATATCTATCCTACCCTGTCTTTCTAAGGTCTTCGAAAGCCAAGTTAACAAACACTGACCATTTCGAATCCCACCATACCTTCTCCGCTATGCAATCTGGTTTCAGAGCTGGTCATGGATGCACCTCAGCCACGCTCAAGGTTCTAAACGACATCATAACCGCCATCGATAAGAGACATTACTGTGCAGCCGTATTCATCGACCTGGCCAAGGCTTTCGACTGTCAATCACAACATTCTTATTGGCAGACTCGACAGCCTTGGTTTCTCAAATGATTGCTTCACCTGGTTTACCAACTACTTCTCTGATAGAGTTCAGTGTGTCAAATCGGAGGGCCTGTTGTCCGGTCCTCTGACAGTCTCTATGGGTGTGCCACAGGGTTCAATTCTCGGGCCGACTCTCTTTTCTGTATACATCAATGATGTTGCTCTTGCTGCTGGTGATTCTCTGATCCATCTCTATGCAGACGACACCATTCTGTATACTTCTGGCCCCTCCTTCGACACTGTGTTAACTAACCTCCAGACGAGCTTCAATGCCATACAACTCTCCTTCCGTGGCCTCCAACTGCTCTTAAACGCAAGTAAAACTAAATGCATGCTATTCAATCGATCACTGCCCGCACCTGCCCGCCCGTCCAGCATCACTACTCTGGATGACTCTGACATAGAATACGTGGATAACTACAAATAAGTGGGTATCTGGTTAGACTGTAAACTCTCCTTCCAGACTCACATGAAGCATCTCCAATCCAAAATTAAATCTAGAATCGGCTTCCTATATCGCAACAAAGCATCCTTCACTCATGCTGCCAAACATACCCTCGTAAAACTGACCATCCTACCAATCCTCGACTTCGGTGATGTCATCTATAAAATAGCCTCCAACACTCTACTCAACAAATTGGATGCAGTCTATCACAGTGCCATCCGTTTTGTCACCAAAGCCCCATACACTACCCACCATTGCGATCTGTACGCTCTCGTTGGTTGGCACTCGCTTCATACTCGTCGCCAAATACACTGGCTACAGGTTATCTACAAGTCTCTGCTAGGTAAAGCCCCGCCTTATCTCAGCTCACTGGTCACCATAGCAGCACCCATTCGTAGCACGCGCTCCAGCAGATATAGCTCACTGGTCACCCCCAAAGCCAATTCCTCCTTTGGTCATCTTTCCTTCCAGTTCTCTGCTGCCCATGACTGGAACGAATTGCAAAAATATCTGAAGCTGGAGACTCACATCTCCCTCACTAGCTTTAAGCACCAGCTGTCAGAGCAGCTTACAGATCACTGCACCTGTACATAGCCCATCTGTAAACAGCCCATCTATCGAACTATCTCATCCCCATACTGGTATTTATTTATTTAGCTCCTTTGCACCCCAGTATCTCTACCTGCACATTCATCTTCTGCCAATCTACCATTCCAGTGTTTAATTTCTATATTGTAATTACTTCGCCACCATGGTGTAAGGGATTTCTTCCATTGACGGAGAGGCGGAACAAAGCGCAGCGGGGTTGTTTTGATTAATGTTTTAATAAATCACTTCACATAAACAAACTAACAAAAACAAGAACCGTGAAAACCCAAAACATCCCTATCTGGTGCAAAATCCAGAGATAGGAACAATCACCCAAAAATACACAGTGAAACCCAGGCTACCTAAGTATGATTCTCAATCAGAGACAACTAATGACACCTGCCTCTGATTGAGAACCATACTAGGCCGAAACATAGAAATACGCCAAAACATAGAAAAACAAACATAGACTGCCCACCCAACTCACGCCCTGACCATACTAAATAATGACAAAACAAAGGAAATAAAGGTCAGAACGTGACAGCACCCCCACCCCCCAAAGGTGCGGACTCCGGCCGCAAAACCTTAACCTATAGGCGAGGGTCTGGGTGGGCGTCTGTCCGCGGTGGCGGCTCTGGCGCGGGACACGGACCCCACTTCACCATTGTCTTAGTCAGCTTTATTGTCCGCCTCCGTGGCTTTCTAACCATGGCCACCCCTCTCAATGACCCCACTGGACAGAGGGGCAGAAGCTCTGGACAGAGGGGAAGCTCTGGACAGAGGGGCAGCTCTGGACAGAGGGGCAGAAGCTCTGGACAGAGGGGCTGAGGGGCTCTGGCGCCTCAGACTCCGGCAGCAGCGCCGGACAGGCGGGAGACTCCGGCAGCAGCGCCGGTCAGGCGGGAGACTCCGGCAGCAGCGCCGGACAGGCGGGAGACTCCGGCAGCAGCGCCAGAAAGGTCGGGAGACTCCGGCAGCAGCGCCGGACAGGCGGGAGACTCCGTCAGCAGCGCCGGACAGACAAGACCACCTGCAGGGAGGAGACAGAGAGACAGCCTGGTGCGTGGGGCTGCCACAGGAACCACCAAGCTGGGGAGACCTTCAGGAGGCTTAGTGTTAGGAGGAGGCACCTGAAGGACCGGGCTGTGGGGGAGCACTGGAGCTCTGGTGCGCAACCTTGGCACCACTTCACCAGGCTGGACAACTACTCTAGCCCGGACCCTCCAGAGTGCAGGCACAGGTTGAACTGGGCTGTGGGTAAGCACGGGAGATCTAGTGCTTACTACACGCACCTCTCCCTTAGGCTCCACTCCCACATTTGCCCTGCACGAGCGGAGCGCAGGCAGAGGATGTACTGCACCCTCCCAGCGCCCCGGAGACACAGCACGCAGAGCCGGCGCAGGATACCCTGGAACAAAACTGCGTACCGGCGACCAGACCCGCTGAGCAGGCACCATACGCCCTGGCTCGATGCCCACACTCGCATGGCACTTTCGGGGGGCTGCCCTATAGCGCACCGGGCTATGGGCACGTACTGGCGACACCGTGCGCTTAACCGCATAACACGGTGCCTGACCAGTAATGCGCTGCTTATAATAAGCATGAGGAGTGAGCTCAGGTCTGCTACCTGGCTTAGTACCACACCTCGTCTGCCCCCCCCAAAATTATTTTTGGGGCTGCCTCTCGTACCTGTCGCACTGCCGTGCTGCCTCCTCATATCGCCGCCACTCAGCTTTCGCTGCCTCCAGCTCTGCTTTGGGGCGGAGATATTCCCTTCTTCCGAAGCCTGTGCCCAGGGTCCCTCTCCGTTCAGTATCTCCTCCCATGTCCAGGAGTCCTGTGATGCTGTGGGCAGATCTCTGATCAGTCCTATCTACTCGGTATAACTGACATTCAGACATAATGGGCCATTTCAACACCTCCACACTCTACCCTGACGGGCTGAAGACAGAACTGAAACCCCCTTCCCATCCCTTTCTCCACCCCCTTTCCTCTCTCTTTCCTTTCCTTTCTTTGTCTCCCCACTAGACCTAGTCACAAAAACCTTTGTTTTCTTTTCTTTTACTTCCTCACAGACACGTTTTTGAACAATAATTTGAGTCCGTTTTGTCCTATATGGTAACGCACGCGGACAAGGGATAGAAATGGACCTTTTTAAAACTACTGGAACACTCTGGTTAGGACACAAGTGGGTGTGTTCAGGGGGTGTGTTCAGGGGGTGTGTTCAGTATCTTTTGTTTGTTCCATGCATGTATGTTTTTTTGAACAGCATGCAGAAATATTGTAATCTTAGTGAAAGAGACCCCACAGACAGTTAGCTGTCTGGAACGCAATCTCTGTCAATGCACGTGTCCTGAACAAATCAAATGTTATGTCACATGCTTCATAAACAACAGGTGTAGACTAACAGCGAGATGCTTACTGACAGGGGCCCTTCCCCCTTCCCCACATGCTTCATAAACAACAGGTGTAGACTAACAGCGAGATGCTTACTGACAGGGGCCCTTCCCCACATGCTTCATAAACAACAGGTGTAGACTAACAGCGAGATGCTTACTGACAGGGGCCCTTCCCCACATGCTTCATAAACAACAGGTGTAGACTAACAGCGAGATGCTTACTGACAGGGGCCCTTCCCCACAATGCAGAGGGAAAGAAAATAATAACACAAGGAATAAATTCACAATGTAAAGATAATATATATCTATATACACGGGGTTCCGGAGTCGATGTGCAGGGGCACGAGGTAATTGAGGTAGATATGTACACGTATAGGTAGGGGTAAAGTGACTAGGCAACAGGATCGATAATGAACAGTGGCAGCAACGTATGTTAAGAGTAAAAGGGGTCAACGCAGATAGTCCGGGTAGCTATTGGTTAACTAATCAACTAAATCTTTTCAAGACTTATGGCTTGGGGGTAGCCATTTGTCATGCGGTAGCTGATTGAACAATCTATGATTTGGGTGGCTGGAGTGTTTGACAACGGCCTGGTACAGAGGTCCTGGATGGCAGGGATCTCGGCCCCAGTCCGCACTACCGTCTGTGGCGCCTTGCGGTCGGATGCCAAGCAGTTGACATACCAAGCGGTGATGCAGACAGTCATGGTTTTCTCAGTGGTGCAGCTGTACAACTTGTTGAGGATCACGGGTGGTGTCAGCAGGACTGTCTGAGGAGAGGGACGGACAGTGAGATAAGAGAAGGAAATTGAAAGAGAGGACAAAAAGAAGAGTGTCAGGACCGAGAGGATGAGAGAGAGGGAAAGAGGTAGGGACTGCCCTTTCACTTGCACTCTGCTATTTTAATAACCCTCCCAGACTTCACCATGGCTGGCTACTGCATCACACCGCTCATTCTGTTACAGGAAGGCATTTCATGTGTGCAAGCTTACATCAGGGGCCCCTCACTGGCTGTGAATATACAGCAGACTGATAGTGTGACAGCATACAGTATATCACCTTTACCAGCTTCAGGGTCATAGAGGGCAAAGGGACAGAAATTAGAGCTCACATATTCACGTACTGGCATGCATGATGATTGTATCGTAAATATTGGGTGAGATTTTTGTCATCTTTCGGGTTCATATGGTCAATGGTTTTTGTCCGATTTTGTCTGAAGGGAATGTATGTTTTTATGTTTAGCTGTGGAGTACAGTAAGTGGTTGGGGGGGATTATGTTACATTATGACAACTATTTATATTGCTCCTGTTGCCACAGTATTGCATAACCATATAGAACATAATCAAACATGTTCAAAGAATAAATCCAGAAATATGAAGTGTAAATACATAACTCAGTTTGCATGGACGTTGGACTATGAACATTGGAACGTTGTTCTGTGGCCTTCTATGGCAGTTAATGTAGCGTTTGGAGCGGGGTGTCATTCTGACGCAGGTTGGAGGCAGTGCGGGTGGTCTGAACAGGTTCTGGGTCACTCTCTGCACAGTCAGCAAACAGTCCCCACATTCCCCACCCACCGGGAATGGTCGTCTGACCACTGGGGAAATAGAGGACACTCTCCCTCCGCTTTCCCTCTCTCTCTTCACTTCCTTTTTCGTACCTTTCTCTCTATTCTCCTACTCTTTCACTCCCACTTCAACTCTCTCCCTTTCTCTTTCCTTCCATGTATCTCTCTTCTTCCTTCCTTCATTCCCTCCTTTCCTCTCACTCTCTCTCCTTCTATCTCTCTGCCCTCTACCACTTCTCCCTTCTCTCATTTGTCCCCATGCTCATGAAGGGAATCAACTGCATAGCTCTTCTGAAATGAGGTGACAGAGAGGGTGCAGGAGGGGTCTACCAGTTTTAAGGAAGGTCACGGATGTGCCTATCCAATGATCCCACCGTCAGTTGAAAACGAGAAAATAAATGTTCTTTGATAATGTGCCCTGAGATTGTGTCCTGCAAGAACCTTGAATAATACCCTCCAACCTGCTTCCAGGTTATGTAAGCAGCATTGGGGACTGGCTCCTGCCCAAGGCGTGCCTGCTGCCTTGCCTCCTGTCCTGACACATCTCCTCCCCAGCCTGGGTCTTGTGACTGTGGGGCATGGGGATGGCGTTTGGGGTGAGCTGAGTGCCATCTAGAAGGTGACTCCTGGTACCAGTGTAGGGTTTCAAACCCCACCTACATAGTGAGGCCATGTTGCGCTGCTGCTGTCATAGGAGACTACAGAGAGGGGCCAAGTCCATAAACACCCCTGTTGCTGCTCCTCCTCTCCAGGCCTGGCTGCCCTGGCCTCTGCCTGCTGCTGCTAGTGGGTACACTATGGATCTGTGTCTCGAGGGAGCCTGAGGCCTCACCACTACTGACAGACAACAAACCAAGCCCTGAGTGCACACACAGTTTCTGGACAAGACAGGGTTTCTGGAGCTAAATCTTGAGCTTTCCATGGAGCTCAGAGCGTATAAATAATTAAATATTAGATTAAATAGATTAAATATTGGATGCCAACTCTGACTCTTGTCGGGCAGGCCACTAAAGTCCTTTTAAATCAAAGCAGGCATTAATGATTTACTTTGTTGTGAAATGAACACCTTTTTACTAATTGAGCTGTTTCACTCACTGTCATTTGTGTCTTCACCCCCGTAGCATCCTCATGGATGTTTTCACACTTTTGAGATGCTAATGTCAAGGTCTGGGAGTGTTTGACACACAGACACACACCCAGAAGCCAGGAAGGAATGACAGGAATTAGTACCTCATCCCTTTAACCCATTATCATACTGTACATAGCACAGAGGGCAGGTTGAAGGAGTTTCCTTGATAGACAGTGAAGGAAAGGAAGAGTGTTTTCTGACTATCCTCTTGGGTGTCCGCCCCTTTTTCCCCCAGAAACCTCAGTGTCCATCGTAGTATAAACCGTGTCTCTCTGTGTGTCTAGACAGGACCAGGGCTGGATTGTGACATGTATGCCACTCATAGACAGGAGCGAGACATGATACTGCAGGGTTGTGCTGTTGATGACAGATTGTATGACAAAGCTATGTCTCTGTCTCACACACAGGGACATTCTCTACCCCTCCCCTGTGTTCTATCCCTCCCTCTCTCTGTGTCTGTCTCTCTCCAGTAGTTGACAGCTCATGTGGGCTAAAGTTAACTCCCAGCCGACCAGTAATGTGGAACATGTATTACCACACCCATCCTTGCCGGTGTCGCCGCCTGCTCTCAGACATACTGACTGGACTGGAACAGCCAACCAAAAGACTCAGTCACCACAGCACGGCAGGCAGGCAGGCAGGCAGGCAGGCAGGCAGGCAGGCAGGCAGGCAGGCAGGCAGGCAGGCAGGCTGGCTGGCAGGGAGGCAGGCAGGCAGGCAGGCAGGCTGGCTGGCTGGGAGGGAGGGAGGGAGGGAGGCAGGGAGGGAGGCTGGCTGGGAGGCAGGCAGGCAGGCAGGCAGGCAGGCAGGCAGGCAGGCAGGCAGGCAGGCGGGCAGGCGGGCAGGCGGGCAGGCGGGCAGGCGGGCAGGCAGGCAGGCAGGCAGGCAGGCAGGCAGGCTGGCTGGGAGGCGGGCTGACTGGGAAGGGATACAATAACATTAGTATGGAGTGTTGAATCAAATATATTACATAAATACAGTGTCAAGAGAAGACCTCAATGGGCTTGTTATAAATCACCTGAAAAAGCCTGGGATCACTGGCACCATCGGAAAATATATTTTATTTTAATGGAATGATATCATTTGAGACTTGGACACGACACACTCAAGTCGTTTCTTTCAGTACATACAGAAAATAGATGATCAAGTAGCTCAGATCATAATGCCAAAAGAGTAGCAACTGCTTTCGTTCCCATTTCTTTGTAATTAATTACGGATTTTATTTTCAAAGCTGTCCTCTGCAGTGAGCTTCCCCATGCAGGACGGAACATGACACATACAGTGTGTGTGTGAGAGTCTGTGGGAGTCCCACAGCAGTCTGGGCTGAGTGTGATTGGGGCGACCCCTTTAAAACATGCCCCTCCTGAACTGCCCCAGGAATACATCTCTGGTATAAATAGTTATTTATGCTCTCAAAACACACTGGATCCAAGCCTGTCTACTATTGTCATTCCTTAGACCAAAATACACATTTCTAGATGGTGCCATTGATTCCTGGCTTGTGAGTGTAAATAACTGTAACTTCTCACAAGGACGGTTGGCTCCTGATATACTGGTGTTTCTATAACACTAGGGTATTCTCTTCATGGCATAATATTTGATCAGTGCCTATCTTTATATACTACCTCACGCCTGACAAGTATCACAGCTGCGGAAGGGAGTTGAATGCAGTGTTCGTGTTCTATACAAGTGGACCCTATCTCACCTTATCTGGTCAGCTGCACAGAAGAGACTCAACCTGTTTGGTTGTGTTGCCTAAACTCAGGCTGGCTAACCTCTCCCACAGGAGTGTAGCCGACAGCACCAGAGGCAAAGAAGGTGCTATCATTATTGGAAATAAGCTGAAACATGTTGGTGCAAACAGTAGCTGCAGAGGAAAGGGGAGGAGGGTGTGGAGGCACACTCTGAGAGACGGTGTTGAAACCTCTGCTATTTGTGATTGATGTGGTTGGGTTGGAAGTACATTAGCTCTCCAACGATATCTCTTCACTAATGGGACGCCATTAACATAGCCTTTTTCTTGTTCCTGAGCATGGCAACTTCGACAGACCAATGACAAGAGGCCATCTGTGCTCTTTTAAGGTCTTTACTGCTGAACAGTGTCTGTTCCAGGTGCGTAGGAATTCTGGAAGAGATGAATCCAAAACTGAGGCTTGAATGCAAAATAAAGATGTTTATTCAAATTTAGACAGACGAGCAGAAAGGCAGGCAGGTAGATAGACAGGCAGAGAGACAGACAGGCAGGCAGATAGATAGACAGGCAGACAGACAGGGAGGCAGTTCCCACACTGATAAGCTGTTTTGACTCAACGGTCTCTGAGTGAAATGAGTCTTGATAAGTGCTTATTATTAGTCGCTCATCGCTGGAGTCCTGGGGACTATCCTGGGGACTATCACTATCCTGGGGACTATCCTGGGGACTATCCTGGGGACTATCCTGGGGACTATCCTGGGGACTATCACTATCCTGGGGACTATCCTGGGGACTATCCTGGGGACTATCCTGGGGACTATCACTATCCTGGGGACTATCCTGGGGACTATCCTGGGGACTATCACTATCCTGGGGACTATCCTGGGGACTATCACTATCCTGGGGACTATCCTGGGGACTATCCTGGGGACTATCACTATCCTGGGGACTATCCTGGGGACTATCACTATCCTGGGGACTATCCTGGGGACTATCCTGGGGACTATCCTGGGGACTATCCTGGGGACTATCCTGGGGACTATCCTGGGGACTATCCTGGGGACTATCCTGGGGACTATCCTGGGGACTATCACTATCCTGGGGACTATCCTGGGGACTATCCTGGGGACTATCCTGGGGACTATCCTGGGGACTATCCTGGGGGACTATCCTATCCTGGGGACTATCCTGGGGACTATCCTGGGGACTATCCTGGGGACTATCCTGGGGACTATCCTATCCTGGGGACTATCCTGGGGACTATCACTATCCTGGGGGGACTATCCTGGGGACTATCCTGGGGACTATCCTATCCTATCCTGGGACTATCCTGGGGACTATCACTATCCTGGGGACTATCCTGGGGACTATCCTGGGGACTATCCTGGGGACTATCCTGGGGACTATCCTGGGGACTATCCTGGGACTATCCTGGGACTATCCTGGGGACTATCCTGGGGACTATCCTGGGGACTATCCTGGGGACTACCCTGGGGACTACCCTGGGGACTATCCTGGGGACTATCCTGGGGACTATCCTGGGGACTATCCTGTGGACTATCCTGGGGACTATCCTGGGGACTATCCTGGGGCTTTATCTCAGGGTGCATTTCACAGCTGTCTGTCTTCTCCAAGACATGAAACAAACAGGTCAAAACTCAGTTTAAAAAAACTGCATGATACAACCTGTATTTGAAGATGTAATGTTTGGCTGATGGTTGCTTGAGTTGGGGGTGAAGAAATCGATACTTAATTTAATTTCAGTGCTAGACAACATATAGGCCTACTGGCTGTTGTTCTGGGAAGCTGAACTCCATGGGAGAGGGAAAACGGTGACTGTGTTTCTAATTAGAACATCCTCAAATTCCTTTATCAACAGCAGCTCCTCTGTCCCAACTGTGAGATCAGACGTCCGGCACAACGGTCAAGCTGTGGTCAGCGTGGGGCTCGGCGACTTAGATTCCACCTCCGAGCAGAAGCTCTGGAACCCAGGGGCTTCCATCTTGTTATTATTCTCCACTGGCCAAGCACAGAGAAGGATCTAGAACACATAGAATGACTGGGAAACACGGCAGCTGTGCAAACACGGGTTCCTGTGGGTCTCTCGCAGCTGGGGTGTGAGAGTGTCTGTGGAGCTGGGTGGGAGAGATGTGGACCTGAGGGGGTTCCAGTGGGTCTCTCGCAGCTGGGGTGTGAGAGTGTCTGTGGAGCTGGGTGGGAGAGATGTGGACCTGAGGGGGTTCCAGTGGGTCTCTCGCAGCTGGGGTGTGAGAGTGTCTGTGGAGCTGGGTGGGAGAGATGTGGACCTGAGGGGTTCCAGTGGGTCTCTCGCAGCTGGGGTGTGAGAGTGTCTGTGGAGCTGGGTGGGAGAGATGTGGACCTGAGGGGGTTCCTGTGGGTCTCTCGCAGCTGGGGTGTGAGAGTGTCTGTGGAGCTGGGTGGGGAGGGGGTGGGAGAGATGTGGACCTGAGGGGGTTCCAGTGGGTCTCTCGCAGCTGGGGTGTGAGAGTGTCTGTGGAGCTGGGTGGGGAGGGGGTGGGAGAGATGTGGACCTGAGGGGGTTCCAGTGGGTCTCTCGCAGCTGGGGTGTGAGAGTGTCTGTGGAGCTGGGTGAGAGAGATGTGGACCTGAGGGGGTTCCAGTGGGTCTCTCGCAGCTGGGGTGTGAGAGTGTCTGTGGAGCTGGGTGGGAGAGATGTGGACCTGAGGGGGTTTCATTGGGTCTCTCGCAGCTGGGGTGTGAGAGTGTCTGTGGAGCTGGGTGGGGAGGCGGGTGGGAGAGATGTGGACCTGAGGGGGTTTCAGCTATAGCTACCTCAGGCCGTGTCTGCTGGTGTGTTCCTATTGGCTGGAGAAGCTGATCTAATCTGATGCTCTGTGGGGACGATGGGAAGACAAGACTTTATTTCCTGATAGCTGATTCCTCACATTGATGGCTGATTTCACTTCATCGGCCTCTCTCATAATGAATGATTAACTCCACATACAGTAGAACCTCGGTAAAGGTCTTAGTCAGATGAGAAAGGAGAGGGGACAGGTTTGGAGGTGTGTATTGGAGAAGTTGAAGATAGGGGATTGTCTATAGATGGTGATATGATGCAGAAGTGATATGTAAATGTAATAGGAATCAGATATGAGTATATGCTTATACAAGGAATATGAAGGCAGGGGTGTATGTGAAGTTGCAGGAATAATGGCAAGAAAATGAAATGTGCGCAGAAAGAAAGGGAGGCTTTTTCCTACATCTTTTTCCTTGTGTCGGTTGCCAGAATAACTGTGACCATGACCACCGCGGCGCAAAATGATCCTCTAATCATTTCCATGCATTTCATAGGACTGGAGCAAAGCTCTGTTCTAAGTGGTACATACATATGGTGCTCACTACTTTCCAATCACCAAACAAATACAGCAATTTAAAGTAAATCTAAACATTATGGCAACTAAATGACTTTCAAATTGAAAATGTATCTGCAGTATGGCTGTATGGAGGCAATAATGCAAAAGATCTCTGTGTTCTTGGGTTGGTAGTATCCTAACTATTGACTGTAGCCCCCCCTCTCTCCTTGCCTAACCCCTCTGTTTCCCTCACAGTCTTTTCTCCTCCTCAATCATAGCCATTAATTAGCACTCTCCTATAGGAAACAGATGCCTATTAATAAATTAGGGGCATGTTTTGTATTCGTTTTATGCTGCCCTTCCAGTACATAGGCAGCAACATGAAAGCATTCCTATGCCAGTTCAGCCACAATTCACAGAGATTTGCGGGTGGCAGGACAGCTGGGGTAAGAAATAACTGTACACACACACACACACACACACACACACACACACACACACACACACACACACACACACACACACACACACACACACACACACACACACACACACACACACACACACACACACACACACACACACACACACACACACACACACACACACACACACACACAAAATAGAAAATCATCCTGTCTTAAAGTGTTTAAGTCCCACACACAAATATTTCAAAATATAACTAGCTTCCTCCCGCACCTTGTTTTAAGAGGTAAGCAGTCAACCTCAGTACTGGGCGGATGCTTGTCTGCAAGGATGCAGGGTGTAATAGGAACTAGGCAAAATAAACGCAATGATCACCAGCAGTTGATCATTGAAAGCATATGATGTTACCAGTTTCTTCCTTGTAGATACTGTATCTAGTTCCCTCAGCTGTGCTGATAGTCTAGACATTGTCAATAATCATTATTGCCTGTAAAGGTGGCAGTTCTAGTAAAGTATTGCACGGGGAATGTCCTTACACGTGCTCTCTTTTAAGTCAAGTTCTTCCAGACTTTGTGTTTGAATTTGTTTATGTCTCCACTTCAAGGAGTTTTTCCTGTCTAAAGTCTAATGTCTGTATCAAATGAAAGAGATTTCCCCCTCTTGACAGTGCCAACTCAAGCCCAGATAAACCTAAACCCTTGTGTTCCCCTCCACTTACAGTGCATGTATAGAACTTGTCATTCATGGCCTACCAACCCTAAGTGCATAGGAAGAGGAAAACAACTCAAAGTATAATCCTCTTTCATCAGGTCTCTCCCAATGTCACGGTGTGTGTTGACTCAGTTCCTTAGACTTTCATTAAACCTGAGTACAGTGCCCCCTTTTTTTTCCTTTGGCAAATTTTGTATCAAAGCATGAAACTCTGTGTAACGTCTGAGTTGGCCGACAGCCCAATCACTGCTGAAGGATTTATGTGTGTAAGTGTTCACTTCAATGACAAAACAAAAGCAAATAAACGCAAATTAGTTCCTGTAAGAACCTACATTTTATAATTACTGTTGTGTACACATAATACACATAAATGTAATGTCCTCAGTTCTCCTTTCCCTCCTTGTTTTGTACCAAAGTGACAACAGCATGACCCTATTTATTTTATTAGTAAGCATCATATCAGCTGGTAAATTGCCTTATTAATGTGCTGGTCTCCTGTTGGCTGCTCACTGGTCACTGCTCACGGAGTAACTAATCTCTATAGAGCTGGTGTTCTGCATCTGCCCTCCCCCCTCTCCTTCCCTCCCTCCCTCTCCTTCCTTCCCTCCCTTCCCCTTCTCCCTCCTTCTACTGCCGCAGGGTAAAGAAATGGACCTTATTCATACAGCAAACTGGTCTTCAGAAGACAGAGGAGAAACACTGAGGGAGTTAGTCCTCTAGGGTTACCACTACAGACTTTACAATATCTGCCTTTATTCTCGTAATGATTTCAAATCTTGTTTTGGCTTTGTCTGAATGTGTCTGGCCACCTCCTGGCTTCCTGCTATAACATTTAAGTGTACTATGAGCCATGGGAATCTGAGCCATGGGCACTTTAGGATTTGTCTTACTGCACTGTACCAAGCATTGTGTATTAAGTATTTATTTTTGTCTTCCTGTCTTACTGCACTGTACCAAGCATTGTGTATTAACTATTTATTTTGATGTCTTCCTGTCTTTTGTGTACTGTATGAATACATTGTGTGACAAAATAGGACTCGGTAATAGAAACCTCTTCACATGGTCCGAATACTATCAGCAGGTTTGGGTTTAGTCCGTTTATATGTGAAGGACTGAAGGAGAAAGGAGTGTGTGCTTCTCACTAATTGGAGATTTAATTTCCCTGTTTGCCATCTCAGGTTGCTCATGGCTGGTTCATTAGTTGGTTGGTTGTTGTCCCGGTTGCTATTGTACTTATTTAGGAAATAAATCATTCAAGTCTCAAACCTCTGCTGGTTCAGGTTGTTGTCCACTCTTCTCCTGCCCTGACAGAGCTGGCACCACCACACTGCTTTCAACACAGCCCTGTAAGAAGCATCTCATTGTGGCGCCTCTTCTCCCTCCCAGCTTCATAGCGGTAATCCTTCTCTAACGGTGTGGAGAGAGCATTCCAGCAGCCTCCTGTTCCCTGCTGCTGTGGAGAAATGGGGATTTAACTACTCTGCATGGGATTTTACACAATTTCAGTCGTTAACCTCCCCTTTCATGGCCCTAGAGTATCCAGAAAAGAAAGACGCCACGTGCTGGCTTTTTTCTGTGTACCACAGACAATTACACACACATGTAAAAGAGTTTTTGAAGTCTCACAAAGTTAACGAAGCTGCACACAATACACTTGCAACAGAACAATTGTACACATACAGATACAGGCCGAAATGTTCAAATTCTGCAGGAGTGCTACTGCACTGTGGTTTGGAAACAGTAAGAAATGTATCAACGGAGCAAACACTAATACATAAGAATCATTTCATTTCCCTGCATAGTTGCTGAGTCACTGGGGTCAGTTTAAGGCAGCATGCCAGTGGAGGTGCTCTGGCCACAATTGGAGGAATGGGCGTGTGACTGCACCCCTCCTCTGAACCCTTCACCCACCCTGCTGCCAGCCCCACACCCCACTCAACACAAATATACAGCAGGGCCTGTTTTCCTTCTCTTCCCCCTGGTGCCTTCACCAGCCCGGATGCCCTTGACTTTGTGCTTGATGTCTGGGATGCTAATTCACAGAGGTTAGGATAATAAACACAGCTCTGATGGGCTCAGGCTTGGAGGAGGCCACACTTCCTGACTCCCCAAAACTGGCTCCTGGGAGAAATCACAATAGAGAGACCAAGGGGGAAAAGACAGGCAGGCAGACAGGATGACTTATTATTGTAATGCATGACTACCTGCCAGGTCAGGGGAGGATGGAGACCTCATCTAGCATCTCCCTCTGAGTCATCTCTAGAAGAGTCTTTGCTTTTTTCTTTCATCTCACTACGTATATTAACGCTCATCATTGTAAAACAAAGGGAGAGCCTTCCCCAGTTTTACTGCACTTGTATCTCTTGTAGTCTGCACATTTACTAGAGTCCTAAAGTGACTTAAAACATGGGCTATTGATTTCCTCTAGAGTTTCTGCCCCTTTCTGCTTTCCTACTCAGGCAACACGACACAACAGCTCCATAGTATTTCAATCCGGTGTTAATATCGTGTCTGAATAAAAATAAGACAAGCTACTTATGTGCATAAAACTGACCCAGATAAGCAGATTCCCTGTGCTTTGTGTGGTGGATGGGTGGAGAAATGGGGATCAATGCCCATGCTGGTCATTCTTCGTGGTGCTGATGGCTGCTCCAGCATGTTGAGGTCATGGGGCTATGAGTGAGGTTACGTGGTGGATCAACCACAGCTCTCTCTGGAGTTTTGGCAGATGTATTGGTCCCAACAGACATTTGTCTGAACAATCACTGATCATTATCACAAAAGATAATTAGGATTCCTGAGATACCTCAGCACAGGAAACCCCAGCAGCTGAACAGAGGAGCCTCAGCAACACAGAGCAGGGTCTTGGCCAAGTTCATATCAATTACAGAAGTCTCCGTGGGCTATTACGGCTCTCCAACTTGTAATTTTTTCTCAGGCGACCGGATCTGGCCCTGCCCAAGAGGAGTGAGTCTCTGGTGTTTAGGGGGAGGGGGCAGTCAGAATGGGGTCAGCGATGTGAGGGGAGGAGGGAGGAGGGGGGCGGGTGAGGCTGCTCCAGCTGTTGTGCTTCATCTGGGCAATTAGCTGTAATCAGCTCTCTGGGTGTTCTGAGATGCCACTTTCGCACCCTGGCGTTTTTACCGGATATCCCTCATCCCCACATCACACACATCCACAAGGACACACAGAAACATTCAGACAGAGAGATAAACATTTAGAGCAGAAACACACTCATAAAGCGCAGGCATACTTTTACAATTGTAAAGGAATCTCCAGTAAAAAATATTAATTTAGATAGGAGATACCAGGAGAGCTAAAAGATACAGTCATGTGCTTTTAGTTTTTAGATATTAAATGATATGTTTTGTCTGTACTGTAATCTACACAAGACAGATGAAAATATTCCAGTCTTCGAGCTCTAACAGTAAGAGGCGCGTCTGGTATCTGGGGGTTAACTATAGAGCGTGGTTTCTATGGGCCTCTCACTCTCTAGGTTGTAGCTTGGATTCTCTTCCAGAGGGTTGCCAGATGTTAAA
This sequence comes from Oncorhynchus gorbuscha, assembly GCF_021184085.1. Classification (NCBI taxonomy): domain Eukaryota; kingdom Metazoa; phylum Chordata; class Actinopteri; order Salmoniformes; family Salmonidae; genus Oncorhynchus; species Oncorhynchus gorbuscha. Next base: position 60,229,137 of record NC_060176.1, read on the forward strand.
CACATGTCCCTCTCGCCTTGTGAATCGTCCTTTGTAAGGAGCGCCATCCTTCACGGCAGTTACTGTATTTTCCCTTGTTACAAATGCTCACGTCGTCCCCTTCCCCCCCTGATTGAAACATCACACCCCCTTCCAGTAGATATGGGACAACATGGGTGCATGTTGCTGTTAGTCTCCATGAACATGAAATGCATGTTTATTTTCAAGTGGTGCTTTGTTTTAGATAGAGTCCTTCTAGCCTGAAGTTCAGAGCAGAGCACAGAGCACTGCCAAGTCTCAAGTGCACTCACAGAGTGGACAGGAGGAGAAGATGTCAACAGAAGAGGACAGGGGAGACCCCTCACCTCCCCTGCAGAGACGGATCCTCTGGACCCAGAGAGATTACCACGGCACTGTGCTGACCTGGCCTGCATCTGCTCCACAGTGTGAGGGGTTAGCTAGGCTACAGTCACATCATATGCAGTCAGGGAAGGAACACTGCTCTACCCAGACAGCAGCTGCAGCCCATAGTAGCTGCCCCTGTGGAGCACAATATCCCTCTTTCCAGGCCAGGACTTACCACCAGCTCACATGGCCGCTACAGAACCCAACTGCTCACTTATGATGTGCGGTTCGGCAATTTGAGTGAGTTTTGGGTGTCCCAGCCCGTACCCCTGGTCTAGCCTGCCCAACACTCCTTTCCTCTTCTGTAAATATGGCTTAGTTTCCCCACCCTGAATAAGACTGTACCCCCTTCCTTGGCCTCAGCACTTGTCTTCAGCTCCTCCTGCTGTGTACACATACGCACACACACTCACACACACACACACACACACACACACACACACACACACACACACACACACACACACACACACACACACACACACACACACACACACACACACACACACACACACACACACACACACACACACACACACACACACACACACACACACACACCCTCCCTCACTAAGGGTCGGAGTGGAGCTCTGCACATTCTCCCAGGCAGAGACACCCTGGCAGGATATACATGCAGGTTCTGGCATCAGGAGCATTCTGTTTTTCCAATGGTCTGCACTCGTTAAAAAAAAACTCCTTCCACCTTATTCCCAGTGATCAAACACAAATCTAAGTTGATTCAAAAGCAGAAATCATGGCCTGGAAAGAATCCTTCTGACTTTAGAGTGAGACAGGAATCCAACTTACTGTAAAAAAATAAAAATAAAATCCTGTAGTAACCAAAAAAGTGTTAAACATATCAAAATATATTTTATACTTGAGATTCCTCAAAGTAGTCACCATCTGCCTTGATGACAGCTTTGCACACTCTTGGCATTCTCTCAACCCACGTTCACCTGGAATGCTTTTCTAACCGTCTTGAAGGAGTTCCCAAATATACCGAGGACTTGTTGGCTGCTTTTCCTTCACTCTGCGGTCCATCTCATCCCAAACCATCTCAATTGGGTTGAGGTTGGGTGATTGTGGAGGCCAGGTCATCTGATGCAGCACTCCATCACTCTCCTTATTGGTCAAATAGCCTTTACACAGCTTGGAGGTGTGTTGAGTCATTGTCCTGTTGAAAAAGAAATGATAGCCCCACTAATCCCAAACCAGATGGGATGTCGTATCGCTGCAGAATGCTGTTGTAGCCATGCTGGTTAAGTGTGCCTTGAATTCTAAATATATCACACAGTGTCACCAGCAAAGCACCCCCACACCATCACACCTCCTCCTCCATGCTTCACCGTGGGATCCACACATAAGGATCCACACATAATCTGTTCACCTACTCTGGGTCTCACAAAAACACTGCGGTTGGAACCAAAAATCTAAATTATGGACAGATATCCACTGGTCTAATGTCCATTGCTCATGTTTCTTGGCCCAAGCAAGTATGTTATTTTATTGGTGTCCTTTAGTAGTGGTTTCTTTGCAGCAATTCAACCATGAATAACTGATTCACGCAGTCTCCTCTGAACAGTTAATGTTGAGATGTGCCCGTTACTTGAACTCTTTTAAGCATTTATTTGGGCTGCAATTTCTTAGGCTGGTAACTCTAATGATCGTATCCTCTGCAGCAGAGGTAACTCTGGGTATTCCTTTCCTGTGGCGGCCCTCGTGAGTGCCAGTTTCATCATAACACTCGATTGGTTTTGCGAATGCACTTGAAGAAACTTTCAAAGTTCTAGACATTTTCCGTATTGACTGACCTTCATATCTTAAAGTAAGGAAGTAATGTTGTATCTCTTTGCTTATTTGAGCTGTTCTTGCCATAATATGGAGTTGGGTCTTTTACCAAATAGGGCCGTCTTCTGTATACCAGCCCTACCTTGTCACAACACAACTGATTGGCTCAAACGCATTAAGAAGAAGTAAATTCCACAAATGAACTTTTAACAAGGCACACCTGTTAATTTAAATCCATTCCAGGTGACTACCTCATGAAGCTGGTTGACAAAATGCCAAGAGTGTCCGAAGCTGTCATCAAGGCAGAAGGTGGCTACTTTGAAGAATCTCAAACACAAAATATGTTTTGATTTGTTTAACAGTTTTTTTTGTGTTACTACATGATTCCATATGTGTTATTTCATAGTTTTGATGTCTTCACTATTATTCTACAATGTAGAAAATAGTTTTAAAAAATAAAGAAAAACCCTTGAATGAGTCGGTGTATCCAAACCTTTGACTGGTTCTCTAGTCATTTTGTTTAGCCTGTCACACTCTTTTTGTATTCTTTAACTTGTCACTAACTTCCTTAACTTCCTTGGGTTCTTTGTTCACAGTGCACTGATGCAGGGCCATGAAACCAGTTGCAGTGGTCCTACCACAGGCCACGCTCAGTTAAAGAGAATCTTTGTCTGACTGCTGAGGTGTGTGTGTGATTAACTGGACCTCCTGTGTCTGGGTAGAGACAGAGCAACAGACAGGCCTCGTAACTCAGGTGTTCCCATTCCCCACCCTGTCACTGGCTGCAAATGCCTAGACCTGTAAATCCAATGGAGATTTAAAGGCAGCGAACCGGGAGAGCAGATGGTGAGACATACTTTATGAATATCCTGAATTACACAAGATTCAAGGATCCGTGACTGCTTTTATTGCAAAACACGACTGGTACGGAGGTGACAATCGGTGAAAGGTGAGGAATATGATCTTATCAATCAAGCTCATAATTGCGTTTGTTGCTGATTATGAATAAATAAATACAGGGGTAAACAGATGAACCATTATTTCATTCCCATTGCAGAACTGTCTCTCAGAGTGGTCCAGTCTAATGTGTTTCTTCTCTCCTGTGTTCCACTTCAGCGGCCGCTACATGAGGAACATGTCTAATAAGTAGCAGACCGTGTTGTTGTGACCTGGGTCTATATATAGAGGTTCCTGTATCTGCCCAGGGCCTGGGGCTCATCTAGTCAGCCTGGCCCACAGAGATGTAACCCTGGATTTACCATGCAAGGCAGCCCAGTGTGGGGCATGCAGGGAAAGATAATGTCAAACACATGTAGAGGGAAAATGCTTTACACTGAAGGAGAGCCAAAATGTTTCATCTTTTAAGTGATAATTATTCTACCCTAACTCTGCCCTTCTCTATGTGGGTCTTTGTTGTAATATATATTATATGCAACCCCACCTCTTTAAGGAATACCTAGGATAGGATAAGGAATCCCTCTCACCCCCCCCCCTTTAAGATTTAGATGCACTATTGTAAAGTGACTGTTCCACTGGATGTCATAAGGTGAATGCACCAATTTGTAAGTCGCTCTGGATAAGAGCGTCTGCTAAATGACGTAAATGTAAATGTAAATGTAATGTCAGTTCACAAGACAATCATGAAATGAAAGGACAGTGTAATCAATTTGATTGCCCCATATTAAGGTTAAATGACTAATTAGTGATGTTCTGTGTGTATGTGTGCGTGCGTGCAATTCTATTGTGGGTACCAAGAAGCCCTCACAAGGATAGTAAAACAAGGACAATTTGGACAGGTGGGGAAATTTCACTGGTCCCCACAAGGAAAAATGCTATTTTAGGCTCAGAGATTAGGTTTAGGGTTAGGTTTAGGGTTTGGGTTAGAAATTAGGATTAGGGTTAGAGGTTTGGGGTCAAAGTTAGGGAAAATGGGATTTTGAAAGGAAATCAATTGTTTGGTCCACACAAGGATAGTAAAACAAATGTGTGTGTGTGCGTGTACTCACATGCTTGTGTGTGTATGTGTGTGTGTGTGTGTGTGTGTGTGTGTGTGTGTGTGTGTGTGTGTGTGTGTGTGTGTGTGTGTGTGTGTGTGTGTGTGTGTGTGTGTGTGTGTGTGTGTGTGTGTGTGTGTGTGTGTGTGTGTGTGTGTGTGTGTGTGTGTGTGTGTGTGTGGAGTCCATGTACGACGTCGATGCCAGTGGCATAGGATGCGTCTCATCGTGCCAACTGCTCATATTTTCTTTGTAAACATTTGCAGCCAACCCCCTCACCAACATGGAATAAATAGAACCAGGAGTCTGGGGGAAAGAGAGGAACTCTACGGGGGAAGCACAGAGGCCTGCATATGGAGGAAAGGTCTTAGTACTTAGTCAGTATTGTACTGTATGTTAGTCAGTTTCATCTTGAACTACAGTAATCCAGGAATAGGAGTTTGCAGTGGGGATCACCTGAATCAAGCACATCTCTGTCCACTTCAAATGAACTGGAACACCCCAGTCTAAAAATAGTACTTACTTACCTGAAATTATAAAGTGAGCACTGTGCTATTATTGAGTTCATACTGTAATGTCAAGCTAAAATATTGGACTGAGAAATCCATTCACTTCTGTAGTGTGCAGAGTCCCTCTTCCCCCTGTGTCTGCCCCTGCCTATTGCACCTCATGCCCTTACCACTTCCTCCCTGCTTTGAAGCCGGGTGCCCCTCTCTCCCGCAGCCAGACAGGACACCCCACATCCTGTGAGAGGCAGGAAGGAGCCCCACTCTCAGACCCAGATGAAAACGCGTGCTCCAGGCTGCAGCCCTCCAGCCTTCCACCACTCACGCTCATCTAACGCTGATAACACAAGCACCGTACTACCACGCTAATCATTCTCTAAGCTCATAAGGAATTATCGCCTATCTGTACACTGTGCAAAACTGCAGCTCTTTAAGGCACTCAGAGAGCTCCAGCTCTCCAGGCTTTTTGAGGTGTACCTCCAGTGTATGGAGATCTCAACAGCTGACATCAATTTGAGTGAGCTGAGGTCCTCTTGGAATCTGTCTGCTCTGCCAGGCTTCAGTGAACGCTGTCCAGACCTCCATCAGCTGCACAGAACCAGTTGTGCTTCTGCTCGCTGCACTGATAACCACATACAGATCAGGAATTTTGTTACCAGTCTTTACAGTTTTCTCGCTCTAAATGCACAGCCAAAGAGGTCTGTTTGAGGTCAGCTCAGGGTTGGAATCTAGAGTTTGGGGGGCGGTCTAACATCTGGTATTGATGGTTGCTGAAGCTTTCAGAGTAGACTACAGGTGTTGTGAGAAATAGAGCATTTCATAGAGAAACATTTCAAAATGTGTGTCTACTACAACATTGACAGATAAGAAAGGGCTGGGTTGTCTCAAGTTCAAATTTAGTTGTTTTCATTATCAAATCTTTGCAAATTAACTTTAGATTCACCAAAACCTCACTCTTCACCACTTCACCAATTAAATAAGTTGTCAATTTATTCTCTGATGTAGTCATTTGTCTCACTGTGCTCCCATCATGCTCTAGTTTGAGGTCAAAGGGAGGCGTCCTCTAAACTCAGCCCCACCAAACCTACCTGGCTCTAACAAGTCACTTGTTTTGGACAGGGCTGTCAGAATCTCAGTACCCTGTTTTTCAATACCATGAAAACAGGCCAGGTCAACCATCCAACCCAGACAGCATTGGATGCAGTGCAGAAGTCTGGGAGAGCTGGCAAGGGGGACAGGTTCACACCACTCCCAGGCCAGCAGTTACAGTACAGCAGCTACAGTGCAGCAGTTACAGTACAGCAGTTACAGTACAGCAACTACAGTACAGCAGTTACAGTACAGCAGGTACAGTACAACAGTTAAAGTACAGCAGCTACAGTACAGCAGTTATGGTACAGCAGCTACAGTACAGCAGTTACAGTACAGCAGTTATAGTACAGCAGTTACAGTACAGCAGCTACAGCACAGCCGTTACAGTACAGCAGCTACAGTACAACAGTTACAGTACAGCAGCTACAGTACAGCAGTTACAGTACAGCAGCTACAGTACAGCAGCTACAGTACAGCAGTTACAGTACAGCAGCTACAGTACAGCAACTACAGTACAGCAGTTACAGTACAGCAGCTACAGTACAGCAGCTACAGTACAGCAGTTACAGTACAGCAGTTACAGTACAGCAGCTACAGTGCAACAGTTACAGTACAGCAGCTACAGTACAGCAGCTACAGTACAGCAGTTATAGTACAGGAGTTACAGTACAGCAGTTACAGTACAGCAGTTACAGTACAGCAGCTTCAGTACAGCAGTTGTAGTGAAACACTTAAGGTACACCAGCTACAGTACAGCAGCTACAGTACAGCAGTTATAGTTCAGCAGTTACAGTACAGCAGTTACAGTAGAGCAGTTACAGTACAGCAGCTACAGTACAGCAGTTATAGCACAGCAGTTACAGTACAGCAGCTACAGTATATCACTTACAGTACAGCAGCTACAGTACAGCAGCTTCAGTACAGCAGTTGTAGTGAAACACTTAAGGTACACCAGCTACAGTACAGCAGCTACAGTACAGCAGTTATAGTTCAGCAGTTACAGTACAGCAGCAACAGTACAGCAGTTACAGTACAGCAGTTACAGTACAGCAGCTACAGTACAGCAGTTATAGCACAGCAGCTACAGTACAGCAGCTACAGTACAGCAGCAACAGTACAGCAGCTACAGTACAGCAACTACAGTACAGCAGTTACAGTACAGCAGCTACAGTACAGCAGCTACAGTACAGCAGTTACAGTACAGCAGTTACAGTACAGCAGCTACAGTGCAACAGTTACAGTACAGCAGCTACAGTACAGCAGCTACAGTACAGCAGTTATAGTACAGGAGTTACAGTACAGCAGTTACAGTACAGCAGTTACAGTACAGCAGTTACAGTACAGCAGTTGTAGTGAAACACTTAAGGTACACCAGCTACAGTACAGCAGCTACAGTACAGCAGTTATAGTTCAGCAGTTACAGTACAGCAGTTACAGTAGAGCAGTTACAGTACAGCAGCTACAGTACAGCAGTTATAGCACAGCAGTTACAGTACAGCAGCTACAGTACAGCAGTCATAGCACAGCAGTTACAGTACAGCAGCTACAGTACAGCAGTTACAGTACAGCAGCTACAGTACAGCAGCTACAGTATATCACTTACAGTACAGCAGCTACAGTACAGCAGCTTCAGTACAGCAGTTGTAGTGAAACACTTAAGGTACACCAGCTACAGTACAGCAGCTACAGTACAGCAGTTATAGTTCAGCAGTTACAGTACAGCAGCAACAGTACAGCAGTTACAGTACAGCAGTTACAGTACAGCAGCTACAGTACAGCAGTTATAGCACAGCAGCTACAGTACAGCAGCTACAGTACAGCAGCAACAGTACAGCAGCAACAGTACAGCAGCTACAGTACAGCAGTTACAGTACAGCACCTACAGTACAGCAGCTACAGTACAGCAGCTACAGTACAGCAGCTACAGTACAGCAGTTACAGTACAGTAGCTACAGTACAACAGTTACAGTACAGCAGCTACAGTACAGCAGCTACAGTACAGTAGTTATAGTACAGGAGTTACAGTATAGCAGCTACAGTACAGCAGCTACAGTACAGCAGTTACAGTACAGCAGCTACAGTACATTAGTTGTAGTACAGCACTTACAATACAGCAGCTACAGTACAGCAGCTACAGTACAGCAGCTACAGTACAGCAGATATAGTTCAGCAGTTACAGTACAGCAGTAACAGTAGAACAGTTTCAGTACAGTAGCTACAGTACAACAGTTACAGTACAGCAGCTACAGTACAGCAACTACAGTACAGCAGTTACAGTACAGCAGCTACAGTACAGCAGCTACAGTACAGCAGTTACAGTACAGCAGTTACAGTACAGCAGTTACAGTACAGCAGTTACAGTACAGCAGCTACAGTACAGCAGTTATAGTACAGGAGTTACAGTACAGCAGTTACAGTACAGCAGTTACAGTACAGCAGCTTCAGTACAGCAGTTGTAGTGAAACACTTAAGGTACACCAGCTACAGTACAGCAGCTACAGTATATCACTTACAGTACAGCAGCTACAGTACAGCAGCTTCAGTACAGCAGTTGTAGTGAAACATTTAAGGTACACCAGCTACAGTACAGCAGCTACAGTACAGCAGTTATAGTTCAGCAGTTACAGTACAGCAGTTACAGTAGAGCAGTTACAGTACAGCAGCTACAGTACAGCAGTTATAGCACAGCAGTTACAGTACAGCAGCTACAGTACAGCAGTTACAGTACAGCAGCTACAGTACAGCAGCAACAGTACAGCAGTTACAGTGCAGCAGTTACAGTACAGCAGCTACAGTACAGCAGTTACAGTACAGCAGTTACAGTACAGTAGCTACAGTACAACAGTTACAGTACAGCAGCTACAGTACAGCAGCTACAGTACAGCAGTTATAGTACAGGAGTTACAGTACAGCAGCTACAGTACAGCAGTTACAGTACAGCAGCTACAGTACATTAGTTGTAGTACAGCACTTACAATACAGCAGCTACAGTACAGCAGCTACAGTACAGCAGCTACAGTACAGCAGATATAGTTCAGCAGTTACAGTACAGCAGCAACAGTAGAACAGTTTCAGTACAGTAGCTACAGTACAACAGTTACAGTACAGCAGCTACAGTACAGCAGCTACAGTACAGCAGTTACAGTACAGCAGTTACAGTACAGCAGCTACAGTACAGCAGTTACAGTACACCAGTTACAGTACAGCAGCTACAGTACAGCAGTTATAGTACATCACCTACAGTACAGCAGCTACAGTACAGCAGTTACAGTACAGCAGCTACAGTACAGCAGTTACAGTACAGCAGTTACAGTACAGCAGTTATAGGACAACAGCTACAGTACAGCAGCTACAGTACATCAGTTACAGTACAGCAGTTACAGTACAACAGCTACAGTACAGCAGTTACAGTACACCAGTTACAGTACAGCAGTTACAGTACAGCAGTTATAGAACAACAGCTACAGTACAGCAGTTACAGTACAGCAGTTACAGTACATCAGTTACAGTACAGCAGCTACAGTACAGCAACTACAGTACAGCAGTTATAGTACAGCAGCTACAGTACAGCAGCTACAGTACAGCAGTTATAGTACAGCAGCTGCAGTACAGCAGCTACAGTACAGCAGCTACAGTACAGCAGTTATAGTACAGCAGTTACAGTACAGCAGCTACAGTACAGCAGTTACAGTACAGCAGCTACAGTACAGCAGTTACAGTACAGCAGCTACAGTACAGCAGTTACAGTACAGCAGCTACAGTACAGCAACTACAGTACAGCAGCAGCACTGACAACCCCAGTCACCACCAGGTCGGACAGAGCAAGTCTTGTTTATTTAACATGTTCATCTTCATATTTCTAAAGGCATAATATTAAATTGATGATAAACGGCATTTTGCAGAGTGCCCACTTGAAACGGTGTGTTTTGCCTCCTAGTAATTAGCAGCCTCACACCCTCTGTCTCTGGGGACATTTCTCCAGAGATGCACTGTTTATTTACAAAAGACAAGCCGCTTTAAGATTTTTCGAAGATTATTAATGAATGTGTGTGTGTGTGTGTGTGTATGTCACCACACCCAGAATCTGATGGGCCTCTGTCCTGCAGTAGGTGTGTGAAAGTTATGCTGCCAGTGGTGGCTCTGTCTGACTGGCGTTGTGGCCAAAGGCTCATAAAGCCTGCTCCATGGGCCCTAAAACAGTTTCCCTACAGCACAGCTCCCGTCATGCAGCTCCAGCTCCCTCCAGCAACCACTGAGATAGTTTATTTTTGCCTGACTGTCAGGTGGAAGAGTTGAAGAGAGACTGGGGAGCGATTATTTATGCTTGATTGAATTCACATTTTTATTTTACAAACATAATAACTCATCAATCAACTACCTGGCAATGTTTGCTCTTCAAACTATACAGTATACCTTTACAGGACACACTGCGGTCACCTCACTTTCCTTCCAAGACTCACTCCTCATCCTCCTTATCGACTCCTTATCGTGATGACAAACTGTTTTATAGTGAGCTGATCACGTCATCTCTATCTGTCACGTTCACTTCATACAGTACACTACTCTCTCTGGCTCCCTCAGACAGTAAAAAATATCAGCTGTGGGAAGGAGTAGCACCTGAGAACTGGGCCGGCCGGCCAGCATTCAATTTATGCAGCGTCGGATGGACATGGACTGTATGGTGCAGCTTGGCACATGTCGTTACTGATATAGTATAGTGGGAGGGTCGTTATGTATTTACATTGGGTTGTGGTCTGGAGCTGGATGGATGGATCGTGTTGTGACTGAAGGCTCTGTACTGCAGGACTGGGGAAGGAAGCAGAGAGGAGACATCTAGTGGCCTTTTGTAACCTGAACACAGACAGGGTTTATTGGTTCTGCTGTCAGTGAATGTCAAGCTCTTTGGTGTCAACAAGTCATTGTATTTTCCAATCAGGCATACAGTAACAGCACCCACATTTTCCATTGACCTTTGTTCTCTTTTGGTTTTTGAGACCAATATTTTAAAAGCATACATCATGTATGCAATTTGCAACTAACTTACAGCAGATGCATATGGCCATACACAACATATGTGAATACATATAATATATTTGTCACGACTTCCCCCGAAGGTGACTCCTCTCTGGTACTGGTGGCCCACCTTGGCTAAGGATGTGAGGGTTTATGTTTCCTCCTGTTCAGTGTGCGCCCAATGTAAGGCTCCTAGACACCTGCCTTGAGGGAAGTCACAGCCCCTCCCGGTTCCACAGCGGCCTTGATCACACCTGTCTGTGGACTTCCTTACTGATCTTCCTCCGTCACAGGGAAACACTACAATCCTGGTCGTTGTGGATCAGTTTTCTAAGTCCTGCCGTCTCCTCCCTTTGCCCGGTCTCCCTACGGCCCTACAGACTGCGGAGGCCCTGTTTACTCACGTCTTCTGGCACTACGGAGTCTCTGAGGACATAGTTTCTGATCGGGGTCCCCAGTTCACTTCTCGGGTTTGGAGGGCGTTCATGGAGTGTCTGGGGGTCTCGATCAGCCTGACCTCTGGTTTTCCCAGGAGAGTAATGGGCAGGTGGAGAGAGTGAATCAGGATCTGGGCAGGTTTCTGCAGTCGTATTGCCAGGACCGGCGTGGAGAGTGGGCGAGGTTCGTTCCATGGGCCGAGATGGCCCAGAATTCACTTCTCCACTCCTCCATGGACCTGTCTCCATTTCAGTGTGTGATGGGCTATCAGCCGGTCCTGGTCCCGTGGCATCAGAGTCAGACCGAGGCTCCTGCGGTGGGTGCAGCGCTCAAAGGAGACCTGGAGAGCCGTCCAGGAATCCCTGAAACGGGCCGGTGGGCGACAGAAAGTGAGCGCTGACCACCACCGTAGTGCGGCCCCCATGTTTGCACCGCGGGACAGGGTCTGGCTCTCGACCCGAAACCTGCCCCTCCGCCTGCTCTGCCGGAAGCTGGGCCCGCGGTTTGTGGGGCCATTTAAAGTCCTGAGGAGAATAAACGAGGTGTGTTATAGGTTACAGCTCCCCCTTACTATTGTATTAACCGCTCGTTTCATGTGTCTCTCCTCAGGTCGGTGGTAGCTGGTCCACTGCAGGACGTTGAGGTGCGGGAGGTCCATCCGCTCCCCCTGGATATCGAGGGGGGTCCGGCGTAAACTGTACGTTCCATCCTGGACTCTAGTACCTCGTGGATTGGGAGGGGTACAGTCTGGAGGAGAGATGCTGGGTGCCGGTGGAGGACATCTTGGACCTCATCTCTGCTGAGTGAGTTTCACCGCCTCCATCCTGATCGCCCTGCGCCTCGCCCTCCGGGTCGTCCCTGCTAGCTGCCACCGATTTTTTTGTCTGTCTTGTGTTTCACCTGTGTTCTATTTGGGTAATTAGGAGGGGTATTTAAATCTTGCCATTTCTGGGATTGTTTCGTTTGCTGTCATTTAGTTTTGGGTTGCGTTTTTTGGGTTCTGTTGAACAGGTGGTTTTTCCCCGGACAGTGTAATGGTGGTTTGAGGCTACTGTTGTAGTCCTGTTTATCCTGTTCTTTGGACCTTGTTCATTAAACGCCCTTTTCGAAACTTGCTTTCTCCAGCACCTGACTTCACACCCACATCTCATTTTGGAGTTAGTTGACAATATTAATGTATCCAACAGCAACAATATAATTGGTGTACTGCTGTGAAACAAAGTACCCTTGCAAAATGCATAAAATAAGAATGCCGTTTTATAGCTTGTAAGTATGAGACGAAAAATGTCAAGTGCAGCCCTCCACAGTTAAAAGTATTCTAAATGGAATGGCTAATGTGTGCTATTATATCATACCTGACATCCAGTCAAACTAATCATCCTTCCCAGTCAACCAGCAGGCTGAGTGACAAGGCATGTGCAGATAGGGGTGTTCTGACTCTCCCCTCCCCCCAGGCCTACACTCCCAGATAGGGGTGTTCTGACACCCCCTCCCCCAGGCCTACACTCCCAGGCAGGGGTGTTCTGACACCCCCTCCCCCAGGCCTACACTCCCAGGCAGGGGTGTTCTGTCTCCCTCCTCCCCCAGGCCTACACTCCCAGACAGGGGTGTTCTGACTCTCCCCTCCCCCCAGGCCTACACTCCCAGGCAGGGGTGTTCTGTCTCCCCCTCCCCCAGGCCTACACTCCCAGACAGGGGTGTTCTGACTCCACCCCCCCAGGCCTACACTCCCAGACATGGGTGTTCTGACTCCCTCCTCCCCCAGGCCTACACTCCCAGGCAGGGGTGTTCTGACTCCCCCTCCCCCAGGCCTACACTCCCAGGCAGGGGTGTTCTGACTCCCCCTCCCCCAGGCCTACACTCCCAGGCAGGGGTGTTCTGACTCCCCCTCCCCCAGGCCTACACTCTCAGACAGGGGTGTTCTGACTCCCCGCTCCCCCTTGGCCTACACTCCCAGACAGGGGTGTTCTGACTCCCCCTCCCCCAGCCTACACTCCCAGACAGGGGTGTTCTGACTCCCCCTCCCCCAGGCCTACACTCCCAGGTAGGGGTGTTCTGACTCCCCCTCCCCCAGGCCTACACTCTCAGACAGGGGTGTTCTGACTCCCCGCTCCCCCTTGGCCTACACTCCCAGACAGGGGTGTTCTGACTCCCCCTCCCCCCAGCCTACACTCCCAGACAGGGGTGTTCTGACTCCCCCTCCCCCAGGCCTACACTCCCAGTCAGGGGTATTCTGACTCCCCCTCCCCCAGGCCTACACTCCCAGGCAGGGGTGTTCTGACTCCCCCCTCCCCCAGGCCTACACTCTCAGACAGGGGTGTTCTGACTCCCCACTCCCCCTAGGACTACACTCCCAGACAGGGGTGTTCTGTCTCCCCCTCCCCCCAGCCTACACTCCCAGACAGGGGTGTTCTGACTCCCCCTCCCCCAGGCCTACACTCCCAGGCAGGGGTGTTCTGACTCCCTCCTCCCCCAGGCCTACACTCCCAGGCAGGGGTGTTCTGACTCCCCCTCCCCCAGGTCTACACTCCCAGGCAGGGGTGTTCTGACTCCCCCTCCCCCCAGGTCTACACTCCCAGGCAGGGGTGTTCTGACTCCCCCTCCCCCAGGCCTACACTCCCAGGCAGGGGTGTTCTGACTCCCCCCCTCCCCCAGGCCTACACTCTCAGACAGGGGTGTTCTGACTCCCCACTCCCCCTAGGACTACACTCCCAGACAGGGGTGTTCTGTCTCCCCCTCCCTCCAGCCTACACTCCCAGACAGGGGTGTTCTGACTCCCCCTCCCCCAGGCCTACACTCCCAGGCAGGGGTGTTCTGACTCCCTCCTCCCCCCAGGCCTACACTCCCAGGCAGGGGTGTTCTGACTCCCCCTCCCCCAGGTCTACACTCCCAGGCAGGGGTGTTCTGACTCCCCCCTCCCCCAGGCCTACACTCCCAGGCATGGGTGTTCTGACTCCCCCTCCCCCAGGCCTACACTCCCAGGCAGGGGTGTTCTGACTCCCCCCTCCCCCCAGGGCTACACTCCCAGGCAGGGGTGTTCTGACTCCCCCTCCCCCAGGTCTACACTCCCAGGCAGGGGTGTTCTGACTCCCCCTCCCCCAGGTCTACACTCCCAGGCAGGGGTGTTCTGACTCCCCCTCCCCCAGGCCTACACTCCCAGGCAGGGGTGTTCTGACTCCCCCTCCCCCAGGTCTACACTCCCAGGCAGGGGTGTTCTGTCTCCCCCTCTCCCCAGGCCTACACTCCCAGATAGGGGTGTTCTGACACCCCCTCCCCCAGGCCTACACTCCCAGGCAGGGGTGTTCTGACTCCCCCTCCCCCAGGCCTACACTCCCAGGCAGTGGTGTTCTGACTCCCCCTCCCCCCCCCAGGCCTACACTCCCAGGCAGGGGTGTTCTGACTCCCACCTCCCCCCAGGCCTACACTCCCAGGCAGGGGTGTTCTGACTCCCCTCTCCCCCCAGGCCTACACTCCCAGGCAGGGTTCCGCCTACCCATCATTCTGCTCTTGACAGACTGTCAGATCAGGGCAGCCATCTTAAGTCCCAACCAACACGTCTCTGGTATTCACTGTGTTGACAAAGAATACCATGTTTTGTTGTGTGTCAATGTCATTGGCCACTGGACTGGGACGAGGTTACCTCTGTGTGTAATAGTCAAGCAGAGAGCCACTGGTGGAAGCTGCGTCCAAATTATGCATGGAAATATGAAACACATGGGGACATGCAGGCCTGTTGACACCCAGTCTTTTAATATGTTTGTATTGGCACATGAATTAACGTTAGGTAAGCCCATAGTTCAGGTTTAATTTCATTTGTGTCAGGTTACCCTCTCCCCCCTTCCCCTGACCTCTCTCTCCATGACCGTTGCCATGCCGATTGTTCCTGCCTGCCATCCATTATTTGGTCAATGTTTTGACATCCTGCTTGCTGTTAAATGCTGGGTTAGAGGTGCTGCTAGGTCAGCGTTGGCGCATCGGGATGAATAACGACAGCAGCAACAGCAGTACATGCCAATCGTTCTCTACAGTGCTTTTATAGACAATGTGTTTGACATAAGGAATTTATGTGCACCAGTGTGCATACATTAGGTTGTGTGTATCTGTGTGTGTGCTAGGTGTGTGTTTTGTTATGGAGAACACGTGTGGGGGAATTAAGATATCTACCTTATTAGACTCCCATCATACCATTCCCTTCAGATGACTGAAATGAAGTAGCCCAAACTGCAAGAGTCCAAATCAAGTAGAAGTCCTGTACTGTAGCCTCAGCCCAGAGTGTGACAGAGGAGTGTTTGTTAGCAGGCTCATGGTCTCTGTGCTGAGGACAGAGGTTGTAATGCTGCGGTGCCAAACTGTGGAAGTGGGTCAGTGCGCAGTCACACAGTGGCTTTAACACATACATCACGTATGCACCTGTACAAACACACAGAGCAGTGCTGGCATGGAGTCACCCTCCAAATATGGACACAAACTCTAAATAGTAGGCCACTTTTCACCAACAGAAAATGCTCTATGATGGGCTTTCATTCCTTCTCAATGGTAGGTTCTGTTTCCAATATACCCAAGACAGGACAGAACAGGGCTACGAGTCAGCTTACCAAACCAGATGATCACTGCATCCATGATAGGCTCTGGTTCTACGTTGAGAAATGTATTTTAGTATATGATATATTTTGTGGCTATTAGTATATTGTGCCTGTAATAATAATTAAATCATGATTGATGATTTGTTTATATCTCCTGTGCTAGACTAAGGTGAGGTGAATTTTAATGACTGTTTATTTTATTAAAATAATGTGTAATGGTTTGTGTTCTACGGTATAGTTATCCCCTAAATCTTTATGGCTGCATTTGGACAGTATTTTTCCACTATTTGGTCTTTTGACCAATCACATCAGATCTTTTAACATCAGCTTTTTTTCCAGAGCTGATCTGATTGGTCAAAAGACTAATTGGTGAAGGAATTGGGCTGCCTATCTAAACGCAGCCTATGTGTGTTCTACACCACTTTATACAGTATTTAGGGACCTAGCCTACTACTTTGACTCAGTATGTTAAGTACACATACTTTAGAATGCAGACAAAAGATTGTGCCCAAGGCAGTATCGTGTTGAGTTTAGCATGTCTGGACTAGAGGTGTAGGCTCTCTTAACACCATGATGGTTTGAGTCAGAGGTCTCTTTGTCCAAGGCTAAAGGTTTTATTTGGAGCACTATGCTATGCCACCATTATTCTAGAGATCAGAAAACACACACAATGAGGTCTTACAGCATAAACCATTCTAGTTTCTGATTATTCTTATTTATATCATGGTTAATGTCACACACAAAATGTATTATCAGACACAGTGATGAACTCCAGACATGGTAAACGAACAATAGCAAACGATGACAGCCACTGAGTGGAACCGTGGGTTGGGTCTGGGGTTCTGAAGAGCATCAGAGGTACAGTGCCTTGCGAAAGTATTCGGCCCCCTTGAACTTTGCGACCTTTTGCCACATTTCAGGCTTCAAACATAAAGATATAAAACTGTATTTTTTTGTGAATAATCAACAACAAGTGGGACACAATCATGAAGTGGAACAACATTTATTGGATATTTAAAACTTTTTTAACAAATCAAAAACTGAAAAATTGGTCGTGCAAAATTATTCAGCCCCCTTAAGTTAATACTTTGTAGCGCCACCTTTTGCTGCGATTACAGCTGTAAGTCGCTTGGGGTATGTCTCTATCAGTTTTGCACATCGAGAGACTGAAATTTTTTCCCATTCCTCCTAGCAAAACAGCTCAAGCTCAGTGAGGTTGGATGGAGAGCATTTGTGAACAGCAGTTTTCAGTTCTTTCCACAGATTCTCCATTGGATTCAGGTCTGGACTTTGACTTGGCCATTCTAACACCTGGATATGTTTATTTTTGAACCATTCCATTGTAGATTTTGCTTTATGTTTTGGATCATTGTCTTGTTGGAAGACAAATCTCCGTCCCAGTCTCAGGTCTTTTGCAGACTCCATCAGGTTTTCTTCCAGAATGGTCCTGTATTTGGCTCCATCCATCTTCCCATCAATTTTAACCATCTTCCCTGTCCCTGCTGAAGAAAAGCAGGCCCAAACCATGATGCTGCCACCACCATGTTTGACAGTGGGGATAGTGTGTTCAGAGTGATGAGCTGTGTTGCTTTTACGCCAAACATAACGTTTTGCATTGTTGCCAAAAAGTTAAATTTTGGTTTCATCTGACCAGAGCACCTTCTTCCACATGTTTGGTGTGTCTCCCAGGTGGCTTGTGGCAAACTTTAAACAACACTTTTTATGGATATCTTTAAGAAATGGCTTTCTTCTTGCCACTCTCCATAAAGGCCAGATTTGTGCAATATACGACTGATTGTTGTCCTATGGACAGAGTCTCCCTCCTCAGCTGTAGATCTCTGCAGTTCATCCAGAGTGATCATGGACCTCTTGGCTGCATATCTGATCAGTCTTCTCCTTGTATGAGCTGAAAGTTTAGAGGGACGGCCAGGTCTTGGTAGATTTGCAGTGGTCTGATACTCCTTCCATTTCAATATTATCGCTTGCACAGTGCTCCTTGGGATGTTTAAAGCTTGGGAAATCTTTTTGTATCCAAATCCGGCTTTAAACTTCTTCACAACAGTATCTCGGACCTGCCTGGTGTGTTCCTTGTTCTTCATGATGCTCTCTGCGCTTTTAACGGACCTCTGAGACTATCACAGTGCAGGTGCATTTATACGGAGATTTCATTACACACAGGTGGATTGTATTTATCATCATTAGTCATTTAGGTCAACATTGGATCATTCAGAGATCCTCACTGAACTTCTGGAGAGAGTTTGCTGCACTGAAAGTAAAGGGGCTGAATAATTTTGCACGCCCAATTTTTCAGTTTTTGATTTGTTAAAAAAGTTTGAAATATCCAATAAATGTTGTTCCACTTCATGATTGTGTCCCACTTGTTGTTGATTCTTCACAAATAAATACAGTTTTATATCTTTATGTTTGAAGCCTGAAATGTGACAAAAGGTCGCAAAGTTCAAGGTGGCCGAATACTTTCGCAAGGCACTGTATAGGGAAGGTCTCATTCCTCCCCTTGGTTCACACACAGCCATCTTTCATCTGCTTATCAGCCCCCAATAGAGCCATAGTAGGGCCAGAACAACACCACAGGCTGGGTGGATGGACTAGCACACCCAAGATCACTGGTAAGATGGTAAACACAGGCAGGGTCTATATATGGCTCACCCATCTATACCCTTCACCCATCTATACAGAAGGAGGCAGTACAGAGAAAACTGCTAATTAAAGCAGTCAATGGGGAAAGGCTTCTTTTGTATGCTAGCATCTTGAT
This sequence comes from Oncorhynchus gorbuscha, assembly GCF_021184085.1. Lineage (NCBI taxonomy): Eukaryota > Metazoa > Chordata > Actinopteri > Salmoniformes > Salmonidae > Oncorhynchus > Oncorhynchus gorbuscha. The sequence goes on from NC_060176.1 coordinate 60,247,708, forward strand.
TGATGTTGGGCCTTTAACAACTTTACCTCACTGTGTAAATGTTTTAACATTTTTACTCACATTGTCTAAACATGTCTTGACCATGTCTGAAATATGAAAGGCTGAATGTCAGAGTGGGTAGACCACACTGTCGCTCCCCCATGTCGCTCAAACCTTCACAACATGTATGACCTCAAATAAACAACATGTTCAGTATTAAGTTTGGTTTGTTTAATGTATTAATAAATTGCACTAGCCTTGTAAAGTTTAACAGCTGTTTCGTTGCTCATTTCCACTTTGCTGCGTGGCTGATGTTTACAGTGGAAAATGTCCCCGACAGCAGGTCCTGTTATGAATATACTTGTTCTCATAAAACAACTTTTTTTTGCTGTGGGATTTTCCCAATGCTTTGGCGTACGGGCCAGTCTCAACACTTTGGCGTACGGGCCAGTCTCAACACTTTGGCGTACAGGCCAGTCTCAACACTTTGGCGTACGGGCCAGTCTCAACACTTTGGCGTATGGGCCAGTCTCAACACTTTGGCATATGGGCCAGTCTCAACACTTTGGCGTACGGGCCAGTCTCAACACTTTGGCATATGGGCCAGTCTCAACACTTTGGCGTATGGGCCAGTCTCAACACTTTGGCATATGGGCCAGTCTCAACACTTTGGCGTACGGGCCAGTCTCAACACTTTGGCATATGGGCCAGTCTCAACACTTTGGCGTACGGGCCAGTCTCAACACTTTGGCATATGGGTCAGTCTCAACACTTTGGCGTACGGGCCAGTCTCAACACTTTGGCGTACGGGCCAGTCTCAACACTTTGGCGTACGGGCCAGTCTCAACACTTTGGCGTACGGGCCAGTCTCAACACTTTGGCATATGGACCAGTCTCAACACTTTGGCATATGGGCCAGTCTCAACACTTTGGCGTACGGGCCAGTCTCAACACTTTGGCATATGGGCCAGTCTTAACACTTTGGCATATGGGCCAGTCTCAACACTTTGGCATATGGACCAGTCTCAACACTTTGGTGTACGGGCCAGTCTCAACACTTTGGCATATGGGCCAGTCTCAACACTTTGGCGTATGGACCAGTCTCAACACATTGGCATATGGGCCAGTCTCAACACATTGGCGTACGGGCCAGTCTCAACACTTTGGCGTACGGGCCAGTCTCAACACTTTGGCGTACGGGCCAGTCTCAACACTTTGGCGTACGGGCCAGTCTCAACACTTTGGCATATGGGTCAATCTCAACATTTTGGCATATGGGCCAGTCTCAACACTTTGGCGTACGGGCCAGTCTCAACACTTTGGCGTACGGGCCAGTCTCAACACTTTGGCGTACGGGCCAGTCTCAACACTTTGGCATATGGGCCAGTCTCAACACTTTGGCATATGGGCCAGTCTCAACACTTTGGCGTACGGGCCAGTCTCAACACTTTGGCATATGGGCCAGTCTCAACACTTTGGCATATGGGCCAGTCTCAACACTTTGGCGTATGGGCCAGTCTCAACACTTTGGCGTACGGGCCAGTCTCAACACTTTGGCGTACGGGCCAGTCTCAACACTTTGGCGTACGGGCCAGTCTCAACACTTTGGCGTACGGGCCAGTCTCAACACTTTGGCGTACGGGCCAGTCTCAACACTTTGGCGTACGGGCCAGTCTCAACACTTTGGCGTACGGGCCAGTCTCAACACTTTCTTCTCATCACGGGAAGCTTGTAAAGAGAAATTCCATTACAACATTTTACTACCAGAACTTGATTAAGGAGCTTTTATTTCCAAAATAGAATAATAATCTGTATCTATACCGCTACAGTTTGGGTTGCATAGAATGCTATTGTTTTAACTAGCATGTCTGTCAGGATGGACAACTCTACATGAAGATTGAGGCTGGAGCAATTATAGATCAAAATAGAGCCATACCATTACAATATCTCCTTGACTAGGTAGTTCTCTAATGTTACCTGTAATCCTCTGAGTAAAGCAGAACAGGCCTCAATCAGGAGCGGCTGGTTCACCTGTTTGAACAGCTGCTGAACAAACCGTCTGCTATTAGTTTTTGGGCTATTTTGGCCAGTTTTGGAGGCACACTGAAAGGTTAACATCCCATTCTGAAGATTGTTGGCTGCACCTGAGTGAGCCCAAAGCCAGTCTCACAATCCTGTATCTGTTTCCCAGAACCCGGCTAGACATCTGTCAGCTAGATCTGAGTATATTCATACACTAACTGCCCTGGGCAGCGCCCGCAAAACACAATCACAGGATAACACACATTTACCCAGTATGCCTTGATACGTGAATAAAGATTTAAAAACTTGCAAACCACACTGACTTAACAACATTCATATGGTGTGTGCTGTGTATTTCTCCTCCCGAGAGAGTTAAAGGCAAACTTTTCTGTGTCAAAAGGTGTTGACAGCCGGTGTACAGTTGGGTGAAATATTACAGTCCCTTTTGGTAGCCTTGCCCCTTCATTTTCAGCACAATAACAAGCAAGTTTAGCTGCAATAATCAACAGCTGTGCGTGTCCAGCAGTGCAACAGATGTTCCCTCACTGCCTCCGGTGATTTAGCGCAGACACACTGTGGGAAAGAAGAGAGTTGCCTTATTTACATGATTTCAGCAGTTGAAATGTCCTGAGAGTAGTTATTTTTTAACAGAAGCATTCATACTCTCCATAAAAAGCAGCAGCTTGGTGCATGCCACTTTCACATTGATTAATGTTAATGACTGTAAGATAGTGGTGAGTGTGTTCCACTAAGCCGAAAGCAATTCTGTTAGTCATTAAACCCCTTTCAAAGAGATCTAATGTCCCCGCAGTGCTTCGGCCCAAAGGCCGCATTTCACACACTCACACAGAGTTACTGTTCCCTGTGGTTGGCTCTGTCCTTGGCAGTTACAACACACACACAGTGCCAGGCGGGCCGAAGGAGGGGCAGGGGCGATGTGCCAACGGGTGCTGCATTCAGCATGCCTCACTGTCCGTTTAAACAAACATAATACCTTTCTAGACTCTTATCACCGGTTACCCAGGCCTATTACCTCAATCTAGCATAGGAACGAGACCTAATACTGAAGGTCTTATGGAAAATGATGCAGGTAAATGAAGAGATCCAGGGGTGTACCGTTTTCTCATGGAGAACCTTTAGAACATCCTGTGCTCATTTTGCCCTAGTCTGGTTTCAGGACCAGCAGTGACTGCGAAAAGTCAAATTAGCTTTGAAAATAATAACCTTAAGAGTAGTGTTTTCAGTGCTGCCAGTCTTAAACATCAACTTCTAGTCTGGCCCAGTTCTACACCTTGGGTTGAATTGGCAGAGCAGTTTGTTGCATGGTCCCCATATTGCGGTTTTGTAGTTTACACATTTCCTGCCATGGGTCGGCTAGACTGGTGGGGGTTCTGTTTATTGATGTTGAAATATTCAGGAAGATAAACGTGTGAATTAGAGAGAGCACCTTGCGCCCACCCCACGCTGAGCACACCAGCAGGAACACTGAGCTACTGAGACCGCTTGATTCTTTTACATTAGACTGATTCAACAGAGGTATTCAGACCAGCTGAGACACTTTCCTCCAGAAAGAGAGGTTAATCCTAAAAGCTGTATTTGTTATATTCCATCTGTAGAATCAATCAAATGATGAGGTTAGATTGTTAATTATAAACAGCATATTAGAATTATATTATAGAATTTGGCAAATTACAAAAATTAAAGGCAGCGCGTAACATAGCTATTTAACTGTAGAAATCATTCAACCGTGATATTTTGGTTCCTGTGGAGCTCAGCAGAGAAAAACAATTATGAGAGTGAAATTACTACACAATATGTCTTCATTAGATACATAGTTGTTCCGCAAGACACTGCTTTTCCACATGAGTGTCTCATTGTCAGTGAGATGAGTTGGGAAGACAAGAGAGGGAAGACCGAGGTATGTGCTGAGCACAGCCCCTCAGCAAAGTCCTCCTCCGTTTCAGGTGAATGAATAACAGCACAAGCAGTGGTGCTCACTGGATACGTCCGTTCCACTACTTTAGAACATTCTTCAGTGGCATTAGAACATATTTCGAGTGGGAGGGACAGAGAGAAATCGAAGACATAAACACATGGACCTGGGAGGGCTAACTGGGTCTGGAGGAGCAGCTGCTGCTGCTGTGCCCTGGAATGTGTACAAGCACACCACTATAGCCCATCATCCTCAGTCTCTCCTTCCTACCCTCCCTCTCTCTCCCACCCTCTCTCTCAATTCAATTCCATTTCAATTCACGGGCTTTATTGGCATGGGAAACATGTTGTTTACATTGCCAAAGCAAGTGAAGTAGATAATAAACAAAAGTGAAATAAACAAAAATTAACAGTAAACATTACAGTCACAGAAGTTCCAAAAGAATAAAGACATTTCAAATGTCATATTATGTCTATATACAGTGTAGGAACGATGTGCAAATAGTTAAAGTACAAAAGGGAAAATAAATAAACATAAATATGGGTTGTATTTACAATGGTGTTTGTTCTTCACTGGTTGACCTTTTCTTGTGGGAACAGGTCACAAATCTTGCTGCTGTGATGGAACACTGTGATATTTCACCCAGTAGATATGGGAGTTCATCAAAATTGGGTCTGTTTTCAAATTCTTTGTGGATCTGTGTAATCTGAGGGAAATATGTCTCTCTAATATGGTCATACATTTGGCAGGAGGTTAGGAAGTGCAGCTCAGTTTCCACCTCATTTTTTGGGCAGTGTGCACATAGCCTGTCTTATCTTGAGAGCCATGTCTGTCTACGGCTGCCTTTCTCAATAGCAAGGCTATGCTCACTGAGACTGTACATAGTCAAAGCTTTCCTTAAGTTTGGGTCAGTCACAGTGGTCAGTTATTCTGCCACTGTGTACTTTCTGTTAACAACCAAATAGCATTCTAGTTTGCTCAGTTTTTTTTTGTTCATTCTTTCCAATGTGTCAAGTAATTATCTTTTTATTTTCACATGATTTGGTTGGGTCTAATTGTGTTTCTGTCCTGGGGCTCTGTGGGGTCTGTTTGTGAACAGAGCCCCAGAACCAGCTTGCTTAGGGGAGGGACTCTTCTCCAGGTTCCTCTGTGTAGGTGATGGCTTTGTTATTGAAGGTTTGGGAATCGCCTCTTTTTAAAGTTAACTGTCCAGTGAAAATCGCAGTTTTAAAAGTTGTCTGTTGTTGATCATATGATACGAATTTATATCAGGGGACCAATAAAGTAATATTTACCCAATTATTTTCTATTCTATAACCAGTCAGACATGGGGCAGCACACAGTCACTGAGGCACTAGAAAAATGGCCATGTAGCACCTGCCAGGCCGAACAATAGAAATCACTAGCTACAGAAAAGCTGCTTTTAACATCCTTAATGACATGTTTTTGAAGGAACACTATTTCACTTCTATTGTAATGAATTATAGGCCCGGGATACACTGGCCAGTTATTTTATAGATCAATGCTGTTTAGATAATGATTCCCAAATGATGTGCAAATGCATTAGTTCTGTACAGACCTTAGCGGTGCGGTGCCCAACCTAGTAGCAGATTTGCTGCCTGCAGGCCATTAAAAGTGCAAGTCAGAACACTGTTTAAATGTCATCTGGTGTTACACTTTCAGCGTTATCAAAGTCAGGAGGCTGTGCTTGATGCCAACCACTTGATTCACTGGGAAACCTTGTGCCAAAGAAGTGAAATCCAAACAGACAAAGGAGTGATTTATGCAAAGGTGGATTGAGAGAGTTTTTAAATTGGTCCTTTGGCACAAAATGGTATTATATATATTTTACAGTATGATATTTGATAATGTTTTCTATTCCCCCCAAAAACGAGTTTCTTATCACAAAGCTGTAATTGTTAGGTTCACAAAAAAGAGCCTGTGAATAAAAAAAGACCCTATGAAAGTTTATGGTCTTTGGTTTGTGTGTCCTGGGAAAAATGTGCGTGCATTTTGTCAAACCAGAGGTTACCCACTCATTTCAATTGCAGATCATTAAAGGGGTATTTCTGATGAATGTAAAGTGTAAGTGCTTCTGGCTAGGTGTAGCTCATGGTAATGAGAGTGAGTGAGGGGCAGATAAAGCCTCTTTTCATTGAGTGCTCTGAGCCAAAGAAGTGGACCTGTGGGGCAGAACCATGCCCTTGGCTCAATTAAAATACACCATGGAAAGTATTTCCTGAAATGAAACTCAATCTCATTTGCTACTTAACAGCAGACTATAGACCCGCTTAGGGATCATCCCTAAAGTTCTGGTTTGGAGTTGTTTCTAGAGGGGTTGGTAAAGAAAAACACTGTTGCCAACCCAATGAGCGCTTTTTATATTTGTTGTTGAATTATGGTGACATCAGAATCAGACTGTAACGACGTTCGTCTGTTGTATGAAGAGAGTCAGACCGAAATGCAGCGTGTAGGTTACTCATGACTTTAATGAAAATAATCGCGGTACATGAAATAACTGTATATGAAAACAACAAACGAAACGTGAAACCTATTACAGCCTATCTGGTGACTACAACACTAAGACAGGAACAAACACCCACAAAATACAACGCGAAAGTCAGGCTGTCTAAATACGGTTCTCAATCAGAGACAACGACAAGCACCTGACTCTGATTGAGAATCGCCCCAGGCAGCCAAGCCTAACTAGACACACCCCTAATCAGCCGCAATCCCAAATAATACAAACCCCAATACGAGTACAACAAATATAAACCCATGTCACACCCTGGCCTACCCAAACATATAACAAAAACACAAAACACAATGACCAAGGCGTGACAGAACCCCCCCCCCCCCCCCCTAAGGTGCGGACTCCGGGACGCACCTCAAGAGCATAGGGAGGGTCCGGGTGGGCGTCTGTCCATGGTGGCGGTTCTGGCTCGAGACGTAAACCCCACTCCATAAATGTCCTAGTTCCTCCCCTTCGCGTCCTGGGATAATCCACCTTCTCCGCCGACCATGGCCTAATAGTCCTCACCCTGATCCCCACATAACTGAGGGGCAGCTCGGGATAGAGGGGCAGCCCGGGACTGAGGGGCAGCTCGGGACAGAGGGGCAGCTCGGGACAGAGGGGCATCTCAGGACAGAGAGGCAGCTCGGGACAGAGGGGCAGCCCGGGACAGAGGGGCAGCCCAGTACTGAGAGGAAGCTTAGTACTGAGAGGAAGCTCAGTACTGAGAGGAAGCTTAGGCAGGTAGTAGGCTCCGGTAAATCCTGGCTGGCTGGTGGAACTGGATGATTCAGGTTGTCTGGCCGATCTAGAAGATCTTGGCAGACTGGCACTTCTGGCGGATCTTGGCAGACTGGCACTTCTGGCGGATCCTGGCAGACTGGCGACGCTGGGCCGACTGGCGGCGCTGGGCAGACTGGGAGCACTGGGCAGACTGGGAGCACTGGCGGCGCTGGGCAGACTGGAGACTCCGGCAGCGCAGGAGAGGAGAAAGGCTCTGGCTGCGCTAAACAGGCGGGAGACTCCGATAGCGCAGGAGAGGAGAAAAGCACTGGCTGCGCTAAACAGGCGGGAGACTCCAACAGCGCAGGAGAGGAGAAAAGCGCTGGCTGCGCTGAACAGGCGAGGCGCACTGAAGGCCTGGTGCGTGGTGCTGGAACTGGTGGTACTGGATCTAGGACACGCACAGGAAGCCTGGTGCGGGGAGCTGCTACCGGAGGACTGGTGTGTAGAGGTGGCTCTGGATAGACCGGACCGTGCAGGCGCACTGGAGCTCTTGAGCACCGAGCCTGCCCAAGCTTACCTGGCTCGATGCCCACTCTAGCCCGGCCAATAGGAAGAGCTGGTATGTGCCGCACCGGGCTATGCTCCCGCACTGAAAACACCGTGCGCTGCATAGCATAACACGGTGCCTGCCCGGTCTCTCTAGCCCAACGGTGAGCACAGGGAGTATGCGCAGGTCTCCTACCTGGCATAACTATTCTCCCTTCTAGCTCCCCCCCAATAATTTTTTGGGGCTGCTTTTCAGGTTTCCTTGCCAACCGTGTTCCCTCGAATCGTCGGCTCCTATCTCCCGCTGCCTCTGCTCTCCTTAGTGCCTCCACCTGTTCCCATGGGAAGCGATCTCTTCCGGCCAATATCTCCTCCCAAGTGTAACAACCATGTCCATTCTCCAAATAATTCATCCTCCCTTTGCTGCTCCAGCTGTCGCTGCCTGTTTAAACCAGCGCCTCTCCGTTTTTCCGGCGTGTCTTTTTCTTTGACTCCATACGTCTATAGCCCTCTTCGCATTGCTGTAGAGAATCCCAGGCGGGCTCCTGCACTCGCTCTGGGTCGGCCGCCCACCTGTCGATTTCTTCCCATGTAGTATACTCCATGCTTCTGCTGTCCATAACGTCCTCCTTTAGATCCTGCCAGTTCACACGCTGCTCGGTCTGTGATTGGTGGGTGTTTCTGTAACGACGTTCGTCTGTTGTATGAAGAGAGTCAGACCGAAATGCAGCGTGTAGGTTACTCATGACTTTAATGAAAATAATCGCGGTACATGAAATAACTGTATATGAAAACAACAAACGAAACGTGAAACCTATTACAGCCTATCTGGTGACTACAACACTAAGACAGGAACAAACACCCACAAAATACAACGCGAAAGTCAGGCTGTCTAAATACGGTTCTCAATCAGAGACAACGACAAGCACCTGACTCTGATTGAGAATCGCCCCAGGCAGCCAAGCCTAACTAGACACACCCCTAATCAGCCGCAATCCCAAATAATACAAACCCCAATACGAATACAACAAATATAAACCCATGTCACACCCTGGCCTACCCAAACATATAACAAAAACACAAAATACAATGACCAAGGCGTGACACAGACAGACCAATGTTTCAGTTACATGGTTGAAAAGGAGAGTTCTTTAGAAGTGACAATAACAACATTGTGGATAAATCTCTGTACAATTCAATGATTTTTATCTGAATCGTTCAGACTGTGGCAGGGCCCCTCTGTTGCCAAGCAGCCTTCCTTCAGAGGAGATGAGTGGAGTGGCAGCCAAGGACAACAGTGGCGTTACTGAAGACGATGTCGCGGTGGAAGCCATAATCCATGGCTTTCCTATGTCGGCTAGTTTCAGAGAGCCCAGCTGGTGTTGGGTTTCCCCCGAGGCAGCTGGGCCCAGAGGGGTTGTGGTCCCATTCAGTTCCCATTGAAAGAGGATAGTCAATAGAAGTCCTCCATGGGGCCCCTTGGATCTCGCCACTGAAGATGTGCACAGCCGACACACAGTGAGGCTATTCTCTGGTCCTGCTACTGCAGAGGTCTCAGTGACAGACAGGCCTGCAGAGAGCAGCTGGATAACCCTGGGGAACAGGTGAGCACTTAAGTCACACCTTCAGGCCCGGGGAAAGAATGGGGAGTGGACTGTCAGGGACCAGGATGGGAAACCAGCTTGGCACCCGTGTGGAGGGATAGTAGAATTGGACCAGGCTCGAGAAGAGGTATATTGGAATGGCATAGAGGGGTAGCTAGTAGAATAGTCCAAGGAAGGTAATGTATCACAGAGATAGGGCATGGAGTGTGTGGAGCTTGACTTTAATTTTAGGAGAGAGGTACCGGGCTAGTTGACTTAATCCATTCACTTTCCCTGCAGAGTAAGGGGACAACTTTAGGAAAAGCCTTGACAGTGCGTTGATTGGGCCTTTTCATCAATCTCGCTGATCTACAGTTTCTCAATTGGTGAAGGTTTCAGGGTTGAAATGGTTTCCTTATAATTTGCCTGGCCACGCAGACGGTGGAAAACAGCTCTGAAGCCCGTTTTGCTTGGCGAGGTAGGTCTGTTTTATTTGGAGGCCTGTGCTAAAGGATGAGTAGTCCTGCTCTTCTGGAGCAGGCCCAAGGCATTTGGAGATCACACAGGCACTAAAATCCATATGTGAGATGTATAAACGGCATCCAGTGTTTATTTACGGCATATGATCACTCAGCATGAGAGGAGAAGAGAGGAGAAGAGTCGAACATTCCTGCGTCGGGTAATAGGTGTACACTATTAGAAGAAAAAGAAAACCTCAAAGGGTTCTTCGGCTGTCCCCATAAAAGAACCTTTTGAATAAAAATGTATGGTTGCAGGTACAGAGGGTTCAACCTGTAAGCCAAAGGGGTTCTACCTAGAATCAAACAGGGTTCTCCTATTGGTCAGCCAAAGAACCCTTTTGGAACCATTGTTTCTAAAAGTGTACTATATGTTGAATAGTACACTTGTACTATTCATAGTACATTTGTTGAAGTCTGTCACACCAAGAGGTGTCTCACCTTTTGGGGACCCTGTACTTAGCATTCATGATAAGAAGAGCCATGCTGAGCCAATACGATTCCCCGGTCCACACATTATCTACCGGTCACCTGTCCAGTTCTGAAAAAGGTTTCATGTTGTGTTTGATGTGTTCATGTGTGTTTGTAAGGGCTTCCATCACTTGCAGGATCAAAAATTGTGCCTGCTACTGTAGGATCGGCTGCAGAAATGTCAGATTACTATACTCAGTATATTTCTAAAGACATTACTCACAGCATGGGGTCCTTCTGCTATGGAGTGAATGAGCCTGTAGGCCCGAAGTGGTTTCCTACCAAACCTGCAATAGCCATGTCTCACAGAGGATTGCCTCAGTTCGATCAGTAAGAAAACAGCTCTCATCATGTGAGCCTGAGTCTGAATCATCCTCTCACTTTTTGGGGACCCTGTACTTAGCGTTCATGGTAAGAAGAGCCATGCTGAGCCAATATGGTTCCCCGGTCCACAATACAGACATAGGAATGTTGTGAATTATGAGTCTTTGATTCACTCCTGACTCCTGACCTGATCTTCTGATGCTTATGATGGATAAAAACGAGGAAGTGAAATGTGTAAGTCAGCAGAATCCTCTTTATTATGACTACACACTGGAAAAGAAACCCTCTATTGAAAACAGTGTAAAAAGTATTCAATTTCTGTGGAAAAACAAAAATTATTTGAGCTCTATCTGTGAGCAGTGATTATGGTGGTAAAATAGTGAGTGTTGAGGTGGTTGAAATAGGAGCCTGGAGGATTTTCAGTCTGCTCTGAGTCCAGGAAAGGCAGGTCTGCTTTGCCTTTCTGCTGGTATCATTCCAGCTTTTGAACTGTGTGGAATTGTGTCCATCACAAATAAGACTGTATATACAGTACTTTACCATTCAAAGATGGCCCAAGGTAAGGTTTTGTGCAGATTTGAGTGTCCAGAGAAAAATATGGAAAGTAGCTTATCCAGACTCTACTCAATGCATGTACACTACCCGGCCAAAAGTATGTGGACACATGCTCATCAAAAATCTCATTCCAAAATCATGGGCATTAATATGGAGTTGGTCCTCCCTTTGCTGCTATAAACAGCCTCCACTCTTCTGGGAAGGCATTGCTCGGGAACTTGTTTCCATTCAGCTACAAGATCATTAGTGAGTTCGGGCACTGAAGTTAGGTGATTAGGCCTGGCTCTCAGTCAGCGTTACAATTCATCCCAAAGGTGTTCACTGGGTTTGATGTCAGGGCTCCATGCAAGCCAGTCAAGTTCTTCCACACCAATCTCGACAAACCATTTCTGTATGGACCTCGCTTTGTGCATGGGGGCATTGTAATGCGGAAACAGGAAAGGGCCTTCCCAAACTGTTGGAAGCACAGAATGGTCAACAATATCATTTTATGCTGTAGCTTTAACAATTTATTTTCACTGGAAATAAGGGGCTTAGTCCGAACCATGAAAAACAGCCCCAGACCACTACTCCTCCTCCACCAAACATTACAGTTGGCACTATGCATTGGGACAAGTAGCATTCTCCTGGCATCCGCCTGGCATCTGCCAAACCCACATTAGTCCATCGGACTGCCAGATGGTGAAGCGGGATTGATCACTCCAGAGAACGTGTTTCGCTGCTCCAGAGTCCAATGGCAGCGGACTTTACACAACTCCAGCCGATGCTTGGCATTGTGCATGGTGATCTTAGGCTTGTGTGTGGCTGCTCGGCCATGGAAACCCATTTCATGAAGCTTCCAACCAATAGTTATTGTAGTGACGTTGTTTCCAGAGGCAGTTTGAAACTCAGTAGTGAGTGTTGCAACCGAGGACAGACGATTTGTATGTGCTACGCGCTTCAGCACTCGGGGGTCCTGTTCTGTTCTGTGAGCTTGTGTGGCCTACCACTTTGTGGCTGAGCCATTGTTGCTCTTAGACATTTCCACTTCACAATAACAGCACTTACAGTTGACCGGGGCAACTCTGGCAGGGCAGAAATTTAACAAACTGACTTGTTGGAAAGGTGGGATCCTATGACAATGCCGCGTTAAAAGTCACTAAGCTCTTCAGTACAGGTCATTCTATTGCCAATGTTTGTCTATGTTGATTGCATGGCTGTGTGCTCGATTTTATACACCGGTCAGCAACGGGTGAGGCTTAACTAGCCAAATAGCCAAATCCACTAATTTGAAGGAGTGTTATCACAATGTCTCTTGTAATGTATGTTAAAAGATTAATTATACAGTAATTTTGCAGTAAAAGTTTCCCAGTAAAGCATGTTGTGTGGGCGCAGCATTACAACCACTTCTGAGGATGGTGTTGGTGGCAATAAGCGCTGGTAATTAAAGTGTGGCTGTGAATAGTATTAGCACCATTATTCTCCCTGGACTGTAAAAATGAGTCTGCCTGAAAGCACACATTTCTCTCATAGTCCACCCTCATTACCAGAATATAAGGAAAGTGGTTTGGGAAAGGTGAAGCAAGCAGTCCTAGTAAATCTTTCCATGTAGACCTATACAGTATGTAACTTGTTGACTAAATCTCTGCTCTCTCTCCCCCCACTGTGGTTATGTTCGCTTTCCAGAGAACAGCAGATTGGGATCAGGATTGATTGAATATGTCCGTAACACACCAGCCAGCTGGTCTGCGAAGGCTCTGAGGACTCAGCTGGGGATGCCGTCTGGGCCTGCAGCCCTGCCAAGGTTGACACATTTAAATGTTTTACTCACATCGGCTGCAGTGAAGGAGAGCCTGCTGGTTGTGGTAGCGGGTCGTGTCAGTGGCACTGTATTGTCCTCAAAGTGAGCAAAGAAGTTGTTTAGTCTGTCTAGGAGCAAGACATCCTGGTCCGCGACGGGGCTGGTTTTCCTTTTGTAGTCCGTGATTGACTGTAGACCCTGCCACATACCTCTCGTGTCTGAGCCGTTGAATTGTGACTCTACTCTGTCTCTGTACTGACGCTTAGCATGTTTGATTGCCTTGCGGAGGGAATAGCTACACTGTTTGTATTCGGTCATGTTACCGGTCACCTTGCCCTGATTAAAAGCACTGGTTCGCGCTTTCAGTTTTGCGCGAATGCTGCCATCTTTCCACGGTTTCTGGTCTGTTTTAATAGACGCTGTGGGCACAACATCACCGATGCACTTGCTAATAAACCCGCTCACCGAATCAGCGTATTCATCAATGTTGTTGTTCGACGCAGTGCAGAACATATCCCAGTCCACGTGATCGAAGCAATCTTGAAGCGTGGAATCCGATTGGTCGGACCAGCGTTGGACAGACCTGAGCGCGGGAGCTTTCTGTTTAACTTTCTGTCTATAGGCTGGGAGCAACAAAATGGAGTCGTGGTCATCTTTTCCGAAAGGAGGGCGGGGGAGGGCCTTATATGTGTCGCGGAAGTTAGAATAACAATGATCTAGGGTTTTGCCAGCCCTGCTTGCGCAATCGATATGCTGATAGAATTTAGGGAGCCTTGTTTTCAAATTAGCCTTGTTAAAATCCCCAGTTACAATAAATGCAGCCTCAGGATATGTGGTTTCCAGTTTACATAGAGTCAAATGAAGTTCTTTCAGGGCTGTCGATATGTCTGCTTAGGGAGGGGAATATACGCGACTGTGATTATGATCAAAGAGAATTCACTAGGTAGATAATGCAGTCGGCATTTGATTGTGAGGAATTCTAAGTCAGGTGAACATAAATACTTGAGTTCCTGTATGTTGTTATGATCACACCATGTCTCTTTAATCATAAGGCATACCCCCCCCCCCCCCCGCCCTTCTTCTTATCAGAAAGGTGTTTGTTTCTGTCGGTGCGATGCGTGAAGAAACCAGCTGGCTGTACCGACTCCGATAGCGTGTTTCGAGTGAGCCATGTTTTTGTGAAACAAAGAACGTTACAGTCTCTGATGTCTCTCTGGAATGCTACCCTTGCTCGGATTTCGTCTACCTTGTTGTCAAGAGACTGGACATTGGTGAGTAGTACGCCCGGGAGCGGTGCACGATGTGCACGTCTACGGAGCCTGACCAGAAGACCGCTCCGTCTGCCCCTTCTACAGCGTAGTTGTTTTGGGTAGACGGCTGGGATACGGTCCGTTGTCCTGGGTGGTGGGCAAAACAGAGGATCCGCTTCGGGAAAGTCATATTCCTGGTCATAATGTTGGTGAGTTGACGTTGCTCTTATATCCAATAGTTCCCACTGACTGTATGTAATAAAACCTAAGATTACCTGGGGTACCAATGTAAGAAATAACACATCAAAAAATAAATACTGCATAGTTTCCTAGGAACGCGAAGCGAGGCAACCAACAACAAGCACTGCAGCAGTTATGAATGAGTAGGAAAGTGTATCTATAGGCTTGCATTGTTTTATTAGTGGCTTGGGTCTTTTTAAATATTGAGGAATATTTCACTTTCTCTGTTCACAGGAGTAACAACCTGAATTTGTGCATGATGCTGAAATAATGCAGTGCCACTGGAGTTTCGCCATCAGCTGGAACGTCTGTACCTTTATGTTGAGAGGCAGACCCTCAGTCTGCTGATCTCTCCCTCCGCCTAGACTGGCCATCAGGTGCAGGCTCCATCAGCCCAGTAAAATAAAAAGCGAATTATTTAAATGTATGCTCACTCAGTTGTGCTTCCCAAGTAATACAACAACGGCTCTATTACCGATGTGATTACAGAGCCTACACAACAATGCATTGGCAGGGCAATTCAAGCAAAGCTCTGGCCACATGTACAATCCTCATGCCTCCTTGCAGTATGCCTAAGGCACGTTCACACAGATGAGCAGGGACCCTTTCAGAGTCAGTAGAACAGCCTCTTTAGTGTCCTACGTTTTCGTTAACTGTGACCTTAATTGCCTGCCGTCCGTAAGCTGTTAGTGTCTTAACGACAGTTCCACATGTGCATGTTCATTAATTGTGTATGGTTCATTAAACAAGCATGGGAAACAGTGTTTAAACCCTTTACAATGAAGATCTGTGAAGATATTTGGATTTTTATGAATTATCTTTGAAAGACAGGGTCCTGAAAAATTGACATTTCTTTTTATGCTGAGTTTATATGGATCTGTGCCATTTACTTTGAACTGAACTGTGTTTACAGCATGAGCGGTCATGAGTAGATGCACTTGTTTTGAGATCAACGCGAGAGCTGCATGTGCACATGTTGTTCATATCCTTTGCCAGTTCGTGAGTTATTATCCCAATTATTGATCATTTGTATTCAGCAATAAGTGTGTGATTGCTTCCAACAAGAGCACTAGACATCTTTGAAACGCGAGTCAGGTGAAGAGCTTTTTTTGTTGTCTTTAAACAGTGTTGTATTTTGAGACAACTTATTCAACCCTAAGTAGCCAATAGGTTGAGGGTAGCAAAATCTGTCTGATTCTCTGTAATAATGGTATGGGAATAATGATGCATTTTATTTTGTAAAGTTTCTTGCATCAAACAACAGAACAACATTTTCAGTAGCCTCCTTGTCTGAAGGACAAGTGGATAAACAGCATGTTTTGTTAAAAAAATTGACCTACATTGAACACCACACATTGGCTGCTACTGTAGGCTGAATGATGGAACAGCTAATTAAAATGTTATGGGATGCATTTTCTCCATTGTTTTTGATGGTAGGCCTACGTTATGATCAAATAGCCACAATAGCCTACTTGGCCACTGTTAAAACTGTAACTTAAAGCAGGTACAGCTTCAGTGTTCACAGTAAACGCGCACTGGAAGTTGCACAACATTTTCACAACATTTGAGTTTATGCTCAGCAGACCTGAAATTTGCTCTGCGCCGAGAAAAAAAATGACAGGGAACTTTGGTAGTGACATTAGATGTGGGCGGTGGTGGGGTCACCATAAATTATTGCGGAAAAAAAATGGGGTCACCAGAAATTCAGGGGGAAAACAAAGGGGTCCCCCTGAAAAAGTTATAACACAGCTGAATACCACTGCTGAACAGTAACTGTCCCCCCTCCAGTCTTACAGTATGTCTTTGTGTGTTCCAGCTGCTACTACATATATTCTCTAAAAGGACATAGACAAATACTTCCATACCTTAAAGCAGTGAACAAAGGCAAAACTAAAGCCTCTGGGAGGTCCCATTTACCATTTAAGAGAAAGTGGGAATAGCCTCAACATCTGGTTCAAACATGATGAGATGCCTTACCAGAACTGGTGTCTTTTTAGGGTATAGGGGGTTACAGCAGGTGTATAGCAAATGGAGCAAGAGAGACCAAAGTACATTTTTTGTGTGTGTTCTGGGTATATTGAAAGTAGTTTAGAGTTGATGGCACATGTTAAATAGTACTCTACTAGTTGAGAACCAGTCTTAAAGCGGTATACATCTAACATATTTAGGGTGAAATGCACCATTATGAACTTGAAGTAATTAAAAAAAGAAAAATCATTCAGTTACTTTAAATGGACTGGTAGACTTGCTGGCTTTGAAGTGATCAAATAAATGACACATTGATTTCAATATTGGAGTGATTACAACTATTTTTCCACAAAAAAATAGAAACTTGGCAAATGTAATGACTTTTTCAGAGTTTTAGGGCATTTAGCTTTGCCAACCTCAATATAATAACCGTAAAACTATTACAACCTGAAAAGTGTTGGTATTGGCAGCTGGTCATAGCGGAGACAGTAAAACCCAGCCTTATTAGATGCTGTACTGCCACATCCAGAATGTGATTTGATTTCAATGGTATTTCAGGGCATCGGACACAGCAGGTCTGAGTGTCTCTATTAACTCTGATGTGCCTAAGAGCCTATCATCCTCCACATTCTTCATTCTCCAGTTGAACTATTTCACATGTTTTTTTTGTTTGTTTTTTTGACTGCCTGCTGATGTAACAAGAGCTTAATAGTTCAGTCAAATTACTTTCCCGCCAGTGTGCCCTAGCTGTGCCTCCCTATGACAGTTTTGGGCTCTTTTCCAACACCCGTCTGTAAGGCATCACTCTGAACATGTCTGAAGACACAGCTAAATTTAGTGTTGTTTTAAAGAATGTATTTCCTTGCCTTCGTAATAAAATAAAAATCTCAATCTGCAGTCCTAGTGGGCAGTAAATCACTGGCACGTTTATGGGGCCTGCCAGCTTGTTAAAAGAAATCAGACAGTGGACGGCTCTGGCATGGGGGAGTGCTTGGGAAGTGTGGGGAAGGACATTTTTCAGCTGGACTTATTCAGCACCCCATCACTGTTACAGATACTGTACACTGATTCTCCTAAGTGAGATGTGTGGACCTGCTTTTTTTCTGGACAATCTAGTTCCTTTATGATACTTTGGAACACAGAAAGTCTATTTCATGACCGACAGTGCCTTCGGAAAGTATTCAGACCCCTTGACTTTTTCCACATTTTGTTATGTTACAGCCTTGTTCTAAAATTGATTTTTTTTAAAGTCAGCAATCCACACACTAGACCTCATAACGGCAATGTGAAAACAGGTTTAGATTTTTTTTGCAAATGTATAATTTAAAAAACTAACAGAAATACCTTATTTACATAAGTATTCAGACCCTTTGCTATGCGATTCAAAAAATGAGCTTAGGTGCATCCTGTTTCCAAATAAAATGACATTTTATTGGTCACATACACATGGTTAGCAGATGTTATTTTGAGTGTAGCGAAATGCTTTCATTTATCTTTATACAACTTGATAGGAGTCCACCTGTGGTAAATTCAATTGATTGGACATGATTTGGAAAGGCACACACCTGTCTATAAAAGGTCCCACAGTTGACAGTGCATGTCAGAGCAAAACTCAAGCCAGGAATTGTCCATAGCGCTCAGAGACAGGATTTTGTCAAGGCACAGATCTGGGAAAGGGTACCAAAAACTGTCTACAGCATTTATGGTCCTGAAGAACACAGTGGCCTCCATAATTCTTAAACAGAAGAAGTTTGGAAACACCAAGACTCCTCTTCGAGCTGGCCACCCGGCCAAACTGTGCAATCGGGGGAGAAGGGCCTTGGTCAGGGAGGTGACCGAGAACCTGATGGTCACTCTGACAGAGCTCCAGAGTTCCTCTGTGGAGATGGGAGAACCTTCCAGAAAGACAACCATCTTTGCAGCACACCACCAATTAGGTCTTTATGATAGTGTGGCCAGACGGCAGCCACAAAAGGCACATGACAGTCCGCTTAGATATGACAAAAGGCATCTAAAGGACTCTCAGACCATGAGAAACAAGATACTCTGGTCTGATGAAACCAAGATTGAAATCTTTGGCATGAATTCCAAGTGTCACATCTGGATAAAATCTGGCACCATCCCTATGATGAAGCATGGTCGTGGCAGCATCATGCTGTGGGGATGTTTTTCAGCAGCAGGGACTGGGAGAGTAGTCAGGACCGAGACAAAGATGAACGGAGCAAAGTAGAGAGAGATCCTTGATGAAAACTTGCTCCAGAGCGCTCAGGATTTCAGACTGGGGCGAAGGTTCACCTTCCAACAGGACAATGACCTTAAGCACACAGCCAAAACAACGCAAGACTGGCTTTGGGACAAGTCTCTGAATGTCCTTGAGTGGCCCAGCCAGAGCCCAGACTTGAACCTGATCGAATAACTCTGGTGAGACCTGAAAATAGCTGTGCAGCAACGCTCCCCATCCAACCTGATCGAGTTTGAGAGGATCTTCAGAGAGGAATGGAAGAAACTCCCCAAATGTAGGTCTGCCAAGCATGTAGCATCATACCCAAGAAGAATTGAGGCTGTAATCACTGCCAAAGGTGCTTCAACAAAGTACTGAGTAAAGGGTCTGATTACTTATGTAAATGTGATATTTCATTTATTTTTTTTTACATTTGCAAACATTTCTAAAAACCTGTCTTTGCTTTGTCATTATGGGGTATTGTGTGTAGATTGATGAGAGGAAAAAGCTATTTAATCAATTTTAGAATAAGGCTGTAATGTACTTTCCGAATGCACTTTTTGCCCAAAAGGTTGACAATGCAAGCAGAAACAAAACACAACAGTGTAAAGGGCACTGAGGACTTTCGCAAAATAAAAACCAATGTCAGAGAAGGAGCTTTCCACATCAAATCAAAAATCAAATCAAATGTTATTTGTCACATACACATGGTTTGCAGATGTTAATGCGAGTGTAGCGAAATGCTTGTGCTTCTAGTTCCGACAATGCAGTAATAACCAACAAGTAATCTAACTAACAATTCCAAAACTACTGTCTTATACACACAAGTGTAGGGGGATAAAGAATATGTACATAAAGATATATGAATGAGTGATGGTACAGAGCGGCATAGGCAAGATACAGTAGATGGTATCGAGTACAGTATATACATATGAGATGAGTATGTAAACAAAGTGGCATAGTTAAAGTGGCTAGTGATACATGTATTACATAAAGATGCAGTAGATGATATAGAGTACAGTATATACATATACATATGAGATGAATAATGTAGGGTGTAAACATGTAAACATTATATTAGGTAGCATTGTTTAAAGTGGCTAGTGATATATTTTACATAATTTCCCATTATTAAAGTGGCTGGATAGGGTCAGTGTGTTGGCAGCAGCCACTCAATGTTAGTGGTGGCTGTTTAACAGTCTGATGGCCTTGAGATAGAAGCTGTGTTTCAGTCTCTCGGTCCCAGCTTTGATGCACCTGTACTGACCTCGCCTTCTGGATGATAGCGGGGTGAACAGGCAGTGGCTCGGGTGGTTGTTGTCCTTGATGATCTTTATGGCATTCCTGTAACATCGGGTGGTGTAGGTGTCCTGGAGGGCATGTAGTTTGCCCCCGGTTGATTAATGTCCATGGCCATACACTCAATCATTGCTCCATAATAAAGTTGACATAAAACATGTTGAAACTGGATAAAATAATGTAGCGTATTCATGGCATGTTTAAACAGCTGATACGTTAAATCAAGGCAGTCTTGGAAGGCACTACAGCTAAATATATTGGAATGTGTTTTAATAAATGAATGTTTTACTCAAACATTATCTTTGGCTAATATTTGATTTGGGAGAAGGAATCTACGTCAATATAAGGACAACACAAACACACCACATTTCTGGTCCGGAGCATCATATCCAATTCTGGCAGCAAATAAAAAAGGGAACTGGTATAGGCTACAGCTGCAAACAATATGTTTATGAAAAAATGGTTTTCCTTTTCCTAGAATGGAATGAAAGTGACAGATGATTATCAACAGCCTCTCCTGGAACCTGGTATCCTGCTTTTCTGTGAACAGGTGTCTGAGTGGCACACACAGTGACACACTCACTCCCAGTCATGATTCAGTGCTTTAGACACAGCCTGGTCTCATAGATTAGACGTAACATAGTAAATGTAAATCTGGCAAACTGAAATGGGTATGATATGTTCCTTTTGATATGGTTAAATAAGACAGATGGTTACTTAAGGCAAAAACGAAAGTAGGGTGGTTGGTTGGGCTGGATGGGTGGGCATATAACGCGAATGTCTAGCAACCCAAAGGTTGGGAGTTCGAATCTCATTATAGACAACTTTATCATTTGAACTAATTAGCTTATTTTCAACAACTTACTACTTAATTTAGCTACTTTGCAACTGCTTAGCATGTTAGCTAACCCTTCACCTAAGCTTAATTTGTAACATACTGTACAGTGGCAAGAAAAAAAAGTATGTGAACCCTTTGGAATTACCTGGACTGCATAAATTAGTCATACAATTTGATCTGATCTTCATCTTAGTCACACCAATAGACAAACACAGTGTGCTTAAACTAATAACACACAAATTATTGTATTTTTCTTGTATATATTGAATACATAATTTAAACATTCACAGTGTAGGCTGGAAAAAGTATGTGAACCCCAAGGCTAATGACTTTTGCAAAAGCTAATTGGAGTCAGGAGTCAGCTAACCTGGAGTCCAATCAATGAGACGAGATTGGAGATGTTGGTTAGAGCTGCCCTGCCCTATAAAAAAAACTCACAAAATGTGAGTTTGTTATTCGCAAGAATCATTGCCTGATGTGAAACATGCCTCAAACAAGAGATCTCAGAAGACATAAGAAAATAATTGTTGACTTGCATAAAGCTGGAAAGGGTTACAAAAGTATCTCTAAAAGCCTAATTGTTCATAGTCCACAGTAATACAGTGTCTATAAATGGAGAATGTTCAGCACTGTTGCTACTCTTCCTACGAGTGGCCGTCCTGCAAATATGACTGCAAGAGCACAGTGCAGAATGCTCAATGAGGTTAAGGAGAATCCTAGAGTGTCACCTAAAGACTTACAGAACTCTCTGGAACATGCTAACATCTATGTTGACCAGTCTATGATACGTAAAACACTAAACAAGAATGGTGTTCATGGGAGGACACAATGGAAGAAGCCACTGCTGTCCCAAAAAAACATTGCCAAGTTTATCAAGACATTTTGCAGGAGTATGTAAGGCTATCTGTCCGCCTATTGAAGCTCAACAGAAGTTGGATGATGCAACAGGACAACATCCCAAAACACAGAAGTAAATCAACAACAGAATGGCTTCAACAGAAGAAAATACATTTTCTGGTGTGGCCCAGTCAGTCTGGACCTCAACCCGATTTAAAATGCTGTGGCATGCCCTTGAGAACAGAAACAGTTTTGTAAAGATGAATGGTCCAAAATTCCTCCTGACTTTTGTGCAGGTCTGATCCACAACTACAGAAAACATTTGCTTGAGTTTAAGCTGCCAAAGGAGGGTTAACCCGTTATTAAATGCAAAGGTTCACATACTTTTTCCAACCTACACTGTGAATGTTTACACGGTGTGTTCAATAAAGACATGAAAACATTGTTTGTGTTTTATTCGTTTAAGCAGACTGTGTTTGTCTATTGTTGTGATTTAGATAAAGATCAGATACAATTTTATGACCAATTTATGCAGAAATCCAGGTCATTCCAAAGGGTTCACATACTTTTTCTTACCACTGTATATTTAGCAAATTCGTAACATATAATACAAATTGTAATTCGTAACCTATCATACGAAGTGGGTGATGTACAGTCACAAAGTAATACATATCATACAAAACATAAGATATCATACTAAATGGAGTGTCTCAGATTTACATACAGAATAATATGGAATGCTCTGAGACCAGGTTGAGACACAGGATTGCAGACTGCTTCTAAATGGGAGTTTATGATGGCCAAGCTCCTTGTTTTACTTGGTGAGTCTCTCACCCCTCACTGAGCTATTTTAATACTTGTTATGATATATAAATAGCTCTAACAGCCTTTAAGTAAAACAAATCATGAGGAAGGTATGAGGCTGAGGAATTATTTTTCACCTCAGAAGGGTAAAGAAATATGCTGGAGGAAGAATATCTAACCCTCACCCCAACTGGTTGGTCTCTTCTCTTGATAGAAGGATCTAGGACGTACGCCAGAAACACTAAAAATAAAGAAGAAAATAATTTAATCCCTGTCAAAAACATGCCAAAGCTAGGGAGCGATTAAGGCTGCTTCCCAAAAATAACATTTCAGAGGGAGACAATAATTACATTTATTCCATGAAACATTTTCCCCATTCATTTGAGACACTTTCTTAGGTTGGTTATGAAAATTGATTTCTTGTTTTTGGTTCCTATCGTTTTACATGGTAGCTTTGCCACTGTGGAATTCCTCTTGCCAGAGATAATAAGGTAGCTTTGTCTGAATGTGAGGTGGGAAAATGGTGGGTGTAGATAAAAAGTCCACTGTTCTCACTGTTTATGTAGAAAAGTCAAATAATCTGAGGACCTGAGCAGAGCTGTTATCGAGTGTAAAGCTTTGTGAACCCCTCCTGTCACTTAGTGCTTGACAAAGCAGGTAGAAGCATACTGGTAACACATAGGCTGCACCAGCTCGCCTACTCGACTTACAGTAGAATAGTAGTAGCCCTATCTAGAAGAATAGGCCTACTTGTAAATCAAATAAATGATCAATTAGTTGTCTGATTAGGTAAAACTCTTCCAGGAAAATAGTACATTTTTCCCTTAAATTCCTCATCTCTTTAGCTCTGCTCATTATTGGTCAGCAGTCCACATTTTGCTTGGAAGGTGAAATACGTGTTTTGATGTTGATACCTTATTCTTTTACTGTCAATGGTCTATAAAGATTTAACCTATGCAAATGTTTGATAAATGAGCTTTCCTGTTTGGATACTAATTTAGAACAATGACAACAAATGACAACTTTTGAAAGTAATAGAGAAGTTATGTTCAGTTCCAGATATTGGCCAAAAAAAGTGGTATTCCAATTTTAGCTGAAATTAAAATCAATCTGCATTGTGTCAGTCTTCCCATGATGAATGTACGCCCACAAATTGTTATTGTTGCTCATTGTATCTTCATCATCACTTGTATTATTAAATTGTACTTTTCTATTATTTCTCTATTTTCTTTCCCTCTGCACTGTTAGTCTACACCGGTTGTTTACGAAGCATGTGAGGAATAACATTTGATTTGAAAAGGTTTAGGTGGGCTGAAGGGTGTAACACTATGTTGCATATGGGGGGGGGGGGGGTCCAGGTCAATGGGTTCCTGATCATTTAGTCAACATATCCCAACCACAACGGGAATACCAATCATTTCTGTATTACTTTAAAACTGTTGGTCAGTTCAGAAAGTAACCACCGCTTGGCAATTTGAGAAAGTCAGTTCTGGGGTGCGTTCAGTTCGATTGAACGTTTGCTACGTTGCATAACGGGTTGTAGTGAAGGACATGATTCTCCAAAAACATTCTTCAATGTTCTTGAACAGACTATGGTGGGTGTGGCGGGTGTGACTTGAAGCAATGAATGACATATTTGAATGGCAGCGGTGCATTTTGAACCCACAACCCAACTCCTCCCTGTTTTTCAACTGGTCGTTCAGAACAGCACGGTTTCTGTTTAATTGAACGTTGAATTACATTTTGTTTTGTACTGTACGCAGCTCTGGTTACTTTTCTACTCCAAAATTTATGAAAATATAATTTTCCCCTCCAAAAAGGAGCCTAAAAACATATTGGTCCATATTATCAGGCTGGTGTGTTATTAAGCATGATCACATATAGCCCAACTGATGCGACATATTGTCTATAAATAAATAGGTTGAAGAATGGGATTGCCCATCTGTTTTTAAGGTAATCATTAGCTAGATCAGTGCTTCCCAAACCTTTTCTGTCATGAACCCCTTTCATCATGGGGGAACATCATATGCCCCCTAACCTCCCCACAAAAATACAGTATAACAACACTCACAAAATGTGGGGTTCAACAAGGATTCTTCTAAGATCCTCAAAGTTCCTTGAAGAACCTTACAACTCTTGCCTCTGAAAAATAAGGTTCTTCCAAGAACTCCATAGGAGATGGGGTTAATTGAGGAACCTCTTTAGTTCTTCTGGGTTCTTGCAGGAACCTGACTGCCTAACTGAAAATATTTGATTTGAATTTGAGATGACAACATGTATATGCACTTTACTGAAAAATGTAAAGATCTCAATTTAAGATAAGGTGATCTTATGATCTAAATGTATATTGTTTTATGATGATACCATCTATCTTTTCATATTTGTGCAAATGGTTGTGTTGTTTGACATGTTTTCTCTTTTAAAAAATGTTTCTAAAAACAGGAAATGGACACAATTCAATGTACATCAATCAACAAAGAGGTAAGAATAGTTAAGAATATGTTATAGGCTATAGCTCACTTTCATAGGTGTTTGTGTCTGCAGGTATACTGACGAGGAGTTACACAAAGGTATGTAGCCTAGAATTGGCATTGGTTTGCCTCAAAATGTTATGCAGATTACATGTATCATCTACAGTTAGTTGTAATTAATGGTTCCTCTAAAACCTTATAGGACACAGTCACAGCAGCCTTCGGACCTCTTCAATGAAGATCTGATAGGCCTCTACATTATGGACAAGGTATGTGTATGAAAACTGTTGTCAAAAGTGAACAGTTTTTTCATTGACGGTTACCACAAAACCCAAGGTATGAATACTGTTGTGTGCACATTTTGTTAACCATCTGAATAATTATTATTTATTGTATACAGACTTCACCCTTCCTACAGAATCCTTCTGGCTATAGATATCCTACAGAGGACATCAACACACCAGAGGATAAACCCATTGGACTTGGGGCTCTGCTGGGAGTTTACCTCATATTTAAATTTTTATATTCTGTTTTGCCACAAAAATCATAACAAACACTGACAACTAAAAGATAGTGTTATTGTTATGCTGATTATTATTATGAATAATACCCAAAGGGTTATTTAAATAACGTATAGGGGTTCCCCCAGTTTAAATGTATTAAAGAACCCCTAAAGGATCCTCCAGGAACATTTCACTCACCAAGAACTAGTACATACAAACACCAGTACCTGGTTATCCTTCCATATTGAAATCAAGAACAAAAAAATGATGAAGATGAAATAAACCAGTTTACTGCTGTGCAATGTCACATACATCCCTATTAATGAAGACTAGGATGGGCCAATTTCTTTTGTAGATTTTCTTAATTGATATAAAATATAAAGATGGTTCTGGAAGTATTCTTACGGTGATTTTTAGGTTGCGTAAACATCATGAGTGCTTGCTCTCCACAATTTTGGCAGTCAAATTTGTTTTCTAAACAAGTTTGTTTTCTAAGCATGCTCCCTCTGACTGGGGAGAGAAACAGGCTTGCTTGCAAAGCCACAACACAACACTAAAGAATACATTTCTCTAAAGCAGGTTATAGGCTACAGTAGAAGTCAGGACAGTAGACAAAATTAAGAGGAGTAAATAGACCAAATTATTAGGCTGAGAAAAAAGGGATACTAACATCTTACTACACAACATACACTTAGAGTTACTGTCTTAGCTATAGTATATATATCTCCCTGGCATATTATACCATTTATGAAGCAGTATACAATACATTTTGGGACTCACATTGTTGTGCTTGGCTCACTTGAACAGGTAGGTGGTGCGGCGGTCCTCCAAGTTAACAGTCGTTTTGAACACAGCACAAATCATGCCTCATTGACAGCATGACCAATGTTGAATGTTTATCATTTTAATCCCAGATTTGGGACCGCACAGCCACTGATTCCTTCCAAACCACTTGTTGAATTTGCAATTTCCAACTTGTTGTATAATGTTTAATCTATAATTCCTCTTCATTATTTCTCTTCATTTGACAAGGATTAAAAAGGATTTACCAGTAGATTGTCGACTTGATTCATGATGACTAGCTAAGATTGTGAAAGTATGATGTTGACATGATCAGTCCAATCAAAGCTACTGTACATATAACGTGATTTAACATCATTTTATCTGTGGGCAATGACCTTGAGGCTTCTTGGATGGGCACTTCTATGGCAGCAGCTGAAGGGATATACTTTTCAAGGTCTGCTCTTACACTTGGCAGTGAGGTAAAGTCTCCATGAGTGACAGAACACTGAGCCAATCACGGTGCAGTGCTCTGTATTTTCTGCTGGCTTGCCCCACCACCACAGAAAGCACTGAGTTAAGCTGAAA
This sequence comes from Oncorhynchus gorbuscha, assembly GCF_021184085.1. Classification (NCBI taxonomy): domain Eukaryota; kingdom Metazoa; phylum Chordata; class Actinopteri; order Salmoniformes; family Salmonidae; genus Oncorhynchus; species Oncorhynchus gorbuscha. The sequence continues at coordinate 60,274,456 of NC_060176.1, forward strand.
CATCTGCATTTTGGACCTGCCTTACTCAAGAAAACAACAAAAAAAAGAGACCATGCTTCTTTCTATACGTCTTTACTAACTCAATGATATATATTCTTTTTTACATTGTTTTCAAACTGATGTGACACCTATTAATGCCAAAATAACATGCAAAACAGGCAATCCCCCCAAAAATGTGCCCACCTGCCTGAATAACGGGTTGCCACTGCTTGAGCCTACTGCCTGAGGTTCAAATAGTCTTTCTCGAATTCTGTACCCTACTTGAAACTAGTTGTTTTAAAGTTTATAATACTAGCAAAGTTGTCTTTGAACACACAAAATTGAGTCCAATATGCCATAACAGTTACCAATTATCACTCCTTTTGAGAAATTCCGCTCACACACGAGATGCGCATGTTCTCACTTGGCAATAGAAACTTTCTCCATTGGAAAAATATAATGTTCTATAGAATTCTTACTCGTTTTTATGGATGTACCATGCTAACTGTGACTGTGCTTTATTTGTCACAAGTTAGTTCACAGAAGTAAGAGTTTGTTAAGGAGAGAAAGACAGGAACTAATGCTCTGTTCTCCTTACAAGTCTTGCGCATTTTTTTCCCTCTTAACAAACCACCGCCTCTGAGGACCGGGCCAAACCAAAAGCATAATTGGCGGCGGGGGGAATCTAATCATACAATTAGGAATTGTGTAGTGTAAAGCCACAGAAAGCCAGTAGCTGCGGTGGGAAAATAATTTCTAAGCCTTCAAATTAATCATGGTCATCATGACCCCCTTGTCCCCCTAAATGCTAAATGGCATATATTAAGTTATGCGCCTGGCTGGGCTGCTGCTTTGCACTACTTACCTAGCTACACATCCACATCGCTGCGGCCAAACGCCACGTTTCTTACTGCACGTCAAAGGCCCATTCTTGAAGCACTGCTCCCTCTGCTGTCTGGTGTAGTCTTTAAAAAAAACGGTAATCTTTATTTAACTAAACAAGCCAGTTTAAGAACAAATTCTTATTTACAATGACGGTCAAACCTGGACGACGCTGGGCCAATTGTGAACCGCCCTACGGGACTCCGAAATCACGGCCGGATGTGATATAGCCCGCTGTATGTTATAATGAACAATTTGGGTCTATTATAAATAAATAAATAATAATAATTTTTGTCGATATATCTTATCTTTAATTAATATTTAAATATTCATATAGTGTAAATTAATAACGTTTTTTGGTTCATTTCCTATTTACACAGAAGTGAGCCCTCACCAGTTTTGTATGCATAACTTTCCTCCTCTCTTCGTCGCTAGATGGCTCAAATTAATCATTTTTTGTGTGAACAGTGCCATGTACGGTTGCCAAACGTTGTCGAACGTTGCAGATAGAAATGCCATGCTTGTTCTACATAACATATTTATTTCTGAACGTTCCAAAACGTTGTGTCCTGCTGAACGTGCCCAGCGAATGAGCCAGCGGTGTTCTGTTTCTATGGCAATGACACTTACGCCCCAGATACAGCTCGATGACATGCGTAGCAACCGCCAGGTTTCTCAATTACATTTTAGACTAAAATCACATTTTCTTTGACACATTTATACATTTTCATACATGTATTCCCATCTATTTAAGAGTGTCAAATCATAAGTCATAAAACAAACGAAATGTTCTTGAACATTCATTCATTCTTGAACTCCTTTCAGTAGTATCCCATGATGCATCGCCTTATTTTGTTGTAGCTGAGGGTGATAAGAAGACTGACACAGCCCATCCATCCTGTTTCTGCCGACAGAAGAGGAGCGTTTGGCGTCATCAACGATAACAATGCCTAACATGGCAGAACGGATTTAGCCACTGTAGCAATTACGACAATAATTGATATATTAGAGAGTATTCGACGATATTATCATATTTCTTTAGGGTAGGTATCACGGTAGGTTGTTAAATGTATAAACCCTTTTCCTCTCTGTTTGGTCAGTGGTAACACAGCAGCAGGAGCCCTCGATTGAACCTGCCTCTCTGGTTAACGTTATCTATATGTCTATCTAGTTAGCTAAATTAGCATAGCTGTCTATCTATTTGCAATGGTTCATTTTGTTTGTCATGCATTGTTTTGGAATGGTAAAATGCAATGGGGCCATGGTGACCATAACACGATCTTCAAAATCACATTTTCATGCAGCATACCTAGAGCTAGCTTCCAATAACTTTAGCTTACGCGTCAGCTAACGACGATTTTCTTGGTTGGATAGCTACCTAGCCATGTGTGACTGGATAGCTACCAATAAGTAATACTAGCTGACTTTCTGGTTGGTTGGCTACACAATGCCAAACGTATTTAACGTTGCTAGCTATCTATGACACGTTTAGCTAGCTATTTAGATTTGGAATGCAATAAGACGATGTTGTTTACAAACATGTTGAGTGGCCTTAACCAATTGTTATGGACCGTTCAATGTTCGTCTCAATTACAGTGAACATTAAATTAAACAATTAGTTAACTACGGTATATGGCTAACATTAGCTAACTAGCTTTGCTGTCAAATCGATTTTGGATTGGAAAGTGCTTGTTGGTTGTCAGAAGCGCGTGTGATAGTCGGATCGGGTGCTGTCCGCAATGCAGGTGCTGAAACCTTAAACGCTCTACTATAATTTTGTCGTAGGGCAATTCCACGGTAGCCGCATGATGCTGGGACTATGTTAACTTTAAAATGTATGCCAAACAAAAATTAACGCAAAGTTAAACAAACCATACAACTCTATGCACGACTTCTCACAATTTCCACTGAAAATTGTACAAAAACCGATTTACTTGTAGAACAGAACAGTTCTATAGTTGCCATGGCACACTATTAGCATCCTAAGCACAGAGTGCCTGTAAATTCGTACTTTTTTTGTGTTTTTAATTGTTGTTTTTTAAAACAAATTAGTTTTTGATAACATTTCATGTGTCTGCAGATTGACTGAAAGGTCAAACTTTTTGGCTAGCCTTTGTTTGAAAGACTCATCTGGACATATTGTTCTACCTGGCTGCCAATTCCTGATCTTTTGAGAACATAATTTGAGGAGTTGCGTGAAGCATGAGAGGAATGGGAGATGGAGGAATACAGCAGAAGGCTTGTAGAGAGGACGACTGGCTACTATTCTGAACTTTGTGTTGTGAGCTTTCTGGAACTGAGCTGCTGAGGCATCACCCAAGTTGATGCTGCACAGAGTGGAAGAGGAGAAGTCTCCGACTCCCAGACTTCCAGGTTCCCAGACTTCCCCTCTACAAGATCATCAGCAGACTCCATCACCATCATCTACCATTCTCTGTATAGCACCCTTCACTCAAGCCATGAACTGACCCTCTCCATCTTTGGAGGATGACACTATCAAGGACTTGTCCTCTTTTGGTTGACCTGTCATTATATATTGCTTGTTTGATTTTTGCTCTTGAAGCGATTTGAGATTTTATGAAAAGTGCTTTAGAAGTGTAATATGCACAAGGCCTACTTTTACAATTTCCACAAAGTTTTACAAAAACACATTTACTTGAAGAACAATGCAGATGCAAAGTTTGATAAAAGAAGGACTGCACAAACTGTCATTCTGTTATCAAACTTAGCATCTGCACTGTTTTTCAAGGTAATGTGTTTTTGTAAAATTTTCAGTGGAAGTAGTTACAAGTAGGCCTTGTGCTTATAGTTGTATAGTTTGTTTAACTTTGCAAGTGTTGGTTTTTGTGTAGCATAACATTTAAGTAAAATATATGATTCTCAGCCTCATTCTGTTATCGTGGAATTGCCCACTAGCATAAGGTATGTCTGACTTGCTTTTCCATTTGAATGACTAATGAATCCTACAAGGACACATTGTCTTATTGCTGCAAACCCAACTGGCTACCTGACTGTTATGTTGAAAAGGGGAACTGTATAGATTTAATTTGGCACATTTTCTAGCAGATAAATAAATATAGGCTGAATGTCTTAATTGATTCTCCCAAAGCACATGGAAAGTTAATTCTGTCAACTGGAACAAAGTAGCCATTCAACAAAGGAATTTGCTCCACACCCACCCATCATGGTCCATAGAAAAGCTGTGAGTTCATGATAGCTCCAGAATAATCTTGAGGCAGCACCTGGCTAGGTGATTCGTAAATGATTTTCCAAGTCTTACAGTAAGTGTGTGAGATTTCTCCCCGCTTTTTATCACAGTGGGTGTGTCTGGAGCGTTAATCTGTTTTAGTGAAGGATGGTAGCTAGTGTGTCTTGCTGCTGCAGTTCATTGATTATTTATGTCTTCTGTGAGAGGAAATGCTTGTTGGTGTGTAAGGGGAAGGGAGAGAGGAGAATGGAGAGAGGAAATGGGAGTTGGTGGGGAAGAGAGAGAGGAGAATGGAGAGAGGAAATGGGAGTTGGTGGGGAAGGGAGAGATGAGAATGGAGAGAGGAAAGGGGAGTTGGTGGGAGAGAGGAGAGAGGAAAGGGGAGTTGGTGGGGAAGGGAGAATGGAGAGAGGAAAGGGGAGTTGGTGGGGAAGGGAGAGAGGAGAGGGGAGTTGGTGGGGAAGGGAGAGAGGAGAGGGGAGTTGGTGGGGAAGGGAGAGAGGAAAGGGGAGTTGGTGGGGAAGGGAGAGAGGAAAGGGGAGTTGGTGGGGAAGGGAGATGAGAATGGAGAGAGGAAAGGGGAGTTGGTGGGGAAGGGAGAGGAGAATGGAGAGAGGAAAGGGGAGTTGGTGGGGAAGGGAGAGGAGAATGGAGAGAGGAAAGGGGAGTTGGTGGGGAAGGGAGAGGAGAATGGAGAGAGGAAAGGGGAGTTGGTGGGGAAGGGAGAGGAGAATGGAGAGAGGAAAGGGGAGTTGGTGGGGAAGGGAGAGAGGAAAGGGGAGTTTGTGTAAGGGGAAGGGAGAGAGGAGAATGGAGAGGAAAGGGGAGTTGGTGGGGAAGAGAGAGAGGAAAGGGGAGTTGGTGTGTAAGGGGAAGGGAGAGAGGAAATGGGAGTTGGTGGGGAAGGGAGAGGAGAATGGAGAGGAAAGGGAGTTGGTGGGGAAGGGAGAGAGGAAAGGGGAGTTGGTGGGGAAGGGAGAGAGGAAAGGGGAGTTGGTGGGGAAGGGAGAGAGGAAAGGGGAGTTGGTGGGGAAGGGAGAGAGGAGAATGGAGAGAGGAAAGGGGAGTTGGTGGGGAAGGGAGAGAGGAGAATGGAGAGAGGAAAGGGGAGTTGGTGGGGAAGGGAGAGAGGAAAGGGGAGTTGGTGTGTAAGGGGAAGAGAGAGAGGAATGGAGAGAGGAAAGGGGAGTTGGTGGGGAAGGGAGAGAGGAAAGGGGAGTTGGTGTGTAAGGGGAAGAGAGAGAGGAATGGAGAGAGGAAAGGGGCGTTGGTGGGGAAGGGAGAGAGGAAAGGGGAGTTGGTGTAAGGGGAAGGGAGAGAGGAGAATGGAGAGGAAAGGGAAGTTGGTGGGGAAGAGGGAGAGGAAAGGGGAGTTGGTGGGGAAGAGAGAGAGGAAAGGGGAGTTGGTGTGTAAGGGGAAGGGAGAGAGGAAAGGGGAGTTGGTGGGGAAGAGAGAGGAGAATGGAGAGAGGAAAGGGGAGTTATCACTTATCACAGATATTCCATTTTATCTTCAAAAGCAACATACATTTTGGATAACTGAGTATACCAAATCACGACAAAGGTAGAAAGAGGGTGGAGGGTTGTATGTTGATGGAATTACAATGTGATGTCATTAGATAATGTTAATTTAATTTTGCCCTGTAATGTCACTGTGCTATCGCATTATCCGTAGTGATGGGAAAGGATTCTGGGAAGTAACCAGGCTTACTGGCATGATCAATGGGAACCTATCAAGCATCAAGCCTGATTCTTGGAAGGGGTGTGTGTGAGTGTCTGCCATCCAGGGTTTACAGGAAGGACTCAGGATTACTCATCTATTATAAATGATCTCTCTTAATGCACTCTTTATGACACATCAGTCCCTCTCTCTTTCTGTGATTAATCTGCTGTGTTGGGAGGTCAACTGGTGTCCTTTGCTTCTGTACACACAGTGAGAGAATTTGACATGGCATTGCTATCACTGAAGAGCATGTCTTAAGAGGTGACACACAATTTATTATTCATATTAGTAAGATGATGATGCAATGGGGAGAAGCTATGAGATGTTTTATTGTAGCTTGCTAATGTATTCTGGGGGAATGATCTCTGCACTCAGAGGGGAAAATCAATGTGCTGTCTACTCGACTCAGTGGTTGTCTGGGAGAGATTGGAGACGATGGGGCTGCTGCTCTGTTCTGACTGACTGATGGTCTCTTACCTCACCCCTGGGCGCCGTCTCTGGCTGAGTACTGGATGCAAGGACGTCCAGGGAGGGAGGAAGGGAGGGAAGCAGGCCCAGCCTGCTGCTGGAGACATCATGCCGTACCCTCTGTCACTGATGTTTACTACTGTTCTCAAGATCTGTGAAAGCATTCTGTATTTACCCTCAGCAGCCTCACGTGCTTGGTGTACTGAAGTGGAGGAGTAGCCTGAGGTTCCACCTAGAGTTTGTTTGTCCTTTTGTAGCCTCGTTTTTTGGATGACCTGTTGATAATGACATATTTGGCCTATTATATACTGGATTTTTTTACTGTGTTAAAGTAGGCCTTTTGGCCAACCAACGTCGACACTGATGAATTGTTTCCCCCTGAGGTTTGTCTTCTTTAGACGTAGACTGCCCACTGATGATCAAATCAATAGCTCGACATCAGCGTTTGTAAGCCAATTAGAGTAAGCAACAAAGGTATGAGCCTATGTGCCCCCTCTCTCCTGGCAAAAAGCATTATAACGGTATTGACCGAGTAGCATTCCAAAGACAATCGAGATCGATAGTGTGCTATTTATAAATAAATAAAATATCCTGTGTGTTATCATGTTTGGGCATTAGGCTAGTCAATGACTACTTTATCAAGCCCAAGCAAGTGGCCAGGAGTTTGGATGCATTTGATGGAATTGTCTTGTAGTCATAGTGACTTCAGTGTATCGTCCAAAGAGGATTATCATGGTCACTGTCATTGGCAGGCAAAGTAAAGCTGGAGCACATCCCAGATGTCTATGGGTGAAAGGGTGAGCATTTAGGTTCAGCACTGAACCCCAGATAGTACGACTCTTGTTTTGATGTTGTCTGTTTGTCGCCTGTATTTGCAGGTCTCTAGGACTGGTGTGTGTCTGCTGCATTGTCTGCCATGGCATCCCACAATGGTACCCTGGAGAATCAGCTGCACAGCGCCCAGAAGAACCTGCTCTTCCTCCAGCAGGACCATGCCAAAACACTGAAAGGTCTACATGCAGAGATCCGCAGACTACAACAGCACTGCACAGGTGAACATGCTGAACCTCAAATTGAACATGAACTGTGGCCACTATACCTAAATACATACACTTCATACTGCTACAGAATATAAAAACAAACTAGTGCAACCAAAATAAAACATTTTGAACACCTGGATTGCAATCACACTAGATAGACTATTACATTCTGAGTCATACATGCTGAATACTCATTTACAGTTCTGCCTGAACAACATGCACAGTTACATTAGATCACAGAACAGCAGTAAAGTTGAACAGGATTAAACATGAACAGAACACACCAGGGATCTTCAACTGGCGGCCTGCAGGACAAATGTGGCCCGCAGACTATTTTATTTGGAACCTAAATGTTTTCTGAGCACAACATTAATTACATTTTGTTATTACATTTTTGTTTTTTTTAGACATAGACTAGATATTTACCTCAATTATTTGAATTTAGAAAATGTATTCCCAACTGTTTCCACTCATAATTATAGACATACCCCAAACTTTTCAATGGTAGTGTCACTTAGAAATGTCCTTGTTTTTGAAAGAAAAGCACTTTTGCCCATTAAAATAACATCAAATTGATCAGAAATACAGTGTAGACATTGTTAATGTTGTGAATTACTATTGTAGCTGGAAATGGTTGATAAAATTTAAAAAAGGAATATCTACATAGGTGTACAGAGGCCCATTATCAGCAACCATCACTCCTGTGTTCCAATGGCACGTTGTGTTAGCTAATCCAAGGTTATCATTTTAAAAGGCTAGCACAGCTGAAAACTGTTGTTCTGATTAAAGAAGCAATAACACTGGCCTTCTTTAGACTAGTTGAGTATCTGGAGCATCATCATTTGTGGGTTCGATTACAGGCTCAAAAGGGCCAGAAACAAATAACTTTCTTTTGAAACTCGTCAGTCTATTCTTGTTCTGAGAAATGAAGGCTATTCCGCATGAGAAATTGCCAAGAAACTGAAGATCTGGTACAACGCTGTGACCTACTCCCTTCAAAGAACAGCACTAACTGGCAAGAACAGCGCTAATAGCCTTCATTTCCCAGAACAAGAATAGACTGACGAGTTTCAAAAGAAAGTTATTTGTTTCTGGCCTGTAATCGAACCCACAAATGATGATCTGCCGTTTCCAAATACAATAGTCATTTACAACATTAACAATGTCTACACTGTATTTCTAATCAATTTGATGTTATTTTAACCTCTCTGTGATCGTTCGGGACGCTAGTGTCCCACTTCGCCAACAGCCAGTGAAATTGCAGGGCGCCAAATTCAAAACAACAAATCTCATAATTAAAATTCCTCAACCATACAAGTATTTTACACCATTTTAAAGATAAAGTTCTCGTTAATCCAACCACAGTGTCCGATTTCAAAAAGGCTTTTCGGCGAAAGCAGAACATATCATTGTCAGGTCAGCAACTAGTCATCACAGAAAGCATTCAGCCATCTTCCAACCAAAGAGAGGTGTCACAAAAAGCAGAAATATAGATAAAATGAATCACTAACCTTTAAAAAAAAAAAATTACAAGTAGTTTTTTTTACCCCTTTTTCTCCCCAATTTCGTGGTATCCAATTGTTGTAGTAGCTACTATCTTGTCTCATCGCTACAACTCCCATACGGGCTCGGTAGAGACGAAGGTTGAAAGTCATGCGTCCTCCGATACACAACCCAACCAGCCGCACTACTTCTTAACACAGCGCGCATCCAACCCGGAAGCCAGCCGCACCAATGTGTCGGAGGCTACATCGTGCACCTGGCAACCTTGGTTAGCGCGCACTGCGCCCGGCCCGCCACAGGAGTCGCTGGTGCGCGATGAGACAAGGACATCCCTACCGACCAAGCCCTCCCTAACCCGGACGACGCTAGGCCAATTGTGCGTCGCCCCACGGACCTCCCGGTCGCAGCCGGTTACGACAGAGCCTGGGCGCGAACCCAGGAACTCTGATGGCACAGCTGGCGCTGCAGTACAGCGCCCTTAACCACCCGGGAGGCCGCCATGAATCACTAACCTTTGACGATCTTCATCAGACGACACTCCCAGGACTCAATGTTACACAATACATGTATGTTTTGTTCGATCAAGTTCGTATTTATATCCAAAAACCTCCGTTTACATTGGCGCCATGTTCAGAAATGCCTCCAAAACATCCGGAGAAATTGCAGAGAGCCACATCAAATAACATAAATACTCAAACTTTGATGAAAGATACATGTTTTACATAGAATTAAAGATACACTTGTTCTTAATGCAACCGCTGTGTTAGATTTTTAAAAAGCTTTACAGCAAAAGCACAATATTCAATAATCTGAGAACAGTGTTCAGCCACAAAAGCAAGCCATACAGTTACCTGCCAAATTGTGGAGTCAACAAAAGTCATAAATAGCATTAAACCTTCACTTACCTTTGCTGATCTTCGTCGGAATGCTCTCCCAGGGCTCCCACTTCCACAAGAAATGTTTGTTTTGTTCGATTACGTCCATAAATGTCCAAATACCTCTGTCGTGCATTTAGTTCACTATTCCCAAGGCACAATGCGCGAGCGCAAAATCCAAAAACTTTATTATAAATCTACAATAATATTCCAACCGGACAATAGCGTATTCATTACAGAGGAAAAAGAAGGAACGGTGTGACCGCGCAGTAAACAACTGATTGGCCTCAGCCTAGTTCACTTGTTGAAACAGCTCTTATTCGACCCCCTTCCACAATAGAAGCTTCAAACAACTTTCTAAAGACTGTTTACATCTGCTGGAAGTCTTGGGAAGTGCAATATTGCCCCATAGACACAGCATACTGGATAGGCAATCACTTAATGAAACAACAAACCTCAAATTTCCCACTTCCGGGTTGGATTTGTCTCAGGTTTTCGCCTGCCATATGAGTTCTGTTATACTCACAGACATCATTCAAACAGTTTTAGAAACTTCAGAGTGTTTTCTATCCAATACTACTAATAATATGCATATATTAGCATTTGGGACAGAGTAGCAGGCAGTTTACTCTGGGCACCTTAATCATCCAAGCTACTCAATACTGCCCCCCTGTCACCAAGAAGTTAATGGACAAAAAATTATATTTTCTTTCAAAAACAAGTACATTCCTAAGTTACCCTAAACTCTTGAACGGTAGTGTATGTGGTTATGTACCAATGTAATCGAGGTTTGAAATGATTGTTTTTGTCTGTTTTGGGCTTCTTGTGTCAATTTGCAGTGTACAAATTATTTATAATTATGCTCCGGCCCCCTGACCATCCGCTCAATAAAAAAAAAATGTCCTGCGGCTGAACCTAGTTGATAACCCCTGGACTACACCATAAGTAAAGCATGACACCCTGGGCCACAAACCAGAGCACACCACAACAGAGTGGCTAGCCAGGGCCAGGTCCATTAATTCCATCGCTCTATGCTTTGGCCGATTTGTCAAATGTCCTTGGACAATCTACTGCTAAGCTGGCCTGTGACTCACTAATCACTAATCCTGACCCATCTGTAGAGGCCTGCCATCTCACCTCTCTCCACTAGATATCTGCTCCTGCATAGGCTCTCTGAATAGCATGCTCCTTGATGCCACTGCACCGCTCCTGTCAGAGCTGAAGCTTTCACTTCCTGGCCTGATCCTCTTCTCTTTTCACAGACTTGACCTATGAGCTGACAGTGAGAAGTTCAGATCCAACAGGTAAGACGTTTCCCAGGCCTTCCTCTATTACATGACCCCAAGTACACACACATCCACACCGGTATCTGTTTCACACTTCACATTCCATTGCTAGAGCAATTGACTTGACTTTCTCGCACAATAACTAATAGCATAGTTATTGAGAGAATACTATGGATCTTTACTGGGATTGGCAGGCAGGGTCAGTTAATTTTCACATTATTTTTCTGTAGATTTAATTCTATGGGAATCGTTTCTCTCTGTGTTTTGACTTGACTCTGCTGTCATTGTGTAAGTAATATAGGCCCTAGCAGTGCATTGTTGGATAGAGACATGGAATGTCGCCGATAATGTTTTACCAATTGCAATTAGTTTGACACTGATTTCAATTTGATTGGAACACTTTAGAATTATGTGCTTTCAAATTAAATGTATACATTTTCTGCAAACTATCGTACTGGCATTTGTATTGTTAATGATGTTATGTAGCCTATGTGAACTAAGAATCACTCATATATATATATATATATATATATATAAGCAGAGCCTGAAGGTTCTGCTTACCTTCACCCTGGCTGTTAAACAGTGGCAGTGACCGTGAATAGCCCAGGCCCTAAAACCTGCAACGCTATTAAATAAGACTTTCTGCAGCAGAACAGAACAGAGGCCTCTGTATTTATTTGCCCTGGGAATGGGAGAAAGCAGAAGGCTAGGGCTGTATCCTGGGAACACTTTTCCACCCAGGAAACGGTGCGCTGCAGCCGGAACCGCCTGCTGTTCAGGGCACTGTCCTCTTTTCAGTCAGCTCATTGCCTAGCTCACAGCACAGCCCCCTCCCATCCCCCATATTACCATGGACATGTAACAGAGTCAAACGGTGTGAATTATATACACAGGAGAACTGCCCATGGGCCTGCATTAGAACCACATGGAGGTCTAACCTTGGAATCTGACCTGTAGGCTAGTAGACAGACTCAAAGAATTGATCAATAATTACAGGACATCTATGCAATGGGGAAACAATATAGCAGTCAATGTGGTTGTTTTTAGATATTCAGTCAGTAATATAGAAAGTGTTATCAATGGGAAGAGGTTAGCTCTGCCAGTAAACATGTCAGTGAACAGTTGTAACGAAGCCCTCCTACCCTCATGCTGACCTTTCAGGACATCATTACAGTCCTGATTAAGCCGCTGAAATAGCTCTATATACTAGCCAGAGAACAATGGGCTGATATATACTCTGTAGCATCTCTAGCCATGGACCCAAGCAAAAAATAATGATAGGAAAGTAAAAACATCCTTTTGCTGAAATCGGGAACTGTTTTAATCAGGCTTGATCTTTGGGCTACATTGGCTTGATATTTGATGTATTTTGTGCTACTGAATTATTGAATGGGAAATCAGTCAGTTCACTGTTGCAGAATAAGAGTAGGTTCAGGTTGTATGACCGGTAACATGTCTCAATGATACCTTGTGAATCCTGTAATGGGGAGGTGTTCTCCCTGGCTCTTTGCAGTGCAGACAGTGTGGTACTGTGGGGACTGTCAGAGACCGTAGCAGGTTAGTGTTGGACATCTTGCAGATTGCAGTGCAGGAAATTAGATGATGTGCCACAGCACTAATGCACAGTCTGCAACTTAGTGCAGCAGACAGGACTCAGCGGCTCTAGCTTGGGTCCAAAACAAAGACAACACCCCCCCGCTCATTAAGCAGATTGGTATATTTCCTAACAGCCTAGTAGAAAATCGACATATACTCTAGTATTAGATGTAGATGGTTGTGTTGGGTAGATATTATTATCTAGGATCTACGGTATGATTTAGGCCTATCTATATGATACAGAGAGCTAATAGCTAGGCTATATCTGTACCGTAGCTGATTGTGAATGTGTGTTTGATACTTGGGTTGGGGGGGAGGCGATGTGTGGGCAGTGTTGAGCTGGCGAAGGAGGAGGAAGGGCAATAATGAAGGTCAGAGGAGAGCTGTGCCCTTGCTATGGACCAGAGCTGTATTATGAGACAGGAGCTCTTGCCTCTCGCTCTGCCCACTGCTGACGAGTCTGTAGACATCCCTCTCGCCCACTCACATCAGCTGATAGACTCAATCCGTGGCCAGTGGGTGCACTTAAAGTGCCTATGGGCAACTAGTGTGTGTGTGTGTGTGTGTGTGTGTGTGTGTGTGTGTGTGTGTGTGTGTGTGTGTGTGTGTGTGTGTGTGTGTGTGTGTGTGTGTGTGTGTGTGTGTGTGTGTGTGTGTGTGTGTGTGTGTGTGTGTGTGTGAGAGCATTATTAGGATTTAAGTGACAGCGTTTTGTATTTCATTTGTAGTATCTGACATGTACACATGCCTACGGTATGTTGACTGCAGATGGTAGCCCTACCAGACACAAAAGGAAAACAGCCTTTTGTGTATTCCTTATGGAATATTTTGAGGGGAATGGACCATGTTTTATTGTGGATCCAAATGAAGCAGGCTGCTGTATTGGTGACAGTGAATACCGGGTTGCTGGTGGTTGTGTTGGTTTTGTCTTCAAATACAGGTCTAACAGTGTGATTTGTTTGTGTTTGTGCAGACAGCAGTGAGGCACGCTGCAGGGAACTGCACAGTAAGTGCGAGGAGCTGGAGGCTCAGCTGAAGGTGAAGGAGGAGGAGAACACTGAGCTGCTGAGAGACCTGGAGCAGAAGAACGCCATGATCTCTGTCCTGGAGAACACCATCAAGGAGAGGGAGAAGAAGTACCTGGAGGAGCTGAAGATGAAGAGCCACAAGCTGGCTGTCCTGTCTGGGGAGCTAGAGCAGAGAGCCAGCACCATCGCCTACCTCACCTCTCAGCTCCACACCACCAAGAAAAAGCTCCTGGCAGGCAGTTCCTCCGAGGCCAGTCCCAACGTCAGCCCTGTGAGCTCCTACAAGCCCACCCCTCCCCCAGCTAAAGACCGGCAGCCTGGTCCTGAGACCCCTCACCGCCGCATGAAGAAGAGCCTGTCTCAGCCGCTGCACTCTGAGTTAACCGAGGTATACCGGCTGGGTTCTGATGGGAGGAGGATGGTCCTACGGGAGGCGGTGGATGCCATGCCTGACCCCACCCCCTTCCTGCAGGCATCTCGAGACACCCCTGATCTGCAGATGGTACGAGACCGGCCTGCCGTCATCCCCCCCATCGCCTGTGATCGCTCGTCCAGCCCCCGCCACAGCCCGGCACGGGCCCGCCAGCACCATGCACACGTGGGCGTTGCACACCGCACCCACCATTGCACCCCTCCCGTGGTGTCTCCTCAGCCAGAGCTGGAGATCCTGGCTGTGGACCAGGTCAATGGGGGCAAGGTGGTGAGGAAGCGCTCTGGGGCAGACAGAACAGTTTAACACCCTCATACACAAGAGCAAGAAGGAGCATCACCTACTGTATAAATCACCTGCTTTTATGCAACACTGCAATGAGCAAAGAAAGTAAAATGGAAAACAGACAAAAAAAGACCACCATGCCAAATGTTTTGTTTTGAAACACGTGACTTACACGTCCTGTCCTTTTTTTGCTTTCTCATCTCACTCTGTCATACATTGTGCACATAAACTTATCCGCCAAACATCTGCATTATTGCCTGCTTACCTGGTGAATCCATACACATATTATCATTGTTACTACCAGGGGTGAAAGTATATTTCACCAGTGCGGGACTACAGAAATGACACAGTAGTCTACTTTGCTGACACAGACAAACGGATCAATAAAAACAACTGTTGTCTGATCCATATAATTGGCCTATGAAAAGGGGAGACACAAATACAATATGACAACCATGTAACCTAGAGGAGGAAGTTATTGTCCCAAAAAACAAACAAAAGTGGCACTGACCCAATGACAGACACTGAATATGCGCACTGACCCAATGACAAAGACAGTGAATATGCACACTCTAGGGATATGGCCGATGTTCTCCGCTACTGCCAATATGATATGCTACTGTTCCCACAATTCGGTTAAGAATTTTGATAAGACAGATTGACAATATTTTCATTGTCATCTCTAAAGTAATAGCCAACAGTTTTTTTCACGATAGTACTTTTAATTATTGTGATATGCCTGGCTGGGTCTGTCCTTTTCAATGACAGTCACAACTCAACAATCATCAACATTATATATACACAGTTGAAGTCTAACGTTTACATACACCTTAGCCAAATACATTAAACTCAGTTTCACAATTCCTGACATTTAATCCTAGAAATTAAAAAAATCCCTGTCTTCGGTCAGTTAGGATGACCACTTTATTTTAAGAATGTGAAATGTCAGAATAGTTTATTTCAGATTTAATTTCTTTCACATTCCCAGTGGGTCAGAAGTTTACATACACTCAATTCGTATTTGGTAGCATTGCCTTTAAATTGTTTAACTTGGATCAAATGTTTCGGGTAGCCTTCCACAAGCTTCCCACAATAAGTTGGCCCATTCCTCCTGACAGAGCTGATGTAACTGAGTCAGGTTTGTAGGCCTCCTTGCTCGCACACACTTTTTCAGTTCTGCCCACAAATTGTCTCTAGGATTAAGTTCAGGGATTTGTGATGGCCACTCCAATACCTTGACATTGTTATCCTTATGCCACTTTGCCACAACTTTGGAAGTATGCTTGGGGTCATTGTCCATTTGGAAGACCAATTGAACTTCCTGACTGATGTCTTGATGTTGCTTCAATATATCCACATCATTTTCCAGCCTCATGATGCCATCTATTTTGCAAAGTGCACCAGTCCCTCCTGCAGCAAAGTACCAACACAACATGATGCTGCAACCCCCGTACTTCGCAGTTGGGATGTTGTTCTTCGGCTTGCAAGCAAACATAACAATGGTCATTCTGGCCAAACAGTTCTATTTTTGTTTCATCAGACCAGAGGACATTTCTCCAAAAAGTACGATCTTTGTCCCCATGTGCAGTTGCAAACTGTAGTCTTGCTTTTTTTATGGTGGTTTTGAAGCTGTGGCTTCTTCCCTGCTGAGTGGCCTTTCAGGTTATGTCGATACAGGACTCGTTTTACTGTGGATATAGATACTTTTGTACCTGTTTCCTCCAGCATCTTCATAAGATCCTTTGCTGTTGTTCTGGGATTGATTTGCACTTTTCGCAGCAAAGTATGTTCATCTCTAGGAGACAGAACGCGTCTCCTTGGTGAGCGGTATGACGGCTGTGTGGTTCCATGGTGTTTATACTTGCGTACTATTGTTTGTACAAATGAACGTGGTACCTTCAGGCATTTGGAAATTGCTCCCAAGGATGAACCAGCCTTTTCTGAGGTCTTGGCTGATTTCTTTTGATTTTCCCATGACAAGCAAAGAGGCACTGAGTTTGAAGGTAGGCCTTGAAATACATCCACAGGTACACCTCCAATTGACTCAAATTATGTCAATTAGCCTATCAGAAGCTTCTAAAGCCATGACATAATTTTCTGGAATTTTCCAAGCTGTTTAAAGACAGTCAACTTTGTATGTAAACTTCTGACCCACTGGAATTGTGATACAGTGAAATAATCTGTCCGTAAACAATTGTTGGAAAAATTTCTTGTCATGCACAAAGTGATGTCCTAACCGACTTGCCATATATATATATATATATATATATACACACACACAAAAGTATGTGGACACCACTTCAAATTAGTGGATTCTGCCATTTCAGACACACCCATTGCTGACAGGTATATAAAATCAGGCACAAAGCCAAAGGATCTCCATAGAGAAACATTGGCACTCGAATGGCCTTACTGAAGAGTTCAGTGACTTTCAATGTGGCACCGTCATAGGATGCCACCTTTCCAACAAGTTAGTCAAATTTCTAGAGCTGCCCTGGTCAACTGTGAGTGCTGTTATTGTGAAGTGGAAACGTCTAGTAGCAACAACGG
Source organism: Oncorhynchus gorbuscha (assembly GCF_021184085.1). Lineage (NCBI taxonomy): Eukaryota > Metazoa > Chordata > Actinopteri > Salmoniformes > Salmonidae > Oncorhynchus > Oncorhynchus gorbuscha. The sequence goes on from NC_060176.1 coordinate 60,291,309, forward strand.
CTCAGATCAGCCACACAAGTTCACAGAACGGTACTGAGGAGTGCTGCAGTGCATAAAAATCCTCTTCCCTAGGTTGCAACACTCACTACAGAGTTCCAAACTGCCTCTGGAAGCAACGTTAGAACTGTTCGTCGGGAGCTTCATTGAAATGCGTTTCCATGGCCAAGCAGCCACACACGAGCCTAAGATCACCATGCGCAATGCCAAGCATCGGCTGGAGTGGTGTAAAGCTCGCCGCCATTGGACTCTGGAGCAGTGGAAACGCGTTCTCAAGAGTGATGAATCACGCTTCACCATCTGGCATGTCCGACAGACTAATCTGGCAGATGCCAGGAGTATGCTACCTGTCCCAATGCATAGTGCCAACTGTAAAGTTTGGTGGAGGAGGAATAATGGTCCGGGGCTGTTTTTCATGGTTCGGGTTAGGCCCCTCAGTTCTCGTGAAGGGGAACATTAACACTACAGCATACAATGACATTGTAGACGATTCTGTGCTTCCAACTTTGTGGCTACAGGTTGGGGAAGGCCATTTCCAGTTTCAGCATGACAATGCCCCCATGCACTAAGCGAAATCCATACAGAAAGGGTTTGTTGAGATCGGTGTGACAGAACTTGACTGGCCTGTATAAAGCCCTGACCTCATCCCCATCGAACACCTTTGGGATGAAGCCCAACATCAGTGCCCGACCTCACTAATGCTCTTGTGGGTGAATGTTCCAACATCAAGTGGAAAGCTTTCCCAGAAGAGTGGAGGCTGTTATAGCAGCAAAGGGGGGACCAACTCCAAATAATGCCAATGATTTTGGAATGAGATGTTTGATATGTAAGTGTCCACATATGTTGTGTATTTGATATTTGCTGCGTGCGCTGCCCAAATTGCGGGCACTTCCGACTGTAGCCTAGGCGATTTTTTTTTTTTTTAAAGAAGCTAATGATCCTCTATTGCCAAGTCATGCTTTTTGTTGTAGTAGACGGTTTTGAATTATTTATTTAAGTATAGACAGGAAGCTAATTAGGATATATCATTTTGGCAATTCAATGTACTTTAGGGAAAGCTTCCCCTTCCCCTTATGTTTTTAATGTGGAATAAACAACAGCAGTCATTGTGTTTTCATCTGATTGTCAATCAGTCACTCAACAAAGGCGCTCCTGTAGGCTACTCGCGGACATTCGTCCACTCACAAAATAATTTCAACATCCAAACCCCAACAGTGCACTGTGCACCCACAATTTGATGAATGGAAAGAGACATCTGTTACAAACCCCCTACGTGTATTGTAATGACATTCTACGATTGTCATTAGGCCTAGATTTGTGGTATGAATTGATTAATCAACTGCGAGCCTTGGGTTTCGGCCACTCAACCTTGCCTTGTCCACGAGTGTTTCTGCCACTCAGCTCCCCGCCTTGACAAAATGTAAGTGTTCTCCTCAAACCACAACGCAATTTAGCCAGGACGCTGTATGGGACAGATACCCCTTACTTTCACCCCTGGTTACTACTACAGTTAAGTTATCCATCCATACTTCATCTGGTCAGCAATATTGTCCAGTCATGTCAACAAGCTACTGTATATAAAAGTACATGCTATAGAAGTTAACTAATACTCCCTGAATGTTTTTCATCTTATTGTGAAGTCATGTCACTATATGGACAAACAGGAAAGAGTCACACAAATGAATTGGTAATTGGAAAGTTCTTTATGCGGTTTAAGAATTGGTCAAATTGGGCGGTGTACAGTATGTGTTCTTTATGTGGAAGCAAGAGTGAGGTGTGTGTGTGTCATGTATGTGACACAAATGGAAATGTCATAGCTTTCACTAAGACATTGTAGACACGCAACTTTGTGATATCTGTACATATGTCATGGATTTATTTATTGGTTGGTTGTTTTACTTTTAATATAGAAAAAAATGCATCAAGTACCAAAATAATGGCATTATATAATCACTTATTGTCATTCTCACATCACACTTGTCCTTGAATACTATATATATGACAATATAATAAAGTGGTCCTTTTTCTCACTAATGTGGTGTGTGTTGGAAAGAATCTAACCTCTGTCCAAAGCTTTCACCACGTCCACCAAGCATGGGAGCCGAGTCTATGAAGAATCTGAAGCAGAAACTGCTTGAAGTTTCAGGCTTCCAGTGGACATACAGTAGGATGAGAAACATGCAGTGGCAATTTAAGCATGTACATCTTGGTGGGGCAAACTTAATATTTTTAGATGCATGCCAGCAAAGTCACTACACAACACTAAACAATACATTAATTGCACTATAATGGTGACAATCGGTGCCCACAAACTGTTAGGGTCTACATAAAGCAGTCCCAACAGCAGAGCTTTCTTTTCAGCACCATGTGAATTAATCCTTACCCCTGCTACACCTGGCTATCAGCAGAGCCTCGTCTGGAAGCGAAACATTTAATTCAGCCTCATTAATTGACTTTTAAAAACACATACTACCGTTCAAACGTTTGGGGTCACTTAGAAATGTCCTTGTTTTCCATGAAAACATACATGAAATGAGTTGCAAAATGAATAGGAAATGTAGTCAAGATGTTGACAGGGTTATAAATAATGATTTTTAATTGAAATAATAATTGTGTCCTTCAAACTTTGCTTTCATCAAATCATCCTCAATTTGCAGCAATTACAGCCTTGTGGACCTTTGGCATTCTAGTTATCAATTTGTAGAGGTAATCTGAAGAGATTTCAGCCAATGCTTCCTGAAGCACCTCCCACAGTTGGTTTATTTGAAAACACACAGTAATGGGGGAGCAGGAAAAGGGGCTGAGCTGGACCCAAGGAAAGAAATAGTAAGTATCCAAAAACACCCCTAAGCTAGACTAGCCTACTTCACCAACAGCTAACTAACTAACCAAAAATACAGTGGGTGGTCCGCCCAGTTCTAACTAGTGTTTTTATACAAAGTATTCCGACAGGTAATGTATGCCCATGGGCGCCTTATCCTGGTACCCCCTTTTCCCACCGTCAAACAAACACCATAACAAAACCAATACTCACAGGTGGGGACAAAGTGACATGTAGTTGCAAAAACCAAACAAGAGATCTACAGACAGATGGCATTGACAGAGAGATTGAGCTCCAGAGGAAACAACTGAATGGGTTTTTAAACCAAGGGAAAGGGGATGTGATTGGGTAATGGAAAAAGGAGATGTGTCTTCTGATTAGCGACTGATTGGGGAATGATGAATGCCACCTGTGAGGGGAGAGGGAGAGAAAAGAAATAAACACACAGGTTACCTCTATCCGTAACATTAGAGATGAGTTTCAGAAGAAAGATCTTTCTGTCCATTTTGAGCCTGTAATTGAACCCACAAATGCTGATGCTCCAGATACTCAACTAGTCTCAAGAAGGCCAGTGTTATTGCTTCTTTAATCAGTACAACAGTTTTCAGCTGTGCTAACATAGTTGCAAAAGGGTTTTCTAATGATCAATTAGCCTTTTAAAATGGTAAACTTGGATTAGCTAACACAACGTGCCATTCAAACACAAGAGTGAAGGTTGCTGATAATAGGCCTCTGTAAGCCTATGTAGATATTCCATTTAAAATCTGCAATTTCCAGCTACAATAGTCATTTACAACATTAACAATGTCTACACTGTATTTCTGATCAACTTGAGGTTATTTTAATGGACAAAATGTGCTTTTCTTTCAAAAACACGGACATTTCTAATTGACCACAAACTTTTGTACTGTATAGCTGATATGGCTGACTTGCTTAAACAAATGATGTTTCTACTGACAATTGAGATGTGAAAACTATGGCATAAGGGGTAGAAGAGCGGATAAGAGGCAATCCGTAGTTTCGATTAAGACATTAATGAGCGAGCTAGGACGGACGTAGTCAATATAAATATTTGTTCAGCACTTGAAATGTACAGTGATAGAATTCAGAACATGGGCCGTTCTTATAGTATTCTCCCTGTACACCAAGTCAGAACTAAATAAAAACGGAGCACAGAAAAACGGAACCGACATTTGGCGAGCTTGCCAGGAGGGAGTGAGTGCAACGCTACTGGACGGAACCTGAACCCCCTTCTCTGATCACCAAATTGTAAGCTAAGCAGACACCTGTTATATCGAAATCTGTAATTTATAAGATGTGGATGTTCAGTGTTTTGCTGGTATGTAAAACCGCCGCCTCCCTCTTGTAATTGTAAAAACAAAGCAACCTAAAATGTGCCTGTATAAGTCAATGAATGTGTGGTAATTGTTGTATGTCAATGTGTGTTATATATGTCATATGTATTAAGAAGAGTAGCTCGCCTTCTAGCGTGTTGGGGGTGCTGGGGTAACTTCCAGAAGGGTACTCAAGAGTAGTTAGGATCAGAAGCTTTATCTAGCGTGAAAGTTCTGAAACAGGCGACAACCTATGGGGCACCTGGAAGATAGGAATAATATGCTGTCTGTCCTGATGTGTTTGGTGTGAGTGAAATGTGCAGTGGGTGCGGAGATGAACGAATCGAGAATTGGTTATTTTTGATAAGGAGGAGCATGAGGAACAGTGTATAGATAAAGGTATTAAATTGGAATAGTATAAGAAAGGGATTTTTGGAAGTGAAGACAGCAGGAAGGAGTTCTGACATTGTATAAGAAGAGGCAGGTTTGATAAAGATAATTCCTATAGGACGTGTATTACCCTACACCCCAAGGAACTAGTAATACCCTCAACATATGTTGTATTAGTTGACATACAACCTATAATTACTTGTAGGAGGAGAGATAAGAAGCCTTTTAAGTGGAATTGGTGAAGATAGGAGGTTGTGTTTTATGGGCATGTGAGAAGAGTGGATGAAATAGAGTTCAAACTGATACAATACTATTGATATTATTTTCAAGTTAGATAATAGGTAGGAAAGGCTAACATAGGGCACCTACATCATTATCATTACACGGCTGACTGTCAAATAAAACCAAACAGATGCTCACCATGTCTGCAAAGGCCTGTAAAGATTTTTTTATTAGGTAATGGCCAATGGTGGAATAAGAAGTTAGGAGTAGGACGGAAGTTATTTGAATAACAGGTTGAACATATTTGTTAGTGACACTTTCCTACCATAGGATAGTATAGGAGAGGTACAACCCTACAACCCCTAATATACCAGTCAAATTATTACAAGGAAGTGGTGGTCTGTAGAGATTTTCATAGCAAATTTCTTTGTGCCGGTATCACCAGGGGGAACTGGTGAATGAAATATTACTGATACTCTACCCTTAGGAATTGAAGTCTAGCATGTGGTTGTCTATGTGAGGCCTGTGTGTGAAATATATTTAAGTTTAGGAGAACCATGTACTATTTACCATAGCCTGGAGTAAGTGAGAGTAGAATTAGGATTTCAGTGTCACCCACTGTTGTTTAACACACACTGAAAGGAGATAGAGAATAATTCATATAGGCATATTCCTACATATTTACACCCACTTTAGAATAACCCTATAGAAATTGGAAAACACATTACACGCAGACTATCTAAATAAAAAGCCAGAGCACCATGGCACAGTCAAACCAGAATGAGGAGATGGGAGCAATGAAGCCTGTTACGCCTGTTGAATATATGCAAAAGAAGTTTCCTGTTGTGGGATTTACATTTCCTTTTAAGAAACGGCATGTTTGGACAGAGATGGTATGAGAACATAGATATCCAATGGCTGGTTCATTCAACAAGACTAGGTTGGATTTAGTCCAGGAGGTATTTCAGACAAGGAGAAGGGGATGAAGAGAAGTGCCCTTGTATCAGAAACGGTGATGGGAATGATGGTGCTGGAAGAAAAAGGAGGCACAGTTCCTGGAGGGAGTTTCCCTCGCCACCGCAACTCACTCCACAAAAAGGGACAGACTGGAAGACCCTAGACATCTGCTCAAGTTGTTTCTACAGGCTCATCATAACCACAGCCTGCAGCTTCCACACATTCACATCAGTCACACCTGTGAACCTGGTGCCTGCAGGGTATGTGCTTTTCACCACTCAACATTATGGTGACCCATAAACATGGACTGGAAGAGGAGGTAGGCCCGCCAGAGCACTTTGTGAATGGAACAACCCTCAATGCTGAACCTGTGGGCAGTTGGGGCATGTGAGTTCGCAGTGGGGAAAATGGAAGAGGTTACAACAGGGCCAGAAGAAACTTTGGGCCTGGTAGAGGAAGAGGAAACTCAGCCACAGCTGGAAATGTTCCCCGGGGCCACTTATGCCCTATGGACAAGGAGGACAAGTTCATGACAGAGGACAGCCATGGCCAACGGGAAATCACAACACCAACAGTTCTTATTTCCCTCAGAATCAACAATGAAGGCACCCGACTCCCCTGCTTCAGTATGAATTCAGTGATGGAAGAGAAGAGCCAATGGTTACTCTGAATGTTAAGGACATGACCTACCATTTCTAATAAGACACTAGAGTTCACTGTTCCTGTTAAGACAACCCTGGACAAGTTGTTTGGGCTTCTCTGAGCAAATCATCAGTAATAATAACAGGGACATCGGGACAGCCTAGGAATGTGTACTGGACAAATAATTGTTTGATGAACCTCTGCTTGACATGGTGCTGTTTGTTGATGGCTCTGCTTATATAGATCAAAGCACAGGGAAGAAACATGTAGGATTAGCTGTAGTAGATGTGGAAGGTGATATTATACGGCCCCTACCAGACCATTTATCCACGCAACAGGCATATTTATTAGCTCTGACAACATCTTGTGAATTGGGGAAGGGAAGGCCCTTACTTGCTAGTGGGGTTTAGAGAGCAAGAGGGTTTACTAATTCCACAGGCACACCTATTTAAAAACAGACCTTATGTTGAACAGTTGATTGAAGCTATGTGAAAACACATTGGCTGCTGTTAAGGTTGAGGCACACACAGGTTGCTGTGATTGTGCTAGAATTGATAACAGCATAGCTGATGAGGTGGCCAAGATGGCTGCTTCCCGTTGTCACACACATGCATTTTATTTTTTGTCGTTTGTGTCAACTGAAACTACTGATCTTGAGAAACGGCAGCAGGCTGATATTCTCAGTCACCAAGTGTGGAGGGAGAGAGGGTGTGCTCTCTGTCCTAGGTCTGGCTTAAGGCTACATCTTTTGTCTGGCATGCCCTGTTTACCATCAACCATGATCTTTAATATATGCCGATTGGCTCATGGATTGAGCCATTCATCAAAGGGGGGATATGAGGAGGAGAATATTTCGGCCCAATGGCTTTGACAAAATTTGAATCAGCACGTTAAAAATATACATGTTGAACTGTTCATTTATCGTTGCGCGACATGTTTGTTATATAAAGTAGACAAGGGAACTCCACTGCAACCAGGGAAGTTCCCCACTCCAAAATGGTAGAGCAAAAAGAAAGAAAGTGTAACATTCCTCCTCCTCTTCTGAGGACCAATGCGCAGCGTGGTAAGTGTCCATTATGTTTAATACGAAAAACAACAGAACACAAGAACAAAATAACGTGCATCAACGAAAACCGAAACAGTACAGTGTGGCAACAAACACTCACACGGAAACAAACACCCACAACTCAAAAGTGAAACCCAGGCTACCTAAGTATGATTCTCAATCAGAGACAACTAACGAAACCTGCCTCTGATTGAGAACCATACTAGGCCGAACACAAAAACCAACATAGAAAAACAAACAGACTGCCCACCCCAACTCACATCCTGACCATAATAAATAAAGACAAAACAAAGGAAATAAAGGTCAGAACGTGACAGAAAGAGAAACTGCCTGGTGATAATTGACAGGTTCACCAGGTGGGTGGAAACATTTTCCACCACCAACTGCATTGCGCGAACAGTTGCAAAATGGCTAGTTAGGGAAATTATACACAGGTTCGGAGTGCCTGAGGTATGTCTGCAGACAATGGGACCCATCTCATAGGCGATGTGGTTGCCCAAGTGGACAAAATTATGGGTGTTGACCAGAAGTTTGTGTCCATCGATCACCCGTGGAGTAACAGGATTACAGAGAGGGCTAATTAAATGATCAAAGGGGGGCTTGCAAAAGCCTGCCATTCCACAAAAATGCGCTGGGTGGAATGCTTGCCCCTTGTCCTCGTGAAAATGTGCAGCAGCCTTAACAAAGGTATTGGGTGTACACCTTATGAAATGTTAACAAGACGACAAATGAACACCCCAGGGGTGAGACCTATGACTGACCGACAGATAGACATAACTAAGACATGGTGTGACCATTTTGAGTACATGAAAGAACTAACTTCTGTTGTAAGTTTTCTCCACGCTCACGCTAGGAAAGCAGCAGAACCAATCCAAGAGATCCGGATGGCACCATCTCTCCCATCCCAGGCTTCTCCCAGGTTGGCAACCATCCTGCTTTAGAACACAGAGGAGGAAAGAGGCTGAGATCCACCGATGAGGAGGGGCCAGAGGAGAAACATGGGAGACCACAGTCAGAGGGCCGAGACCAAAGGCCAGAAGAACCAACAGAGGGTTCTGCCACAGAACCTAAAGAGTCATCAGATGTCGAGGACACCATCATACACACACACTATGGTAATCAAGAAAGTCGCAACCATGGAAACACACATGCAGGGTATTTATTGCTCTCCAAATCCTACTCGTTCCCTTTGTGGATGGGGATGTGGAGAATAATGAATGGTTGAAGGCAGTGACATATATGTAGGATTACAGGGAAAGGGGAACACATCTGGCACACAGGTAATGATTTTCCATAAACCCACCTCAAAAGCCTTTCCTTGGGGAACCCAGGCAGTACCAACTGGAAAGAATGATTTTATGCAAAGGACATTACCAGGGTCCGACAAAGAAAAAGCAATTATACTATTCTGATGTTGGTCACTAGGGGGATGGAAGCAGCATAGGAAGGTGGATTATCCAATAGCACAACAGGTAATAGTTCAGATGCAGTGAAATAATTTAAGGAGTGTGGATCCATTGAGATTGAATGGCCAAGGTGGACAAAGGTTCCTAGCGCACAAGGTAATGGCTAAATGTCCTCTAGTCTGATGAAACAAAAATAGAATGTTTGGCCATAATGGCCATCGTTATGTTTGGAGGAAAGAATGGGAGGCTTGCAAGCCGAAGAACACAATCCCAACCGTGAAGCATGGGGGTGGCAGCATCATGTTGTGGGGGTGCTTTGCTGCAGGAGGGGCTGGTGCACAAAAAAGATGGCACCATAAGGATGGAAAATTATGTGGATATATTGAAGCGACATCAGTCAGGAAGTTAAAGCTTGGTCGCAAATGGGTCTTCCAAATGGACAATGACCCCAAGCATACTTCCAAAGTTGTGGCAAAATGGCTTAAGGACAACAAAGTCAAGGTATTGGAGTGGCCATCACAAAGCCCTGACCTCAATCATATAGAAAATTTGTGGGCAGAACTGAAAAAGCGAGCAAGGAGGCCTACAAACCTGACTCAGTTACACCAGCTCTGTCAGGAGGAATGGGCCAAAATTCACCCAACTTATTGTGGGAAGCTTGTGGAAGGCTACCCGAAACGTTTGACCAAACGTAAAAAATTTAAAGACAATGCTTCCAAAATACGAATTGGGTGTATGTAAACTTCTGACCCACTGGGAATGTGATGAAAGAAATAAAAGCTGAAATAAATCATTGTAGATTTTGCGTGTAGTGTCCCCGCAGTGAAGTAGTGTCACTGCACAACTAGAGATCATGGCGATTTTCAAACACGGGGCAACTAGAGAACATTACCAACCCCTACGCTCAGTATTTTCCGTTGACTGCTCCACCACCACAGAAAGCACTGAGCTAGGCTGAAACATCTGCATTTTGGAACTGCCTTATTTGGGAAAAAGCAAAAACGAGACCTTGTTTGTATGCGACTTCATTCACTTTTTTTTTTCTTACATTGTTTTCAAACTGATATGTGATACATATTAATGTCAAAATAACATGCAAAACAGGAAAAATAATCATGTTTATTTTTTATATTTTTTATTTTAGCTAAACAGGTGGGGCTCAAAACAGGTGGGGCTCTGAATGATGTGTTGCCACAGGAAACAGGTAATTCATTACACAGTGTGTTTTTGCAACTATTGTAACACTGGGTGTGTGTAAAATTAGACGAACACTATCACACTGCCATGATACTGTTACAACACAAGTACTATGTTTTAAAGTAGATCTTTTACAAATCATGTAGGTTTGGTCAAAGGCAAAATGGCAAGACGGCATCTTTTATTGGTAATAAAGTGTGGGACAGCTTCTTTCTGTGTATAAATGAAAACTCATAATGTTCAGTTATGATTATTGGCTAACCATTAAGACCTTGGTTTATCCCATGGGAGACCTAGATTCAGATCCCGACCGTGACTATGGTGCCCAACTGTGGAACGTTCTCTTGGGGGGAGGAGGTTGGGTCAAAGGGAGGTGAATGTAGCAGATGTTGAGTCGGGCTCATGACCTCGTGATATAGCCCTGCTTGCAACTTCAAAATCAGTGTCACCCAGTGGGAATTTCCTATTGGGCTAACGGTTAAGACTCACGGTTTCTACCGTTGGGGACCTGGGTTCAGATCCCACCTTTGACATCTGCATGCATTCTCAGTTACTTCTCATTCTCATTCCCTCTCTCCAGGAGTCTGCTCTACATCCAGCAGAGGTCCTCCTCTCAGAAACACAAGTAACCTGGTGTATGTGTGAAGCAGAGAACGAGTGTCCTCTAGTGGCAAGAGATGTAATAAATAAACAACCATCTCTAAGTATATATATATATATATATATGCAATTCAAATACAATTTCTGTGCAGATACAAGTCTACTTGCGTGATTTGGTGATCCATGCTTATGTGATGAGAACCTTGCCTGAGACCTGAAGATGTGTTAGACAGTCTAGTTTCAAGCTGGGGTGGACTGGTTGTCTGGCATTTTGGGCAAATGCCAAATGGGTGGTCCATTTTTAGCCCAGTGGGCCTGTCTAACTATGTTTTATGCAAAATGATAATTATCTGGCTAATAATAATGGGGGCCTTAAGGAAAATAATGGGCCAATGTGTTAGAAATGCCATCGCCGATTTTTGGTCTCAGTCCACCCCTGGTTTAAAGTCTCCAGCAAGGGTAGTCATATGGAACAGACTGCATTAAAACTGTGTTAGACTGTTGAGATAAAGCCTAGGCATTGGTCCTGTGACTTGGATGGGTCTCTTCAAGGACGAGGTCAAAGGGGGGTGAAGTGTACCGCAGGTGGTTCGGTGACCTCGCTCGTGTGAAGAGTGTCTTGACTGAGACTTTAAAAATAGCATTGTCTGGTTTATAGGAGACCTGGGTTAGAACACCGTCAGTCAAGCTAACATGTCTTCATATCTCAGCCAAGGTTGCTCATCATATAGCCTCGCAAGCGGCCAGATCCCGCGAGCTTACATGAATGGTTCATTACACGTGGTAATCAGTCTGGTAATTACGAGGTTGCTCATCATATAGCCTCGCAGATCCCGCGGCCAGATCCCGCAGTCTGGTAGCCTCGCAATGGTTCATTACATGAATGGTTCATTACGACGTGGTAATCAGTCTGGTAATTACGAGGCTCATCATTAGCCTCGCAAGCAGCCAGATCCCGCTCATCATATAGCCATCATATAGCAAGCGGCCAGATCCCGCGAGCTTACATGAATGGTTCATTACACGTGGTAATCAGTCTGGTAATTACGAATGGTTGCTCATCATATAGCCTCGCAAGCGGCCAGATCCCGCGAGCTTACATGAATGGTTCATTACACGTGGTAATCAGTCTGGTAATTACGAGGTTGCTCATCATATAGCTCATCATATGAATGGTTCATTACACGTGGTAATCAGTCTGGTAATTACGAGGTTGCTCATCATATAGCCTCGCCAGAGATCCCGCCAGCTTACATGAATCAGGTTCATTACACGTGGTAATCAGTCTCTGGTAATTACTCATCATATAGAGGTTGCTCATCATCTGGTATAGCTCATCATATAGCAAGATCGGCCAGATCCACGTGGTAATCAGTCTGGTAGCTTACATGAATGGTTCATTACACGTGGTAATCAGTCTGGTAATTACGAGGTTGCTCATCATATAGCCTCGCAAGCGGCCAGATCCCGCGAGCTTACATGAATGGTTCATTACACGTGGTAATCAGTCTGGTAATTACGAGGTTGCTCATCATATAGCCTCGCAAGCGGCCAGATCCCGCGAGCTTACATGAATGGTTCATTACACGTGGTAATCAGTCTGGTAATTACGAGGTTGCTCATCATATAGCCTACATGAATGGTTCATTACACGTGGTAATCAGTCTGGTAATTACGAGGTTGCTCATCATATAGCCTCATATAGCCTCGCGCAAGCGGCCAGATCCCGCTCATCATATAGAGCTTACATGAATGGTTCATTACACGTGGTAATCAGTCTGGTAATTACGAGGTTGCTCATCATATAGCCTCCCGCAAGCGGCCAGATCCCTGCCAGCTTACATGAATGGTTCATTACACGTGGTAATCAGTCTGGTAATTACGAGGTTGCTCATCATATAGCCTCATTACACGTGGTAATCAGTCTGGTAGCTCATCATATAGCCTCGCCAGATCCCGCGAGCTTACATGAATGGTTCATTACACGTGGTAATCAGTCTGGTAATTACGAGGTTGCTCATCATATAGCCTCGCAAGCGGCCAGATCCCGCGAGCTTACATGAATGGTTCATTACACGTGGTAATCAGTCTGGTAATTACGAGGTTGCTCATCATATATTACACGCAGTCTGGTAATTACGAGGTTGCTCATCATATAGCGGCCAGATCCCGCGAGCTTACATGAATGGTTCATTACACGTGGTAATCAGTCTGGTAATTACGAGGTTGCTCATCATATAGCCTGAATGGTTCATTACACGTGGTAATCAGTCTGGCGGCTCAGATCCCGCCAGCTTACATGAATGGTTCATTACACGTGGTAATCAGTCTGGTAATTACGAGGTTGCTCATCATATAGCCTCGCAAGCGGCCAGATCCCGCCAGCTTACATGAATGGTTCATTACACGTGGTAATCAGTCTGGTAATTACGAGGTTACTCATCACATGGATGGACCACCAAACCAGCTATATTGCGCTCTCATTAAATGAGGTGCACAGATCCTTATGCTTGTGTATTGTTGTGCATTAGGTCTGATTTCGAAAACCCAGTCAGTTATATTGGTGCCATGATCTCGGAGTATGAAGTCAAAGGGGGGGTGAAATGCAACCCAGGTGGTTCGATGAACCTTGCTGGAGACTTGAAGACTTGTGTTAGCTTCTTGAACTAATTCCTATGGGCTTTATCTAAGTGCGCTAACATTGTCTTGTGACAGGCAGGAGACCTGGTTCGAACCCAGTCAGTAACAAGAGTAAGATTAAAAAGGGGAACAGAAGGCACATCCATGCTCCAGAGAGTCTTAGCTTTCAGGAATGGGGTCATAATGGCTTTTAGCCAAAGCGACTCAAACACTGGAGACAAATTCATAGAAAGAAAATAAATTGAGCATGCCACATTGGTATCAGAAACGACAAGAATATTCTATTTACCACAGAGAGCGTTTTATTCTATATGTTCTCCTCTACCTTTTCTACCTGGAAAAGTACCAGGATGTTGTCTTTGGTTTTGAATCTGAATAAAGAGCACTGAATTTGGAAACTGAATCGGAATGTTCTGAGAAGTTGATTAAATTAAACTTTGATTAACTTTAAATTATGAGTTGTAAACTTCATACACAGACAATGCAATATCTACCATATTGAAACTGAATATATGAATATTGAATTTGAATATTCAATCAAATGTAAATTTGATTTGCATTCAATTCAGTTTCAAATCATAAAAGTTCAATTTATGAATTCAATGTTTAAATTTGTGAATTAAACATTCTAAAATGTTATATTGAAAATTCAATATCCTCATACAATTTATAAATATCAAATACCATTTCTGTTGGCACTGAAATCGCTCCATATGTGGTTCTAGGGCTAAAGGTATCTCAAAGCAATATTTTCCAGACTAGTACCAAAAGCAACATATCGACCAAAAACCCTTCACATAGGTGTGGTCTGCCACATAAATGCATATAAATCAATCAAGGATATTCGTATTGTAACACAATTTGGTTACAAGACTCAACATAGACAGGTTGGTTGTTTAGCAACAAAACTGAGGCGTGTGGAACTAAGAGGCAAAACAGACATGGTTGACTTAGATTGTTGACAGCATGGAAACTATATTTAGTCTCCAATGTTTATTAGCATTGACATGAAATCAGTCAAAACACCTTAAAACAAGACATGGTATCAATAACAAGATGAAACTAACTACTTACGTTTCAACACATGGCAGTTTCTTTTCATTTTTATTTTATTTTATTTTACCTTTATTTAACCAGGTAGGCAAGTTGAGAACAAGTTCTCATTTACAATTGCGACCTGGCCAAGATAAAGCAAAGCAGTTCGACAGATACAACGACACAGAGTTACACATGGAGTAAAACAAACATACAGTCAATAATACAGTATAAACAAGTCTATATACGATGTGAGCAAATGAGGTGAGAAGGGAGGTAAAGGCAAAAAAAGGCCATGGTGGCAAAGTAAATACAATATAGCAAGTAAAACACTGGAATGGTAGATTTGCAATGGAAGAATGTGCAAAGTAGAAATAAAAATAATGGGGTGCAAAGGAGCAAAATAAATAAATTAATTAAATACAGTAGGGAAAGAGGTAGTTGTTTGGGCTAAATTATAGGTCGGCTATGTACAGGTGCAGTAATCTGTGAGCTGCTCTGACAGTTGGTGCTTAACGCTAGTGAGGGAGATAAGTGTCTCCAGTTTCAGAGATTTTTGTAGTTCGTTCCAGTCATTGGCAGCAGAGAACTGGAAGGACGCCCAATTTTTCAGTTTTTGATTTGTTTAAAAAGTTTGAAATATCCAATAAATGTTGTTCCACTTCATGATTGTGTCCCACTTGTTGTTGATTCATCACAAAAAAATACAGTTTTATATCCTTATGTTTGAAGCCTGAAATGTGGCAAAAGGTCGCAAAGTTCAAGGGGGCCGAATACTTTCGCAAGGCACTGTATATACACTTTTGTACCTGTTTCCTCCAGCATCTTCACAGGGCCCTTTGCTGTTGTTCTGGGATTGATTTGCACTTTTCGCACCAAAGTACGTTCATCTCTAGGAGACAGGACGCGTGTCCTTCCTGAGCAGTATGATGGCTGCGTAATCCCATGGTGTTTATACTTGCGTACTATTGTTTGTACAGATGAATGTGGTACCTTCAGGCATTTGGAAATTGCTCCCAATGATAAACCAGACTTGTGGAGGTCTACAATTGTTTTTCTGAGGTCTTGGCTGATTTCTTTTGATTTTCCCATGATAAGCAAAAAGGCACTGAGTTTGAAGGTAGGTCTTGAAATACATCCACAGGTACACCTCTAATTGACTCAAATTATGTCAATTACCCTATCAGAAGCTTCTAAAGCCATGACATTATTTTCTGGAATTTTCCAAGCAGTTTAAAGGCACAGTCAACTTAGTGTATGTAAACTGGAATTGTGATACAGTGAATTAAGTGATATAATCTGTCTGTAAACAATTGTTGAAAAAATTCATTAATTATTAACCGACTTGCCAAAACTATAGTTAGTTAGTTAACAAGAAATGTGTGGAGTGGTTGAAAAACGAGTTTTAATGACTCCAACCTAAGTGTATGTAAACTTCCAACTTCAACTGTACCTCAAATACCTCAATTCAGTATTTTATTGTCCCCCACGATGAAATTGGGAATGGACTGTGAATCTGTCAGTACGTTCGTCACACGCGATATCTCAGACAGTACGGGCCCGATTTTTGATGAAAACTGGGTGAATTACGCATCTTGTTATAGTGATCTGGCATTTGCAAAATTACACTGATTGGGCCAAGGTGGGAGCTAATAGTAATTACCTAAAATATCATTAGTGGAGGATGACGACATGTTTACTGTTTGCATTATTTATGTTACAAAAGAAAAGGGCTGGCTCATCTATTAGATCTACTGCATTTTCTATGTATTATTTATAGGCAGAGAAGGGACTCATATTGTATCATAGGTTGAAAGATGCGGAGAGACAGCTTATGGGATGAATACAATTGTGGGCATAATTGCATTTCTTACCTATAGCCTACATTTCCATATCTAGACAGAAGATGGCACTATACTATTAGTACAGACTGTCAACGCCAAATATTTATATCAAAAGACTAAAGCATACAGGGATAGAACAAATAGGCGTAGTGATTGAGGAGATACAGGCAGAGCAGGGCTTGAACCATGTAACTATGGAGTTACAGAACAAGTACAGGACTACCTCCTGACATAGAGGTCCAGACCTCTTAGTGCAGACTGTAGTAGGTTACACTATATATATATATATATATACTGCTCAAAAAAATAAAAGGAACACTTAAACAACACAATGTAACATTTGGTATTTGCCAGAGAACACCAAGATTGGTGCCCTGTGCTCCTCACAGATGAAAGCAGGTTCACCCTAAGCACATGTGACAGATGTGACAGAGTCTGGAGACGCCGTGGAGAACGTTCTGCTGCCTGCAACATCCTCCAGCATGACCGGTTTGGCGGTGGGTCAGTCATGGTGTGGGGTGGCATTTCTTTGGGGGGCCGCACAGCCCTCCATGTGCTCGCCAGAGGTAGCCTGACTGCCATTAGGTACAGAGATTAGATCCTCAGACCCCTTGTGAGACCATATGCTGGTGTGGTTGGCCCTGGGTTCCTCCGAATGAAAGACAATGCTAGACCTCATGTGGCTGGAATGTGTCAGCAGTTCCTGCAAGAGGAAGGCATTGATGCTATGGACTGGCCCGCCCGTTCCCCAGACCTGAATCCAATTGAGCACATCTGGGACATCATCATCATCATCTCCATCCACCAACGCCACGTTGCACCACACTGTCCAGGAGTTGGCGGATGCTTTAGTCCAGGTCTGGGAGGAGATCCCTCAGTAGACCATCCGCCACCTCATCAGGAGCATGCCCAGGCGTTGTAGGGAGGTCATACAGGCACGTGGAGGCCACACACACTACGGAGCCTCATTTTGACTTGTTTTAAGGACATTACATCAAAGTTGAATCAGCCTGTAGTGTGGTTTTCCACTTTAATTTTGAGTGTGAGTCCAAATCCAGACCTCCATGGGTTGATAAATTTGATTGATAATTGATAATTTGTGTGATTTCCATTGATAATTTGTGTGATTTTGTTGTCAGCACATTCAACTATGTAAAGAAAAAAGTATTTAATAAGAATATTTAATTCATTCAGATCTAGGATGTGTTATTTTAGTGTTCCCTTTATTTTTTTGAGCAGTATATATATATAAGAGAGAGAGAGAGAGAGAATGGAAGGCAACTTTACCACAAGTGCTGATCTAGGATCAGGTCCCCTCCTGTACCTATTGCCTAACCTTATTAAGTATGACCTTAAAGGCAAAACTGATCCTATTTCAGCACTCTGGGACACAGTCAAATCTCTACAAGTACATAGGGCTCAATTTGGGATTTGTCCTAGACCAAGTCCCTCACACTGCACTATACAAATTCACTCACGTGTACACACCTCTCTGGTGGCCCCATCCCACCAATGTAGCAATCTTTGCAAACGGCTGCTTCAATAAGTATTGAGGGGAGGTCGTAACAGGCTTACCTAGACACGGTTCGCTACACTATAATAATGTCAAATTCATAACTCAAGTCATACGTGGAAGTATCCGCTGCCGCGAGACTGGTCTTTCTGTTAGGCCTATCTCTCTATAGCCTATATCCTATCTTGTCTCTTGTGTCGCTTCCCACAACGATGCTACTGAGGGTTGTGGAGCAACAGTCCAGTGTGCTGTTATGTGCACACCATGTAGGCTTTTCTCCCATTGTCGGCTTGGGTCTACCGTATATAGCCTAATGAAATTCACCGGAAGCCCTCAGATCAAAGCGTTGAAGATGACCCATTTCATGCAATGATTTTAAAAATGTGTTGAATAAATAGGCTTATATAGTTGATTTAATTCCTTTACATGTTACCAATATGTTGCGGTTTTTAGAATAGACTGTTCACCGTCGTCTCATTTTCACTTCAGCGACGCAACATCCTCTGAATTTTCCACAACTCTACGCGATTACGCGCGTAGCCAAGAGGACCGTAGAGATTTCCATTACAGGTGCTCGTGTGAGTAATTTTGGACCACTTTGCATGTTCAGTGTGTAAGCGAATTAATTTAATACATCAAAGGGGAAAACACCAGAACAGTCCTACAGCAAGAATGGTTCTGCACCTCTAACGTTCGGATGATTGTAATTGGGGCATGCGTTTTATTGTTTATCCATAGCGGACTGTCGGAGTTTCGATAAACCCAGATGCAAAAAAACAAAACATAGCAAATAATTGGAAATAACGAGGCTCTGCTTGATTATGAGGGTATCTATAATCAGAAATGCATTTTTATTTGTAATTTTAAGGAAGGAAATATTACAGGCTTGAATAACGCGTCTGTCCTGCATAATAGAAGACAACATTTGTAAGTATGCCTGCGTTATAGCCTAGATCACAACCTATGATTTGATTTTGCACCTGTGTTTATTTTTGCATGAATATGTCAATGCAAACTCCACTGGATTAGAACAATTAACCTCGATAATTACAATGGTTTATCGAGTCCGGTGAAAATTGTGCTTTGACGTCTATAGCCTATATTTTTATTTATTTAGAATTAAGATCTCAGTACTATGTTTTGTATTAGGCTATAATTATATTCACAGACGTTTGAAAGGTGAACAGGAATGCAACATGTCGGTGTAGAGATCTCGGTCATATTGTATACCATTGAGGAATATCGTGCACATAATTGTAAATTATGAATAAATAAACTGAAGTAATTAAATCCCAAACCACCCCCACCCCTTCTACGCGATGGGAAGTGTGTGGATCATGATTGTCCAGTATTGCCAAGACATGGTATTACAATCTTCATCCCCAGGCCTATGGTTTTGCTTTGTGTAGGCTACATCCATGGCATGATTGACTCCAATCATCCCTACCTTGCCTTTGATCAGGGTTTCCAAAAACTTGGTCCTGGGGCCTCCCAGGCGTGAACGTTTTGGTTTTTGCCCTAGCACTTCACAGCTGATTCAGATAATCTAATTTTGATGATGAGTTGATTATTTGAATCAGCTGTGTAGTGCTAGAGAAAAAAATTGATAGTGAGTTGATTATTTAAAGCAGCTGTGTAGTGCTAGAGAAAAAAATGGATAGTGAGTTGATTATTTAAAGCAGCTGTGTAGTGCTAGAGAAAAAAATGGATGGTGAGTTGATTATTTAAAGCAGCTGTGTAGTGCTAGAGAAAAAAATAGATAGTGAGTTGATTATTTAAAGCAGTTGTGTAGTGCTAGAGGAGGGGTGTCAAACTCATTCCATGGAGGGCTTTGTGTCTTTTGGTTTTGCCTTGAATTAAGACCTAGACAACCAGGTGAGGGGAGTTCCTTATTCATCAATCAATTACAGGAGAGGAGCGAAAATCCGCAGACACCCGATCCTCCGTGGAATGAGTTTGACGTGTGCTCGGGCAAAAACCAAAACTTCCACCCATGAGGCCCCAGGACCGAGTTTGTGAAACCCTGCAGGTGATAAATATGCTCACAATAGAAATTGTGTCACCATACTACTTAGAAATCACTACGCAAAGAATGTATGCTCCTGCAGCAGCATGCTTATTATGGGGTAATAACATTGCAAGGGTTGATGGTATCCTATGAATGAATTTAAATGGTAATCTGTTTATGGTTATTGTTGCCATTTTTCCCCTTTAGTTTAAAAATAAACTCAGGACCAATTCTACCATTGTGCATTTTCAATCTGGTTGGTATCACATGTACTTTCCTGTCTCCTGTCTGATTTAGAGTATATCCCATGTTCATTCTGCTGGGGTTTTCTGAGACTGCTCCGGCTGTATACTTTTGCAAAGCTCATCAACATCTTCAGCCACTTCAAACACATCATGCCACAAGAGGAGGGAGCCTTGCTGCTTTTGGCATTTTAAAAAGACGCTGATCAAAGAAGAAGTCAACTGCTGTGAAGAAAACCCCTTCAGTAAGACAGTGAGTTTCTGGAGTGAATTTGAAGACTCCACCGGACCTGTGCCCTGGAAACAACACAACTTGACTGAGAACTATCAGAGTGACTGCTGACCTCACAGTTGTAATTGTTGTTTTAAAAAAGAAGAAATGTGTGGGCATCTCTGGTGACCTGCTGGGTAGCAGTGGTCTTGTGCTTTAGTAGGAGTGGCTGAACCACGATTACCATAGTGGGACAATGGCACGGCCAGGCTCTGGGGTGCTGGTGTCAGTCAACGGGCTGGGGTACCCCCCTCAGAACCTGGCCCGGGTGGTGGTGTGGGAGTGGCTGAATGAACATGGGCGCTGGCGGCCCTACAACGTGACAACTTGCCACCACATAGAGAACGTACTGAAGGGGGATGCGCAGGGGACTGTGGTCCTTGGACAGGTGGATGCCCAACTTGCCCCTTACGTCATAGACCTGCAGTCCATGCACCAGTTCAGACAGGACACAGGTAAGAACCATTCAAGAACCACTGTGTAGTTCATCATCATGTGATACATACAGGGGTTACAGACAATGATAGCTATTTCCTATTATTATTATTTATGAATTTCAATGGTTGAATAGATGAACAATGTAAAAGGTGCAGTCCATGCCACAGCATGCAGTACATATTATTTACAGTGCCTTCAGAAAGTATTCACACCCCTTGACTTTTTCCATATTTTGCTGTTACATCCTGAATTTAAAATTGATTGCATGCAGGTATTGTGTTACTGATCTACACACAATACTCTATAAAGTCAGTGGAATTATGGTTTTAGAAATTTATACAAATTAATAAAAAATGAAAAGCTGAAGAGTCTTGAGCCAATAACGATTCAACCACTTTGTTATGGCAAGCCTAAATAACTTCAGGAGTAAAAATGTGCTTAACAAGTCAGACAATAATTTGCATGGACTAACTCTAACAAACAATATTTTTGAATGACTACCCCATCTCTGGACCCCCTCACACACGATGATCTGTAAGGTCCCTCAGTCGAGCAGTGACTTTCACGCACAGATTAAACGACAAAGACCAGGGTGGTTTTCCAATACCTTGCAAAGAAGGACACCTACTGGTAGATGGGTAACATTTTTTTAAAGAAGACATTGAACATTCCTTTGGTAAAAGGAAATTAATTTATTTCCATGACAGATTTAAAAAGCTATTTTGGACTGACCATTGTAGATATTTTCAAATACATGCAACTTAAGTTTCATATTAAGACATTTCGATTTGAATCTTTTGGACATCAGAGTAATCTTGAGGGAACCCTATTTGATTCAGAAAATATATTAATATGGTAGGTATGATATATATTTATATAGAAAACATTGCAGAGAGCCTTTCCAACTGAAACTCTTTGAGAAAAATATAAGCTACTGGAACCAAAACTTTAAAATAACTGATATTGGAGGGAATGTTGGAACATAACTAATGAAATTACAGTTATGTAATTTCATGTACGCTTAATCCAGTATAAACTAATGTATAGAATTTACACAATTCAAATTCTACAGCACAACGGAAGTATAAAACGAATAATGACACAATAATGCATGCCTTCTAGGAATGCTATAAAATCCAGAAGTTATGGGCTGAGTTAGAAAGTTGGCTGTCAGAAGTAGTACAATGTAAATATAATTTTAATCTGTCTGTATGCATATTTCAAGACATGGCATATGAGGGTGCAGTGAGCTACCCAATGGGTTTGACAAATACTTTTCTTGGCATCTTGAAAAAACCTATATACTTAACATTGGCGGATTGGTAGATTTACAGTTAACACAATGGAAAGGTCAAATGCTTTATTATCTAAATGTTGAAAGTATGTGGGCGACGGAGAGGAACAAAATGGTGCAGTTTGAGGCCATGTGGCGGAGAGTGATACGGGCGCTGGAGATGGTGTGAGCAGGTGGTCTGGGCATGGGTGATGTTGTGGATGTTTGTGTGCATCTGTATGTTGTCGCTTGTATGTGGATGTTTTGCATTGTAATTTTTTTTATCATACATAAAATCTTACATCTTTCCTAACTTAGTTAATGGAGAGAAAAGAAATTGCTCAGGAGACCAATGGTGATTTGAAACCAGTTAGAGTTAAATTGCTGCGAGGATGGATGAACAACATTGTTGTTACTCCACAATACTAACCTAAATGACAGAGTGAAAAGAAGGAAGCATGTACAGAATAAAAATATTCCAAAACATGCATCCTGTTTGCAATAAGGCACTAAAGTAATATTGCTAAGAATGTGGCAAAGAACTTAACTTTTGTCCTGAATACAAAGCATTATGTTTTGGGCAAATATAACACATCACTGAGTACCACTCTTCATATTTTGAAGCATGGTGGTGGATGCATCATGTTATGGGTATGCTTGTCATCAGCAAGGACTAGGAAGTTTTTTAGGAAGAAAAGGAATAGAGCTAAGCACATGCAAAGTCATAGAGGAAAACCTGGTTCAATCTTCTTTCCAACATACACTGGGAGACAAATCCACCTTTCAGCAGTACAATCACCTAAACACAAGGCCAGATATCCACTGGAGTTACGCACCAAGACGACATTGAATCTTCCTGAGTGGCCTTGTTACAGTTTTGATTTAAATCGTCTTGAAAATCTCTGGCAACACTTAAATGGCTGTCTAGCAATGATCAACAACCAACATGACAGAGCTTGAAGAATAAAAAATTAAAAAATAGCGGGCAAATATTGTACAATCCAGGTTTGACTTACCCAGAAAGACTCACAGCTATAATCACTGTCATAGGTGATCCTAACATGTATTGACTCATGGGGTCCCATTAATTAAATGTCATTGGAGGAGTGGTTGAGTGACCCGACTTTTCCCCCTCATATCTTGTTTCTGTGGCTACAGCTAGAGATGCAGGTGTCATTTGGTTAGCTAGCAAGAAATGTGAATCGCTTTGCTAGCTAACTAGCTATACTGAACATGAACAACTGTTATCCAGTCAGCATATCTCTTGTGTTCGTAAATTCACTCTGCCGATCTACTCCGTTTTCAGATCACTCTGTGTGCCAGAGAGCGCATAATAACTGATTAATTTACAGACGCGCAACACTCGCTGAATATGACGGATTTTAAATTGTTGCCAGCAGCAGTGTTAGTCACTAATGCTCTAGATAACATGTAAATAGCCGAACTAGCTCTGCTAGGGTGAGTAAAATGGTCAGAGTTAGGTGTTCTCTCATTAGCGTCTGGAAGTAGTTAGGAAGCTAGCCAACTTTAGCTAGTTAGCTTGACTACCTTTGGGAGGAACGCTCGGATCAACCCTACTCCTCTGACAGAGCGTCCCGCGTCAAAGTGCAGTGCGCACTCTGAACACTCGGAGCGCGAAACGCTCTGAATTTCAATTCAATTCAATTCAAGGGCTTTATTGGCATGGGAAACATGTGTTAACATTGCCAAAGCGAGTGAGGTAGACAACATACAAAGTGAATATATAAAGTGAAAAACAACAAAAAATTAACAGTAAACATTACACATACAGAAGTTTAAAAACATTAGACATTACAAATGTCATATTATATATATATATATATATATATATATATATATATATAATGTACAAATAGTTAAAGGACACAAGATAAAATGAATAAGCATAAATATGGGTTGTATTTACAATGGTGTTTGTTCTTCACTGGTTGCCCTTTTCTCGTGGCAACAGGTCACAAATCTTGCTGCTGTGATGGCACACTGGAATTTCACCCAAAAGATATGGGAGTTTTTCAAAATTGGATTTGTTTTCGAATTCTTTGTGGATCTGTGTAATCTGGGGGAAATATGTCTCTAATATGGGCATACATTGGGCAGGAGGTTAGGAAGTGCAGCTCAGTTTCCACCTCATTTTGTGGGCAGTGAGCACATAGCCTGTCTTCTCTTGAGAGCCATGTCTGCCTATGGCGGCCTTTCTCAATAGCAAGGCTATGCTCACTGAGTCTGTACATAGTCAAAGCTTTCCTTAATTTTGGGTCAGTCACAGTGGTCAGGTATTCTGCCGCTGTGTACTCTCTGTGTAGGGCCAAATAGCATTCTAGTTTGCTCTGTTTTTTTTGTTAATTCTTTCCAATGTGTTAAGTAATTATCTTTTTGTTTTCTCATGATTTGGTTGGGTCTAATTGTGCTGTTGCCCTGGGGCTCTGTAGGGTGTGTTTGTGTTTGTGAACAGAGCCCCAGGACCAGCTTGCTTAGGGGACTCTTCTCCAGGTTCATCTCTCTGTAGGTGATGGCTTTGTTATGGAAGGTTTGTGAATCGCTTCCTTTTAGGTGGTTGTAGAATTTAACGGCTCTTTTCTGGATTTTGATAATTAGTGGGTATCGGCCTAATTCTGCTCTGCATGCATTATTTGGTGTTTTACGTTGTACACGGAGGATATTTTTGCAGAATTATGCGTGCAGAATTTACAAACAAGACAATTTGACAACGCTCTGAATTTACGAACGACTCAAAGCACACTGGAGGCAATTTACGAACGCACCCTTAGTTGTCAATCAAACGTATTTGGCATGCTTCAAATGGGCGGGCAGGCAAGTTCCCAGTCAGTTGTCCAAATGTGGGTTGGGACAAGCATTTTATTCCCCATCGTTTAACAGTGCAATTTTGAAGTTCCCAAATCTAAGAGGACTCCCATGGTATTTACATATTTGCAGAAATCCATTCACGGCGAATGCGTTTGTTCTAGTGATCTAAAGTCGCGCTTTTGTTACTGCCTGTAAACACACAGTCCAGTTTAAAGTGAATGATGGCAGGCCCGTGTGGCAAATAGTTATTTGCATAAAGGTCTGTTGAGCTCTGATTGGCTATGGCGCACCGGTCTGTGTAGACTCCGGGCCTGGACAAGACATGTTGTTTAGGTTTTATTTGTTTCTGTGTCTATAAATTGTCCAAACACACAGCCATTTTCCCACTCTATATCGCTATAGAATTTTCACAAATGCCTTAATCTACATTATTCCCAAACATTCTATGAGTTTGTGAAAAAGGGCTCGCTTGTCAGAAAATGTTTTTAAAAAGTGTTATGTTCTTCCTGGGGGTGTATATGAATGGATTTTTAATACGATTTCATGTTTCGAAAACGCTGTCAGTTCCACTTCTATTCCATCCTCTTCTATGCTACAGTTTTAATGTCATGACCTTGCTGAGACAGCGGAGCATTAGTCAAGGGAGCAAGCAACTGCTCTAATCGCCACTCTCTCCATCGCCATAAAAAAAAGACAAATTATATTTTCTGTAAAAAAAAATTGTGAACAATAAATCGTTTTCATGTTAGGTTTTGATGTGGTATTTTCATGGTTCATCTTATTGTACTCACAGTGGTGACAAACCTATCAATCATTTATGATGAGCAAAGCGACATTTCACTCTACCTAGTTAGTAGATAGAGATATTCTTAGAAATAGAGGATAGAGTTATCCAATAAATAGTCAGTATGTAACGGATGCGAAACGGCTAGCTTAGTCGGTTACGTCACTTGCTCTGAGACCTTGAAGTAGTAGTTCCCCTGTGTCCCATACCAGCTAGTGCAGTCTATTCCTTTTTCATAAAATATCACCTCACTAGGGTTACACAGGATTGGCTAACAATAATGTTTTGCTATGTGGATTGAAATCATATTAGCTGGTGTGAATGTGACAGAGGCAGTAACTTAGCATGGCTGCCTGTCAAACCTGCCTAAAGAAGTGCCGTGGGCGATTTTCTTTTTGCTCTTCCTGTCATTGTGCCCGCTTATAGAGTATAACAGAGAGCTGCACGTGTCTAGGACTGGGTGGCTGAGATAGAGAGAGGAACCAGCCAACCGTTTGTCAGCCATTACCATGGCGCTGGGCCTGACGTTTATCGCTCCTCATTGTGGCATTCTCCGTGTTACCTTCCCCCTCGGCTGGGATAAAACTGTCACAAAAGGTGCAGACGGACGACATCCTGGACACCCTCTCCTCCTCCTAAAAACTGTGATAGGCTCCTCAAGCTATGGCTGCCCTATTGATCTGTCTTCATATAGGGCCCTGGTGAGAGGCAATGCCATATTGATGCACTGCCACCATTTACATGAAACCGTAGCCTCAGCTCTGTTTATGGCTTTCAATACATTTGTTTACAGTGGATGTTTGCTATGTGAAGGACAGGTGCAAAACCACAATCAATCAGACTGCTGTAGGGCCTCGTATTCTTCCTTGGGAAGACCGTGGTTTATATGCCAGTGGGGATTCTGTCTACTGGAGCTGTGGATGGAGCTAGAGGCTGGAAACAGCAGTGTTGTGTTATGCTTGTGTGTCCATGGTGTGCCAGGTTGAGTGTGAGTGCTCTGTCATTTGGGTGGTGTGTTCTCTCTCTTCACGCTGTCCGGGATATGGACAGTCTCCTGTGGCTTTGGGCAAACCCAGACCGCCAATGGGTAGGATCCAGACCATAGACCTACACACACCAAACCCATAGCCCATACTACCCTAATGAGACGGCAGCAGCTCTATTTTAACTCTTCTTCTCCCTGTAATCAGTGAAGCATGGCGGCAGCAGCACACACCACAGCCTGTGCAGCAGGGCCCCTCTCTCTATGAGCCTGCCAGGCACATCTACATGCTACTGACATTTTAAACACAGGGATTACACAGATCTCAGTTCTGTGCTGGCTTGTGAAGAGAAGATACCAGTCTGTGGTGAAGTGTAAAAAAAAATATTTACCAACTTGTGCCTGCATAAGTGCATCCGCGTGTGTGTGTGTGTGGAAGAATACCTGTCTGGAGGCTGGAAATGGGTTAGTTCATATCCAACGTGGATCGATCCATTTACCTTCCCAGAGGGGTGTTTGAAACCCTAAACACTGCTGTGGACTGATCCCCTTTCACTCCACTAACTCCCATAGTACAACACAGGAGCTTATCAGCCAACGCTATCATACCCTAACACTCTCCCTGACACTTGCCAGTCTGAAAGGGTTCACACTGCCATGCATAACCTCAGTGCTGCATCTCCACCATTTCTCTCTTTCTCCTGATGATGGAAAGCCAATGTAGAGAAGCCAGTAACCCCATCTATGCATCACACACTGTCACGGAACACTACATGAGTGTTACATATGCAGAACATGACATTAGACACACAAACACTGTTGTTTGTAATTTCATCCCATGAGACATGAATGTGCTATGTTATTTTAGCATGGAAATCAACACGCTTGAAACTCCACAGCAGCTTATGACTAATCAACATGTTGAACCTGTGACTACTTCATGTTATGCTATGACTATAAAGACATTATAGAATGTGCATACTGTACCACTGAGTGTATAGAACATTAGGAACACCTGCTCTTTCCATGACAGACTGACCAGGTGAATCCAGGTGAAAGCAATAATCCCTTATTGATGTCACTTGTTAAATCCACTTCAATCAGTATAGATGAAGGGGAGGAGACAGTTTAAACAAGGATTTTTAAGCCTTGAGACAATTGAGACGTGGATTGTGTATGTGTGCCATTCAGAGAGTGACGATTTAAGTGCCTTTGAACGGGGGTATGGTGGTAAGTGCCATGCGCACCGGTTTGAGTGTGTCAAGAACAGCAACGCTGATGGGTTTTTCACGCTCAACATTTTCCGATGTGTATCAAGAATGGTCCACCACCCAAAAAACATCTAGCCAACTTGACATAACTGTGGAAAGTGTTGGAGTCAACATGGGCCAGCATTCCTGTGGAACTCTTTAGTCACATTGTGGAATTCATGCCCCGTAGATTTGAGGTTGCTCTGAGAGCAAAATGGGGTTGAATTCAATATTAGAGAGCTATTCCTAATCTTTTGTGTCACGGATCCCCCTGGTACTGCTGCTCATTCTCTTTACCAGTTCCGGAGGTTAACGTCACCAGCCTTCTAGGCTGCACTGAACTGTGTCATTACGCACACCAGGTTCCAATTCCTCACTGATTGCGTTTGTATAAATGTGCCCTTTGTTTCCCCGTTGGGCTGTGGATTATTGTTCACATGTCCGTTGGTCGTGTGAGTACGTATGTGTTGTCGCAGCCTGTACTGCTTGTTTTGTGCATTGTGTTTTACGTGTCGTTCTACGAGGTTTACCCTTGCTCTTCTGTTTGGGTACATCCCAGTGTTTTGTATACATGTTTGTTTTGGGTGTATTCCTGCGCATGTCTCCAAATCCTTTTTATATATATATATAGAGTATATGTACCCTTTTAGATAAATTGTTTATAAACACAATATTCTTCAGAAACACTGTAGCCTTTAGTTAATAACTTTTCTGCTACTGAGTGAGATTTACAGTAGGCTATATTGTGGGTTGCTGGTCTGACATTCTAGTGTGTAGTCAATCAGAGCGGCTCCATTCCATTGCTATGGCCAGTGTCGTGCATTGTTTCTACTCCCTGTTTGTTTCGGTATTGTAGGCGTGAGAACCTGCTCTCCTCTGACCTGCTTTCTCTGTGCTCACGCTCCTCGTTGACTAATTAAAACCGTGTTTGTGATTACTACACTGCCTGTGGTGGAAAAAAGAGAGACAGAAAATGAAAGCCATCACTTTCCATTTTTATGTGTAGATGACAACCGGCAGTCACTGCGGTCTTGGTTCTATTGCTGTCGACAGCATCTTGCTGAGAGTGTACTGCAGGTGTGTTGGGGGGGCAGCAATGTGTGTGTTTTTTTTTTACGTGTGTGTGTGTGTGGGTCGTTTCAGTGATGTGTGGAAGGGAGTTCTGTGAAGGATTCCTGCTATGTACGTGCTACAGGTCAGGTATGAGTTGGCCGTCAGGCGTCACTGTGTGAAATTAAAACGTTACTGGAGTTGGTGTGTGTGATGCCCTCCCTGTCAAGGCAGGTGTGTTGTGGATTGACACAATGGGGTTATTTTGAGCAGATATTCTATGCACTGGTTAGATAAGACCATGTCAGTGTTAAGACTGTTGAGTGAGAGAGAATGTTCCTACCTTCATTTTAACACTAGTGTCATGATTTACCGTCATTACATCCAAAGCTGAGATGAGTAGATTTGATGAATCACAAGCTACAGGATGCTCCCAAATGAACTCACGAAAGCACTTTTACCCTCTCGTATTTGAAAGGAGTTTTAGTTAAGGCACACCCATTATTGTTTAGCATGCAAAAGGCTATAAGAAGGGTGCTTGGAGGAGCTGAGGACTTACAGGGAGAGCCTGAGAGTAAAGGTACAAGTGCACAGCTCAGACCTGCCCTCTCTCGCTCTCTGTTTCTCTCTTTATCCCTATTCTCTTTTTTTCCTTTTCCACCCACCCCTGTTCACTCTGACTAGAAGTCCTTTTGCCATTGCCTTGTGTAGATCACATCAATGGAAAGTACTGCCAGTTGTAATACAATTTACAGCTGTGGCTCTCAACTGGTTTTGCCTCAGGACCCATATTGAACCACGTTGTCTCAGTCACGATCCAATATTTGCATCGTGAGAAGGAATTGCCAAAATACAATCTGCGTGTGGGTACTCAACACTGCCCTTTCCCACCTGGACAAAAGGAACACCTATGTGAGAATGCTATTCATTGACTACAGCTCAGCGTTCAACACCATAGTGCCCTCAAAGCTCATCACTAAGCTAAGGATCCTGGAACTAAACACCTCCCTCTGCAACTGGATCCTGGACTTCCTGACGGGCCGTCGCCCAGGTGGTAAGTGTAGGTAACAACACATCCGCCACGCTGACCCTTAACATGGGGCCCCCTCAGGGGTGTGTGCTCAATCCCCTCCTGTACTCTCTCTTCACTCATGACTGCATGACCACAACACCATCAAATTTGCCGATGACACAACAGTGGTAGGCCTGATCACCGACAACGATGAAACAGCCTATAGGGAGGAGGTCAGAGAGTTGGCCGTGTGTTTCCAGGACAGCAACCTCTCCCTCAAGGTGATCAAGACAAAGGAGAAGATTGGACTACAGGAAAAGGAGGACCGAGCACACACCCATTCTCATCGACAGGGCTGTAGTGGAGCAGATTGAGAGCTTCAAGTTCCTTAGTGTCCACATCACCAACAAACTAGAATGGTCCAAACACACCAAGACAGTTGTGAGGAGGGCACGACAAAGCCTGTTCCCCATCAGGAGATTTGACATAGGTCCTCAAATCCTCAAAAGGTTCTACAGCTGTACCATTGAGAGCATCCTGACAAAAAATGCTGAGTTCATTAAAAATCCTACAATGTGATTTCTGGATTTATTTTCCTTCTCATTTTGTCTGTCATAGTTGAAGTGTACCTCTGATGAAAATTACAGGCCTCATCTTTTTAAGTGGGAGAACTTTTGGCACAATTGGTGGCTGACTAAATACTTTTTTGCCCCGCTGTATGCATAGTCACTTTAACGATACCTACATGTACATACTACCTCAATATGCCCGACTAACAGGTCTGTATATTGCCTTGCTACTCTTTTTTTTCATGTCCTTTTACAGTTTTATTTCTTTACATACCTACACACACACATACCTTTTTTTCCCGCACCATTAGTTAGAGCCTGTAAGTAAGCATTTCACCTGTTGTATACGGCGCACGTGACTTTGATTTGAAGTCATCTAAGTTCAGACTGGAGTAATTTTCAATTAAGAAAGTTGTAAAAATGTACTCAGACGCCTGTGACCCACTCGAAGCCTTATGTGACCCAAATATGGGCAGCGACCGACTGATTGAGAATCATTGCAGGATCACATTCTACCTTGAGGGGGCTATGCAGCATTTATGCATATGGATCATAAATACTGTTTATAAAGACTGATTCTTTCAGTATCAACCAAGTACACACAGTCATACACTCCTGATATCCATTCCCCTCACTGATCTCATCACCATTTCATGGTTCTGGAATGGGAATGTAGCTCTGGTACTGTTCCACTCTCTAGCAGCTTGGAGAGGTAGTAGCCAACTGCTCCAGCTCCTGGGGTGAAAGTGACCCTTTGTTTCTGTTATTTCCTGGACCATGGGGCTGTAGTGTGTGTAGTTCTGGACTTGGTCCTGTGAGGAGGAGACATAGTCTGAGATGTGGCCTCTCCCTCCCTGATTATGGTAAACCAGCTGCTCTGGGCTGGCAACCTGGCACTCGCAACAGCGCAGTCAGACACCCAGGGCATCTCTCCCTCCTGTCAACCTCTAATTCAATGAGTCACTACTTTTAACTTCTGAGGCGGATATCTTTCTCATTCATCGAGGCTACAGCTTTTAAAACTGCACTCTGCCGGTGAATCCTTCTGGGAGGACACTCAGATCAGCGTCTCGGTCTCCTCTCTCTCTAAACAACTCCATTAGGGTCTCTCACTCTGCTGCCTGGTTTAATCTATCACCATCTTCTGGGTGTCAGAAGGACATTGGTAGTTAAGCTGTGACCACCTGGTTTGATTCTCGGTGTGCCATCAAAACAACTGAAGTGAACAAGTAGAGCTCAGTTTGAGGCTTTAACGATTAAATAGATGTAAGAACATATTGGCTTCAAGTTTACATTGGTGCTGTTTTGAATCATTGCAGAAATAAGTGGATGATGCTGCCAGAAGTTTACATCAGCTCTCAACTAAAGACAAACATAATTTGTTGTTTGGCAATTTGATATGAACTAGTTTAGGAGAGTTTTGAGTTTTTATTTCTGCATGCTTTCTGTCCTAGCTCCAGAGGTTAGAAGATGTGTGCAGTCTGTCTGTCCCCAGGTCTTTGGTATGTGAACTGTGAAGACTTTACTCAAACCCTTAGGCTTTCCCAAGTACTAATGAAAATGAGAGGGGGGTGACTGCAACAAGCCAGGGGAGGGACGATACAAGACACGTCTGGAAGACAACCCTGGGGGTTCACAGTCTGACACACACAGACTTCTCCCACGGTACCACAATCACTTATTTTGATTGTTTGCCGCATGGCCACTCTGCAGAATATCAATGTGAATCTCTCTCTTTCTCTGTCTGTCTTGCACGCTTTTCTTTTCTCTCTCCATCTTTCTCACTTTCACCTGTAAGCTGTTCTTGGTCCCACTCCAAGTTCTGTGAGTGTTCAGCAGGAGAAACATCCTGCCGCAGCCTGTGAGGTGAATAATATTGACCAGGTGTTCTTGGCAGAGCCCCCCTGAACAGGACCGGCTCCAGGCATAAGCGACACAAGTGGTTGCCTGGGGCCCCAGAACCCCCCCCCCCCACCCACCCAAAAAGTACTGTATGTAAGTACTGTATGTAAATACAGTACCAGTCAAATGTTTGGGCACCTACTCATTCCAGGGTTTTTCTTTATTCTACTATTATCTACATTGTAGATGAAAAAAAAATATTTAAAAATCACTTTTTTTAAACTAGGCAACTCAGTTAAGAACCAGTTCTTATTTACAATGACAGCCTAGGAACAGTGGGTTAACTGCCATGTTCAGGGGCAGAACAACAGATTTGACCTTGTTAGCTCAAGGATTCGATCCACCAACCTTTCGGTTACTGGCCCAATGCTCTAACCACTAGACATTAAAACTATGAAATAACACATATGGAATCATGTAGTAACCAAAAAAGTGTTAAACAAATCAAAATATATTTAATGCAATCTAGAAAATAGTCAAATAAAGAAAAACCCTTGAATGAGTAGGTGTCTCAACTTTTGACTGGTACTGTGTGTGTGTGTGTGTGTGTGTGTGTGTGTGTGTGTGTGTGTGTGTGTGTGTGTGTGTGTGTGTGTGTGTGTTTAGGATCTCAGTCAGGGTCTCAAAGTACTGATTATAGTTAGAATAGTAGAATACACAAGGTGCAAGTTCGAAATTTGGTAGTGCATCAGCAATTTTTAGTATGTTAGTCACTGCTCACTCAATTAGCCATGTCAGCTAACAATTTTTTAGATTGATAAGTTAGTTCAGGTACCCTGGTGGCCTGACCTCCAGGGGGCCCTCATTGATTTGGTTTGTTACTCTCAGACATCATTAACATGGCAAAATGTGTAGAATTACAGGAAATTTGCTTTAAAACTGAAACAATTTATCTCCACCCCATGGCAAAAGGGGCAGAATTGCGGTCCCCCAGGCTCAGCCGGCCCTGCCCCTGACTCTGAGCTGTCCATCCTGAAGGGAGCACCGAGCGGCTTCACTTTCCAGACGTCTCATTAATAATGAAGGCAAACACACCGTCGGGGTTTGTTACTACTGTCTCAAGGTGAATTTAACTGTCTAAGAAATGGAATAGCCCTCAATACCATTCTGACTCTCACATACTGTTTTTTCTATCAGTCTGAGAGACATTAGTCAATGTGAAAGGGAGTAGGAGTCACACCAGAGATGTCTTTTCTCTGGTTGAAAATGTGTGTGTGGGTTTTCACTGCAGATGGTTTCCCAGTTAATATGGATGCCTAACAGACGATAGATCTGAAGCAAAGATCACACATTGCAGCGCAATCTGTTAGATGGAATATTACCACGTTGATTTTAATCTGATGAATAATAAAATGATTGAAATATTTGAATAGAAATGCATTAATGTAGTTTTTTACTGAATTGTGTCCCCTTGGGGAACTTTGTCTAGAATGTCAATAAATATAATTCAATATAGCCTCTAGAACTTCCAATAATCTGCTTGAGAATGCCCTAGAGACTTTTTTCCCCTCAATAGTTGATCTTGGAAAAATATATATTTCTTTGCATTTGGAACAGTTATACATCTAAAGTTGATTTGTTTACTTTATTTTAGGAACAATAAGCACCCTTCATCTATTCATAGTATACTAGCTACATGTAATTATCATTGTACTGTCCTGAAAATACAATACTTAGTGTGCACCAGTGTAGGCTAAAGGCTATAACTCCAATAGAAGACAGTTATCCCGAATTCAGGAGTCTCCCAAAGAACTAGTCATTCATATTTCATCATACAATGAGCTCCAAAACTATTGGGACAGTGACAACATTTTTGTTGTTTTGGCTTTGGATTTTAAATGATACAATGACTATGAGGTTAAATTGTAGACTCAGCTTTAATTTGAGTTTAGAAATTACAGCACTTTTTGTACATAATTCCTCTGTTTTAAGGGGACCAAAAGTATTGGGACAAATTCACATATATACTATATGCCCCAGTCAACTGAAAGTGCTGTTATTGTGAAGTGGAAACATCGAGGAGCAACAACGGCTCATTCGCAAAGTGGTAGGCCACACAAGCTCACAGAATGGGACAACCGGGTGCTAAAGCGTGTAAACACTCACTACCGAGTTCCAAACTACCTCTGGAAACAACATCAGCACAAGAACTGTTCAACAGGAGCTTCATGAAATGGGTTTCCATGGCCGAGCAGCTGCACACAAGCCTAACATCCCCATGCGCAATGCCAAGCGTTGGCTGGAGTGGTGTAAAGCTCGCTGCCATTGGACTCTGGAGCAGTGGAAACGCTTTCTCTGGAGTGATGAATCACGGTTCATCATCTGGCAGTCCATCAACGAATCTGGGTTTGGCGGCTGCCAGTAGAACACTATGGTGGACATTCCATGCAGTCAGCATGTAATTACATGCTCCCTCAAAACTTGAGACATTTGTGGCATTGTGTTGTGACACAGCGGCACATTTTTAAAGTGTCCTTTTATTGTCCCCAGCACAAGGTGCATCTGTGTAATGATCATGCCGTTTAATCAGCTTCTTGATATACCACACGTGTCGGATGGATTATCTTGACAAAGGATAAAATGCTCACTAACAGGGATGTCAACACATTTGAGAAATAATATTTTGCCGCATATTTCTGGGATCTTTTTTATTTCAGCTCATGAAACATGGGACCAACGCTTTACATGTTGCATTTATATTTTTGTTCAGTATAGAAGTGTTTAGAAACATATTCTATTGTAATTTACAATTAAAGTGATTCCAAAATTACAGTACATAATACATTATTTACCATTCATTTGTATTAGGCACAAAAAAATCTGAAACACAACCAAAACAAACAAGTTTGTAGAGTCACATGCTTGAC
This sequence comes from Oncorhynchus gorbuscha, assembly GCF_021184085.1. Taxonomy (NCBI): domain Eukaryota; kingdom Metazoa; phylum Chordata; class Actinopteri; order Salmoniformes; family Salmonidae; genus Oncorhynchus; species Oncorhynchus gorbuscha. Next base: position 60,326,447 of record NC_060176.1, read on the forward strand.
GTAATCATTGTGTGCTAGGAATATGGGACCAAATACTAAACTAGTTACTACTTTAATATGCATATAAGTACATTTGTCCCAATACTTTTGGAACAACATGAAATAATTGTAAAATACACCAGATAAAACAATATTAATAATTGAATAGGATCTGTATGGGTTAAGCCCTGTATCAACAGCACAGTGAATAATAGCCTGTCCACTCAACCACAGCATCCTACAGGAAGCAGAGGCTATAGGGTATAATACACACCAAAAAATGAGGGTTCCTCAAGGGTTCTTTGGGAAGGGTGATGGTTCTTTGTGGAACCATATTGACCCCAAGAACCCCTTGAGCCCTTCAATGGTTCTTTGCAGTTAAAAAAAGGTTATTTCCTCTTTTAGTGATAATTCAAATGTAGGGGCGACGGCCCATTAGAATATTTGGGTGAGTGGTTTGTTCACGGCTCTTTTTGTGCAACCAGGAGTGAGAGTGTCAATCCAGTTGATCTAATCGGTTGTGTTATGAAATGACATGACTGTGGCTAGTGACAGTGTTTTGTGAAAGACTGACGTATGGCCTTATGTCATTTGAGAACGATTGAATAAGTCAGTTCTTAATTCTCTCCTCAGGGATCCCCAGCTGTTCCAGAGTTAGCACACCTGATTCAACTTCTTAATTAACACAATAATAAAACAAAGAATTGTAACAATATAATATTGCTGTTAAACCAGAATTTTAAAAAACTGTATTGTCCTACAAAGAACCTTTTGAGATTGGTTGTATTAAGAACCTTTGTCATTCGCCATAAAGAACCAAACAAAAGGGTTCTATATAGCCCCAAAAAGGGTTGTAACCATAGCAGAACCCTCTTTGGGTGCTACTGTATATTGAAACTTTTTAAAATTATTTTATTTATAGAAGCTTAGGAAATAGTTTTTTATAAAACACCATACAGGTTCCATTTAGAACCTTAAGAGCATGGTTCTTTATAGAACCTTAAAGGTTCCATATAGCACCAAAAAGGGTTCCACTATGGTTACAAGCCAAATAACCCTTATTTGGCACCATATAGAACCATTGTTTTTAGTGTGTACACACCATCTACGCTTTTCTCTCTACATTTGCCAAGAGTAGAGAGTGAGAAAGATCCCCCATTAGTTGTATTATTTGTTATGCAGTACATAGCAAAATCACCTTCCTGGGGCTTGATTAAATTCACATAATGAGTGTCCAGGGTCAGGGGGAGTGCACTGCACTGCACGCTTTTTTACTGGCTGATGGCTAACATGAAATATCGTCCTGTCAAGTAGATAAAGACTGCTTAGAGCAGGCGTGGGTTGATGGTGGGATTGCGTGTGCTTGTCACTCTCTCTCTTGTAGTGAGTGGAGTTAGAGAGAGATGCTGTTTGCCCACATGCAAGGTCACCTGTCAGAGATGGAGGCCTCTGAGCTCCAGCACTGCACTGTCTCCAGATGGCTCAGACAGACACCTGCACTCACCGCACAGGCCCCCCCGCCCGCCACCACCCATCTCCCGCCCCAACACATTACAGTACTGCATAGTGCCTGCTCTGCCAACAAGAAGGCTGCTTACTGTATCCTCTGTGGCAGGCCTGGGCAGTGTCTCTTATTTTTTATTTTTTTATTGTCATTTAGACGCCCTCATCCAGAGCAAAGTCAGGAGGGTTGTTTAAGGGTCTGTTGCATTGCATTGCTGCAGTACAATATCAGTCTTCATGTGGTAAGCCAAACTCAATTTTAGAAAGTTTTTGGGGGTTTGTCTCTATTTGTTACAACCATACTCTGCACAAGTGCTTTGTAACTGGCTAGCTCCCCAGGGCAGGAGGGTGGGGATAAGCTACCCCCCCCCCCCCCCCCCTAGATTTTCTTGTTTGGCAGCCTGACTGAGGAGGACTGAGTCAGAGGGGGCTGATCTGCTCTGCTGCAGTATTCACATTGTAAGCTTGCCTGGTTGAGAGGGAGAGTGAGACATTATTTTATTCCTCCGTGGCAGAGTAGCTCTCTGCACATCACCAACCCTCTCCCGCAAGCCTCTTCCTGCCCTCCCAACCACCTGTACCTTTTCATCCTTTGTTCATCTATCACGTCGGCTAGAGAGAGGAGCTTGCTGCTGCTTCTGTAGGGATTCTAGGTTGGGGAGTAGTTACCACAGCCACAAAGTCAGAAGACTCACCAACTCAACCAGTCAGATGAGGGAGTGTGATGTAAATTCCTTTCGCAGGAATAGCCTCATTTTCGAAATAGCTCATCTCCAGTTTGACTACCAAATAACTAAATACATTCAGGAACAAGAATTGGCAACGTCACTAAAATTCATAACATTGTTTTGGGCAAAAGGGCAAGTTGTCATCTCTTTTTTACGTAACTACTAGATAACTTTAGCTACTCTCACCTAAATCGAGTTAGCTAGCATAAGGGATTCCATTACAATCACTGAGGAGATTTTCTATTTGACAGAGCAACATTGTTAGTTTCCCTACAAACCTTTTATTCTAATAGTAATATATCATATTCTAGACTTTAGTTGCACAGCCTTTGGCAGGGAAAAAACTCAGTTGGGAGAGTAAAAGTCTCCCATTCCATGGTGTTCTGTTTCAAGTTGTGGGCACAAAGACGTATGAATGACACCAGGGGAAAGACACACATTTACATTACATTTAAGTCATTTAGCAGACGCTCTTATCCAGAGCGACTTACAAAAGACAAAGAGAAATATGCTGCTGAAATGAACAGGAAGGCAGTAAGATCAAAGATGGGTCACTGTAATTGATACCATACACTTTAACAACATTAATGTCATTTAAATAATATTGTACTAACTAACAATGGAATGTTCCTCAATAAAATTGAAGAAGATGGGACTTTAAACCGGTGTCCCAACTCTGTGGTCACTAAAGATCCCGTGGAGGGTGCTTAAATTTGTCCTATTTTCACCGCTTGTATATATCAAACTGTATTCCTATCATGTAATACTGTGTATAAAAGTACCATGTATGTCAAGTGTATGAATAATATACAGTTATGTATGTCTACATTCCTTTTTTATTTTTGATAACATAAATGCATGTCTTTTGTCTGCTCCTGCAAGCCGGTCGCAATGCTCGTCATCACACTCCCTCATCTGATTGGTCGAGTAGGCAGGCCTTCTGACTTGCGGCTGTGGCAACTAGTGGCAACTAGTGACAACCTGTATGTTGTAGCCAGTAACATTCTCAAGTCAGTTACTGATACCACGCGGTTATCATTACATACTATAGCGCTGTGAAATCAGATGAGTTCGGGACGTGCTGGTATAGCGCTCGTACAGTATCTCACAATACCTATGATGTATATTTTATTACATTGTGAAAATGTATGCTGATACTGTTTCCATGCCATCCATGTGTTTCAGGGGTCCTAATGCTAACTGGAGCATACCTGGGTCATTCACAATTTTGTTCTTGGGTCACTGAGATTAGGATCTGTACTTATCTCTTTCATAATTATTATTTTTTATTATGGTTTTTCAGGAGATATTATGCATTTGACCACAATTTCCACAAAATATTCATTTAACATTTTTAACATTGTTTCCCTAACGAAAAGGCCTGAGTTAAACATAACACTGAAAATAAATGAATTTTAAAAACATTTCCCCAATTACAGCTTTTAGCCGTTTCGGTAATGAGAAGGCCAAGTGGGGTAAAGGTGTTTGAGAATAAGAACCTCATTCTGTAACATATAAGCAAATAACTCAATTTTTAAGGACTACTCCTCTGTATTTTGCACTCTTTTGATCTTGTCTCATCGCTGGCACTTTATATGTTTTATTAATCTTTATTTAACTGGGCAAGTCAGTTAAGAACAAATTCTTATTTACAATGACGGTCTACCAAAACACCTCCTGTGGGGATGGGGGCTGGGATAAAAAATAAAATATATAAATATAGGACAAAACACACATCACAGCACGAGAGAGAACACTACATAAGGAGAGACCTAAGACAACATGGCAAAGTAGCAACACATGACAACACAGCATGGTAGCAACATGACATGTTAGCAACACAACATGGTAGTAGCACAAAACATGGTACAAACATTATTGGGCACAGACAATAGCACAAAGGGCAAGAAGGTAGAGACCACAATACATCACGCAAAGTCTTTGAATGAAGAGATTGAGATAAAACTGTCAAGTTTGAGTGTTTGCAGCTCGTTCCAGTTGCTAGCTGCAGTGATCTGAAAAGAGGAGCGACCCAGGGATGTGTGTGCTTTGGAGACCTTCAACAGAATGTGACTGGCAGAATGGGTGTTCTATGTGGAGGATGAGGGATGCAGTAGATATCTCAGATAGGGGGGAGTGAAGCCTAAGAATGTTTTATAAATAAGCATCAACCAGTGGGTCTTGTGACGGGTATACAGAGATGACTAGTTTACAGAGGAGTATAGAGTAAAGTGATGTGTCCTGTAAGGAGCATTGGTGGCAAATCTGATGGCTGAATGGTAAAGAGCATCTAGTCGCTTGAGAGCACCCTTACCTGCCAATCTATAAATTATGTCTCTGTAATCTAGCATGGGTAGGATGGTCTTCTGAATCAGGGTTAGTTTGGCTGCTGGGGAGAAAGAGGAGAGATTACGATAGAGGAAACCAAGTCTAGATTTAACTTTAGCCTGCAGCTTTGATATGTGCTGAGGGAAGTACAGTGTACCGTCTAGCCATACTCCCAAGTACTTGTATGAGGTGACCACCTCAAGTTCTAAACCCTCAGAGGTTGTAATCACACCTGTGGGGAGAGGGGCATTCTTCTTACCAAACCACTTGACCTTTTTTTTGGAGGTGTTCAGAACAAGGTTAACAGTAGAGAAAAGCTTGTCGGACACTACGAAAGCTTTGTTGTAGAGCATTTAACACAAAATCCGGGGAGGGGCCAGCTGAGTATAAGACTGTATCATCTGCATATAACTAAATGAGAGAGCTTCCTACTGCCTGAGATATGTTGTTGATGTAAATTGAGAAGAGCGTGAGGGCTAGGATTGAGCCTTGGGGTACTCCCTTGGTGACAGGCAATGGCTGAGACAGCAGATTTTATACACTTCACTCTTTGATAGAGGTAGTTAGCAAACCAGGCCAGAGACCCCAATACTCCTTAGCCGGCCCACAAGAATGGAATGGTGTACCGTATCAAAAGCTTTGGCCAAGTCAATAAAAATAGCAGCACAACATTGCTTAGAATAAAGGGCAATGGTGACATCATTGAGGACCTTTTAAGGTTGCAGTGACACATCCATAACCTGAGCGGAAACCAGATTGCATACCAGAGAGAATACTATAGACATCAAGAAAGCCAGTCAGTTGATTATTGACAAGTTTTTCCAACACTTTTGATAAACAGGGCAAAATAGAAATAGGCCTATAACAGTTAGGATCAGCTTGATCTCCGCCTTTAAAAATAAAGGACAAACCGTGGCTGGCTTCCAAGCACTAGGAACCTCCCCAGAAAGGAGTGAGAGGTTAAAAAGGTTGGAGATGATAGGGGTAATAGGGGCAGCAACCTTAACTTCCCAACGGGCTCAAGAGGCAAAGGTTGAGTCATGCGTCCTCCAAAACATGATCCGCCAAATCGCGGACCCGCTTAACCCGGAAGCCAGCCGCACCAATGTGTCGGAGGAAACACCATTCACCTGACGACCGAGAACAGCCTGCAGGCACCCGACCCGCACAAGGAGTTGCTATAGCGCTGTGAGCCAAGTAAATCCCCCCCAGCCAAACCCTCCCCTTCCCTAGGGGACTCCCAATCACAGCCAGTTGTGATACAGCCTGGGATTAAACCAGGGTCTGTAGTGACACTTCTGCGATGCAGTGCCTTAGACCGCTGCGCCACTCTGGTGCTCCAAAGAACTTGAAAGAACTTGAAAAAGTTTTACGGTAATGAGACATGTCCACAGACACTGTGTTTGTACATAATAAATATTATAGTTTAATGTAAATTTAAACTAGTATACCATTTCTAAGATTTATTGACAAAACTACAGCAACATATGTTGTGTTTCATACAAATGAGTTAGGTTTTTCCAAAGTAAAATTGTATAAAGTGACCTGAGAATTTAATTTGGATGCTTTCGATAATGAGAATTTGGAGTGAAAATATAAAGAAATTCTGGCGAAATTATAATTTGACAAAAAAAATGACAAACCTAGACATCTTAGTCCTCAGAATGCTAGTTTATTTTTACAGATGCATCATACTTTTGTAACTCAATTTGCTACACACATGTTTAATTAAAACTGGTTTCATGAGAAGCACCCACCTAGAGATTGCATTTTCACTACTATTTATCACATTGAAGAGATCTTTGACCTAGATGTTTTATCTCATAATGATAATGCAGTTTCATCTGTTCTCCTATACACCCTCATGGTATGTGTTCTCTCAGAGCTTCTACTGTGTTCTCTCAGAGCTGGCTCTGTGTGTTCCCTAACTGGTTCTGTGTGTTCTCTAAGAGCTGGTTCTGTGTGTTCTCAACTGGTTCTGTGTGTTTTTCTAAGAGCTGCTACTGTGTGTTCCGTAAGAGCTGCTATTGTGTGTTCTCTAGGAGCTGCTACTGTGTGTTCTCTCAATTGGTTCTGTGTGCTCTTTCAACTGGTTCTGTGTGTTCTCTAAGAGCTGGTTCTGTGTGTTCTCTAAAAGCTGGTTCTGTGTGTTCCCTAATTGGTTCTGTGTATTCTTTCAACTGGTTCTGCATGTTCTCTAAGAGCTGGTTCTGTGTGTTCTCCACTGGTTCTGTGTGTTCTCTAAGAGCTGGTTCTGTGTGTCACTAAAAGCTGGTTCTGTGTGTTCTCCACTGGTTCTTTGTGTTCTCTAAGAGCTGTTTCTGTGTGTTCTTCACTGGTTCTGTGTGTTCTCTATGAGCATGTTCTGTGTGTTCTCTAAGAGCTGCTACTATGTGTTCTCTCAACTGGTTCTGTGTTTTCACTAAGAACTGGTTCTGTGTGTTCTCTCATAACTGTATCAGTTAATTGTTTGTGAAGGTCGTTTTGAGGAGATGGAAGTGAAATTTCATTCCTGGCTGCGCTAGTGGGGTTTATGGAAAACATCAAACATAACTCAATTACTTTATTGCCTGTATACATATGGAAAACATCAAACATACCTCAATTACTTTATTGCCTGTATACATATGGAAAACATCAAACATACCTCAATTACTTTATTGCCTGTATACATATGGAAAACATCAAACATACCTCAATTACTTTATTGCCTGTATACATATGGAAAACATCAAACATACCTCAATTACTTTATTGCCTGTATACAGTTGAACTTAATGGAATACTTATTGTTTATTCACTGCGTTCACTGTTATACAATATTGTCACAGAGAATATGTTCAAGATAATAAACAACAGAATGAATGTTTTAAAGTGCAAAGTAATGTACAGCTCAAACTTTTAGTTAGAAATTAGGTTGATGAACTGTATGAAATACTGTTGCTATATATCCTACAGAAGTGAAATATAAAAGCTTGTATATGCCAAACCCTGATTTAATAAAAGTACAGCTATAATGCATGTTATGTTCTGATATATTAGTGAGAAAAAGAGTGCCCCTGACCAAGTGCCACAGTGTACGCTGCTGGCGAGTCAGTTTGGCTGCTGTAATATTTCCCTCTTCCTGTTAAATACCCCTCAGCCAGCATTCAGCAGCCTCACAGTGTAGGCTACCTGTTACTGGTCTCTCTCCCTCTGTCGTTACAGGAAATCATGGAGCTATTTTTTAATAAGCTCAGCGTGGCCCATGGGGAATTGGAGAAGCTTGTCAATTATTAGGATACATAATAGGCCTGTAGCTGGGGGCACGAGGGGGTTTCTCATCAGCCTGCTTATCGCACCACATTATGCTTTTATTGAACCTTTATTTAACTAAGTCAATTAAGAACAAATCCTTATTTACAATGACGGCCTACCAAGAGGCAGAAGGCCTCCTGCGGTGACGGGGGATTCAAATAAAAATGTAGGACAAAATACAAATCACGACAAGAGTGACGACACTACATAAAGTGAGACCTAAGACAACAACACAACACGGTAGCAACACAACATGGTAGCAGCACAGACATGGTGCAAACATGGTTAGACACAGACAACAGCACAAAGGGCAAAAAGGTAGAGACAACAATGCATCACTCGAAGCAGCCACAAGTGTCAGTAAGAGTGTCCATGAGTGCTGGGTAATGTGGACCTTAATTGACTATAACAGATTCTCCCAGCTCTAGATCTGTCCATCGCCTAGGTGGACAACAAGAGTGTTGTCTAAGATCAGGATGGTGGCCAATGAGTGACAGGTTGGAAAATGTGAACAATGGGTCAGTGAGTGTTGGTGACTAGCCAGGAGTGACAGGAGGGGAAAGAGAAGGCTGGCGTCAGCAGGAGATGAGAGAGGGAAGAGAGGACAGGAGGCTGTCCACCCCACTGGGACTTTGTTCCGTGAGGAGAGGAGACTGTTACTAGGAGCACACAGCTGTGGACAAACCCTTGGAGGCTTCCATGACTATGACAACAAATCCTACCTCCGCGTTTCTCTGACAACAAAGCCTGAATCTCATGAATTTTTCAGCGGGTTTTTGATGAAGTCAGGTTTTACTTGTGCTATTAAATTATCTGTGAAAATTCCATTCAGGGTGTTGTAGGATCCCCCTGGGAGGCCACTGAAACATCACAGAGTCAGGAGGGACACATCAACAAGCCAAATGGACAGATTTGGATAGGATTTACTATGACCATATGAGTATAAAGGGGTTAGCTCAGTCTTGAAACTACCTTAAGGTAATCCTTAGCTAGGGATTTTGCCTGTGTACACGGTGTGCAGTGTGCTAATGCAGCAGGTTGTATAGCGGTTTGAGCCTTGGGCCAGTAAACAAAAGTTTGCTGGTTCGAATACCTGAGCCAACATGGTGAAAATCTGTCTGTGCCCTAGAGCAAGGCACTTAACTCTAATCTGCTTCAGGGGCGCCATACTACCACGGCTGCCCCTGTAAAACAACGCATTTCACTGCACCTATCTGTTGTGTATATGTGACTCACCACCGGGATTCGGTCTTATGTAGCAGCATTTGAATTTCTGTTTTTTTTACATTGGATGAAAGTAGAGACTCAGAGCTACAAAATGGTAAATCATACACAAAATTTGAGGAAACAATGGGAAAGTAATTCTCCTTTGAAAGTTAATGAACTTGTAAACTCACTTTTGAGAACTGTTTTGGTACTACTATTGGAAAGCCCTTCTTTGTCTACACCCATTCAGCATTGTTCACACCCTCTTAAGCAGTGGTCACCAAACTTTTCTGAGTCAAGATCACTTTTGCAGTCAAAAAGCAAGCTGAGATCTACTGCTCAGATTTTATGTTACATTAACCTCACACAGACAGTTTAATAGGAATGAGGTCTGGGCACTAGGCCTAATACATTATCACAGCATATTGGCTATATGATTGGCCTGCCAATATTGTTAATCAGACCATATTATATTTCAAAACTCGAGATTTGATAACAATATAGATCAGTTGGTTTAGCACTTGTTGAGCATGAATTGAAATCATTAGCTTTTTTATTTGACTGGACTGATGGTACCTGCATCTGATGGTCAACGAGGTCAAATCAAGACGTCAGTGATCTCCAGGTCAAAACGTCGGAACTCTAGAAAGATGCCCGAGTTTCCTACTTGGAATTCGGAGTTGGATGACCGTTCAAAACAACTTTTCACAATCGCCTCTCACAGTCCCTGCTCTCTCCTTCCTTTCCTCCAGTGAGACTGACCAGAGAGAGGAGACACCGTCTTCCACCTGCTCTCTCCTTCCTTTCCTCCAGTGAGACTGATCAGAGAGAGGAGACACAGTCTTCCACCTGCTCTCTCCTTCCTTTCCTCCAGCGAGACTGATCAGAGAGAGGAGACAGTCTTTCACCTGCTCTCTCCTTCCTTTCCTCCAGTGAGACTGATCAGAGAGTGGTAACACAGTCTTCCACCTGCTCTCTCCTTCCTTTCCTCCAGTGAGACTGATCAGAGAGTGGTAACACAGTCTTCCACCTGCTCTCTCCTTCCTTTCCTCCAGTGAGACTGATCAGAGAGAGGAGACACAGTCTTCCACCTGCTCTCTCCTTCCTTTCCTCCAGTGAGACTGATCAGAGAGTGGTAACACCGTCTTCCACCTGCAATTTGTAAGTCGCTCTGGATAAGAGCGTCTGCTAAATGACTTAAATGTAATGTAATGTAATGCTCTCTCCTTCCTTTCCTCCAGTGAGACTGACCAGAGAGAGGAGACACCGTCTTCCACCTGCTCTCTCCTTCCTTTCCTCCAGTGAGACTGACCAGAGCGAGGTGACACAGTCTTCCACCTCCTCTCTCCTTCCTTTCCTCCAGTGAGACTGACCAGAGAGAGGAGACACCGTCTTCCACCTGCTCTCTCCTTCCTTTCCTCCAGTGAGACTGATCAGAGAGAGGTGACACCGTCTTCCACCTGCTCTCTCCTTCCTTTCCTTCAAGGAGACTGATCAGAGAGGTGACACCGTCTTCCACCTGCTCTCTCCTTCCTTTTCTCCAGTGAGACTGACCAGAGAGAGGAGACACCGTCTTCCACCTGCTCTCTCCTTCCTTTCCTTCAAGGAGACTGATCAGAGAGGTGACACCGTCTTCCACCTGCTCTCTCCTTCCTTTTCTCCAGTGAGACTGACCAGAGAGAGGTGACACCGTCTTCCACCTGCTCTCTCCTTCCTTTTCTCCAGTGAGACTGACCAGAGATGAGACACCGTCTTCCACCTGCTCTCTCCTTCCTTTTCTCCAGTGAGACTGACCAGAGAGAGGAGACACCGCCACCGCCACCTGATGGCGAAACTCGAGTTGCACCGCATCTGCCTCATGCACAAATTCACATTGTACGGAGAAGTGTGTTTCGTAATAGTGTTAATAGTAAGAACTCACTCCTAAAAACATCAGCACTTTGCTGTATCCGTTGACAGTCTCTCTGTGGTCATGGTTTTAAAAGTTATTAAATCTTGCGTAGGCTAGTAGCCTATTAAACTTAGCTGTGGCCATGGTCATGGAAGCTCTGTAACCATAGTGATTTGAGCTATCCGATTGGGCAGCACAGTAGGTGCTCTAGATTTAGTCACAGATTTGGCGGTCCGCCAGTTTGTCTCATGGAAAACACTTTGCTTACCAGGTGCGTAGGACTTTTGAATCAAGTGCACCTACCGGCAACAGCTCAACACGATTTTTAAAAAACAGGCGCAAGCCTTTATAGCTTGTTGGCTTTTCTAAAGAAATATTTGGTTATCAACTAGGAATGCCTTGAAGAACGACCAGATCGACCGGTTGGCAACCACTGCTCTTAAGCCTTAAGCCCCACCCAACTCTTTAATGGTTGATCCAACCGTTCTGTACTAACTTGCCAGCTACTTCCAGACATCGAAGAGAGAGAGAACAGCTCACCGAACATTACTTGCCATATCTGTGGTTTCACCAGTCAAGCAAATGTGTCTGAGAAGAATAAGATCATACACATAATGTTAGCTAGCGACCCACCCAGCTAACATTAGCTACCTAACAGTACACTTGAAATGAAACCGCTTTCTGTCAAAATTAGAAACGTGTAATATCTGAAAATCTTACCAGTATACATCAAACAAGCAAAGCATCAATACAGGATTAAGATTGAATTCTACTACACTGGCTCTGACGCTCGTCGGATGTGGCATGGCTTGAAAACTAGTAAGGACTAGAAAGGGAAACCCAGAAGTGAGCTGCCCAGTGACGCGAGCCTACCAGACAAGCCAAATGCATTTTATGCTCGCTTTGAGGCAAGCAACACTGAAGCATGCATGAGAGCACCAGCTGCTCTGGATGACTGTGTGATAACATTATGGGTAGCCGATGTGAACAAAACCTTTAAACAGGTCAACATTCACAAATCCACTGGGCCAGACGGATTACCAGGACATGTACACAAAGCATGCGCGGACCAACTGTCAAGTGTCTTCACTGACATTTTTAACCCCTCCCTGACCGAGTCTGTTACTTTTTTTAAAGCCCTTAACCAACAGTGCAGTTCAAGAAGAAGAAAATATTTACCATGTAGGCTAAAATAAAATAAATAATAAAAAGTAACACAAAAAGAATAACAATAATGATGCCATATACAGGGGGCACCGGTACCGAGTCAGTGTGCAGGGGTACAGGCTAGGTGTGTACATGTAGGTGGGGGCGAAGTGACTATGCATAGGTAACAAACAAAACAGCGAATAGCAGCAGTGTACAAGGGGGGGGGGGGTCAATGTAAATTGTCCGTCTGCGATCTTTATGAATTGTTCAGCAGCAGATAATTCTACAGGAGAATATCAGTCTATCATCTGTAAGCTGAAGCTGAAGCGCAGCCTGGTCATGCAGCAAGACAATGATCCAAAACACAATCAAGTCTACATGAAAATGGATGAAAATAAACACATTTGTGGTCCTAACCTAATCTCTATCTAATTGAGATGCAGTTAATGCTTGAAAACCCACAAATGTCTTTGAGTTAAAGCATCTCTGCATGCAACAGCGATGTGAGAGACTGATCAACAACTACAGGAAGCATTTGGTTGCAGTCATAAGTGGCACAAACAGTTATTGAGTATTTCATTTAAAAAAATCTTTATTAAACTAGGCAAGTCAGTTAAGAACAAACTCTTATTTTCAATGATGGCCTAGGAACAGTGGGTTAACTGCCTTGTTGCGGGGTAGAATAACAGATTTGTACCTTGTCAGCTTGGGGATTTGATCTTGCAACCTTTCAGTTACTAGTCCAACAGCTCTAACCACTAGGCTACACTCCAGTGTAAGGGGGAAATTACTTTTTCACACAGGGGAATTGGGTGTTGCATAACTTTGTGATTAAAATAAATAAACTAAGTATCAATTCTTTGGGTTATTTGTAAACTCAGGTTCCCTTGATCTAATATTAGGTTTTGGTTGAAGATCTAATAACGTTCAGTATCCAAAGTAGAGAAAATCAGAAAGGGGGAAAATTATTTTTCACAGCACTGTATAAATATTTGTTTATGCTATTGATTATGTTCAGTGTTTGTAAAGTATGGCTGCTGTGTATCCCAAGAGTTCAACTTTTATGATGATTTAACTGCCCTGCAGATGATGTAACTGGTCCTCTGTTTTGTGGAATCAGCAAACACGTATGACAGCCAGTCTGCGGTAAGACACGAGCTCACATAATATCAGAACAAGTGACATTGCATCTGCTTTTACTTCCTTTAGGAGGCCTGTTGTATTATCTGGGGGGCTATCTAATGAAGGATGCAGTGACATGTCCTACCTGAGGAAAGACAAAGGGAGGGAATCAGACTGACCTGTCTTCAACTCAAGGCAAAAACAACCCCATTAAACAGAGAGATGAATGATAGACTTTGTCAGGGAGGGAACAGATCATCAGGAAGCCACTAAGTTTTCCAGAACTTGTGGAATGAGTCTTAACAGTTTAGTTCACCATCAACTCACCCCATGTTTGAGCTGGGGTTAGAGTCCCACAGTGAGGCTTGACACAGTGATACATCACACAGCCACTGCTCCTCACCCAATGGGACCGCTGCCGTGGTGGGCAAGGACAGCTGGAGGATGTCATGAGGAGGGGGAGGAGGAGAGGGGAGACAGGGCAGGGGAGAGAAGGAGGAGAGACTCCAGGAAGGGAGATACTGCTGCCAAAAGCACATAGTCAGACAGGAAGTGACCACTCTCTCTCCGTTTCCTGTCAGGAAGGGCATGAAGGGTCGGCTGGGTCGCACGGAGAGGATCAACAACTCTGCCTCAGCTTTGGGCTCGAGCCATTATATATACAACAGTAGATTAGTACATTGGTCAGGTAGCCATATGAGGTACTGTGAGGAGGTTGTTGGTGCTGTTTGTGAGTGGATCTTCCTGTTTTGGTTTCATGTGACCTTCACTTTCTCCTTAAGGCCCTAGCTAACCCCAGTCAATACCACAGCATACACAAACAAACACTAGACCAGAATCAGTCATTTAATTAGAGGGGTGGCTCTTGGCTGTTCAACATTCCCATGTTTCTTCTTTTGACAGGTTATATCCTGCGGTTTACATGTGATGTATATGATTTATAGTCTGTAATAGGATGGGGTAATGTATTCACAAGTTGACCCTAGTGAGGGGTTATTTCTCATGGGAGTGTCATGACCCTACCTTCATCATATTCTGATGGTATTTAGCTTTAATAACCAAGGAAACATGATTTACAATCAACCCTCCATTTGGGCATGTCACTATTTATATACACTGAACAAAAATATAAACACAACATGTAAAGTGTTGGTCCCATGTTTCAAGAGCTGAAATAAAAGATCTCAGAAATTGTCCATATGCACAAAAAGCAAATTTCTCAAAAATGTTGTGAACAAACTTGTGCACATCCATGGTAGTGAGCATTTCTCTTTTGCCAATATAATCCATCCATCTGACTGGTGTGGCATATCAAGAAGCTGATCAAACAGCATGGTCATTACACAGGTGCACCTTGAGACATCTGTGGGATTGTGTTGTGACAAAACGGCCTATTTCAGAGTGGCCTTTTATTGTCCCCAGCACACGTTTTGAGGGTTTGCCCAATTGGCATGCTGACTGCAGGAATGTCCACCAGAGCTGTTGCCAGATAATTTAATGTTAATTTCTCTACCATAAGTCGCCTCCAACATTGTTTTAGAGAGAATTTGGCATTACGTCCAACCGGCCTCACAAACACAGAGCACTTGTTTGGCGTTGTGTGGGCGAGCGGTTTGCTGATGTCAACGTTGTGAACAGAGTGCCCCATGGTGGCGGTGAGGTTATGCTATGGGCAGACATAAGCTACGGACAAGGAATACAGTTGTATTTTATTGATGTCAACTGTATTTTATTTGAATGGCTAGAGATACCGTAACGAGATCCTGAGGCCCATTGTTGTGCCATTCATCCGCCGCCATCACCTCATGTTTCAGCATGATAATGCACATCCCCATGTCACAAGGATCTGTACACAATTCCTGGAAGATAAAAGTGGCCCAGTTCCTCCACGGCCTGCATACTCACCAGACATGTCACCTATTGAGCAGGTTTGGGATGCTCTGGATCGACATGTACGACAGCGTGTTCCAGTTCCCACTAATATCCAGCAACTTCTCAGAGCCATTGAAGAGGAGTGGGACAACATTCCACACGCCACAATCAACAGCCTGATACTCTATGCGAAAGAGATATGTTGCACTGCACGAGGCAAATGATGGCCACACCAGATACTGACGAGTTTTCTGATCCACGCCCCTACCGTATCTGTGACCAACAAATGCATATCTTCCTGGTCATGTGAAATTCATAGATTAGGGCTTAAGGCCTAATGATTTTTTTTTCAATTGACTGATTTCCTTATATGAACTGTAGCTTCAACTTGTAGTTGTTGCATGTTGAATTTATATTTTTGTGAAGTATATTTCTTTGCAGCTTTGTCTTTACATTAGCTTCTGTTACAGCCTATGGATAGCTAATTAT
Source organism: Oncorhynchus gorbuscha (assembly GCF_021184085.1). Classification (NCBI taxonomy): domain Eukaryota; kingdom Metazoa; phylum Chordata; class Actinopteri; order Salmoniformes; family Salmonidae; genus Oncorhynchus; species Oncorhynchus gorbuscha. The sequence continues at coordinate 60,342,011 of NC_060176.1, forward strand.
CTTGTCACGGTTGTCGTAAGAACGCGACCAAGGCGCAGCGCATGTTGAGTTCCACATACTTATTTCAAAGTGAAACTTTAAGCAAAACACAATAAATCAATAACCGAACCGGGACTACATGGTGCACAAAACAATATCCCACAAAGCAGGTGGGAACAGGGAACCCTTAAGTATGATCCCCAATTAGAGAACAAAGGGCTCTCTATGGTCAGGGTGTGACATGTCTCTTAAAGGGAGGGACAGTTTATTTTTACTCACCATTAGTTGGTGAAGCTAAAGTGATGCCCAGCTAATAAAGTCTCCACATAATTAAATATTTATAAGGCTAGTGTTAACATACCATTTAACAAGAGAGTGTGAAGCTGCTGCACATCCAGTTATTGGGTCAGAGACCTGAGAACACACTCTTTTTAGACGGTGTAAATCTGCATGTTAATGTATCCCTCTTAGGCTCATGTTCGTGTGTTTCTTATTTTTATTTCGTGTGTGTGTGTGTGTGTGTGTGTGTGTGTGTGTGTGTGTGTGTGTGTGTGTGTGTGTGTGTGTGTGTGTGTGTGTGTGTGTGTGTGTGTGTCGATGTCTGTGTGCAGAGGTTTTCAGCAGCCTTCCAAATGAAATCAGCCACCAAGCCAAGTCCTTTACCACAGTTTGCGGCAGGAATTCAAGGTCAGCGCTGCTGATTCTGCTGATGCGTTTTATTCTCTGGAGCCAGTGGTGCTGGACTGTATGACTGGGGGGTTACCAACACTGACCCCCACCCATCCCCAACAGCCCCACTACACACACCTTCATCCTTCCATTATCACCCCGGTGCTACCCTCCAAGGGAGTGTGCATTTAGCCGCTAAATGAAATGGGGGAAGGGTTCTGTTGTTCCCTGCCGGAGAGCCAGGAGATGGATGGGGAGAGGTGTCCTGATTTCCCATGTGACCACAATAATTGTGTTATAATGGAGGTGGGGGCTGAGGGCCCATCAGCAGAGGGGCAGAGGTACACCTCCATCTCCCCCTCCCCTTCCCCTTCCTCAACAAAGAGACCTGTAGAAAATCATGACAGTCTGTCATTTTCACATATTAGTATCTGGGTTGCTTTTTCATTTTGATGCTTCCTTGGTCAATTTATTCAATGAATTATACATTTAAATGCATGATGATTTAAACGAAAAGTGGTTTGATATCTTGGTATGTGAATAATCTATGATGGATGCATACAGTTATTCCCTTTCCTCTGACCTCCTATCCTCCCTCTCTTCCTCCAGGCACCATGAGGCCGGTCCACAGGAACTTCTATGAGCCGTCGTCGGCCCCGGGGAAGGGTGTGGTGTGGGAGTGGGAGAACGACAGCGGCTCCTGGACGCCCTACGACATGGAGATCTGTGTGACCATCCAGAACGCCTATGAGAAGCAGCACCCCTGGCTGGACCTGACCTCTCTGGGCTTCTGCTACCTCATTGACTTCAACAGCATGGTCCAGACCAACCGGCAGAGCCAGAGGAAACGCCGCCTGCGCCGACGCATGGACCTGGCCTACCCTCTCATCATGGGCTCCATCCCCAAGTCCCAGTCTTGGCCCGTGGGAGCCAGCTCCGGCCAGCCCTGCCCCTGCCAGCAGTGCATCCTGGTCAACAGCACGCGGGCTGCCTCAAATGCCATCCTGGCCTCTCAGCACCGTAAGCTGTATGGGGGGGCTACCGGGCCTTCGGGGGCTACAGGCACGCTCACCGTGGTACGGCAGAGTAACACCTTCGCTGGAACCACCCTCTGGTCCCCCACCTCTAGTGCTGGAACCAATAATATACAACATAACAACATAAGCGCAGGAGGAGGCCAAGCCAAAGCTGAACAGGTGCAGTCTCTCCTGTCTAGTGCCAACTTTCCATGTTCCCCGGCGCTGCCGTCCCTTCCGCCTGCACATGGCCACTCCCACGCCCACGCACACTCCCACGGTCACCATGCCATCATCAATGGGCAGAACAACCTGAACCGGCCGGGCACCCAGCGCATTTCCATGGGCACTGCCAGAGGAGCCATCCCACCAGGGTAACCATGACATTCATTTGGATTACATTCCACTACAGATTTGCAAAACAAAACACAAACGCACTAGGAATGCATTTTAAATTAGATGACAACAGATGAAAGCAATGAAAGGTATATAAGGAAAAATAACTCTTGCTCTGTCTGTCTACCTGTCTGCTGTACAGCTTTACAATACCTCTGCTGGCATATAGTGTATGTGTCTTTGTGCATTGTGTTGTGTCACTCTTTCTCTCTCTCCCCCCCATCTCTCTGTTGTGTGTCTACTGATTTACTGCACCTCTTGTTAACTGGGGGATCAATGGCTCTGCAGAGGCAGCTCCAGGTCATTGACAGCTATACTGCCTCAGCTGCCTCTCTCTCTCATCTCTCCTCTTTATCCCATATCTTCTCTGTCCTCTCCTCTCTGTACTGTCTCGTCTCTCATCTCTTCCTGCACCGGGGAGTGTGGGGAACTGTTTCCTTCTGCTCCACATTTCAATCTTAGCATGGTTGTCCTGAATAATAAGCTTACGCTTGTCTCAATAGACTCGGAATAGCTTTTATCTGCTCTGTGCCTCTAATTTTACCCAGTTCATTTCTACCACACAGTGGTGTTATTCGATGATAAGCACTGGGTGGTTGTTCTGTTCTGTTCTGTGTGTGTGTGTGTGTTTAAGTGTGTGTTCTTGTGGAAGTGTACGCCTGTGTGTGTCCATGTGTAAAGCTGTTCTCCCGTGTAGCTGTGGAAACCCATTTGCCATGGAGGCAGAGATACACTGGGGAGAGATGAATAATAGATCAGGGAAAAATGGGAGCTTGAGCAGAGCGGTCTGACCCGAGAGCGATTCAGTGAAGAGTACTGAAGGAAAGTAGTATCTAGAGCTGTAACCTATACCTCAGTCCCTATCCTGTTTTCTTTACTAAAATATACCCGCTGGTTAACTCATTTCATTTCATTTCCCTCTCACGGCTGATGGGGAGAGAAACAGTTAGACAGTATACATTGAAATGATACTGTCTTTCGGGCAGACACACTGACTTCACAAGGCCTAGTTCTGTGTAAGGGAATGTGTGGTGTTAGCAGCTCATGGAAGCACATCACTGAGGGGACAGGTGGCAGATTGATATTGCCCTTAGCTCACCTGAGTGTGTGAAACAGGCTGGAGTGTACTATTGTGTGTGTGTGTGTGTAACAGCTGAGAAGTCCTGTGGTGATTTATAAGGGCCCTATCAAATCAGAGGCCTGGAGTGGGTGGAGTGCTTGTTTCTCACCTCTCTGTGCAGTGGGCAGGAGGGAACTGTGAGAGGCTGTGGGGGAAGACTGTGAGAAAGACAGAGAGAAAGGGGTGAGGTGGAGAACAACGTTTCCCAGGCAAGTAGCTCTACACACAAAGGAAGAGTGTGGTTAACAACAACACACACAGACACGTGAAGACCCTCACACACAGACACGTGAAGACCCTCACACACAGACACGTGAAGACCCTCACACACAGACACGTGAAGACCCTCACACACAGACACGTGAAGACCCTCACACACAGACACTTGAAGACCCTCACACACAGACACGTGATTACCCTCACACACAGACACGTGAATAACCTCACACAGACACGTGAATAACCTCACACAGACACGTGAATAACCTCACACAGACACGTGAATAACCTCACACAGACACGTGAATAACCTCACACAGACACGTGAATAACCTCACACAGACACGTGAATAACCTCACACAGACACGTGAATACCCTCACACACAGACACGTGAATACCCTCACACACAGACACGTGAATACCCTCACACACAGACACGTGAATACCGTCACACACAGACACTTGAATGCCCTCACACACAGACACTTGAATGCCCTCACACACAGACACTTGAATGCCCTCACACACAGACACGTGAATATCGTCACAGACAGACTCGTGAATACCCTCACACATTTCAGCTAGTGCATTTATGGACAGATAACAGTAAAACCCACACATAGTGGACACAATACCTTTGTCGCCAATGACAAAGAATGCAGTTGAAATAGTAACCTTGTGATAACATGTAAATTATCATAAGGTAGTCTAATTAACTCGTTTACTACCAGATAATTTCAGGCTTAGTTTCAATCTCCTCGAACATTGTGGTTGTTGTGACTTCATCGTGAATATCAGAGGGGGAGTAAAGAGCACCCCCTACTGGTCTGTCTTGACATTTCACATTGGCTTTTCATATTGAGTTTCCAATGGTTGCCACCTGCAATTCGCTTTCCAATTGGCTTTTACGCTTGATCTTCTGCACCTAAATAACAAATGTCATAACATTTATAAAAGCAATGTATAAAAACAACCCTACAACTAGTAACTTATTCTTCCAAATAGGAAGAAACTAGAGTGGATTTTTTTTAAATTGTACCTTTTATTTAACTAGGCAAGTCAGTTAAGAACAAATTGTTATTTTCAATGACAGCCTAGGAAGAGTGGGTTAACTGCCTTGTTTAGAGGCAGATCAACAGATTTTTACCTTGTCGGCTCCGGGATTTGATCTGGGCCTCTACGCCTATGTAGGCGCTCTAACCGCTAGGCTATCTGCCACCCCAGGTAGCCTAGGGGTTAGTATAATAAGGAGCATATCACCTTATTAAGTGTTTGAGGGATAGTTCCTAATGAACAAGGCCTCTGGTTCTCTGTCTATCTGCAGTGTACAGAGCACAGAGTTGCAGAGACACTTGCAGAGTTTGCTCCAGTTCACTGTGATGCGAATTTGACACAGAGACAGTTAGCAGGTGATTTTTGTCATTTCAACATCAGCAAGCCACTTCCTCATCTCAACTTCCTCCATTCACTTCCCCATTTGAGATCACAGATAAACCCAGAGATTGTTTGTGCTGTCTAAAAGATAGAATTGTTTTCATTTCTTTGTGTGTGTTCTGAAGATGAAGACACCACCGGAGGAGGCATGGTAAGAGAGATCCTTTATACTTGCACTTCTAGCTCATTTCATTATGAAGCGGTTAATGGTACTATGCTGCCCAGCTCTCTGCCCTTGGCTGAGTGAGTAGGATTGGTTTTGGTGCTCATGTCTCCTGTTAATTGATTAACGGTGTTGGACAGTTCAGACTGGAGAGCTTAGCTATCTGGTGAGAACAGGCCAGAGGAAGCAGCAGGGATTACACAGCCCTACCACTGCACTGCTTTGCTCTCCACTGGAGCCCTCAGCCCTGTCTCCATTAGATCGAATGAAAGGATAAATAACGGAATAAATTAAGAAGGCCCATCCAGACCAAACCGATGAAATTGTATAGATGCTCTGTGTCATTATTGCTTATTTGTCTGTTTTTGGGTGCTTTGTGAAGTGCATTGCTCCTGCTGTTCTCTTTCCCTGGGCAGGGCCTGCCTGCCTCTCCCAGTCCTCCATCACATCAATATAAAATGAAGCATTTTTGTAGTTTTCTCCTCTTCTCCCCCTGTCTTCCTGGTGCAAAGATAAACAGATGAGGAGATATAATGGCTCCGTCAGCATTTCTCTAACGGGGCCTGATTTGTTCTCTATCGGGAGGAAATCACATTGCTCTCAGTTTAATTAAGTCCTGCTCAAGTCAGGCTGGAAAGTCAGTCTGGGAGAGAGGTGAGGACAAGAGAGAGCAGAGAATGAAGAGAGTGCCAAGGGTTGACGGAACCAAGGCGATAAAAAGGTTAATGGGTACTTACTAACTCATGGAATACGACAACACTCCTACAATACTGTAGCCTAACACATATGTGTTCAGTGAACATGTGTACCTTTACTGTAAGGTACTTCCTCCTGGTAAAATCTGACCATCAGCCTTAGTAATAGATGTAAATACAACTAAATGTTCAGTAGATCTTAGGAGCAAGTGTGAGGCCTTTAGGTTAGCAGCTGTATACTCGTGACCATGGCCCTGGTGAAGGGGTGGAGGGAGGATGTAGGTCAGCAGTGGCCCAAATGCATGAGCCCCAGCTGCAGCTGCAGGAAGGACCGGGTCACTGGCCCCAGAAGAACTCAAGGGTCTTGTTAAAAGCTTAAAGTTGGAGTTACTAGCTTCCCATATTTTGAAATAAAATGTAGAAAGGAATGCTGTTGGGTGTTTTTGCTCAGCAAGAGGTTATATGGTTGAATGATCTCATGGTGTTAACATGTAATGTTTACAAATGCTGTACCACTTCCACGTGCGTGTGAGAGCGCTAAAGGGCTCTTGTTGGATGTTGCTCTCTTCTGCTGGGAATGAGTTGTTTATTCACAAACAACGCCCTCCATGAAATGCCTGAATTATATATGTCTTTCAAGCATACATGGGACACACAGCTGTCTGACATACACTACTGTTCAAAAGTTTGGGGTTATTTAGAAATATCCTTGTTTTTGAAAGAAACGCTAATTTATTGTCCGTTAAAATAACATCAAATTGATCAGAAATACAGTGTAGACATTGTTAATGTTGTAAATGACTATTGTAGCTGGAAACAGCAGATTATTTATGGAATATCTACATAGGCGTACAGTGACCCATCATCAGCAACCATCACTCCTGTGTTCCAATGGCACGTTGTGTTAGCTAATCCAAGTTTATCATTTTAAAGGCTAATTTATCATCAGAAAACCCTTTTGCAATTATGTTAGCACAGCTGAAAACTGTTATTCTGATTAAAGAAGCAATGCAATTGGCCTTCTTTAGACTAGTTGAGTATCGATTACAGGCTCAAAATGGCCAGAAACAAAGCACTTTCTTCTGAAACTTGTCTGTCTATTCTTGTTTTGCGTGTACTATTTAATGAAGCTGCCAGTTGAGGACTTGTGTGGTGTCTGTTTCTCAAACTAGACACTCTAACATACTTGTCCTCTTGGTCAGTTGTGCACCGGGGCCTCCCACTCCTTTTTCTATTCTGGTTAGAGTCAGTTTGCGCTGTTCTGTGAAGGGAGTAGTACACGGCATTGTACAAGATCTTCAGTTTCTTGGCAATTTCTCGCATGGAAAAGCCTTCATTTCTCTGAACAAGAATAGACTGACATTGTCATTTACAACATTAACAATGTCTATCTACACTGTATTTCTGATCACATTTTACAAAAAAGTGCTTTTCTTTCAAAAACAAGGACATTTCTAAGTGACCCCAAACTGTTGAATGGTAGTATACATCAATGCTATAGTTTAGGTCATTACCCTGGCCTACACGCTTCAAATCTCTACTCTACTACTCTGTGGCTTGGCCCTGCGTAGCACTACAATAGTTCCCCTGAGAGTGAGTGGAGATAAGGCAGGTCAGACCCAGAGTGTCCAGGTCACGTGGGCCTTTTATTTCTCCAGAGTTCATTGAAAGGGTCCCTTGGCAAAGGATCACAGGACTCTACTCATATCAAAGCAGCATCTCTTTAGGGATTTTATAAGGGAGGTGCTGGAGCAAGAGAGAGGAGAAAGAGACAGAGAGAGAGATGGGGGAAGGGATCTCCTAGATCAATGGTATTAATGTTACATAACACCTTTGGGAAACTGAGAAAATGTATATCATTCTAAATGTATATCATTCTACTGTATTGAAATACTATGTAAGTTAATACAGTGTAATAATTCAGTCATACAAAGTTGCTGTCTTTTCTTTGCTACCGTTGTCTAAGCACTCAACTGTTTTGGTTGTGTTGACATCAAAATGGCTGCCTTTTCTTCTATGTGGTCCTCTCCATCACTGCAGATCAGTTGTTCCTTTTTTTCTATGTGGTCCTCTCCATCACTGCAGATCAGTTGTTCCTTTTCTTCTATGTGGTCCTCTCCATCACTGCAGATCAGTTGTTCCTTTTCTTCTATGTGGTCCTCTCCATCACTGCAGATCAGTTGTTCCTTTTCTTCTATGTGGTCCTCTCCATCACTGCAGATCAGTTGTTCCTTTTCTTCTACGTGGTCCTCTCCATCACTGCAGATCAGTTGTTCCTTTTCTTCTACGTGGTCCTCTCCGTCACTGCAGATCAGTTGTTCCTTTTCTTCACATAGAGTAGCAGCAGCAGCAGCAGCAGCAACAGAAGCTCAGTCTGCGGTCTCTTACCCTATCTCCTCTGACAGGTGACCTTTCTCTGCAGCCTGGTCTGCCCTGTGTGGGAGTGCCCTCTATTACCAGACTGGAGCTGAGGTCATGTTTTCTCAAAAGGCACTTACCAACACACACTCACACAGGCTCCTCATGACCAACATGCTTTGTGCACAGCTTTCTATCGCTTTCTACTTTAGATGTCTCTGAGAGTAAACAACCGTCTTCGTCCTCTGTGTGGAGTGTGTGTTCTGAATCATGCCCTGGTTCAACAGTCAGTAGATAAGTCAAGCTGGCCTGACTGTGTTTGTGGTATAGCTAGTGTAGTACACGTGACCATGGACTATTCGCACAATGGCATCATATTCCACATCTGTGTAAGTGTGGCCGTTCTAACTGAGAATGTGCAGTTCATAAAAAGTGTGAACTAACTGTAGTGTCATTATTTTTACTCTTTTGAAAACTTGATTTCATATTGGATGTTTTTCTCTCTGTAGGGTCCCTCCCCTCCCTGTTAAGAACCTTACTGTCTCTGGACCAGTTCACCCAGCAATTGCAGGTAATTGTTCTCCTCTTTTGCAATTAGAAATAACATTTTTTTTCCCGAGGCTGCATTTAATTGAGTGCTTTAACTTTCGCATCCATTCTTACTCGTAATAGTAAACCAACATGACTCTTTTCTTTATTGTATGCATGTGTGTCTATGCCAGGTATTACTGGTATCCTGATGTGTGCGGCTGGCCTGCCTGTGTGTCTGACCAGGGCCCCTAAACCCATTCTGCACCCGCCGCCCATAAACAAGAGTGATATGAAGCCTGTGCCTGGGGTCAACGGCATCCGCCGCAAGACCAAGAAGAAGCACCTCAGGAGAGGTCTGTATGTATGACAGGGAGAACTCTTAGGACCACTGGAGGGGAGAAGGGTCTGTCATGGAGCGTGAGACAGATGCTGTTGAGACATTGAGATGTAAAGTAAATATCTTCTCTGGATAAGAAGGGAAAGGGAGGGCTAACAGTCACACCCACCACATTAAAATGAACAGAGCGTTTTCCACAACTAGAATTAAGAGGAAGCTATTGTAGTGAGATGAGTTGATGATGATCTAGTGGTGAGATGTGTGGCTTTAGCTTTGGCGCTAGGCCAAAGTCTATTTGACGCTGTGGAAATTCCAGGCGACCCCGGGCGAGTTTTTGTCCTAATTGGTCAGTGAGGCTGTGGGTTTTCCAGCCCTGCATCACCCTGTTTACCCAGACCTCCAACTCTATTCCATTCCTCTCTTCCCTCTATCCTTCCATCCCCAGCCTTAGACCCAGGCGGTGGAATTGGGATGGGATGACAACAAACATTGATTAATGGGTCGCAGCCAATTGTTCCTGCGTTGGTGCAGCATAGCCCACATGGAGCAAGGCAGAACAGGACAGATATTTGTGGTTATCCTGACCTGTTCTGGCTGCCACTCAAAAGGAGGCTAAAGAGGCCTTTGATCCGGCTAATGAAGCCATTAAAAAGGCAGTGCCTGAAATGCATAGGAGAGAGTGGGGTAAGTTGAGCCAAATTGTTAGTTGAGTCATCCCTTGTTTCTAGGAAACGATACACAAAATGAATTGTGACCAAATATTTAGGAAGATGTCATAATTTCATGGAGTCTGTGAAGGAAGAAACCACATGGCAAAGTGGTAAGCAAGTTAGGTCCAAAAGATTGTTTTATACATCAGTTGAGGTCTCTATAATCTACAATATGAGGTTCTAAACCTAGGATGAAAGTGCATCCTTGTAGCTGTGTGGGCTAATATAGTCAAAATGTTTACCTTGGGGCAGTGGTGTAAAGTACTTAAGTAAAAATAATTGAAAGTACTAAACTCAGCAAAAAAAGGAACTTCCTCTCACTGTCAACTGCGTTTATTTTCAGCAAACTTGACATGTGTAAACATTTGTATGAACATAACAAGATTCAACAACTGAGACATAAACTGAACATGTTCCACAGACATGTGACTAACAGAAATGGAATAATGTGTCCCTGAACAAAGGGGGGGTCAAAATCAAAAGTAACAGTCAGTATCTGGTGTAACAGTCAGTACCAGCTGCATTAAGTACTGCAGTACATCTCCTCCTCACGGGCTGCACCAGATTTTCCAGTTCTTGCTGTGAGATGTTACCCCACTCTTCCACCAAGGCACCTCCAAGTTCCCGGAAATTTCTGGGGGGAATGGTCCTAGCCCTCACCCTCCGATCCAACAGATGTGCTCAATGGGATTCAGATCCGTTCTCTTCGCTGGCCATGGCAGAACACTGACATTCCTGTCTTGCAGGAAATCACACACAGAACGAGCAGCATGTCTGGTGGCATTGTCATGCTGGTGGGTCATGTCAGGATGAGCCTGCAGGAAGGGTACCACATGAGGGAGGAGGATGACATCCCTGTAACGCACAGCGTTGAGATTGCCTGCAATGACAACAAGCTCAGTCCGATGATGCAGTGACACACCGCCCCAGACCATGACGGACCCTCCACCTCCAAATCGATCTCGCTCCAGAGTACAGGCCTCGGTGTAACGCTGATTCATTCGGCGATAAACGCTAATCCAACCATCACCCTTGGTGAGACAAAACCGCGACTCGTCAGTGAAGAGCACTTTTTGCCAGTCCTGTCTGGTCCTGCAACGGTGGGTTTGTGCCCATAGGCGACGTTGTTGCCGGTGATGTCTGGTGAGGAGCTGCCTTACAACAGGCCTACAAGCCCTCAGTCCAGCCCTTCTCAGCCTATTTCGGACAGTCTGAGCACTGATGGAGGGATTGTGCATTCCTGGTGTAACTCAGGCAGCTGTTACTGCCATCCTGTACCTGTCCCACAGGTGTGATGTTTGGATGTACCGATCCTGTGCAAATGTTGTTACACATGTTCTGTCCCTGCAAGGATGATCAGCTGTCCGTCCTGTCTCCCTGTAGCAATGTCTTAGTAAGGACATTGCAATATATTGCCCTGGACACATCTGCAGTCCTCATGCCTCCTTGCAGCATGCCTAAGGCACGTACACGCAGATGAGCAGGGACCCTGGGCACCTTTCTTTTTGTGTTTTTCAGAGTCAGTAGAAAGGCCTCTTTATTGTCCTAAGTTTTCATAATGGTGACCTTAATTTTTATTTTTTATTTCACCTTTATTTAACCAGGGAGGCTAGTTGAGAACAAGTTCTCATTTACAACTGTGGCCTGGCCAAGATAAAGCAAAGCAGTGTGACACATGCAACAACACAGATTTACACATGGAATAAACAATTAACAAGCCAATAACACAATAAACAAGTCAATGACACAGTAGAAAAAAAATAAAGTCTATATACAGTGTGTGCAAGAGGCATGAAGAGGTAGGCAATAAATAGGCCATAGGAGTGATAAATGAGCAGATGATGATGTGCAATTGGAGATACTGGTGTGCAAAAGAGCAGCAAAGTAAATAAAAACAGTATGGGGATGAGGTAGGTAGATTGGGTGGGCTATTTACAGATGGACTATGTACAGCTGCAGCGATCGGTTAGCTGCTCAAATAGCTGATGTTTAAAGTTGGTGAGAGAAATCAAAGTCTCCAACTTCAGCGATTTTTGCAATTCGTGCCAGTCACTGGCAGCAGATAACTGGAAGGAAAGGCGGCCAAATGAGGTGTTGGCTTTGGGGATGATCAGTGAGATATACCTGCTGGAACGTGTACTACAGGTGGGTGTTGTTACCGTGACCAGTGAACTGAGATAAGGCGGAGCTTTACCTAGCATAGACTTATAGATGACCTGGAGCCAGTGGGTCTGGCGACGAATATATAGCGAGGGCCAGCCGACGAGAGCATACAGGTCGCAGTGGTGGGTGGTATAAGGTGATTTGGTAACAAAACGGATGGCACTGTGATAGACTGCATCCAGTTTGCTGAGTAAAGTATTGGAAGATATTTTGTAGATGACATCGCCGAAGTCGAGGATCGGTAGGATAGTCAGTTTTACTAGGGTAAGTTTGGCGGCTTGAGTGAAGGAGGCTTTGTTGCGGAATAGAAAGCCGACTAGATTTGATTTTAGATTAGAGATGTTTGATACGAGTCTGGAAGGAGAGTTTACAGTCTAGCCAGACACCTGGGTACTTATTGATGTCCACATATTCTAGGTCGGAACCATCCAGGGTGGTGATGCTAGTCGCTCGTGCGGGTGCAGGCAGCGAACGGTTGAAAAGCATGCATTTGGTTTTACTAGCGTTTAAGAGCAGTTGGAGGCCACAGAAGGAGTGTTGTGTGGCATCGAAACTCGTTTGGAGGTTAGCCCAGTATCTAAGGAAGGGCCAGAAGTATACAGAATGGTGTCGTCTGCATTGAGGTGGATTAGGGAATCGCCCAAAGCAAGAGCAACATCATTGATATATGATGTTTTTCCTAGCCACCGTGCTTCTACACCTGCATTGCTTGCTGGGTTTCTGCACAGCACTTTGAGATATCAGCTGATGTACGAAGGGCTATATAAATAAATTTGATTTGATATATACAGTGAAAAGAGTTGGCCTGAGAATTGAACCCTGTGGTACCCCCATAGAGGCTGCCAGATGTCCAGACAACATGCCCTCCGATTTGACACACTGAATTCTGTCTGCAAAGTAGTTGGTGAACCAGGCGAGGCAGTCATTAGAAAAACCAAGGCTATTGAGTCTGACAATAAGAATACGGTGATTGACAGAGTATAAAATTACGTACTTTATACTCCATACTTTTACCCTGACACCCAAAAGTACTCGTTCCATTTTGAATGCTCAGCAGGACAGGAAAATGGTCTAATTCACACACTTATCAAGAGAACATTCCTGGCCATCCCTACTGCCTCTGATCTGGTGGACTCACTAAACACATGCTTCCTTTGTAAATTATGTTGCGGTGTTGAAGCATGCTCCTGCCTACCTGTAACTTTTTTTTTTAAATAAGAAAATTGTGCCATCTGGTTTGCTTAATATAAGGAATTTTAAATGATTTATACTTTTACTTTTGATACTTAAGTATATTTTAGCAATTACATTTACTTTTGATACTTAAGTATATTTAAAACGATATACTTTTAGACTTTTACTCAAGTAGGATTTTACTGGGTGATTTCACTTTTACTTGAGTCATTTTATATTAACGTATCTTTACTTTTACTCAAGTATGACAATTGGGTACTTTTTCCACCACTGCCTTGGGGTAAGTTGAGCCAATGACTATGATACCCCATACAAATAATGATCACATTTAGTCCATTTTATGCATAATATTTTTGCAATGTGTCATGCATATGAACTCAAGATTTGGAGCGGCAGGGTAGCCTAGTGGTTAGAGCGTTGGACTAGTAACCGGAAGGTTGCATGTTCAAACCCCCGAGCTGACAAGGTACAAATCTGTCGTTCTGCCCCTGAACAGGCAGTTAACCCACTGTTCCCAGGCCGTCATTGAAAATAAGAATTTGTTCATAACTGACTTGCCTAGTTAAATAAATGTTTAAAAAAGTTTTTAAAAGATAGTGCATTATTATTGTTACAAAGCTGTCATCATCATTCCCGTTTATACAAACATAAAGCAGGAGTATGGCCCCCCTTGAGGTTCTTGAGAGAGCAGCCAAGGAAGTGAGAGAAGGGAAGAAGTCCAATTCGAGCTGCAGCAAGGGATGATAAAATAGACTGAATGACACTGAAGGAAAAAAAGAAAATGAGAATGTACCTGTGTGAAAGTGAGGCTATGATAGAGTAGCAGAGGAACACAAGGTCTCATCTGATCACATTGAGTCTGAGATGCTAAACATATCAAGAATTTCACAGACCGTTTCATAGGCTTAGTAGCCTCAAATGCAGAGAACTTGCCTACGGATGGTCACATTGAAACAACAACTGGTCAAGAAATGGAAGGGGAAGTGATATTGAACAGATAGATCTATATCTGAAAAGAATGTGGGTATACATTTAAGATATACAATATACCACACCCCCATTCCATGAGTTCAACTTTGACCTACCAGCACCATCACCCACTGTCACAGGACATCATCACCCACGTACCCAACCTATGCTCAACTTACTCCATACTTAGGGTAAATTGTGCCAAGCTATGTTTTCAAAACGGTTGTTTACATGAATTCTGATTACTTCCAGAGATACACAACATCCTGAAAGAATACTATATTTTCCTTGACGTAGTGATACTGAATGTAAAAGATGTCTCAACTTACCCCACTCTCCCCTAACTCAAACCTTCTCCATCTCTCTCTCTCTCTCTCACCCTCTCCATCGATTAATCACATTGTCACTTTTGTTTTTCTGTCTCTTCCTCTCTTCCTGTCAGCTATGCTAGCTTGGTTTCACTCTGAGATTAGCCTAGTGTGTGGGTGATGGCTCATTGTTCTGTGTCACTTTGAAGGTGACCTCCTCTTCAACATCACACACTGTATTTATTCACCCACACTCTCTTCTTGGACTGGTCTCATCACAATCAAGCAGGGCTATGGTAATTTAGACCCAGACCAGTCACTGGGTTTACCTATTGCTCAAATAGAAGCCTCTTTATGTAGATCCATCTAGTCATCTTTGGGTCTTCAAAGGACAAAACACATCTGTCTGCGAGTAATGATTATGTGTGAGTAAGTGTTTTTTTGTTCCTTTCAACCACATGCCTTCAATGTTGTGTTTGATTGCAAGGGAAAAACCCAGAGGATGTGGTGCGGCGATACACGGAGAAAGTGAAAGTAGCCCCTGATGAGGTAAGGAGAGTCCTGGATGACACACGTACACAGTTTTAATACAGTTTGTAATCATTGTACAGTGTATTATTGCTATGCATCCCAACCCTACAGTAACATGCAGTAGCTCTTATGGTCTAACTGGTGCCCACTCACATTCCCTTCCCAGGACTGCACCATCTGCAGGGAGAGGCTGGTGATGTCGTCAGGCTACGAGGGTGTCAAGGGCATAAAGCCAGAGGTGGTGGGCAAACTTGGCAAATGTGGGCACATGTACCATCTGCTGTGCCTGGTTGCCATGTACAACAATGGCAACAAGGTGAGAAGGCGCATACGCGCCAGCGCTTGTTATGGTATCAATATTATATTGTATAGTAGTGGGTGAAATTGTATAGTAGTGGGTGAAATTACACCCCCCATTTGATGTGATGGGGTATGCTATGATAACAATTAGATTAGATTGATATCAAACTAATCGGAAGCGGGTCTTACTCTGCTAAACACAGTTCATGGTCATTTTAAAAGTCAATTAAGGACAGAAGAAGGATCACTGTCAAGAAACCAACTCTCGAATAGATTAAATTTGTTTGATTAGATTAGTTATGAATATTGAACATTGAATCTGTCCCCATCCAGGATGGCAGTCTGCAGTGCCCCACTTGTAAGGCTATCTATGGGGAGAAGACTGGCACACAGCCCCCTGGGAAGATGGAGTACCATGTCATCCCCCACTGCCTGCCCGGCTACCCAGAGGCCAAGACCATCCGCATCGTCTATGACATTCCTGCTGGCCTACAGGTCACCACCCTCATATCCTCCACACTCACACAGTCCACTCATCCACTGGCTCTCCTTCTTAAGTCTATTCTCTTCCATCTACGGTGCTATAACACTGCTGGGTCTGACATGAGGAGGCTTCAGAGGATATTTGATAACGTGTTTCGTGTTGCTCAGGGGATTGAAGTGTCCCTAAGCCGTGTGACTGCATCCTCATAAAGAGAAAGAGAGAACGATTCACCTCCTCTCTTTGCAGGGAGAGGAGAGGGCTGCATATTTCATCCTTTCTGCAGAGCTGAGCTTTAATAGAGTCAATAAAGTGACCTTTCTACCAGAAGAGCAGGCTGAGCATCCCTGTGCAGGGGAGAGAGAGGCTGGGGCTGTCTGTCCCCTGTCATCCACACTGCAGCAGAACAACATGCCACGGCCCACTCACAGTGCCCCTCCACACCACTCACACTCCTCACTCCCCCCTTTTAACACATCTACACTGACAGCTGTACTCTGTGTAAGAAAGTCATGATATAGTAATGATACAGTACATTCTGAAGTAGAGTGGAGTACAATGAGTATGGTGTGGCATGTCAACACATAAGACCTGCATCACACAGCATGACAGTTAATTGGTTGTTTTACAGCTTTTATAAAGAACATTTCTTGATGAAAGGGGGAAAGGGTTCATTTGGGAGGGGCAGCCATTTCCCCAAAAATTAATGCTTTAAAAGAGTGCAAATAAAGCCACCAGAGTAGTCAGACTACGAATATACAAGCTTGTCCCGGGGGCACATTTCCCTCTTGGCTGAATGTTAATTGAAAGAGAAAGAGAGGGGTTGTGACTGTTTCTGTCCTTTTCACCAGACCACAGAGCATCCCAACCCAGGGAAGAAGTTCAGCGCTAGGGGGTTCCCCCGGCACTGCTACCTCCCAGACAATAACAAAGGCAGGAGGGTAAGACTTACAGTATTATCTATCTGTATATGGGAAGAACAGTTCTTCAAAATACATGATGTAGTAGGCAGGTAGCCTAGCGGTTAAGAGCATTGGGCCAGTAACCGAAAGGTCGCTGGTTTGAATACCCGAGCCGACAAGGTGGAAAAATCTGCAGTTCTGCCTTTGAATAAGGCAACAACAACTACTCCCGACCGCCGATGATGTGGACGTCCATTAATGCAGCCCCCGTCACCTCTCTGATTCAGAGGGATTGGGTTAAATGCGGAAGACACATTTCGGTTGAATGCATTTAGTTGTGGAACTGACTAGGTACTGTATCCCAGTTCCCTTTCATACCCCCCTTGAATGAACTAGAAAGAGAGATGGTGATTACAGTGCACTGTGAACTGCTGTATGTCATCTACCTGGGTTCTCATCTGTCTGTCCCCAGGTCCTGAAGCTCCTGATCATGGCGTGGGACCGCCGCCTCATCTTCACCATCGGCACGTCCAGCACCACGGGAGAGTCAGACACAGTGGTGTGGAATGAGATCCACCACAAGACAGAGTTTGGTTCCAACCTGACGGGGCACGGCTACCCAGACCCCAACTACCTGGACAACGTTCTGACAGAGCTGTCAGCCCAAGGGGTGGGACAGGACAACCTGAAGGACTGAGGGGGGGGGGGGACAGAGAGGCCCAAGAGGACCACCTCCCATATCCATATCTGACAGGGCCTCTGAATGAGGAGGCAACATGCAGGCCAGATAGCTGTCTTTTGCTCCCCACACCCAGAACAGACCTACAGACCCTCATGTTCTGTATGTGGGCAAACTAATATATAGCAAATGACATAATAATGACACGACAACGTCATGATTGTGTTATACTGTTATTTGCATTTACCTAAACATAAGTGTAAAACTTTTCCGACTGATGTCTCTTTGTCCATGCCTTGAGCAGGTGTGTTTTTGCCAAAATTTCAACCTGATAGGTTAAAGGAATGTAAAGACAGGATTTAAAACTGATCTCAATGTGTACTGGCTATTGTGGGGTTTAGACATTGATGCACATCAACAGTCATTGATTCCTCTGAGACAGGATATTGAACCTTCTCTTCTGTACTGACATCATGGCATTGGAGGAGATGTCTGTTAATGTTCACCACCGAAACATATGGCCCAGAGTTTGCATTGAATGTTGACCACATAACTGCGACTTTTGCTAAACAGTTGGCTAGGGCTCCAAAGGCTCTACATGTCTGGCCACATTTATTCAACTTTTTTCAGATGTGCATTTTTGAAAGAATAGGGAAGTGATTTATCAAGTTGTAGTTGGTGTTTGTGTGGAAGTCTTCAGGATAATTTTAATATGCAGAATTTACTTATATAATTTGAAAAGCATGGTTGCAATTCCAGATCAGAATTGCATTAGTCTAATTCACACCAAATCTACACAGTTGAACTTATGACATCAGATGTGGTTGCTCGTGAGAGTCTTTTAAAAGTGAGGCCTATTGCTAGTTTTAGCTTGGTGGTTTTCCACACCAAAGCTGTCTGTAGATCTGAGTTGACGGTCACGGCTATGTGATTCTCAGAAAGGAGAGAGGACATCTCTGATTGGCTACACAGGGCTGTTTCACAGGGCTTTGCACCATTGGCCAATGAGTCTATTGATTGTTCAAATGCACCACCTGACAGAGAGCCAGTCAGAGGATCTGAGGACCCAGCCGTCTCACAGTAAATGTCTATTCTAATGGTGTGCCAACCAGAGAGGATGCCTTTGGAAGTGAAACCTGATATAGGTTCATACATAAGCATCTAACCGACCAGGTAGATGTTTGTTAAAACGGTATGCACCTTATTGATATTAACTCATCCATTTTAATGAGTGGAGATGTTGGTATAATCCAGAAGAGATTCTTGTTGAGGTTTTTATGGTGCGCCACCCATTTCACAGGGTTTGATCCTTTAAATGCTTTTGAATATCTTCGACTGAATCATAGTCTTCCGTAGCACTTTGAGGCAGCAGTTTTCTTTAATTAATCCTTTCATTTTTGGAAGATGTCTTTAAATGTATTGGCTACTATAGCTGCTGTTTTTTATTTTCATGTTTATAATCTTGTCTTGTATTGCTTCAAATATATATATATACAGTATATATCTATACATTTGCAAATGTGATCTACCTTTAAATGTACATGTATGCTCAATTTGAGTCATATGGTATAAGTTTAATTTATTTTTATACTCTTCTATATAAGAAAATAAACATTCACATCTACCCGCCCACATATCTATATACACACAGAAACATGTCAAATGAGTAGATCACATCTGGCATATGTGATTTGCCAGTATGTCAGGGACTGCTGAAATGTGTATGCTAGGTTATGAGCGTCTTATACTGTATTAGCAGTAGTCTTAGCGTTTGCTGCTGTTGTTCATGTAGATTCTGTGAAGTGGAGCCCCTGAGGGATTCAGTAAGTACAGCAGTTCCTCTTTATTATTGGCTGGGGGGAGTTTAGCAGCATGACGTCGACCCTATACTCCAGATGGGTCATTGACCATAGAATTCTAATTCTGTTATTTACCTTGTATAACCTAAGAGAACCACTAGGAGGATACTGTCAGTACCTCAAACTGGTGAGAATGAAAAACAAGAGCCAATTGGTCTTTTAATTTCTTCTTTATCCTTTTGCAAGTTGACACATGTTAAGCTTTTTGTCACCCTCGTAATAGGGAAAAACATGAAAGAAATGATTTCAGTCTTATCAGGGAATTTTCCATTTTAAGTGAGACTCATTGAGTTGTACAGGGAAAATGTTTTCAGATAATATTTCAAGACCAGATCATGCTCAGATTTCCAGTCTCCAAATGCTTACATATGTACCTGTAATATTAATCAAATATTTCATTGTCTAGGCCTCCTCAGCTTTTCAGGTGTGCACATACAGTCCGTATACGTTCAGTGGTCTGTACATGGGAGCTTAATTGTGAGCAGACGTTTTATGGTCTAGTTTTGGACAGAGGTATAGAATTTATGCAATTATATATGCGACCAATTTGTACCTTGTGTAGCAGGAGGGATCCGGAGGTGTTGGGGACAGAAAGAATGGATGTTCAACATTCTGTAAGGCGTGTCCATTTGTGACCAAAGGAGACAGTGATCCAAAGGTATAGCTCAAATTCTCCATATAGGAGAACACATATTTTTGATGTATTTTTTAAAAGATTGATTGTTTTCAATTGAGCATTCATAGTGTGCAACATTGTTATATTACAGTAATTAAAGAAACATTCCATATGATTCTCCATAGCATATATTGATTAGGTGTGGTATCCAGTCTCATGAGGAGTTTACTTCACAATCATATTGAAAACATCCAACAGCATATTGCACTTATCTGTGTACACAGATATGTCTGCAACAAATTGGTGTGTGTGTGTGTGTGTGTGTGTGTGTGTGTGTGTGTGTGTGTGCGCGTGTGTGCGAAAATGCTTGGTTTAAACTTCTAAAATATTCAAACAGTAGACATTTGGGGGCTGAAATTAAAAAATGTCATAGAAGTGCATGTTACTCAAGACGTCAACAAGTCTGCTGACAAGGCAAAAATGTTCTAGGTGAAAAATGTAATGAAATCATTAGAGATGTCATCGAGCTGTGTCCTGTGTGGACTGGCATGGTGGACTGCTCCATACTTATCTGTGTGTTTTGATCTCTGAAGAGGGTTTGATGGAAAGAGATGAGCATGAAATAGCACTTTGCTGCTCCTCTCTCTGTTTCACATAAAAGGTCATCAGGTCATCATCTGCATTTTCAATGACGATTTTTTTTTTTTTACAGACAAAATGTCAGAACAATGTGGTTATGGTTTAACATTCACATTTAATTTCTCATCAGAAGCAACATATTACATATAAAGCATTCAATTAAACACACAAAGAGAAATGGAGATTTGAAGTGTAAAATAAAATGAATGGCAAAAAAATAAAGGCAAGATTAGAGACATTGATTAGACATTAAAGGGCTCTGAATCTGAACCAGTCTCTATTGGATTGGGATGATTTTGTTGCATGTTTGTTTGTTTCATGTGGAAAATAAATGTGCCCTCAACGGGGTAGTTTGTTTGACCTTCTCTCTCCTCTCGTTCTTTACTGTCTTTCGTTACCACCATGTCCTCGTCCTTTTGCTCTTCTGTTCTCCTCTTCTCCGGGCTGCCCTGTGCTCTGAGCATCGTTATGCAGTCAATTTTGCTTTATGGTCATTTTCTGTCACTGGCTGATAAATATTGGTGATGTGTGAGAAAGATGGGGGTTGGGTATGCATGCATGCAGGCACTGGGGTGAATACTAAAACAGATATACCCCAGTCCTCCTGCTTCCCCTCCAGACCTGGAGGAACAGCTTGTGGAGCTGTCATGGGAGGTCTCCCTGGTAATCCCGAGGACAACCTATGGTGTCTGTCACGGGGCGCATCTCCCCTTTCCCAGTCCTAGCCGTGACACAGCAGCTCAGATGGTCTGACACCCCAGACCCCCTCCCTCCCAGCTGAGGCCCATTCCTCTCATCACTCACCTCCATCACCAAGGAAGGTGTTAACCCTATCAGTCCTGAGACCTCAGCAAAAAAACAGCTTTTCATTTATCTGACTTTCATTTCTGTCCTTACATTTAGCTTCACAATGAAGTGTTTTACTATTTTCTTTTCAGGACAACCAGAGCAAAAATACAACACATTTTTTGGACATAAACAGTTGCATTAGTGCTGAACACAGGGGGTTGTGGGGGTGCTGCCACCCCCCGTGCTTTACGGTTGGAATGGTGTTCTTCGGCTTGCAAGCCTCCCCCTTTTTCCTCCAAACATAACAATGGTCATTATGGCCAAACAGTTCTATTTTTGTTTCATCAGACCAGAGAACATTTCTCCAAAAATTTGTCCCCATGTGCAGTTGCAAACCGTAGTCAGACTTTTTTATGACAGTTTTGGAGCAGTGGCTTCTTTCTTGCCGAGCGACCTTTCAGGTTATGTCGATATATGGTTTTACTGTGGATATAGATCATTTTGTATCTGTTTCCTTCAGCATCTTCACAAGGTCCTTTGCTATTGTTCTGGGATTGATTCACACTTTCGCACCAAAGTACATTCATCTCTAGGAGACAGAACACATCTCCTTCCTGAGCGTTTAAAATTATTATTTTTTAAAACCTTTATTTAACCAGGCAAGTCAGTTAAGAACATATTCTTATTTTCAATGACGGCCTGGGAACAGTGGGTTAGCTGCCTGTTCAGGGGCAGAACGACAGATTTGTACCTTGTCAGCTCGGGGTTTGAACTCGCAACCTTCCGGTTACTAGTCCAACGCTCTAACCACTAG
Organism: Oncorhynchus gorbuscha; assembly: GCF_021184085.1. NCBI lineage: Eukaryota > Metazoa > Chordata > Actinopteri > Salmoniformes > Salmonidae > Oncorhynchus > Oncorhynchus gorbuscha. Next base: position 60,363,884 of record NC_060176.1, read on the forward strand.
GCTACGCTGCCGCCCCGGTATGACGGCTGCGTGGTCCCATGGTGTTTATACTTGTGTACTATTGTTTGCAAAGATGAACGTGGTACCTTAAGGCATTTGGAAATTGCTCCCAAGGATGAACCAGATTGTGGAGGTCTTAATTTTTTCTGAGGTCTTGGCTGATTTCCTTTGATTTTCCCATGATGTCAAGCAAAGAGGCAATGAGTTTGAAGGTAGGCCTTGAAATACATCCACAGGTACACCTCCAATTGACTCAAATGATGTCAATTAGCCTATCGGAAGCTTCTATAAAGTCATTACATAATGTTCTGGAATTTTCCAAGCTGTTTAAAGGCACAGTCAACTTAGTGTATGTAAACTTCTGACCCACTGGAATTGTGATACAGTGAATGATAAGTGAAATTGTCTGTAAACAATTGTTGGAAAAATGACTTGTGTCATGCACAAAGTAGATGTCCTAACCGACTTGCCAAAACTATAGTTTGTTAACAAGAAATTTGTGGAGTGGTTGAAAAACTAGTTTTAATGATTCCAACATAAGTGTATGTAAACATCTGACTTCTACTGTATATACACAGTACCAAGACAAACGTGTGGACACATGTTTTACTATTTTCTACAATGTACATAGTGAAGACATCAAAACTATGAAATAACACATATGGAATCATGTAGTTACCAAAAAAGTGTTAAACAAATCAAAATATGTTTTATATTTGAGATTCTTCAAAGTGGCCACCCTTTGCACACTCTTGGCATTCTCCCAACCAGCTTCATGAGGTAGTCACCTGGAATGCACTTCAATTAAAGGTGTGCCTTTGTCAAAACCCCTCTGGGATATGTGACGCTAGCGTCCCACCTGGCCTAAAGCCAGTGAACATGCAGAGCGCCAAATTCAATAAATTACTATACAAATCAAACTTTCATGAAATCACACATGCAAGATAGCAAATTAAAGCAACACTTGTTGTGAATCCAGCCAACACAAATGGTCCTTTTGTTCGATTAATTCTGTCGATATATATCCAATATGTCCATTTATTTGGACAAGGTAGGGGTGGTATACAGAAGATAGCCCTATTTGGTAAAAGACCAAGTTCATTTATGGCAAGAACAGCTCAAACAAGCAAAGAGAAATGACAGTCCATCCTTACTTTTGGACATTAAGGTCAGTCAATCCGGAAAATTTCAAGAACTTTCAAGCGCTATGATGAAACTCATGAGGACCACAACAGGAAACGAAGATCCAGTTACCTATGCTGCAGAGGATAAGTTCATTAGTGTTATCAGCCTTAGAAATTGCAACCCAAATAAATGCTTCACAGAGTTCAAGTAAGAGACATCTCAACATTAACTGTTCAGAGGAGGCTGCGTGAATCAAGCATCCATGGTTGAATTGCTGCAAAGAATTTCTGCAAAGAAGCCACATTATTGGAACACCAATAATAAGAAGAGACTTGTTTGGGCAAAGAAACACAAGCTTAGGAAATTAGATCGGTGGAAATCTGTCCTTTGGTCTGATGAGTCCAAATTTGAGATTTTTGGTTCCAACCGCCTTGTCTTTGTGAGACGCAGAGTAGGCGAACGGATGATCTCCGCATGTGTGATTCCCACCATGAAGCATGGAGGAGGAGGTGTGATAGTGTGGGGGTGCTTTGCTGGTGACACTGTCAGTGATTTATTTAGAATTCAAGGCACACTTAAACAGCATGGCTACCATATCATTCTGCAGCGATACGCATCCCATCTGGTTTGCGCTTAGTGGGACTATCATTGTTTTTCAACAGGACAATGACCCAACACACCTCCAGGCTGTGTAAGGGCTATTTGATCAAGAAGGAGAGTGATAGAGTGCTGCATCAGATGACCTGGCCTCCACAATCACCTGACCTCATCCTAATTGAGATGGGTACAATGGGTAAGGTTGGACAACAATGTGAAGGAAAAGCATTGTAAATTCAAAAGGTTTTTCAGTGTGTGCATGAACACAGATTCAAACTAAGTAGTAGCGGTAACATTACATTTTACTCAATATTTCCAATACAGTTCACAGTAATACAGCTGATGTTGCCACCAATCTGTAACCATCCGCTTTGTGCATGCAATCATTTTGTGTCAGCAATATAAAATGTAAGCTCATTTTCTAAATTGCAGCCCTCTTTCAACAAATAACAAGTCAACGAGCAACAATCAATATTTGTCCGGATTTGAACTTGAGAGGCGGCTTAATGAAATTCAGCGGAATTCAACAGTGGTCTATAATAACCTTCTAAAGATAGCCAGCCAAGTTAAATACAATTTACTAAACAGATTACAATAATAGGTCAATAATCTACTCGGATATCAGTAACATATAATTTGATAACTGTGTAATTGTAACAATCCAATACGCTTAGCTTTTCTTTCTTGAATCGACAAGACTGATCCAGAAAAAAAACTTCCTTGTCACTAATTTAAAGAAAATACTACTAAATTAAAGACAGTACACGATTTACCATGGCAACAAATGCAGTTTGGCATTTGAATCATCTCTCACACCTCCACAGAAAGCATTTTCAATGGTGCACGCCATTCCACGAAACTCATCTCCCACACCTCCACAGAAAGCATTTTCAATGGTGCACGCCATTCCAAGAAACTCATCTGAAACTCATCTCCCGGGACCACCCATACGTAGAATCCACATGAAAGCATTTTCAAATGGTGCATTTTCAATGCCATTCCACGAAACTCATCTCCCACACCTCCACAGAAAGCATTTTCAATGGTGCACGCCATTCCACGAAACTCATCTCACACACCTCCACAGAAAGCATTTTCAATGGTACACGCCATTCCACGAAACTCATCTCACACACCTCCACAGAAAGCATTTTCAATGGTACACGCCATTCCACGAAACTCATCTCACACACCTCCACAGAAAGCATTTTCAATGGTGCACGCCATTCCACGAAACTCATCTCACACACCTCCACAGAAAGCATTTTCAATGGTACACGCCATTCCACGAAACTCATCTCACACACCTCCACAGAAAGCATTTTCAATGGTGCACGCCATTCCACGAAACTCATCTCACACACTTGGAGTTTGACAACTCATCAATGTGCAAGAACACACATCTCTACTCCTCTGAGCTTAGCTCATCTCTACTCCTCTGAGCTTGGCTCATCTCTACTCCTCTGAGCTTAGCTCATCTCTACTCCTCTGAGCTTAGCTCATCTCTACTCCTCTGAGCTTGGCTCATCTCTACTCCTCTGAGCTTAGCTCATCTCTACTCCTCTGAGCTTAGCTCATCTCTACTCCTCTGAGCTTAGCTCATCTCTACTCCTCTGAGCTTGGCTCATCTCTACTCCTCTGAGCTTAGCTCATCTCTACTCCTCTGAGCTTAGCTCATCTCTAGCTCTCTCTGAGCTTAGCTCATCTCTACTCCTCTGAGCTTGGCTCATCTCTACTCCTCTGAGCTTGGCTCATCTCTACTCCTCTGAGCTCTCATCTCTACTCCTCTGAGCTTAGCTCATCTCTACTCCTCTGAGCTTGGCTCATCTCTACTCCTCTGAGCTTGGCTCATCTCTACTCCTCTGAGCTTGGCTCATCTCTACTCCTCTGAGCTTAGCTCATCTCTACTCCTCTGAGCTTAGCTCATCTCTACTCCTCTGAGCTTAGCTCATCTCTACTCCTCTGAGCTTAGCTCATCTCTACTCCTCTGAGCTTAGCTCATCTCTACTCCTCTGAGCTTGGATCATCTCTACTCCTCTGAGCTTGGCTCAAAACCAGCACACTGAATTGGGTCAAAATTGTAGGAAATACATACATGTATACAAAATCTAAGGTATGGCTAAGACCGGATACGCTCAAACGGCTGTGAGTCGACATCATTAGCTCTCTACAGAGGGTGATGGGACCCTAACTAGAGTAGAACAGAAATGATCTACATATGTTCAATTCCATTCATTACAAAAGAATGACATTTACTGTATGACACATCACTCAAACTCAGCTGTCTTAAAAGGACTTCAAATACAATGAGCTGAGAACAGTAAACATGCCACTTGATCTACTGTTTAATATTGTCAGTAGTACTGCTTCAAAGACACGTTTTTACCAATTAACCAATCAACTGTGGACTATGTAAAATATGTTTTTCATATCAAAGCCACACATTTGAGTTTGAGTTACTTCCCATAAATCCACGGAGCAACAGCACCAAACACAAGCTTCACTATGGCAACAGTGAAAACAATATACTAATAGCAAACAAGTGACTGTTCAAGCAATTATGGCGTGTGTGTCATTGTATTAATAAAAAACACTTACTTAGAAATCTCACAGGGCATTACCATCATTAATATGAACACAGCACAATCTTACTACAACATTGTGGATGTTATCAATTGAAATATATAAATTAGAGAGTAAAAAACCCATAAATAAAAGCAATATCCAAATAGCATACATTCAGGTAGATCCATCTAAAACTACAGTAGATTGCATAATCGTCCTCCAAGGTATGGGTCGTTACATGAAAACAGTGCCTTTTGGAGCCCCTTGATATTCTAATTAGACATTGTGCACCGATATTGAATTTTAAAAGCCTGTTATATTAAATGAAGTACCATTTAAAATAGACCACATGGATAATTCAATAAATCCAATTTGTTTTATATGAATAAATACTTGCTAAAATTCAGCACGTTGGCATGTCCCTCCGTCCCTACCCTCTGTGACTTCTAGGGAGGTCCCTCCGTGTCCCCTCTGTGACTTCTAGGGAGGTCCCTCCGTCCCTACCCTCTATGACTTTTAGGGAGGTCCCTCCGTCCCTACCCTCTGTGACTTCTAGGGAGGGCCCTCCGTCCCTACCCTCTGTGACTTCTAGGGAGGTCCCTCCGTCCCTACCCTCTGTGACTTCTAGGGAGGTCCCTCCGTCCCTACCCTCTGTGACTTCTAGGGAGGTCCCTCCGTGTCCCCTCTGTGACTTCTATGGAGGTCCCTCCGTCCCTACACCTCTGTGACTTCTAGGGAGGTCCCTCCGTCCCTACCCTCTGTGACTTCTAGGGAGGTCCCTCCGTCCCTACCCTCTGTGACTTCTAGGGAGGTCCCTCCGTCCCTACCCTCTGTGACTTCTATGGAGGTCCCTCCGTCCCTACCCTCTGTAACTTCTATGGAGGTCCCTCCATCCCTACCCTCTGTGACTTCTAGGGAGGTCCCTCTGTCCCTACCCTCTGTGACTTCTAGGGAGGTCCCTCCATGTCCCCTCTGTGACTTCTAGGGAGGTCCCTCCGTCCCTACCCTCTGTGACTTCTAGGGAGGTCCCTCCGTCCCTACCCTCTGTGACTTCTAGGGAGGTCCCTCCATCCCTACCCTCTGTGACTTCTATGGAGATCCCTCCGTGCCTACCCTCTGTGACTTCTAGGGAGATCCCTCCGTCCCTACCCTCTGTGACTTCTAGGGAGGTCCCTCCGTCCCTACCCTCTGTGACTTCTAGGGAGGTCCCTCCGTGTCCCCTCTGTGACTTCTAGGGAGGTCCCTCCGTCCCTACCCTCTGTGACTTCAAGGGAGGTCCCTCCGTCCCTACCCTCTGTGACTTCTAGGGTCCCTCCGTCCCTACCCTCTGTGACTTCTAGGGAGGTCCCTCCGTCCCTACCCTCTGTGACTTCTAGGGAGGTCCCTCCGTGCCTACCCTCTGTGACTTCTAGGGAGGTCCCTCCGTCCCTACCCTCTGTGACTTCTAGGGAGGTCCCTCCGTCCCTACCCTCTGTGACTTCGAGGATGTTTTTTACCCACTTAACCCCAACATTTCTCCACATATTCACCATCATTGTAAAGCCCTAGTTATTGTTGCTCTGAAAAAGTCATTTCTGAAGATTATTATTTATTAGTGTTACCCATAGACAGGCTAGAAATGTTGTAACAACAAATACATACAAATGGGAAGCCTGCATTCAATTGCCACTCCCTGTTTCATTCCCCCTGTCAAAAGGGGATTTATGGCTGATTTTAAGATGAAATTCGCAACCCTGTTACTTTATTTGACATTTAAAAGGCACTTACTATAGTAATTGTTTTAATTGAACCTCTTGAGATGGGAAAACGTGTGCTCTTTATGACAGAATGCTAAAATGAGGTGAAATCCCCCCCAATTCTTTTTTTTTTTTTTACCAAGTTACACTTCTTAAAAGGCACCGAATTGCTGGAACGACCCATATAATGATTTGAATATAAACAAAATTCTTCACATTACACAGACGCTGGATGCAGGGCATGCACTGCATTCCTTGATACGATAATGCAGTACCACGGAATAACACACTACATGCGTGCCCCTGCTTCAGTTTGTGTCCTGCTCAATCGATAAGAACCCAAGCTTTGGGAGAGTAGCAGAAGTTTATGTCGCAGTTCATCTGAATGCAAGACCTGTGGCAATCAGTTATTTCACTAGATAACTTCTCCGCCACAGCTGAAAACCAGTGGGTGATATCAAACATCCCAGGCAAAGGATGTTACAGAATGGGTATCCTCTTCATTCTGGCTTATGAAGTAGTAATCTGGATGAGAAGAGAGTTCCTCTAGACATCACATGTAACAGACAACGTGACAGGGAGCAGGTCGCTTAGTTTTCCTACTCCATTGAGTCTGATACAGGACTCTGCTCTCCCCTTCAGACCCGGGCTCAGGCCCCAGGGAAGGCCCAATCTAGGGGGTCAGGATGAGGCTACCAGCCTCCACTCTTTCCTGCCGCTGGAAGGTGGCATGGGCCTGCTCCAGATCCAGAACCACTCCAAGTAGCCGAACCGCTGCAGCCTGCCTGTGCTTCAGGAGCTCCACGCTACAGTCTGCTCCATCTGGGGGAGAGAGAGATTTGAAGCAACGTGAATGCTTTAAATGACAGTACAAATGTCTAGGGAACCAACCTCTCTGACAGCTAAGGTGTTAAAACTGATCGAACTGCATATTAAAAAGGCAATGCTTTGACAGTCTCTCACCAGGGAGCCGCCCAGAGTTCACTCTATTCTCTTCCTCTGCACTGCTTTGACAGTCTCTCACCAGGATGTGTTCCAGGCTATATTCTAATGAATAAGAGTAGTCCCACCCTGTCTGTCTGTCTGTCTGTCTGTCTGTCTGTCTGTCTGTCTGTCTGTCTGTCTGTCTGTCTGTCTGTCTGTCTGTCTGTCTGTCTGTCTGTCTGTCTGTCTGTCTGTCTGTCTGTCTGTCTGTCTGTCTGTCTGTCTGTCTGTCTGTCTGTCTGTCTGTCTGTCTGTCTGTCTGTCTGTCTGTCTGTCTGTCTGTCTGTCTGTCTGTCTGTCTGTCTGTCTGTCTGTCTGTCTGTCTGTCTGTCTGTCTGTCTGTCTGTCTGTCTGTCTGTCTGTCTGTCTGTCTGTCTGTCTGTCTGTCTGTCTGTCTGTCTGTCTGTCTGTCTGTCTGTCTGTCGTCTGTCTGTCTGTCTGTCTGTCTGTCTGTCTGTCTGTCTGTCTGTCTGTCTGTCTGTCTGTCTGTCTGTCTGTCTGTCTGTCTGTCTGTCTGTCTGTCTGTCTGTCTGTCTGTCTGTCTGTCTGTCTGTCTGTCTGTCTGTCTGTCTGTCTGTCTGTCTGTCTGTCTGTCTGTCTGTCTGTCTGTTGTCTGTCTGTCTGTCTGTCTGTCTGTCTGTCTGTCTGTCTGTCTGTCTGTCTGTCTGTCTGTCTGTCTGTCTGTCTGTCTGTCTGTCTGTCTGTCTGTCTGTCTGTCTGTCTGTCTGTCTGTCTGTCTGTCTGTCTGTCTGTCTGTCTGTCTGTCTGTCTGTCTGTCTGTCTGTCTGTCTGTCTGTCTGTCTGTCTGTCTGTCTGTCTGTCTGTCTGTCTGTCTGTCTGTCTGTCTGTCTGTCTGTCTGTCTGTCTGTCTGTCTGTCTGTCTGTCTGTCTGTCTGTCTGTCTGTCTGTCTGTCTGTCTGTCTGTCTGTCTGTCTGTCTGTCTGTCTGTCTGTCTGTCTGTCTGTCTGTCTGTCTGTCTGTCTGTCTGTCTGTCTGTCTGTCTGTCTGTCTGTCTGTCTGTCTGTCTGTCTGTCTGTCTGGGTCTGTCTGTCTGTCTGTCTGTCTGTCTGTCTGTCTGTCTGTCTGTCTGTCTGTCTGTCTGTCTGTCTGTCTGTCTGTCTGTCTGTCTGTCTGTCTGTCTGTCTGTCTGTCTGTCTGTCTGTCTGTCTGTCTGTCTGTCTGTCTGTCTGTCTGTCTGTCTGTCTGTCTGTCTGTCTGTCTGTCTGTCTGTCTGTCTGAGTTCACTCTATTCTCTTCCTCTGTGGTCATCTCAGCCTCCACCTCCACATACTGTTTCCTTTTAGCACACAGCACAGGACAGCACAGGGCACAGCACAGCACACTCACATGAACACACTGAGCAACATGTTTATCAATGTTAAACATTTTGTAACAAAGTATGAAAGTATTGTGTGAGAGAGGCTGAACATAGTCCACACTGATGTGTTCCTGAGTGACAGGCTATATTCTAATGAATAAGAGTAGTCCTAGTGTTACAATGTAGACCCCTTATGACAAGTAAATGAACTGCACCCTGTCTGTCTGTCTGTCTGTCTGTCTGTCTGTCTGTCTGTCTGTCTGTCTGTCTGTCTGTCTGTCTGTCTGTCTGTCTGTCTGTCTGTCTGTCTGTCTGTCTGTCTGTCTGTCTGTCTGTCTGTCTGTCTGTCTGTCTGTCTGTCTGTCTGTCTGTCTGTCTGTCTGTCTGTCTGTCTGTCTGTCTGTCTGTCTGTCTGTCTGTCTGTCTGTCTGTCTGTCTGTCTGTCTGTCTGTCTGTCTGTCTGTCTGTCTGTCTGTCTGTCTGTCTGTCTGTCTGTCTGTCTGTCTGTCTGTCTGTCTGTCTGTCTGTCTGTCTGTCTGTCTGTCTGTCTGTCTGTCTGTCTGTCAAGGTTTATCACAGCCTCCAAATGTCTCATGTCAAAGTGTATTCCACTGACCTGAGCTTGTCTCTTCCCTGAAGAAGCTGTTTGTAGATGGTCTGGGTCTCTGCGTCTGGATCTAATGGGTCACTCCAGTCGCCCAGAGTCACTGCAGAGTGAGTGCAACTGCAACCTGAAGCTGAACAAAAGAGAGGGGCCATACAGTGTATTCACTTTTCTAATTTTATATATAACATTTTTCACCTTTATTTAACCAGGTAGGTGTCAGTTGAGAACAAGTTCTCATTTACAACGGTGACCTGGCCAAGATAAAGCAAAGCAGTGTGACAAAACCAACAACACAGAGTTACACATAAACAAACGTGAAGTCAATAACACAACAGAAAAATCTATGTACAGTGTGTGCAAATTTAGAAGAGTAGGGAGATAAGGCAATAAATAGGCCATAGAGGCGAAATAATTACAATTTATCATTAACACTGGAGTGATAGATGTGCAGATGATGATGTTCAAGTAGAGGGTGCAAAATAGCAAGAAGATAAATAACAATATGGGGATGAGGTAGTTGGGTGTGCTATTTACAGATTGGCTGTGTACAGGTACAGTGATCGGTAAGCTGCTCTGACAGCTGATGCTTAAAGTTAGAGAGGGAGATATAAGACTCTCCAGCTTCAGTGATTTTTACAATTTGTTCAAGTCATTGGCAGCAGAGAACTGGAAGTTAAGGCGGCCAAAGTAAGTGTTGGCTTTGGGGATGACCAGTGAAATATACCTGCTGGAGCGCGTGCTACGGGTGGGTGCTGCTATGGTGACCAGTGAGCTGAGATAAGGCGGGGCTTTACCTAGCAAAGACTTATAGATGACCTGGTGCCGAATATGGCGACGAATATGTAGTGAGGGCCAGCCAACGACAGCGTACAGGTAGTATATGGGGCTTTGGTGACAAAACTGATGGAACTGTGATAGACTGCATCCAGTTTGCTGAGTAGAGTGTTGGAGGCTATTTTGTAAATGACATCGCCGAAGTCAAGGATCAGTAGGATAGTCAGTTTTATGAGGGTATGTTTGGCAGCCTGAGTGAAGGAGGCTTTGTTACGAAATAGAAAGCTGATTCTAGATTTAATTTTGGATTGGAATGCTTATTGTGAGTCTGGAAGGAGAGTTTACAGTCTAACCAGACACCTAGGTATTTGTAGTTGTTCACATATTCTAAGTCAGAACCGTCCAGAGTAGTGATGCTAGTTGGGCGGGCGGCTGCGGGCAACAATTGGTTGAAGAATATGCATTTAGTTTTACGAGCATTTAAAAGCAGTTGGAAGCCACAAAAGGAGTGTTGTATGGCATATGGATCGTTTGGAGGTTAGTTAACACAGTGTCCAAAGGGCCAGATGTTTACAGAATGGTGTCGTCTGCGTAGAGGTGATCAGACAATCACCAGCAGCAAGAGCGACATTATTGATATATACAGAGAAAAGAGTCGGCCCGAGAATTTAACCCTGTGGCACCCCCATAGAGACTGCCAGAGGTCTGGACAACAGGCCCTCCGATTTTACACACTGAACTCTATCTGAGAAGTAGTTGATGAACCAGGCGAGGCAGTCATTTGAGAAACCAAGGCTATTGAGTCTGCCGATAAGAATGCGGTGATTGACAAGAGTCGAAAGCCTTGGCCAGGTCGATGAAAATGGCTGCACAGTACTGTCTTTTATCAATGCCGGTTATGATATCGTTTAGGACCTTGAGTGTGGCTGAGGTGCACCCATGACCAGCTCGGAAACCAGATTGGATAGTGGAGAAGGTACGGTGTGATTCTAAATGGTTGGTGATCTGTTTATTAACTTGGCATTCAAAGATTTTAGAAGGGCAGGGCAGGATGGATATTGGTCTATAACAGTTTGGTTCTAGAGTGTCACCCCCTTTGAAGATGGGGATTACCACGGCATCTTTCCAATCTTTGGGGATCTCAGACGATACGAAAAAGAGATTGAACGGGCTAGTAATTGGGGTTGCAACAATTCCAGGGGATAATTTTAGAAAGAGAGGGTCCAGATTGTGTACGCTAGCTGAATTGTAGGGATCCAGATTTTGCAGCTCTTTCAGAGTATCAGCTGTCTGGATTTGGGGGAAGGAGAAGCGGGGGGGGGGGGTTCTTGGGCAATTGCTGCAGGGGGTGCTGAGCTGTTGGCCGGGGTAGGGGTAGCCAGGTGGAAAGCATGGCCAGCCGTAGAGAAATGCTCAATTAAATGATTGATTATTGTAGATTTATCGGTGGTGACAGTGCATCCTATCGGTGGTGACAGGAGGTGCTCATATTCTCCATGGACTTTACAGTGTCCCAAAACTTTTGGGAATTAGTGCTACAGGATGCAAATTTCTGTTTGAAAAAGCTATCCTTAGCTGACTGAGTATATTGGTTCCTGACTTCCCTGAAAAGTTGCATATCGCGGGGGCTATTCAATGCTAATGCAGAATGCCACAGGATGTTTTTGTGCTGGTCAAAGGCAGTCAAGTCTGAGGTGAACCAAGGGCTATATCTGTTCTTAGTTCTCCATTTTTTGAATGGGGCATGCTTATTTAAGATGATGAGGAAAGCACTTTTAAAGAGCAACCAGGCATCCTCTACTGACGGGATGAGGTCATTATCCTTCCAGGATACCCGGGCCAGGTCGATTAGAAAGGCCTGCTTGCTGAAGTGTTTTAGGGAGCATTTGACAGTGATGAGGGGTAGTCGTTTGACCGCGGACCCATTACACATGCAGGTAATGAGGCAGTGATCGCTGAGATCCTGGTTGAAGACAGCAGAGTTGTATTTAGAGGGCAAGTTGGTCAGGATGATGTCTAAGAGGGTGGCCATGGTTACAGATTTAGGGTTGTACCTGGTAGGTTCCTTAATAAATTGTGTGAGATTGAGGGCATCTAGTTTAGATTGTAGGATGGCCGGGGTGTTAAGCATATCCCAGTTTAGGTCACCTAACAGTACAAACTCTGAAGATAGATGGGGGGCAATTAAAACACATATGGTGTCCAGGGCACAGCTGGGGGCTGAAGGGGGTCTATAACAAGCGGCAATGGGGAGAGACTTGTTTCTGGAAAGGTGGATTTTTAAAAGTAGAATACAAAACTGTTTGGGCACAGACCTGGATAGCATGACAGAACTCTACAGGCTATCTCTGCAGTAGATTGCAACTCCGCCCCGTTTGCCAATTCTATCTTGTCGGAAGATGTTATAGTTAGGGATGGAAATGTCATGATTTTTGGTGGCCTTCCTAAGCCAGGATTCAGACATGGCTAGGAAATCATGCATGAAACCAAGGCTTTTACGGTTACAGAAGTCAACAAATGAGAGTGCCTGGGGAATGGGAGTGGTGTTGGGGGCTGCAGGGCCTGGATTCACCTCTACATCACCAGAGGAACAGAGGAAGAGTAGTATAAGGGTACGGTAGAGACTATAAGAACTGGTCGTCTAGTGCGTTCAGAACAGAGAGTAAAAGTAGCAGATTTCTGGGCTCGGAAGAATAGATTCAAGGCATAATGTACAGACAAGGGTATGGTAATCTGTCTGTGAGATTCTAAGTCTAAGTGAGCAAATACATATGTGCTGGTGTTAATAGTGCACATAAATGTGAGATAAAAAGATAATTATGAAGTGTTAAGGAAGCACTAACATGTTAAGTGTGGTACTTCAACAAAGATTCCTACATAAGTCAATGTTTTAATTACTTGCGCGGTCAGCCTGTAGGCAGCAGGTCCACTTGCCACTTCGGTACGCCCCTGGGTGGAAGGAGGGCAGCATGCGCCTGTTGTAGATACTGGCCTTCCTGATGGCTGACAGCCACTGGTTCAACTCATTCACATTCTGCAGACACAGTCAGACAGACACAACGTATGCACAAACCACAGAGAACAGTGATGAAAAGAAAGCACCACAAAGTCAACCCAGTCAAGGGTCAGTAATAGTGTGGTCAGTGACTGGAGGTCTGTCAATACCTTGCACTGGGTATAGATGGTGTGCATCTGTCCATCGTTGTCCTGGGTGACGACCTGCAACACATGCTGCTGTTGGAAGGCATTCTCATCCACTCTCTCCACAGCACACACACACTGGATGGGGATGGAGGAGCGCACCTGCAGGATGCACAGATATCACAGTATCAGTATGCACACTAGAGGTCGACCAATTAATCGGAATGGCCGATTAATTAGGGCCGATTTCAAGTTTTCAGAACAATTGGAAATAGGTATTTATGGAAGCCGATTTTGCAGATTAAAAAAATATACAGATTTTTTTACACCTTTATTTAACTAGGCAAGTCAGTTAACAACACATTCTTATTTTCAATGACGGCCTAGAAACGGTGGGTTAACTGCCTTGTTCAGGGGCAGAACGACAGATTTTTACCCTGTCAGCTAAGGGATTCAATCTTGCAACCTTACGGTTAACTAGTCCAACGCTCTAACCACCTGCCTCACGAGGAGCCTGCCTGTTACGCGAATGCAGTAAGAAGCCAAGGTAAGTTGCTAGCTAGCATTAAACTTATCTTATAAAAAACAATCAATCATAATCACTAATTATAATTACACATGGTTGATGATATTACTAGTTTATCTAGCGTGTCCTATATTGCATATAATTGATGCGGTGCGCATTCGCGAAAAAGGACTGTCGTTGCTCCAACGTGTACCTAACCATAAACATCAATGCCTTTCTTAAAATCAATACACAGAAGTAAATATTTTTAAACCTGCATATTTAGCTAAAAGAAATCCAGGTTAGCAGGCAATATTAACCAGGTGAAATTGTGTCACTTCTCTTGCGTTCATTGCATGCAGAGTCAGGGTACATGCAACAGTTTGGGCCGCCTGGCTCTTTGTGAACTAATTTGCCAGAATTTTCCGTAATTTTGACATAACATTGAAGGTTGTGCAATGTAAACAGGAATATTTAGACTTATGGATGCCACCCGTTGGATAAAATACGGAACGGTTCCGTATTTCACTGAAAGAATAAACGTCTTGTTTTCGAAATGATAGTTTCCGGATTCTAACATATTAATGACCTGTGTGTTATTATGTAATAATTAAGTCTATGATTTGATAAAGCAGTCTGACTGAGCGATGGTAGGCACCAGCAGGCTCGTATTTCTGTGTGTTATTATGTTATAATTAAGTCTATGATTTGATAAAGCAGTCTGACTGAGCGATGGTAGGCACCAGCAGGCTCGTATTTCTGTGTGTTATTATGTTATAATTAAGTCTATGATTTGATAAAGCAGTCTGACTGAGCGATGGTAGGCACCAGCAGGCTCGTATTTCTGTGTGTTATTATGTTATAATTAAGTCTATTATTTGATAGAGCAGTCTGACTGAGCGATGGTAGGCACCAGCAGGCCGGTAAGCATTCATTCAAACAGCACTTTTGTGCGTTTTGCCAGTAGCTCTTCGCAATGCTTCAAGCATTGCTCTGTTTATGACTTCAAGCCTATCAACTCCCGAGATTAGGCTGGTGTAACCGATGTGAAATGGCTAGCTAGTTAGCGGGGAGTAGTTGTTCCCCTGGCTCTGCATGGGTAACGCTGCTTCGAGGGTGGCTCTTGTCAATGTGTTCCTGGTTCGAGCCCAGGTAGGAGCGAGGAGAGGGACGTAAGCTACACTGTTACACTGGCAATAATTAAGTGCCTATAAGAACATCCAATAGTCAAAGGTATATGAAATACAAATCGTATAGAGAGAAATGGTCCTATAATTCCTATAATAATTACAACCTAAAACTTCTTACCTGGGAATATTGAAGAATTGTCACGCCTTGGTCATTGTATCTTGTGTTTTTGTTATATGTTTGGGTAGGCCAGGGTGTGACATGGGTTTATATGTTGTATTTCGTATTAGGGTTTGTATTAATTGGGAGTGTGTATTATTAGGGGTGTGTCTAGTTAGGCTTGGCTGCCTGAGGCGATTCCTAATTGGAGTCAACTGATTCTAGTTGTCTCGGATTGGGAACCGTATTTAGGTAGCCTGAGTGCGCGTTGTATTTTGTGGGTGATTGTACCTGTCTTAGTGTTAGTCACCAGATAGGCTGTATTAGTTTCATTCTTTTGTTGTTTTCTTCTTCCGTTATTTCATGTACCGTATTAGCTTCATTAAAAGTCATGAGTAACCTACACGCTGCATTTCGGTCTGACTTTCTACAAACAACAGACGAAGATCACTACAAGAATCATGTTAAAAGGAACCACCAGCTTTCATATGTTCTCATGTTCTCAGCAAGGAACTTAAACGTTAGCTTTCTTACATGGCAACAAATTGCACTTTTACTTCCTTCTCCAACACTTTGTTTTTGCATTATTTAAACCAAATTGAACATGTTTCATTATTTATTTGAGGCTAAATTGATTTTATTGAATTATTATATTAAGTTATAAGTCTTCATTCAGTATTGTTGTAATTGTCAATATTACAACAACAAACAAATAAATTGTCTGATTAATCGGCATCGGCTTTTTTGGTCCTCCAATAATCGGTGTTGAAAAATCATAATCGGTCGAACTCTAAAGCACACAGCTCCATGTTGCACTCCTGTATTACTCTTTGTAGGCAATTTTCTGATGCAGGCAAATACACATCAAAGGAATCATTCAGTTATCAGCTATTCCTCAGGCGAGTTTAGGCCCGTGCCACCCTTATGGGTACAGTAGATAGAGTATGTCTGCTTTCATCCTTCCCCTACTTTTTATTGAGCATTAAGCAATTCAAGACCATTTCGCAAAGAAAAAGGACTGAAGAGAAAAGAGTGGTGGAGAGACGGAGAAGAAAGTGGGAGAGAGCAGGGCAGGAGAAAAATGTCAGGAAGGCTGCTTTAATGTACAGGTATAAATCAGCCGCTTCCACGGGAAGCCTGCCTCACTCAGGCTAGAGCACAGTGGGAGGGGATATGGTCCACAGTTGGATTTGCAATGTTAGTATGAATATCCACAGCCTTCAATGAACCTAGCATTTACTCCAGCCACACAAAGGAAGAAGTCCGCTCAAAGAGAACCCTCTTTCACTGGCCTATTCTCCACATCTCTCTTCCTCTGACCCCACCTATTTCTATCCCTCTCTTTCGTGCCCCTCCCCCCCCTCTCTCTCGTTCTCTTTCTCGCTCGCTCTCTGCCCCTCTCTCTTCCTTCCCCTTCTACCCCCTATCATTCTCTCCCTAATCCCCACTCCTGTCCTGGACTGGCTAGGCAAATGAGAGAAGCTCATTATCAAGAGACTGGGCATCACATGATATAATAGCCTCCCTACTAATGATGTTCTCATACAGAGAGAAACACAAATAAGGCAGACGGGTGATGCAAATGTATTTTTTTACGAGGCAGGATGACGATCAAACACCCTTTGAAGGGTACAGGAGCCAATTCATCACCAGAGGAAATGGTGTTACCTTGTTATAATGAGTTACTTTCAGAGGACTTCATGTTTTCTTGTTTTGTCTTTATCTGATGTAAAAGAATGGAGGAATTGCCAATAGAGCTGGTTATGGGTAGGATTGTGTATGTATGGGTCAGACCTGCCAGGGATCCGGGGTCTTGGCATAGGACAGTGTCTCACTGCTCAGCCAGAAGTATCGCTTCTTGAAGGAAAAGCGGGACAGGAGCTGGGGGCTTTCGGCCTTGTGCTTCTGGAGATATCCCTCCTTCACTGTCACTGAGGGCAGGAACACAGCCCTCTGGGGCACCTCTGACACTGCAGACAGACAGAGGGAGCAAGAGAAAAGAGAGGGGAAGGAGAGGGAGAAAAAGATGGAACAGGAACAGTGATGGAGGTGAAGGGAGTGAGAGAAAGGAAGAGAGAAATGTGATGGGTGAAAAGGGGAGCACAGAAACAGAAGTTCTTATGTTTTATCGATATGTCCACAAGGTAGAGCTGTAGCAGTACAGTTATGGTTAATGTGTACATATTGTTGAATTACATTACAGCACATGATGCATTATCTCATTGTACATCATTGTTTGTGTCTTCTTGCCTCCCTTGTCACCCTTGTGTTCAGCACACCCGTGTTCATTTTGTCAAAGATAGTGATAAAAATACTTGGACTATTTAGGTACAGGAGCTCCACAATACTTTTCAGCTAATATTATATTAGGTGAAACAGGAGCTCGAGCAGTAGAACATTTGAGGTGCAGGTGCCAGATTCCCCCCCGCCCCCTTGCATGAACACGTACACACTCAATTCACTCCGTTGTCAGTTTAGCCTACATTTCACTGATCTTAGTAGCACATAGCATTTTTTATTTGTGTCCTTCAAGGCAGCCATCAATGATCACGTTAGTATGCATTTCATTATTAATTTTGGTTGCCTATCCTGACGTGAAGTTGGTTCTATAGAAAGTATTTGACTCTGATGTGTGCCACAGAAAGTATTTGACTCTGATGTGTACCACAGAAAGTATTTGACTCTGATGTGTGCCACAGAAAGTATTCGACTCTGATGTGTGCCACAGAAAGTATTTGACTCTGATGTGTGCCACAGAAAGTATTTGACTCTGATGTGTACCACAGAAAGTATTTGACTCTGATGTGTGCCACAGAAAGTATTCGACTCTGATGTGTGCCACAGAAAGTATTCGACTCTGATGTGTGCCACAGAAAGTATTCGACTCTGATGTGTGCCACAGAAAGTATTCGACTCTGATGTGTGCCACAGAAAGTATTCGACTCTGATGTGTGCCACAGAAAGTATTCGACTCTGATGTGTGCCACAGAAAGTATTCGACTCTGATGTGTGCCACAGAAAGAACTGATGTGTGCCACAGAAGGTATTCGACTCTGATGTGTGCCACAGAAAGTATTCGACTGATGTGTGCCACAGAAAGTATTCACTCTGATGTGTGCCACAGAAAGTATTCGACTCTGATGTGTGCCACAGAAAGAACTCGACTCTGATGTGTGCCACAGAAAGTATTCGACTGATGTGTGCCACAGAAGGTATTCGACTCTGATGTGTGCCACAGAAAGTATTCGACTCTGATGTGTGCCACAGAAAGTATTGATGTGTGCCACAGAAAGTATTCGACTCTGATGTGTGCCACAGAAAGTATTCGACTGTTGTCACAAAGTTAATTAAGGAAATTAGAAGGGGGAGGGTTCGGCAAGGCCATTTTCTTGCCTGATGAAATGTAGGCAAGCAATAAACATTTCAGAACTACAAGTTGAATAAGACATAACTATACAAGTTGAATAAACTATAACTATTGTTTTTCTTCAGTTGACTAAAATGAGACGAGACAAAAATATCTCTGTGACTAAAATCTGACTCCTAAGTGGACTGGACAATAATCTTTGGAGAAATTGAGAGCTTTTCAGTGATAAGCACAATGAATATTAGCAGCACAGATGCGCCGTGCAGTTCTGTTCAACAATGGGAGGACGCACCACACTCCGTCCGCACACATCAGCTGTTTGGAGCAAGCGATGTGTGGGAAGACCTTGGCCTATCATGAGGGTGTCTGTGTGTGTTAGAAGTAACATTAGCGGAAAGGCTATGGCTAACCTTGGGTATAGGCAGTTATCATGAGTTGTGGGGGACACATATAGAACATGGTGTAGCAATGGTTAGAACTCAAACCTAGCAATAATAGAAACCAGATGTGTGATAACGGTATCTAGGGTACGAGCACATAGATATTCTACACAGCAACAGTTACATCTATCAACTGGAGCGTCAAGAGGCTGGGACCAGCCTGTGCGCCAACGATAGGCTGAGTAAGTTTAAACCACACTTGGTCTCTACTCAGGCCAGCTCGGAAGTAGGAACTACTTCTGTCAGAGTATTAAAGAAGATACCGTTAGGGTGTTGGCCAGTTCTCTGTTTGCCCTGCGAGGTGTGACAGAGAGCCCGCATATACGAAATCCGCATTTACCATTTATTGCTTGAGTTAAATAAATACTTGAAGGAAAATTGATGACTCTGAATTACACTTTATCCCGATACTGTCACGAGTTTGACCGAGGGTGGCTTCCCTTCTCAGTCGGGTGGCGCTCGGCGGTCGTCGTCACCGGCCTATTAGCTGCCACTGATTGTCTTTCCTCCCCCTCCTTGTATGTTTATTGGTAGCACCTGTTTGTGATAATTAGTTGGGCTTCTTTAGACAGCCGGGCCCGCCTGTTTGTTGGGAGGGATTAATCATTGTAACCTTCGGCTCTGTAGTAGAGGAACGTGTTTGTTCCTGGTCGTGAATTTTCAGTTGTACATTTTTCATTCCCCGTGTGTGGGGCCGTTATTATTGTGAGACACCCTGTGGTGCGTTGGTGCATTAAAGAGCACAGCATTGCACTCTCTGTCTCCTGCGTCTGACTCCACACCCACGACACCCGGAGCATTACAGATACCAGATTAGATTGACGCAACCCTTTACAGAGTTTAATAGTAAAACAACAGTATGTTTTTCTATCCCTTGAGTATGCTCAACCCTCCCACTTTCCCCACTGCATTTCATAGCCAGGTTCTGTAAACAACGTAGCAAAGTCTCCCGCTTTTCCTCAGAGAAAACGGCTTGATTCTAGCTAGCCCTTACCATTCAAACGATATGACCCATAATATCAACGCTATGATTTTTTCTTTCTATGGTGCATTGGAGAGCCGTATTTTACATCCATTAAGCACATCGCAGGCCGTTCTAAATGAGGCTACTTCTGGACTGTTAATAATTTGTTTAGGCTACACCTTGTTCAGTCATGTTACCTCATTAGCTAGCTATAGCCAACCTGGGACACGTTCAGCAGGACTCAACCTTTTGGAACGTTCAGATATCGTATCTCTATGTAGAACAAACATGGCTCTAATATGTTGAATATGGAATAACTCTATTCATGGGTTCTATCTGGCCCTGTAACATTACTAGTAGCCTATATGCAAACATTTGGAGGCACAGAAAGAAAAGGGATAGCAAACAATTGATTGACTAAATTCCTCTTGCCACTACACTATATCTGACTGGGTAAATAACTTTATTTAGATTTAATGTTGACCCAGTGACTCAGACTTGAGCACTGGGACTTGGACTTAGGGATTTAGGGACTTCGGGAGCACAGGCGTCTTGAGACTTGATTCGGACTTGAGGTTCAGTGACTACTACATCACTGGGAAAAACAGTCATTAGCTCCCATTTTACTCTTGGACACCAATGTGTCTGTGGAACCTTGATAACAATGGCAATGACGTGACTGAATGACGGAGGTGCAATCCATCTGGACGGAGGTGCAATCCATCCGGACGGAGGTGCAATCCATCCGGACGGAGGTGCAATCCATCCGGACGGAGGTGCAATCCATCCGGACGGAGGTGCAACCCTTCGGCAATACTTTGCGGAACCATCTGGTGATTGTGCAACTCTTTTTCTGCGCTTGCTTGTGTCTGTTTGTTTTGTATGTAATGTGCAATATCTATTTACTATGAATTATTTCATACAGTATTTCTGCTGTTGGGAAGAGAATATGAAGTTATGCAGAAATAATATGTTGGTAGGACAAGGCTATGTATGTTTTTGCCGCTATAGGTTGAGGCAATACAAATGTGTTGTGACTAAAATTAAAGGGCATTTTGTTGAATAAAATGGCCCACTATTTTAGTCATTTTAACAATAACTAGACTAAATCATTATTCAAATGACAAAAATGTGACTTAATGATATTTTAGTCAAAATGACTAAGACTAGAGTAAATCTAAAACAGAGTGCCAAAATGAACACGGGCACACCCTCAGACAGATGGAACGATACAAATCCACTCCTGCATAACACATTCACATCAAGTGTATTAAATGTCAAAGTGGCCTTTGAGGGACAGCCCAGTGGCTGAGATGACATGGAGATTGGAATATGATATTCCAGAGGGATAAGATGGACTGGCTGACAAGCGATGATGAGAAAAGGGCATAGGTGTGCTATGTATCCAGTGTGGTGTGTAGGGGTGGCGAGGGCTCCACAGTTCAACGCGCAGCCCACCGCACTCCATTTTAGTCCCAGTATCAGCTCCCAGCTGCCTATGAATATTTCACCACTGGGTTTATTGTATCTATTGATACCAGCAATAACTGGCTAGCCTGCCAGGATAGGAGCCCAGCCAAGCTCTGCTCCCCCCCCCCCCCCCCCCCCCCCAGTGGCTCTACCTTATCTCTGATCTCTACGGTTATCTGCTTGCTCTTCAGCAGGCTACTGATACATTACTACTAGGGCCTAGAGTTTCCCCCTGGTAAGGTGACATGGTGAGGAAAAACTCCAGGTCTTATGGGGACGCAGGTAGTCTAGTGGTTGGAGCATTGGGCCAGTAACCGAAATGTTGATAGATCGAATCCCCGAGCTGACAAGGTAAAAATCTCTAATTGCCCCTAATTGCCCCTGAACAAGGCAGTTAACCCACTGTTCCTAGGCCGTCATTGTAAATAAGAATTTGTTCTTAACTGACTTGCCTAGTTAAATAAAGGTTAAAAAAATGCATTACTGAATAAACAGTGTCCTGCTGGTGCTTCTTACCGCTATCAATGTCGATGAGCTTGTCCAGGAAGTCTTTAACAGAGGCCACGCTATAAAGGATGATGGGATGCAAGGGCTCCATCCACAGCTCCTTACCGTGGCCCAGCTGCAAACCCAGGTTCCCCACACTCTGCACTGCCTGGCACATAGAGAAACACAGCCATGTTCACCCACCACTCTCTACTGTACTGTTACCATCTGTGTCAAATGGGCAGGGAGTGCCGTTATCAATTCTGATATTAAATGAGCAGCACAGTATCATCAGGATGTGCTTATGGTTCCTGTAACAGACTACTACACCCCTCTCTCTCCCTATGTGTCTCTGAGTAACATCAAACATCCCCATGAGCAGGCTTGCTGTGAGGCCCTCTTTGTCCTGCCCACACCTGGCATGGGAACCTCTCTGAAGGACCCCTCTCTGAAGCTCTGCTTTGAACCCAAGCCTGGCTGCACACAGATGTAAAAATAGACCATTCTCTGTAGAGGACCCATAGCAACAGGACTTCAGCACCACGGACAGCAACGCTATTCTCCACAGCTGTTTCACTCTGCGGGAACTGTGTGGCACTGTTGTAGGATAAAAACTGTTTGTGCATGTGTGTGCGTATGCGTGTGTGTGTCCGTACCTTGGCCAGTAGTAACAGTGTCCTGCTGGTGCGTGTATCTGCATGCTGGTCCCTCAGGTGAAAGAGCTTGGGTGTGAGGATAGCAGGGGCAAGGAAACGCAGGAAGAAAAACCCACTGATGGCCAGATACTTCACATCCTAAGGGGAGAGGGCCAGGAGGGAAGGTGTGCAACAGAGATGAATAAAATACATGCACTGACAACATCCCCATGTCTATTCACTATCCTGCAATGATTATATTATTAAAACACATCTTCATCTAGGTGACATTTGTAGCTGAATTTGACCCTTGACCTCTGGGTTTGAAACAGACCTCATTCTCTGGCTCAGGGAACTGCTCCTCCACCCTCTTGTGCAGCTGTTTGAAGGCCACCCTCATGACAGGTGGACACTGGGTAACTGACCCAATGATGGACTCCACGATGTTAGACAGATAGCCCTGCAGCATCTCCACACTGCTCTCCCTCACCTCAGCCTCAGACACCGCACCTTTAAATGAGATACGCCTCCAGAGAGACAGGGGTCAGTGTTACATTGAAATGAAATGTATACTGACAATTCAAAAGAGCTCTGAAACACAAAGGCCTGCGGGAACCATACTGTGAACTTTGCTTTGTACAGACAGCATTGTCACTAATTATGAAGTCTGCGCACTGGCCAAATCAATACATCAACATCTATCAAATCAAATAACATGTAATTGATCACATACACATGGTTAGCAGATGTTATTGCGAGTGTAGCGAAATGCTTGTGCTTCTAGATCCGACAGTGCAGCAGTAACTAACAGGTAGTATCTAATAATTCCACAACAAAACCTAAAACACACAATATTGTAAAGGAAAGGGATAAGAATATATAAGTATAAAATATATGGATGAGCAGTGACAGAGCAGCTAAGATGCAATAGATAGTAAGAATAGATAGTGAAGGATACAGTATACAGTATATACATATGAGATGAGTAATGTGAGATTTGTAAACATTCTTAAAGTGGCATTATTAAAGTGACTAGTGTTCCATTTTTTTAAGTGGCCAATGATATCAGCCTGTAGGAAGGCAGCCGCCTCTCTGTGCTAGTGGTGGCTGTTTAACAATCTGATCTCTCTGTCCCAGCTTTGATGCACCTGTACTGACCTCGCCTTCTGGATGGAATCTGGGTGAACAGGCAGTGGCTCGGATGGTTATTGTCCTTGATTATATTTTTTGCCTTCCTGTGACATCGGGTGTTGTAGGTGTCCTGGAGGGCAGGTCATTTTCCCCCGGGGATGCGTTGTGCAGACCGCACCACACTCTGGAGAGCCCTGCGGTTGTGGGCAGTGCAGTTGCTGTACCAGGCGGTGATACAGCCCGACAGGATGCTCTCAATTGTGCACCTGCAAACGTTAGTGAGGGTTTTCGGTGACAAGCCACATTTTTTCAGCCTCCTGAAGTTGAGCATTCTTCGCAAAACACTGTCTGTGTGCGTTGACCATTTCAGTTTGTCGGTGATATGTACATCGAGGACCTTAAAACTTTCCACATTCTCCACTGCTGTCCCATCAATGTGGCTAGGGGACAGCAAAAAAAACTGGAGAGCCCACAGTTTTTGGTAGCGGGCTGCATCGGTGGCACTGTATTTTCTGAAGTTTCTGGTTAGGGAAAGTACAACATCGCCTATACACTTCCTTATAAACTTGCTCACCGAGTCAGAGTATACGTCAATGTTATTTTCTGAGGCTACCCGGAACATATCCCAGTCCACGTAATCGAAACAATCTTGAACGTGGAATCTGATTGGTCAGACCAGCGTTGGATAGACCTAAGCATGGGCGCTTCCTGTTTTAGTTTCTGCCTATAGGAGGGGAGCAACAAGATGGAGTCACAGTCAGATTTGCCAAAAGGAGGGCCTTGTTTGCATCGTGGAAGTTAGAGTAGCTAGGGTCGAGCGTGTTTTTCGCTCGTGTAATGCAATCGATATGCTGATAGAATTTAGGTATCCTTGTTCTCAAATTAGCTTTGTTAATATCCCCAGCTACAATGAATGCAGCATCAGGATATATGGTTTCAAGTTTGCATAAAGTCCAGTGAAGTTCCTTGATGGCCGTCTTGGTATCCAATTGCAGGGGGATATACACGGCTGTGACGATAACCGAGGAGAGTTCTCTTGGGAGATAATACTGTCAGCATTTGATTGTGAGGGATTCTACGTCAGGTGAACAAAAGGACTTGAGTTCTTGTATGTTGTTACAATTACACCATGAGTCGTTAATCATGAAACATACACCCCGCCCTTCTTCTTACCGGAGAGATGTTTGTTCCTGTCAGCACGATGCACTGAAAATCCCGTTGGCTGTACAGACTCCGACAGCATGTCCCCAGCGAGCCATATCTCCGTGATGTTCCAATCCCGGATATGTCTTTGGAAAGCAATTCTTGCTCTGATTTCGTAGATTTTGTTAACTAGGGACTGGACATCAGCGAGTAATATACTCGGAAGCGGTGGGTGGTGTGCTCGCATCCGAAGCCTCACTAAAAGACCGCTCTGGCACCCTCTCCTCCATTTTGGGTCAGCCTCTGGGATCAGTTCAAATGCCCTGGGAGGTGCAGACAAAGGATCCGCTTTGGGAAAGTCGTATTCCTGGTCGTAGTGTTGTTTGTGCTGGTAAGTTGACGTCTCTGTCACGCACGGACCATAGAGAGCCTTTTTATTCTCTATTTTGGTTAGGTCCGAGTGTGACTAGGGTGGGTAATCTAGGTTGTTTTATTTCTATGTTGGCCTGGTATGGTTCCCAATCAGAGGTAGCTGTTTAGCGTTGTCTCTGATTGGGGATCATATTTAGGCAGCCATTTCCCACTGGGTTTTTGTGGGATCTTGTTTTGAGTTAGTGCATGTAGCACCTCTGATGTTACGGTTCGTTGTTTGTTTCTATTTTTGTTTGGAAGTTTCGCTGGAATAAATATGTGGAACTTTAATCACGCTGCGCCTTGGTCCATCTCTCCACACATCCGTGACAGTGTCTCTGATATCCAATCGTTCTTCACAACTGTATGTAATAACACTTAAGGTTTGCTGGGCTAATAATGTAAGTAAATGTAAATAACACATACAAAAAATACTTCACAGTTTCCTAAGGACTAGAAGCGAACCTGCTATCTCTATCGGCACCATCTTGTCAATCAGGCGCCATCTTATACATTTCATGTCTCAATAGATCCCTCAGTGTTATTACGTCTGTGGAAACTTGAGCACTAATGTGGTACAGTAGATAGCAGGTTAAGCCTAAGGAGATGTAGGATCAGTCTGTGTAAATGATCAGGTCTGGTCTGGTCTGGGCAGATATAGGGATGATATATACTGGATATGGGTGGGTGTCAGAGATTGGCATCTCAGGGGGTTCTCTCTGGTTGCCAGGCAACAAACTTCCCCCATTTTTATATTCCTTTTTCATGTCTTGATGTTGTCGTCTCCAGTTACACTGTGGAGGAGGTGGGGATTATGCTATGATGCAAGTCTCATATACTGTAGATGTTATGGGTTGTTATCCAGGAAACTAGTGTATCTCTGAGGGTGTAAACAATCATCACACCTGTATTTCGACACCAGTATTTTCTGTTTACCTGGTTCTGTTCAGGTCAATTTTACACGGGTCCAACTCAATATACTTCTTCTCCTCAAAGATGCGGTTAATGATGGGCTTCAGGACCTCATGAAGGTACAGCATCCCCACAGCCTGCCAGTGCACAATACCTCACATTTAGAAAACATCCATTCAAAGCAATTTTATATATATCCAGTCAGTTTACACAGCTAATGCCAGTTATTCAGAACAACAATGGTTCTTAGATTTAAGTCATTCCCATGTCTTTAGGACTAGGCTATAGTGCTTTACTGTGAGACTGGGAAGAGCAAAGTGAGAATCCAGCTAACACGTTGGATTGTCAGAGGGAGCATGCCCAGACAATATGATTCGAATTCCTACTCACCTTCATGAACTGTTCCATGGCCTTAGAAGCTAGAGAGTTGGACCGGAACAGGGTGTTTGGATCCACTGTCAGAGAGATACATTAAAGAGTAGAGGAATGTAGGCTATACATTTCAGGGACATCATATTTCTAAACCACTGTGTATGGGGCCAAGAGGAGTAATAAACCAAATACTGATCTTGGTCAACTAGGGCTACTTTAATACTAGCGCTAATCTAATTTCAAAGAGGACTTTCATTGACACCATTTGCAACCAAAGTTAGCTTTATCCTTGGAGGGATTGATGTAGTCATAGTGATATGACCTATTGCCGGGCAAAATGTTTTATACTGAACAAAAATATAAACGCAATGTAAAGATCCCAGAAAATATCAATAAGCACAAAAAGCTTATTTCTCTCAAATGTTGTGCACACATTTGTTTACAGCCTTGTTAGTGAGCATTTCTCCTTTGCCAAGATAATCCATCCACCTATCAGGTGTGGCATATCAAGAAGCTGAATAAACAGCATGATCATTACACAGGTGTACCTTGTGAAGGGGACAATAAAAGGCCACTGTTTTGAGGGAGCATGCAATTGGCATGCTGACTGCAGGAAAGTCCAGCAGAGTTGTTGCCAGATAATTGATTGTTAATTTCTCTACCATAAGTCGCCTTCAACATCATTTTAGAGAATTTGGAAGTACGTCCAACCGACCTCACAACGCAGATCACATGTAACCACGTCAGCCCAGGGCCTCCACATCCGGCTTCTTCACCTGCGGGATTGTCTGAGACCATTCACCTGGACTGCTGATGAAAGTGTGGTATGCACAACCAAATAATTTCTGCACAAACTGTCAGCTCATCTGCGTGCTCGTTGTCCTCACCAGGGTCTTGATCTGACTGCAGTTTGGCGTCGTAACTGACTTCAGTGGGGAAATGCTCACCACCTTGTGCCACTGGCACACAGGAGAAGTGTGCTCTTCACGGATGAATCCTGGTTTCAACTGTACTGGGCAGATGGCAGACAGCATATATGGCGTTGGGTAGTTTGCTGATGTCAACGTTGTGAACAGAGCGCCCCATGATGGCGGTAGGGGTATGGTATCGGCAGGCATAAGCTACGAACAATGAACATAATTGCATTTTATCGATGGCAATTTGAATAGACAGAGATACCAAATCCTGAGCCCTATTGTCGTGCCATTCATCCGCCACCATCACCTCATGTTTCAGCATAGTAATGCACATCCCCCATGTCGCAAGGATCTGTACACAATTCCTGGAAGCTGAATATGTCCCAGTTCTTCCATGGTCTGCATACTCACCAGACATGTCACCCATTGAGCATGTTTGGGATGCTCTGGATCAATGTGTACGACAGTATGTTCCAGTTCCCGCCAATATCCAGCTACTTCACACAGCCATTGTAGAGGAGTGTGACAGCATTCCACAGGCCACAATCAACAGCATGATCAACTCTATGCAAAGGAGATGTGTCGTGCTGCATGAGGCAAATGGTGGTCACACCAGATACTGACTGGTTTTCTGATCCATGCCCCTACCCTTTTAAGCTATCTGTGACCAACAGATGAATATCTGTATTCCCTGTCATGTGAAATCCATTGATTAGGGCCTAATGAATTTATTTAAATTGACTGATATTCTTACATGAACTGTAACAATTGTAAAATCTTTGAAATTGTTGCATATTGTGTAAATATTTTTGATCAGTGTAGTTGTAGGCCAGAAGCTCATTTGTGAGAAGAGAAGAGCTGCCTGCTCTTTTATGTTATTAAAAATGATGTTAAAAGTTTGTTCCACCACACCACTTCTTCAGCATAAATGAATTTCTCTTTTTTTTTCTTACATATTTTTCTCACAGATTTTTCTACTCCCCAATATCTATTTTGATCTTATGATCAACGAGCTCCATTTTTAGATCGTGTGGAGTTGCTATGGAAACTTTGCTTGTTATCACAAGCCACAGTAACAGAAAGTGAAAAAAGAAGAAGAGCACAACTAAACTCCTTGTGACTTAGCCTGGGGACCCGAGTGGAGACAGGAACATAATTAATGAACACCCAGAATTTGACAAACAACTGTAAGGATGAATAATTGCTGGAGGTCTGATTAATATAATGCTGCACCGCCCGCCCACACAGACAGACTGACCGTGGCTACTGCTGCGATTAGAGAGAGAGCGTCAAATCAGAGTTAAATACCAGCATTGCTTAGAGCCTCTGCAGGATACGCAGGAACAAGAGCAGGTGATCAACTGGGCTCTTTTTGAATCTGCCTAGCACATATACACTCAAAGTTCCTTCCAACACTGTCCACTACCTTAACCTACACACTGTCTGGTTGTTCACAGCTGCAAGATCCTTCCAACACTGCCCATTACCATAACCTACACAATGTCTGGTTGTTCACAGCCACAAGCTCCTTCCAAAACTGCCCATTACCTTAACCTACAATGTCTGGTTGTTCACAGCTGCACATGGATTTGTTTCACTACATCCAAGAGACAGTGGTCATATAACCATGATTTTTGACAAGAGCATCTAGAAAAGCATTACGCTCAGGAATATGACTTTCCTGTCCTATGTTAAATTCCCCAGACAGCCATTATATCTTACAGGTGTGGTTGACCTCGCGGGTGTTGAGGTAGTCCAGAAAGGGCACCACCAGGCCCCGCCCCAGGTAGATCTTGACCAGGGTCATGGCCACGTCCTGCCGGCTCTCCACTGTGGTCACCTCCTCCAGCATGGTCAGGGGGCTGCCGTCCTCCACCTGGGATCGGTCAGAGGGTGGAGACAGTCAGGGTCTATTAGCCAGTTGTTCATTTATGAGAGGAAGCTGGCTATGTGTCTGTCAGCCATGGGGCACAGTAGGCTCTATATAGTGTATAAACTGTGGTGAAAGGATGTGCTATATTGTAAGAAATCTAAAGAAGTAAATATATTTTCATAGAAAGGAATCACGCACCATGGCATCTGTCGTTCTGCCCCTGAACAATGCAGTTAACCCACTGTTCCCCGGTAGGCTGTCATTGTAAATAAGAATTTGTTCTTAACTAACTTGCCGAGTTAAATAAAGATTACATTTAACATTAAAAATGGCATGAAAAATGTAACACATTAGTGGTTGAACAAATCAGAAAAATATCCTGTAGAATTAGTAAATAACAATGGGTTGTGTATGTGACAGCAGTGTGATGTTGACCTCAGCAGGAGAGATGACTGACTGCACCAGCAGGTCAATGAGAGGCTGGTAGTACATGGAGGGAAGAATATGGTCCTCCACCAGACGCACCTTCAGTCGCAGCGCACCCAGCTTACCTCTGTGGACAGCGAGAGAAAGGCCTCAGAGACACTACAGTCACGACATTCTTAATTAAACAATACTCACAAGAAGTTCGCTTAGCACAAGAATGTTATAGAACAGGTAGTGCTGAGCATTACCAAGGGAATGTGCCCACAATATACATAAAAAACACCCCCTCCCTCTCTCTCTTACACACACAAACCGATACACATCCACACAACCACACTAACACCCACACACTCCTTACCCAGCATCATCCTCATTGTTTCCCAGGGGCAGCAGACGAAACCAACCCTGTACCAGAGGTGTTTTATGCAGGCAAGCAAAAGGGATTTCCACCTGAACATGAAAACAGATAACCAATACATCATACACTAAACTGAAAAGGTATTATACCACCAAATATTTGTATTTGTAAAAGTATGAATCATTCTATATAGTAGAGATAAGTATACCGTGTCCTCACAGATTAACAACAGTATGAGGGATTGGACTTTAGGAACATAACCACTTCACCTTTCCCAGGAAGTCATTTTTGCCCACCATGTCCCAGTCCCAGACCTCCACTGTGACAGTCCCTCCCTCAGACAGCTCCTCTGTCTCAAGCTCCAACTCCAGGGTCTCACCCCAGTGTGGGAAACGAGTCTTTTTAATGATCTGACAGACAAACACAGAAGAAAAACATTTCATATACTATTTAACATATTCATATAATCTTTGTCTCCGCTAAAGTTGATGATTCATTCAGACACGTACACATTATTCAGCTCATCTCCCTCCTTACCGAAGTCTCTGCACTGTGGTTATTGTAGAGGATTCTGGCAAAGGGATCAGAGGTTCCAGAAATGTCTCTTGGTGCCAAGTCTCTAAGAGGTCAACAAACAGAATCACATCAGTGCATGAGCAACCCCTGGCCTTTTACAGGGTGCTGGAATTATTCAATGAGTGGGGTGATATATGCATATATCATTCTCCTACATTTTGCATTAGTCTGCCAAATCTAAAGATGAAAGAACTTTGAGGGGCTGTATAGTTGTAATAGTGAGATAGTAAGTGTAGTGAGATAGTAAGGATAGTGAGATAGTAAGTGTAGTGAGATAATGAGATAGTAAGTGTGTTGAGATAGTAAGTGTAGTGAGAGTGAGTGTAGTGAGATAGTTAGTATAGTGGGGTAGTGAGATAATAAGCGTAGTGAGATTATATATTTAGTGAGACTGAGATAGTGAATGTAGTGAGTGTAGTAGTGAGTGTGACATAGTGAGTGTAATGAGATAGTAATTGTAGTGACAATAAGTGTAGTGAGATGGTGAGACAGTCAGTGAAGTAAGTGTAGTGAGCTAGTGAGTGTAGCGAGATAGTAAGTGTAGTGAGATGGTAAGTGTAGTGAGACAGTGAAATAGTAAGTGTAGTGAGAAAGTGAGTGTAGCGAGATAGTAAGTGTAGTGAGATGGTAAGTGTAGTGAGACAGTGAAATAGTAAGTGTAGTGAGAAAGTGAGTGTAGTGAGAGTGAGATAGTGAGTATAGTGGGATAGTGAGATGGTAAGTGTAGTGAGACAGTAAGATACTGAGTGTAGTGAGATAGTGAATGTAGTGAGATGGTAAGTGTATTGAGATAGTTAGTGTAGTGAGATGGTAAGTGTAGTGAGATAGTGAGTGTAGTGAGATAGTAAGTGTACCCGGGAGGGGGGGGGCTTGTCTACAGGACACAAAGGCAAAGGAGCACCAGACATTCTAAAATCTGCTTTCCATGCGGTGCTCTGCTTCCAAGAGAGAAAACAAAGTTGCTTCATCCCCTAATCTCAATTCTCTGGAACACTATGCTCATTGTTCTTGGTTGTCACCCTCTGTGCAGAGGTTAGCTGGAAGACTTCAGTGGGAAAATGTTAGGATTTCTTAGTAGAAAATAAATCAACTGAACCCCCTCATTTTAAACGTATGGCAGTGCTGAGAGAAGGCCAGATCTAGTTGGAAGCCCTCCTTCAGAGGGTATTGAGAATGTTACCAATGATTGCATAAAGCCTTCAGAAACAGCCAAGATGGATGGCGGCCATGCTCACAGTGCTCAGTCTCCATCCTCTTACTGAAGCCCTCTCAGGGACCTCTCTGCCTCTTATTTCTTATGGATGTCTCTGTGGCACGTTCCTTTTGCTAAATGAAATGAGCTTATCCTCCTCAAAATCTGCTTTCTGTAACTCTTTGGCTTTGGTGTCTGCTGACACTTCAACAGGCAGGTAAACACAATATCCTCTAGGGCTTGTATTTACTTTAAGAATAAAGACGACAACAACAACATTGATTGCTGAGCATTGCAGATATTGTGAATTCATCCACAACACATTAGTCACTGTATGATGAAATGTCAAAGAGGATGATCATTTTGCCGATCTTTTGAGATTGAAGAAGCAGTTATACATTTCAACAAGAGACCATAACAGCTTAAAGTCGCATCAATTGTTAACCAATAAAGTACGTGCCTTACCTGGCCTCTATGAAATGGCATCGTAGTCCTATACCTTTGGCATCTCTGAGAAGCTCCAGACCAAAGTGGATCTCCCCCTGCACCTCCTCATCCGGGTCCACCCGGGTCAGATTCAGCCAGTTATCCAGCCCTGGACACAGGGGACATTATAACACATACAGTGCCTTCAAAAAGTGTTCACACCCTTTGACTCTTTCTACATTCTGTTGTGTTAAATTGAGATTTTTTTGTCACTTGCCTACACACAATACCCCATAAAGTCAAAATGGAATTATATTTTTAGAAAAAAAATCAAATTAATAAAAAATGAAAAGCTGAAATGTCTTGGGTCAATAAGTATTCAACCCCTTTCAACCCCAAGCCTAAATAGTTCAGGAGTAAAATGTGCTTAACAAGTCACATAGACTCACTTTGTGCAATAACAATGTTTAACATGATTTTTGAATAACTTTTTATTTAACTAGGCAAGTCAGTTGAGAACAAATTCTTATTTACAATGACAGCCTTGGAAGAGTGGATTAACTGCCTTGTTAAGGTGCAGAACAACAGATTTTTACCTTGTCAGCTTGGGGATTTGATCCACAAATCTTTCAGTTACTGGCCCAACACTCTAACCACTAGGCTAACTGCCACTCTTACCACTAAGCTAACTACCTCGTCTCTGTACACAACACATAAACTCAGCAAAAAAAAGAAACGTCCCCTTTTCAGGACCCTGTCTTTCAAAGATAATTCATAAAAATCAAAATAACTTCACAGATCTTCATTGTAAAGGGTTTAATTAACTTCTTATGGCTTGGGGCAGTATTGAGTAGCTTGGATGAATAAGGTACCCAGAGTAAACTGCCTGCAACCAAGGCCCAGAAGCTAAGATATGCATATTATTAGTAGATTTGGATAGAAAAGACTCTGAAGTTTCTAAAACTGTTTGAATGATGTCTGTGAGTATAACAGAACTCATATGGCAGGCAAAAACCAGAGAGAAAATCCAACCAGGAAGTGGGAAATCTGGGGTTTGTAGTTTTTCAACTCTTTGCCTATCCAAGATACAGTTGAAATTTGGTCCGATTGCACTTCCTAAGGCTTCCAGTAGATTTCAACAGTCTTTAGAACCTTTTTTAGGCTTCTACTGTGAAGGACTGCCAGAGTGCCATGAGCTCATTCAGGCACGCTCCCGTGAGAGGTAGCGTTCCATTGCATTTCTAAAGACAAAGGTATTCTCAGGTTGAAACATTATTGAAGATTTATGTTAAAAACATTCTAAAGATTGATTCTATACATCGTTTGACATGTTTCTACGAACTGTAATGGAATTTTTTGACTTTTCGTCTGGCCTGCGAGTTCGTGAATTTGGATTTGTGAACTCAAGGCGCGAACAAAAAGGAGGTATTTGGACATAAATGATGGATTCAAACAAAACAAACATTTATTGTGGAACTGGGATTCCTGGGAGTGCCTTCTGATGAAGATCATCAAAGATAAGTGAATATTTCTGACTTCTGTTGACTCCACAACATAGCGGATATCTGTATGGCTTGTTTTTGTGTCTGAGAGCCGTACTCAAGATTATTGCATGGTGTGCTTTTTCGGTAAAGCTTTTTTGAAATCTGACACAGCGGTTGCATTAAGGAGAAGTTTATCTAAAGTTCCATACATAACACTTGTATTTTCATCACATTTATGATGAGTATTTCTGTAAATTGATGTGGCTCTCTGCAAAATCACCGGATGTTTTGGAAGCAAAACATTACTGAACGTAAAGCACCAATGTAAACTGAGATTTTTGGATATAAATATGAACTATATCGAACAAAACATAAATGTATTGTGTAACATGAAGTCCTATGAGTGTCATCTGATGAAGATCATCAAAGGTTAGTGATTCATTTTATCTCTATTTCTGCTTTTTATGGCTCCTCTCTTTGGATAGGAAAAATGGCAGTGTTTTTCTGTGACTAGGTACTGACCTAACATAATCGTTTAGTGTGCTTTCGTCGTAAAGCCTTTTTGAAATCAGACACTGTGGTGGGATTAACAACAAGTTTACCTTTAAAATGGTGTAAAATACTTGTATGTAGGAGGAATTTTAATTATAAGATTTCTGTTGTTTGAATTTGGTGCCCTGCACTTTCACTGGCTGTTATCATATCGATCCCGTTTTAAACACACCATGCTTGTTCAATGAACCATAAAGAATTAATGAACATGCACCTGTGGAATAGTCATTAAGACACTAACATCTTACAGACGGTAGGCAATTAAGGTCACAGTTATGAAAACTTATGACACTAAAGAGGCCTTTCTACTGACTCTGAAAAACACAAAAGAAAGATGCCCAGGGTCCCTGCTCATCTGTGTGAACGTGCCTTAGGCATGCTGCAAGGAGGCATGATGTAGATGTGGCTGCAGATGTGGCCAGGGCAATAAATTGCAATGTCCGTACTGTGAGACGCCGAAGACAGCGCTACAGAGAGACAGGACAGACAGCTGATTATCCTCGCAGTGGCAGACCACGTTTAACAACACCTGCACAGGATCGGTACATCCGAACATCACACCTGCGGGACAGGTACAGGATGGCAACAACTGCCCGAGTTACACCAGGAACGCACAATCCCTCCATCAGCGCTCAGACTGTCTGCAATATGCTTTGAGAGGATGGACTGAGGGCTTGTAGACCTGTTGTAAGTCAGGTCCTCACCAGACATCACCGGCAACAAGGTCGCCTATGGGCACAAACCAACCATCGCTGGACCAGACAGGACTGGCAAAAAGTGCTCTACACTGACGAGTCACGGTTTTGTCTCACCGGGGTTGATGGTCATATTCGCGTTTATCGTTGAAGGAATGAGCGTTACACTGAGGCCTGTACTCTGGAGCGGGATCAAATTGGGCGTGGAGGGTCCGTCATGGTCTGGGGCGGTGTGTCTCAGCATCATCGGACTGAGCTTGTTGTCATTGCAGGCAATCTCAACGCTGTGCGTTACAGGGAAGACATCCTCCTCCCTGATGTGGTACCCTTCCTGCAGGTTCTTCCTGACATGACACACCAGCATGACAATGCCACCAGCCATACTGCTCGTTCTGTGCGTGATTTCCTGCAAGACAGGAATGTCAGTGTTCTGCCATGGCCAGCGAAGAGCCCGGATCTCAATCCCATTGAGCACGTCTGGGACCTGTTGGATCAGAGGGTGAGGGTGAGGGCCATTCCCCCCAGAAATTTCCTTGAACTTGCAGGTACCTTGATGGAAGAGTGGGGTAGCATCTCACAGCAAGAACTGGTCAATCTGGTGCAGTCCTTGAGGAGGAGATGCACTGCAGTACTTAATGCTGTGTCACGAATATTACCGAAGGTGACTCCCCTTCTTGTTCGGGTGGCGCTCGGCGGTCGTCGTCGCCGGTCTACTAGCTATCGCCGATCCGTTGTTCTGTGTTCGTTTAATTTTGTCTAATTGGTAGCACCTGTTTCTAGTTTGGTTGTTAGGATAGGGTTATATATAGTCTGTTTAGCCCGCATCTGTTTCGTGCGGGCTTGTTCGTCTGTTTTGTTGGTTGAGTGTATTTTTGTTTGCATTTGGGTTTCACACTGTCCGTTTATATTTCTGTTCATTTGTGTTTTCACTTTTGTACATGTTATGTTTCCGGGACATTTAAGCGTGTTGTTTTTCCCACATCTTTTGCTCTCTGCGCCTGACTCCACACCTCTTCACTCATTATTGTAACAGAAGCCCGCACCATGATATGGAGACCACTCCTCTTCCCACTATGGAGGAGAGGATGGATCGTTGGGAGAGGAATGGTTTCCCTACTACTCCACCGACCCTCCCACCAGCAACTATACCATCTGCCCCATCTGGATCCGGTTCCAGCGCTCTGCACATGACGCCTCCGAGGAATTACGATGGAGCAGCGACAGGGTGCCAGGGATTCCTGCTGCAATTAGACCTCTACCTGGCCACCGTTCGACCGGCCCCCTCAGAGGAGGAGAGAGTAGGGGTCCTCATCACCTGCCTGACTGGTAGAGCCCTGGAGTGGGCTAATGCGGTCTGGAACGGGCCCGACTCGGCGAAAGACAACTACCCGGAGTTCATCCGCCGTTTCAGGGCCGTGTTCGATCACCCTCCAGAGGGTCGTGCGGCGGGTGAGAGATTGTTCCATCTGAGACAGGTGACGAGGAGCGCGCAGGACTTCGCGCTGGAGTTCCGGACCTTGGCTGCGGGAGCAGGGTGGAACGACAGGGCCCTGATAGACCATTACAGGTGTAGCCTGAGAGAGGACGTCCGAAGGGAGCTGGCCTGTCGGGATACTACACTTGGCCTGGATGGACTGATAGACCTGTCGATCCGGTTGGACCATCTGCTAGCTGCTCGTGGACGTTCTGAAAGGGTCCTGTCAGTTCTACCTCCTGATCCTCCTGCCCCTATTCCGAGGGAGCTAGGAGGTACCGCATCAAGGGAGATCGGAGGAGGAAGCTCCTCCTGTACCAGTTGTGGCCGGAGAGGGCACACGTCTGGTCGGTGCTGGAGGAATTCATCTGGGAATCATGAGGGCAGGCAGAACACTCATCGGTCACCCCAGGTGAGTAAGCACCACACTCTACCAGAGTTTCCTGTTGGTCACATGTTCCTATTAATTTGTTTCCTAAATTATTCTCCTTCTCTCCAGCATAAGGCACTGGTAGATTCAGGCGCAGCTGGAAACTTTATAGATCGCGGACTCGCTCAGAGGTTGAGGATTCCGTTAGTAAAAGTAAACCCCCCTTTTCCCGTGCACTCTTTAGATAGTCGACTATTAGGGTCAGGGCTGGTGAAGAAAGCCACAATTTCGTTGGAGATGATTACGCAGGGGAATCACAAGGAGCGAATTAGTTTGTTCCTTATCGATTGACCTGCGTTTCCAGTTGTTCTGGGGATTCCCTGGCTGACTATTCATAATCCTACGATTTCGTGGAAACAGGGAACACTACAGGGGTGGTCTGATGAGTGTTCAGGCAAGTGTGTAGGGGTTTCCATCGGTGCTACAATGGTGGAGAGTCCAGACCAGGTTTCCACCGTGCGCATTCCAGCTGAGTATGACAATTTGGCTATCGTTTTCAGTAAAAAGAAAGCGACCCAATTACCACCCCATAGGCAGGGGGATTGCGTCATAAATCTCCAGGTTAACGCTGCACTTCCCAGGAGTCATGTGTATCCTTTATCCCAGGAGGAGAAGGTGGCTATGGAAAATTATATCACCGAGGCTCTGGGACAGGGGTACATTCAGCCCTCCATGTCACCTGTCTCTTCGAGTTTCTTTTTTTGTGAAGAAAAAAGATGGTGGTTTGCGTCCGTGTATTGATTATAGAGGTCTAAATTCCATCACAGTGGGTTTTAGTTACCCACTACCTTTCATTGCTACGGTAGTGGAATCATTTCACGGAGCGCAGTTCTTCACTAAACTGGATCTCAGGAGTGCTTATAATTTGGTGCGTATTCGGGAGGGAGATGAGTGGAAAACTGCATTTAGCACTACGTCGGGCCATTATCAGTACCTCGTCATGCCATACGGTTTAAAGAATGCTCCAGCTATATTTCAATCCTTCGTGGATGAAATACTCAGAGACCTGCACGGACAGGGTGTAGTGGTTTATATTGATGATATTTTGATCTACTCCGCTACACGCTCTGCGCATGTATCTCTTGTGCGTAAGGTTCTTAGACGACTGCTGGAGCATGACCTGTATGTGAAGGCGGAGAAATGTGAGTTTTTCAAACAATCAGTTTCCTTCCTGGGTTATCGCATTTCCAGCTCTGGTTTGGTAATGGAGGGTGACCGCGTTAAGGCCGTGCGTAATTGGCCGACTCCGACCACGGTAAAGGAGGTGCAGCGGTTCTTGGGATTTGCCAATTACTACCGGAGGTTTATCCGGGGTTTTGGTTAGGTAGCTGCCCCTATTACCTCACTGCTGAAGGGGGGACCGGTGCGTTTACAGTGGTCAGCAGAGGCGAACAGAGCTTTTCATAAGTTGAAGGCGATGTTTACTAAGGCGCCGGTGTTGGCACATCCGGACCCTTCTTTGGCGTTTATAGTAGAGGTGGACGCATCCGAGGCTGGGGTTGGAGCGGTGCTCTCACAGCGATCGGGTGTGCCACCGAAGCTCCGCCCCGGTGCCTTTTTTTCTAAGAAACTCGGGCCAGCGGAGCGGAATTATGATGTGGGGGATAGGGAGTTGTTGGCTATGGTTAAGGCCCTGAAGGTGTGGAGACACTGGCTTGAGGGGGCTAAGCACCCTTTCCTTATCTGGACTGACCATCGTAACCTGGAGTATATCCGATCAGCTAGGAGACTGAATCCTCGTCAGGCAAGGTGGGCCATGTTTTTCACCAGATTTCATTTCACTGTCTCATATAGACCAGGTTCCCTCAACACTAAGGCTGACGCGCTGTCAAGACTCTATGACACTGAGGACAGGTCCATCGATCCTACTCCCATCATTCCGGCAGCTAAGCTGGTGGCACCGGTAGTATGGGATGTGGACGCGGACATCGAGCGGGCACTAAGGGGGGAACCTACGCCTCCACAGTGTCCGGAGGGTCGTAGGTACGTGCCGCTGGCTGTTCGTGATCAATTGATTCGATGGGCTCATTGTCTACCCTCGTCGGGTCACCCAGGTATTTATAGGACAGTGAGAGGTCTTGAGAGGAAGTACTGGTGGCCCACTTTGAGGAGGGATGTGCGAATCTATGTTTCCTCCTGTTCGGTGTGCGCCCAGAGTAAGGCTCCTAGACACCTGCCAAGAGGTAAATTACAACCTCTTCCCGTTCCACAACGGCCGTGGACCCATCTTTCGGTGGATTTTCTTACTGACCTCCCCCCCTCTCAGGGTAACACTACTATCCTGGTCGTTGTGGATCGGTTCTCTAAGTCCTGCTGTCTTATCCCATTGCCCGGTCTCCCTACGGCCCTACAGACTGCGGAAGCTCTTTTCACCCATGTCTTCCGGCACTACGGGGTGCCCGAGAATATAGTTTCTGATCGGGGCCCCCAATTTATCTCCCGTGTTTGGAGGGCATTTATGGAACGTCTGGGGGTCTCGGTCAGCCTTACCTCAGGGTATCACCCGGAGAGTAATGGTCAGGTGGAGAGAGTTAACCAGGAGGTGGGTAGGTTTCTGCGGTCGTATTGCCAGGACCGGCCAGGCGAGTGGGCGAGATATATTCCCTGGGCAGAAATAGCCCAGAATTCTCTAAGCCACTCTTCTACCAACATGTCACCATTTGAGTGCGTGTTGGGGTACCAGCCGGTCCTGGCACCGTGGCATCAGAGCCAGACTGAGGCTCCTGCGGTGGAGGAGTGGGTACAGCGCTCTAAGGAGACCTGGAGGGCAGTCCAGGAGTCATTACGCCAAGCGAGTATAAGGCAGAAGAAGAGCGCTGACCGTCACCGCAGTGAGGCCCCCGTGTTTGCACCTGGGGACAGGGTCTGGCTCTCGACCCGAAACCTGCCTCTCCGCTTGCCCTGCCGGAAGCTGGGTCCGCAGTGTATAGGGCCATTTAAAGTCCTGAGGAGAATAAATGAGGTTTGTTATCGATTATTACTTCCTTCGTATTATCGTATTAACCCCTCATTTCATGTGTCTCTTCTCAGGCCGGTGGTAGCTGGTCCCATGCAGGAAAATGAGGTACCGGAGGTTCCTCCACCCCCTCTGGACATCGAGGGGTCCCCGGCGTACAAGATACGAGCTATTCTGGACTCGAGACGCCGGGTGAGAGGCTTGCAGTACCTCGTCGACTGGGAGGGGTACGGTCCGGAGGAGAGGTGCTGGGTTCCGGCGAGGGATATTCTAGACCCATCCATGTTGAGTGAATTCCATCGCCTCCGTCCGGATCGCCCAGCGCCTCGGCCTCCGGGTCGTCCCCGAGGCCGGCATCGGCGCGCTGCGGGAGCTGCGCGTCAGGAGGGGGGTACTGTCATGAATATTACCGAAGGTGACTCCCCTTCTTGTTCGGGTGGCGCTCGGCGGTCGTCGTCCCCGGTCTACTAGCTATCGCCGATCCGTTGTTCTGTTTTCGTTTAGTTTTGTCTAATTGGTAGCACCTGTTTCTAGTTTGGTTGTTAGGATAGGGTTATATATAGTCTGTTTAGCCCGCTTCTGTTTCGTGCGGGCTTGTTCGTCTGTTTTGTTGGTTGAGTGTATTTTTGTTTGCATTTGGGTTTCACGCTGTCCGTTTATATTTCTGTTCATTTGTGTTTTCACTTTTGTACATGTTATGTTTCCGGGACATTTAAGCGTGTCGTTTTTCCCACATCTTTTGCTCTCTGCGCCTGACTCCACACCTCTTCACTCATTATTGTAACATGCTGCTAGTGGCCACACCAGTTATTGACTTGTTACTTTTGATTTTGACTTTGTTCAGGGACACATTTTTCCATTTCTGTTAGTTACATGTCTGTGGAACATGTTCAGTTTATGTCTCAGTTGTTGAATCTTATTATGTTCATATAAATATTTACACATGTTATATTTGCTGAAAATAAAAGCAGTTGACAGTGAGGGGACGTTTCTTTTTTTGCTGAGTTCATAATTATCTGTCAGGCCCCTTAGTCGAGCAGTGAATTTCAAACACATATTCAACAAAAAAGACCAGGGATGTTTTCCAATGCCTCGCAAAGAAGGGCACCTATTGGTAGATGGGTAAAAATGTAAAAAGCAGACATTGAATATCCCTTTGAGCATGGTGAAGTTATTAATTACACTTTGGATGGTGTATCAATACACCCAGCCACTACAAAGATACAGATTGTCTTTCCTAACTCAGTTGCTGGAGAGGAAGGAAACCGCTCAGGGATGTTACCATGAGGCTAATGGGGACTTAAAACAGTTACGGAGTTTAATGGCTGTGATAGGAGAAAACTGAGGATGGATCAACAACATTGTAGTTATTCCACAATACTAATCTAATCGACAGCGTGAAAAGAAGGAAGCCTGTACAGAATAAAAAATATTGCAAACCATGCATCCTGTTTGGAATAAAGTACTAAAGTAAAATAGCAAAAAATGTGGCAAAGAAATGTACTTTATGTCCGACATACAAAGCATTATGTTTGGGGAAATCCAACACAACACATCACTGTACCACTTTTCATATTTTTGAAGAATGTTGAAAGAATAATGTGCAAATATTGTACAATCCAGGTGTGCAAAGCTCTTACAGACTTACCCAGAAAGACTCACAGCTGTAGTTACTGCCATAGGTGATTCTAACATGTATTGACTCAGGGGGTTGAATACTTATGTAATCAAGATATAATTAGTGTTTGACAAAAAAATATATATATATATTTTGTAACAACAACTTTGTAACAACAAAATGTGGAAAAAGTCAAGGGGTGTGAATACTTTCTGAAGGCACTGTATGTGGCATTTAATAAAGCCTATCAGGGAAATCATAGAAAACAGACAGCCTAGTACTATACCAATAATGCCTAGTGTCTCTAACGGGCAGTGCCTGGCTCTGTTATTGTGAACATTTACTCAAACCTTAAACACATTCCCACTGATAAGTCCTCCCCTGGATAAATGTCTGGTACATATACAACATGATCAAAGGTATGTGGACACCTGCTCATCGAATATCTCATTCCAAAATCATGGGCATTAATATGGAGTTGGTCCCCCCTTGGCTGTTGTAACAGCCTCCACTTTTCTGGGAAGGCATTCCACTAGATGCTGGAACATTGCTTCAGGAACTTACTTCCATTCAGCCACAAGAGCATTAGTGAGGTCAGGGCTCTGTGCAGGCCAGTCAAGTTCTTCCACACCGATCTCGACAAACCATTTCTGTATGGATCTCACTTTGTGCTTTAGCGCATTGTCATGCTGAAACAGGTAAGGGCCTTCCCCAAATTGTTGCCACAAAGTTGGAAGCACAAAATCTTGTAGAATGTTATTGTATGCTGTAGCGTTAAGATTTCCCTTCACTGGAACTAAGGGGCCTAGCCCAAACCATGACAAACAGCCCCAGACCATTATTTATCATCCACCAAACTTTACAATTGGCACTATGCATTGGGCAGGTAGCGTTCTCCTGGCATCCGCCAAACCCAGATTCGTCCGTCGGACTGCCAGATGGTGAAACGTGATTCATCACTCCAGAGAACGCAGTGCCACGGCTCCAGAGTCCAATGGCGGTGAGCTTTACACTACTCTAGCTGACGCTTGGCATGAAATGGAAACCCATTTCATGAAGGTCCCGGCGAACAGTTATTGTGCTGACATTACTTCCAGAGGCAGTTTAGAACTCGGTAGTGTGTGTTGCACCCGAGGACAGAAGATTTTTACACGCTATGTGCTTCAGCACACGGCGGTCCCATTCTGTGAGCTTGTGTGGCCTACCATTTCACCTCTGAGCCGTTGTTGCTCCTAGATGTTTCCACTTCACAATAACAGCACTTACAGTTGAGTGGGACAGCTCAAGCAGGGCAGAAATTTGAAAGGTGTCATCCTTTGACGGTGCAACATTGAAAGTCACTGAGCTCTTCAGTAAGACCATTCCACTGACAATGTTGTCTATGGAGATTGCATGGATGTGTGCTGGATTGTATAAACCTGTCAGCAATGGGTGTGGCTGAAATAGCCGAATCCACTCATTTTAAGGTCTGTCCACATACTTTTGTATATATAGTATCAAAAAAGAGGATTGTTTGTGCGTGATAATATGAGGACTGGTGCTGACATTTCTGGTTGAGATAAAAGGTGGTGAGGGCAGTAACTTCAGTTTCACAGCCAAAAGATGAGAGAATTCCTAAGATCCTGTGAAGGAGTTGTTGACTCAGTGGCAACATGTTGCAGTGAATCAAGACTGAATGCAGAATGTTCCCTGGAGCGAGACATTGGTATAAGACACTAACTAACAGAGAAAGTGTCTTTTGTCTATTGTCAAAACACATTCTAAGTAACAATATAATTCTTATTCCCAGTTGCCATGGATAAGGAAAAGCACAGCAAAGACATTATTGCTATATATTCTAACTAATTCCCACATTAAAAGTTACTGTAGGAGAGCCAGGTGTGCTGTGGTGAAGGAAGGTGCAGGCTGGCTGTTTGAAAAGCTTTCGGTTGCTTCTCACAGACTACAGTGGTGTTTTAAACAAAAGGACAGCTGCACTGTACAATGCATGATCCTGGAGTTGATGCAAACCCTGACTCAAGAAGCAATCCTGCAAACAAATGTAACCATGTACAGGCCCTTCTCTCCCTGTTTGTACGCTGTCCAATGAGAAGGAAGCTGTTTGGCTCATAGAGACGAATCAGTAGGGAAGAGTATGTGATAGTATGTGTATATACTATGTAATAGTATGTGTATATCAAACTAACAAGCATAGCAGTCAGAAAATGAATCTCTAAATTAACCTATGGATTTGTGAGAACACACTGGCAAACTTTCCCAGCAACAGGATCTAAAAAAGACCCAGCTCTTCAATCACAGTGACCTACATGGCAGAGACTAACTCGGAGTCATGGGAATAACCCCTCTCTGATGACCCTTTGCTCTTTTGGTTTACCCTCTCTAGCATGGCATAGACAGAGAAGTAGACCCACAACCGTAGTGTGACAATTCTATAAATCAATAAGCATTTAGATGTTTTTCTGTGCTGGTAGTTTTTCCCATCATCTCAGTGCCACCCACTCATTTAAAGCCACAAACAGTATTGCGACATATAGTGAACAGGTTTACCTTTAACCTTGGCCCCGATGGTGTCTTTGCTCAGCGATATCTTTCCAATGATGTCATCATGGCTAGCGCAAAAAAAAGGGAGAACATATGTCACAATTAACAAAAACGTATAATTGAAATTAAGGGTCTTCACATAAGGTATTTCTCAAAAAAGGACTTAACATCCTATAAAGTGACTTCATAATACAGTAAGAATATATGCATAGACTGAGGAGGTTGTTGATCAGGAGACTGAGATAGTATTTCATTTCTCAATCTGTGGTACCATCTGTATGTTGATGTTTGTTTATTGAAAGCTTTCAGGTTTTTCCAAAACACACATCCATGATTCTTCACCCACTCAGTCTGGATACAAAACTCTAAAATCACAGCCTCTGGTAAAACAAGCCAACACAATCATGAACATCTCTTCAATTACAAAACTATGATAACTCTACCGGTTATACCCTGTTTATACACAATTATCAGCTAACTTGTCGACACAAACACTACAATAATTCTCTCTGACAGCTGTTAAAGGCAATCTTACCCAATGGTGTCCTCATCCATGACATAGAAGGCGAGCGAATGGAACCCCGTCGGGAGGTGCAGTGTGTATTCTTCTCCCCAGAAAGGGTTGAGGTTCTTCCACACTGTGGCTGTCCTGCAAGATAACAGTGCAAATTATAGGGACCGTAACCACAGCAAGTACTACATGACCCTTATTTCTTATTCATAACCATAATCCCTTTCATTGTGAATGTCAGTAACAATGAAAGACAACAATCTACAATGAAGGCTGTGTGCGGAATATTGTGATGTGTTGAAAGAAATGATACGGTGACAGTATAA
This sequence comes from Oncorhynchus gorbuscha, assembly GCF_021184085.1. Taxonomy (NCBI): domain Eukaryota; kingdom Metazoa; phylum Chordata; class Actinopteri; order Salmoniformes; family Salmonidae; genus Oncorhynchus; species Oncorhynchus gorbuscha. The sequence continues at coordinate 60,408,209 of NC_060176.1, forward strand.
CAATGCAATAACTTCAAAAGGCAGTGTGTGGAATAACAAAATACAAGTCTATATGCAATCATTTTAAAATCTGCCTTATTCATTATGAAACATTAACTACTGCAAATTCTCTAACCATAAACTGGAGATTGCACACCTGCTGTCCAGACATGAAATTGAGGAATGACTTCAACATCATGTCCTCTATGCCAATGGGTAGCAGGAAGGTCTATTTTCATCAGTAATGTGCATCCCTTTATTACAATGCAACTCTGTTTTTACAGACAGCATTACTCCACAGCAGGGTCAAAGCACCAAGGTGTCCAGAAAGCACACAGTCAATGAGTCAGTGAGCTGAGAATGAGACAGCCAGAGACTGATGCAGATCTCTGCAGTCAGCCAACCCTCCAACTCCTCTCATTGTGGGAGAGGAAACAACTCAATGAAAAGACAAAACAAATGCATTTTATCAACCGCTGAAACATCAGTTTGTCAGAAAAGAGATGTTGGGATTCTTGATTAGCCGGGGGGTTCTTTTTTTTTTTTACCCCCTTTTGCATGGTATCCAAATGTTAATAGTTACTGTCTTGTCTCGTTGCTACAACTCCCGTATGGGCTCGGGAGAGACAAAGGTCGAGAGTCATGCGTCCTCCGAAACACAACCAAACCAAGCCGCACTGCTTCTTAACACGCTCGCATCCAACCCGGAAGCCAGCCGCACCAATGTGAGGAAACACCGTACACCTAGCGAACTGGTTAGCGTGCACTGCGCCCGGACCGCCACAGGAGTCGCTAGCGCGCGATGAGACAAGGATATCCCTACCGGCCAAACCCTCCCTAACCCGGACGACGCTAGGCCAATTGTGCGTCGCCCCATGGACCTCCCGGTCGCGGGCGGCTGCGACAGAGCCTGGGCTCGAACCCACAGTCTCTGGTGGCACAGCTAGATCACTGCGCCACCCGGGAGCTTTGATTAACTCGTTAGTCGCTTTGATTAACTCGTTAGTCATTCCACATGAGGACAATGCGACAGGTAATGAACCAGGGAACATAGTTCCCAAAAGACAACAAATGTAACATATGGGACATTTATATACAGAATATACTTGTGTGAACACACACACAGCCAAACACGGGGCAATGCGCGGCATGAACCATCAGCCTTCCATGCCCCTGCCTGGAGCCGGGAATGGGAACGGGAGCTCCCTGCAATAATTTATGCCCCCTCTCCATGGTTACCTACTGGTGTCTTAAAGGCCAGCCCTGGATCAGGTTCAATTGCACTTGGGGGGCTCAACCTAAAAACACCACAGTCCTTATCAGTGATCACACACCTAGCCTACTATACCACACTCCTGCCATGCTAGCCTGTATAAAACATAGCGGGGTACCCAAAGTCCAGCAACCGACTGCTTCATTATACATCCTGTTCCTATCCTGTTCTGAATTCAACGTGTGTGAGAGCAATCAGAGGTTTGGCATAGAGTAAATACAACATGATAGGATACAACACGGTTTCCTATGAACTGATAAATATGTTTTGCCATTGTATTGACAGTAGGGCCCTATCAGTTTTAACGTTTTTGGCAGCAGCATGCCACTTGTTGTCACATACAATTCTGAAGTAAACGTTTAGCCCATTTATCAATCACATTTGAAAAACAGTCAAATTAAGCAGCAAACAAAACAAAAATACATATGACTGATATGATGGACTCACCTGGCCACAACTTCATTGTCAACTTTTACAATGCAGTATGGGTCACTGGTCCCAGAGCTTGACAAATAAAATACAAATATATGTTTAAAGATGGAATGAAGGTAGCAGAGGAATCCTACAGATATGCTCTTCCCTTATCAGTTGCGAAATACATTATTGATAGAAATATCTTAACCACCTGTCAAGTCCAGGCTACTTGGAGTCACATTTTACCATCAATATCTCAATAAGTGCTGTAAAACAAAGGTATTCTTAACTTCCAAACAAGTGTACATCCTAGTATACGAGTACTTCACACAACGAGAAACATAAATAAGCAAATAGGAGTAATTGCTGCCTGTTGAATAAGTACAATTAAGACATACTTACACGTCTTTGACTGGAAGGCTCCTGCCCTCTATAATACGGAAATATAGGGATGTGTTTTTGGCCATTTTTGACAACTGAGAATGGTTTTGCCACTTATTTAATCTCTACATCCGTGATCCTTTCAACGGTGCTCCCTATGGTGCTCGCCTCCTCCGCAACTGGGTCCTCTTCATTTCTGGCACCTTTTGCGCATGACGGCGTATCGTGCCTATGTTATAATCAATGATCTATCGTTTTCAATGTACAGTAGGCTTATTTGATACAGAATTAACAGCAACGTTGCACATTTATAATAGTAAGGTAAGTAAAGTAAGCAAACAATGTTATAAAATGTTTGGGTGGAAACAACCCGAGGAAAAACAAAATATGTAAAGTATAGTGCCAATTACTAATTACTGCCATTTACTTTCCTAATTTGGGTCATTTCAAGAAAATAATCATCCCATGCGTTCTTTTTTCATTTCCAGAGGAAATTGGCATTTGTAGCCTATATCATACTACTATTTTACAACAAAAAATGCAGTGGCTACTTTTAAAAACATGACATCTTTAGGCTTTCATTGCCTTCTCATCAATCTACACACGACTTGCCGAAATGACACATGACACGATCAACCTGTGGAAACTGTAGAATCTTCGCTCGATTGACAGTGTACAGCGCGCGCCATCTGGCGGACGAATTTAGCTCCTGCTTGTTCTCGCGACCCCTACACTTTCTTTTGTCGCTGTAAAATAATATATTTCCATTTAACGTATCTTTGCTAATATGATAAATACCACGAATGATGACAAAACTGCAATTAAATAAAAGTAATAAATCAAGTCTAAAATATGAATTACAAGCAGGTATCTTATAGATAACAAACCCTTCCATGGGTCGTGCTAATAGGAATCCTTGGCCCTACCCTAAACCATAACCCTAACCGCTACCCTAACATTAACCATTTTAAATGTCAACTTCAATGGGGTTATGTCAGAGTTGAGACCTCCCAAGCACAAGAGGTTGGTGGCACCTTTCATTGGGGAGGACAGGCTTGTTTGTGGTAATACCTGGAGCAGAATTGGTGAGATGAACATAGTTTCCATGTGTTTGATGCCATTCCATTTGCTCTGTTCCAGCCATTATTATGAACCGTCATCCCCTCAGCAGTCTTCTGTGGTTCCAAGGATTTGGTTTAGACTTTTCTGTCCTTCCACAGGCAGAGCATCCGAGCATCAGTAGCTAGCCTCCAACTACAGCAGGAATGCACACTACTTTGTGTATACTGTATTTTGATGAACTTCTAAAGATAACTGTAGCTAGGTACCTATGTGGTTCCTCAAAGCTTTTACAAAGGTTTGCTAAATGCTAATAACCTATGCTATGGCTGAGAGTAAAGCTAGCTAGCTAGCAAGCATGTTTGATTGCTAGCACGGAGCTAGCTGAGAAAACTAAACTCCCATACATCAGAACTACAAACCCTTATCAAAGATTTGCCCATCCCAACCCAGCATCATTGGAGAATCTCAATTGCATTTCCTTCATTTCTCACTTCCTCTCTCTGCCGCCTCCGCATTTTAAAACCCATTGGATGAGGTCAGATGTCCCTTCCCATAGATCTTTTGCTTTGAGAAGGTGAGGAGAGAGGGCACGGGGAATCAAGAAAATTCAATTGAGATTCTCCCTGTGTCTTACGTGCGTTCATTGTTCCTAACTATTTACAGTTGTTAGATATCAGAAGCATGCCAGAATGTTTTTATTGGACAAGTTTAGGTAGAACCACCCCATTTCGGGCATTTTGGTTCCTATTGAATAGGGAGTTACAGAAACGTAACTTGACCTCTGGTTCCAGGTCCAGGAAGTAATCTCTGTTTATTGTTTTACCCCCATGTCCAGCTCCTTCCAGCAGCGCCTGTCCTACACCACACTAAGTGACCTGGCTCTGAGACTCATAGATGGAACAGTGTATGATATAGTATAGGGACTCCTGGATGTCCAACACCTGAATCTGTACAACCAGAGACTAAATCTGCACTGTGAGCATCAAGGTCTCGCTCTCTTTAGGTTTCACATGTTCTCTGTCTTATCAAAAACCACTTGAGTGTATGTTAGTGTGGCATTATACAAGGAATCTGAGGGATTTCACCATTACAATGTCTCAATATTATCTTCCTCATGCCCAGTACTCAAGCAGGATTTGATTCGTAAGCATAAAGAAGCCCTGCAGGTTTGCAAATCACACAACCTTGTAGTTATGTAAACAAATAGACAAGGAGAAACAGAAGTATGGAATTGACAACGCATCATACCATTATTCAAATTCAGTTTGTGGACTGACTGCAAACACATGTTATTGATGTGTTGTTAAATGATCCCAAACATCCTTCTATAGCACAGCCACATAACTGATTTCTGTTGTTCATGTCTGAGGACATAATTGTCTCTATCAGGCTCTGGAGATTCAAGTGAGAGAGGAACAGATGATGGATGACAAGATTTTGGTGGAGATGGACCAAAAGGTTATAAACCAGCAGAACACCAGGGTTCTAAATAACCACCAATCCCCAGTTGAATCAACACTTTGTAAATGTACATTCTAGTGCATATGGCAGATACATGAACAAAATGATTCAATGTCCTCTGTAACAGATACCCAGCAAAGACAAGAAGACTGGTCTCTGCATCAGTGTAACAGATGTGATCGTACTTCGTAACTGTCATGTGCTGTGTTTTTAAAGAAAGGACTGTCCAGCCAGTGATCCCAGGTGATTGTTGTTTATTCTGACAATAGACACAAGACAATGACTTATCAATGACCCAAGCCCAGCTCAGATAATCCCTAACATTGTGACGCAGTGTGGTCATAATGCTTCCGCAAATGTACATTACACCAGAGGTGTCGGTAGACACAATGTAAGTAACATCATGTATGTTCCTCTAACTGTTCTGAGTGCCTCTGCTGATCCTACAGCTACTGTATGCAGTAATCATGTGCCAACGAACCCTATTTATACTGTTAGCACTGAGCCAGTGTGCCCTAGGAGGAAATCCACTGTGTGCAGCTCACCCTGCACTAGCACGAAGAACATGAGCACATCTACTGCTGCTAAGCTTCCGAGTAAAGCAATAAAAACAAGTAAGCATCCCAGAAGAAAAGTGCTCAAAATAGCCCATGTTAACACATGTGGCTTAAGCTCAATAAGTTGCTAGTAACAGATGGCATTCATATTCTGACTATCTCTGAAACTCATTTAGATTATACCTTTGATGATACAGTGGTAGCAATACAAGGTTATAATATTTACAGAAAATATAGAAATGCTAATGGTGGAGGTGTTGCTGTATATATTCAGAACCACATTCCTGTAAAGATTAGAGAGGATCTCATGTCAAATACTAATGAAGTAATATGGCTGCAGGTTCATCTGCATCACCTAAAGCTCATTCTGGTGCGAAGCTGCTACAGACCATCAAGTGCTAACAGTCAGTATCTGGATAACATGTGTGCAATGCCTGATAATGTATGTGATGTCAATAAAGAGCTTAACTCTCTGGGTGATTTAAATATTGACTAGCTTTCACCAGGCTGCCCACTCAAGAGAAAGCTTCAAGCTGTAACTAGTGCCTACATCCTGGTTCAGGTTATCGATCAACCTACCAGGGTAGTTACAAACAGTACAGGAATTAAATCATCAACATCTATTGATCATATCTTTACAAATGCTGCAGAGATTTGTTTGAAAGCAGTAACTGTCAGGATTTGGCCAGGGTTGTTCCGGTTTTTGGTCACTAGATGCCCCCATTGTGCCTTTTGACCTTTTGTTTTCCCTTGATCCCCATTATTATTTGCACCTGTGCCTCGTTTCCCCTGATTGTATTTAAACCCTTTGTTTTCCTCAGTTCTGTGCTCTGTGTTTGTATGTTAGCACCCAGCCCTAGTACTCTGTGTACTCTTGTTGATCCCGGTGGACTCTCTTGTGGAATTCTGTTTTTTTTTTGTGTTCTTGTTTGTTTGTTTTTTGAGTATCTTTTGAGGCTTTTTGTGCAATACCTTCCACCTTGTGGATTTACCTTTTTTGTCTTGGAGGATTACCTTTGTTCTTATGGAATTCCTTTTGAGGTTGTGGAGTTACATGTTTTCCTGAAGAACTTCACTTTTTACTTCATTAAATACACCGTCTCAAGTACTGTGTCTGCCTCATCTTCTGGGTTCTGCCGACTATTCGTGGCTCAGTTGGTTAAGTGACTGTTTCTCACTCTGGAGACCCGGGTTCATAACCGGGTCCTGACAGTAACCAAATCCATTGGATGTAGTGATCACAATATAGTAGCCATATCTAGGAAAACCAATGTTCCAGAGGCTGGGCCTAATATTGTGTATAAGAGGTCGGTAGACACAAGTTTTGTAGTGATTCCTATATTGTTTATGTAAAGAATATTTGTTAGTCTGTGGTGTGTAAAGAGTAGCAAACAGACACTGCACTTTGACACATTTATGAAATTGCTTATTCCAGTTACTAATAAACATGCACACATTAAGAAAATGACTGTAAAAACTTAAATCCCTGTGGATTGATGAAGATTTATAAAATTGTATGGTTGAGAGGGATGAGGCAAAAGGAATGGCAAATAAGTCTGGCTTGCACAACCGATTGGCAAATGTATTGCAAATTGAGAAATCATGTGACTAAACTGAATAAAAAGAAGAAACTACACTATGAAACAAAGATAAATGACATAAAGAATGATAGTAAAAAACTTTGGAGCACCTTAAATTACATTTTGTGGAAAAAAGCAAACTCAGCTCCATCAAACTTAGCGATGCCATGCCAGCAACAAATGCTGACACTACACATCCAAGTATACAGTATCTGACCAAATTATGAAAGACAAGCATTGTAATTTTGCATTCCGTAAAGTAAAATACACCTTATGGAACGGCGGGGACTGTGAAGCAACACAAACAGACACAGACACATGCATACACACACACACACACACGATAACATGCGCACTATACACACACATACACATGGATTTTGTACTGTAGATATGTGGTAATGGTGGAGTAGGGGCCTGATGGCACACAGTGTGTTGTGAAATCTGTGAATGTATTGTTATGTTTTTAAAATGGTATGAACTGCCTTTATTTAGCTGGACCCCAGGAAGAGGTTAGCTGCTGGCAGCAACTAATGGGGATCCATAATAAATACAAATACATTAGATGTGCAGGACAACACTATGTTGATGGCTGTAGATTCGTGATTTGTCAGCATGGAAATAACTGAATTAGCAGGGGCTAATGCGACATTACATCTCAAGCATGCTAGCGAACTCTTACACAACAACATACAAAGGCACATCTGTCACGTTCTGACCTTAGTTCCTTTGTTTTGTCTTTGTTTTAGTATGGTCAGGGCGTGAGTTGGGGTGGGCAGTCTATGTTCTTTTTTCTATGATTTGGGATTTCTGTGTTTGGCCTGGTATGGTTCTCAATCAGAGGCAGCTGTCAATCGTTGTCCCTGATTGAGAACCATACTTAGGTAGCCTGTTTTCACCCTTGAGTTGTGGGTGATTATTTTCTGTTCTGTGTATTCACCGTACAGGACTGTTTCGTTTAGTTCGTTGTGGCTTTATTGTTTTGTTTCAGTGTTCGATTGTTCTATTAAATCAAAATGGACACTTACCACGCTGCACTTTGGTCCTCCGATCCTTCCTACTACTCCTCCTCATCAGAAATGTGTTTACATCCCTGTCAGTGAATATTTTATCCTTCAACAAGAAAATCCATCCACCTAACAGGTGTGTCATATCAAAAAGCTGATTAAACAGCATGATCATTACACAGGTGCACCTTGTGCTGGGGCCAATAAAAGGCCTCTCTAAAATGTGCCATTTTGTCACACAACACAATGCCATAGATGTCTCAAGTTTTGTAGGAGCGTGAAATTAGCATGCTGACTGCAAGAATGTCCACTAGAGCTGTTGACAGAGAATTGAATGTTAATTTCTCTACCATAATCCGCCTCCAATGTCATTTTTGAGAATTTGGCAGTACGTCCAACCGACCTTCACACCCGAATGGCGTCGTGTGGGCGAGCAGCTTGCTGATGTCAAAGTTGTGAATAATGAGCCCCATGTTACAAACAATGAACACATTTACATTTTATTGATGTCATTTTGAATGCACAGAGATACCGTGATGAGACCCTGAGGTCCATTGTCGTGCCATTAATCAGCCGCCATCCCCTCATGTTTCAGTATGATATTGCACGGCCCCATGTCGCAAGGATCTGTACACAATTCCTGGAAGGAGAAAATGTCCCAGTTCTTCCATGGCACGCGTACTCACCAGACATGTCACCCATTAAACATGTTTGGGGTGCTCTGGATCGATGTGTACAACACCCATTCATTCCTTGTGCTGTTGGACTACTAAATGCAAAGTAAATTGTATCTATATGTACTCATCTATCTAGTGCAGTTGGGACAGTGGATGTTTGTGAGTGAATCAATTAATATCCTCTATGATGTTAGTCTATGCAACATGATGGACTGACTGGTTTAAATGTGAAACATAACCAACCCTGTTACACCTCTACATAAGCTCATACTCATAACCAGATGTCTATTCTACCAAATATGATAGATGTAGTTTGTTATCATTCTAATGTTGAAGTAATCTTGATTTTTTTTAGTGAAATATGTGCCTTGAGTCCTAAAGAGAGTCTTGTAGTCTTAAAGTGTTGGAAGCTAAGTGCACTGCCAGCGGGGTCAAGGGGTGAAACACAGATTGCAGTGTAGGAAAATGTCCAATAGATGGTGGTAGAGTCTCTGTCTCCACAATTGAAATAGCCTTGCTACACTACAGGATTAGCCAAAGAAGACCATTATTTTAGGGTTTAAGCTGTTTCACTGGAAGCATATCCTAGAGGCAGTAGAGTGCAAGCCACTTTTAAGTGTTTTTGGGCGTGCGCCATGTGTAGAATTCTTCTTCTTGCAGAACTGCGCTGCTCGTTGACAATAATGGCTCGGAGGTTTCATGTTCCCTTCTTGTCATTTGAGGAGTTGACAATGCAGATGAACCGGCTCAGAAGGATACTTAAACTTCTACAGAAAGAGTCCCAGTAAGGAGGCCTGTCCTGAGAGACAGACAGGCCGATAGACAGGGTCTGATTGTGTGAAAGCACTGGATACTAAAGAGCATATCCAAGAGTGGATAGACACAAGAGCATCATCCTGTCCTCTTGTTAATGAGAGCTTGAGCAGGGCTCAGGATACACATTCTCTTCCAACATGTTGAGGTTCATGTCCTCAGGGGCTGTGTGTGTTCTGTTCAATGCACATGGAAACCAAGAAGTTGTATTTCTTTGTGAATCTATGTAGAAATGACTGGTTATGGATGACAATGGGGCTGTGAAGAGAGTGTATGAATTTGAAGAATCACTGAAGGCTGTAGATACTTTTGCATTTGTGTTGCCACTCAGTCACACAGATGCCAAATGGAAATAAGTCATCTTATCCATCCAACTTATCATGTTTGTGATATTTTTTTAAACAAAAATGTTATTCATGTTTACCATGATTTTGGCCAATGTAAAATGTGTTCATGAATTAAAAGGTATTTATTTGATTGTGACTCATTGTTTCATTATTAGTCTAGTTGAGTGACAATAGGCAAAACATTGGGTAAAGTATTTAAATGTACTAGTACTATACAATCTTAGATGATTTGAATGTCATTTGTATGCTGATACTGTAGCATCCAGTTATTGTTATTATGGTAGATGAAAACCAACCCTTTTGACAACTTTACTTTAGGCATATGTTACCGTGCAGTCAAAAACGTGATTGTCCTATGTTTTATATATTTCCACTCTAAAATAATACTGTGAAATTGTGATAATGATAATGCTCGTTTAGCATAAGAGCTGTTTGCAATTTCAGCCTGATTTGTGGGATGGAGTTTTGGCCATCAGGCTTGCCCTCCCACTCAGACCACTACCAGACAGTCTTAGCTAAATTCTTGCTTGGGAAATTGCTCATTGCTAAAAAGCTAATAAAACAATCACAGTAAGGTACTTCATTGTTACCCAGAAATTATTTGAAATTAAGATAAAAACGGCTGCATTGGACCTTTAAACGCTGGCCTTGCGTGACCTTATCTGATGGCTGATCCCGTCGTCATCAGATGAACAATAAACTCGTACTGTGCCTTTAAGAATCGAGAGCTCAGCTCTCTATCCTCTCGTTCTCCATCTCCACCTTTCTCCCTGTCTGTCGTTGAGGGTTTCAAAGGATATCAACCGGGCCTGAGATAGGCTACTCATAAGCGATATTCAGCATTTAAGGTAAACACATGTTTTTATTTGTTACCATATTAGAACGTTTTTTTAAATCAAATAAATTAGACTATTTATGCAGAATAGCAGTAATGGTAGAGTTTCTCCCCTGGCTTTTGCCATAATCTACCTATTACAACACCTTGTTCGTGCCATAATAAAAAAAATATATAAAACGCAGACAAGTACAATTTCATAGAATAATCAGCTATCGCCATCGCTTTATTGAAATAGCCTGTCATTAATAACATTTGTATGAGTTTCCATTTTGTTATAAATTATTAATGTGGCTGGCTTTTGTAAAAACGACGCACTTAAAGCGATTCATTCTCGCCATGACTCCACAATTATTACACGAATCACAGTTATTATGGAGGACGGGTGTATGGTCGTTTCACTTTGTATCAGTGTTTATTTCAGTAGGGAATAAAAGCTTTACGTAATGTATTTCTTGCATTGAGGGCGGCAGAACTCGCCATATGCCTACCGTACGCAGTAATTGGAAACGGCACATCAAAAAGAGTCGGATCCCGGGCTGGTCCCATTCTATCGCATAAAACGTAACCTTTGATGATTGATTTTGGCTCCACAGCGTTTAACCTACCCAAATAGTTGTGTGTTCGGTTGGCTACTTTTATTTGCTGAGATATCTGACACTTTTAGTCTTCGCAGGATGTAAGCGGAATATAGCCTTACATAGGCTACAATAGGATATTACCTTCAACATTAGTCTTCAAGAGAAAAGAAGACGTGTCAAACAGTCAGAGCAGATCAAACAGATCTCTTTTTCATGGGCAGTTATTAATCAGTAATAGACTAAATGATATCTTTCAAAACATGTATTAAATTACATAATTTATAGATATGCCTATTTATAGATTTGACATTACTCAGATAGTCCTAACTGAAATGTATCAAGCTATCCTAATAAGCCAAGTTGAAGAATATTAGTCTTCAATTCTAAAAATAGAAAAGCAATAGTTTCCACCTTCCACTTGGTAAGGGCAGAGGTGTAATACAACATGCTCAGAGATAGGCAGCAGTGGTGAGAGGATGGAGTCATTCAGATAAAGGTTAGATGAAGTCCTCATTAGGATGAGTTGCTTTTGTCTACCTGCTCTGCGGTCACAGGCTTTGTCCCTGTATGATGGTATGTATTTTGTATTTTTGTCTCTCAGGTCAATTAATCAGGAGGAGAATGGATCCAGTTTGAGCATCTTGACTGATAAGTTGCCGAGTGTGATCCTGTAACCATGGCGACCTGTGGGCGTGGTTGCGTCCCGGCAGTGCGTTTCTGCCAAAGGCTGAACCGACTGAAGACCCTGGATGATGATTTGATGGTGACATCAATGAAGCGCTGCCTGACCATGGTGGACCTGGCCCTGCTGGGTGTTGGTGGCATGGTGGGCTCTGGTCTCTACGTCCTGACAGGCACTGTGGCCAAGGACACCGCGGGACCTGCCGTGGTCCTCTCCTTCCTCATAGCAGGTATCGCCTCCCTGATGGCCGCCCTCTGCTATGCTGAGTTCGGGGCTCGCGTGCCCAGAACGGGCTCAGCCTACATGTTCACCTATGTTTCTTGTGGAGAAATATGGGCCTTTCTCATTGGCTGGAACGTAGTGTTGGAGTACATGATTGGTGGGGCCGCGGTGGCGCGGGCGTGGAGTGGTTACCTGGACTCCATGTTTAACCACACTATCCAGAACTACACAGAGAACCACATAATGAAGTGGAATGTTCCCTATATCGCCCACTACCCTGACCTGCTGGCCGCCGGGATTCTCGTGGTTGCCACCATCTTCATTACCTTCGGAGTGCGAGTCTCTTCTTGGCTCAACCACATCTTCTCCGCTGTTAGTCTGGTTGTCATACTCTTCATCTTGGTGTTTGGCTTCGTGCTGGCCGATCCAGTCAACTGGAGCCAGAAAGAAGGAGGTTTTGCACCGTTCGGTGTGTCTGGGGTTATGGCAGGCACAGCCACCTGCTTTTACGCATTTGTTGGCTTCGATGTGATTGCAGCCTCCAGCGAGGAGGCAAAGAACCCCCAGCGAGCCATTCCTATGGCCACAGCCATCTCCTTGTGCATGGCAGCCACAGCCTACATCCTGGTCTCCACTGTCCTCACTCTCATGGTGCCCTGGCACTCCCTCGATCCCAACTCCGCTCTGTCTGACGCCTTCTTCCGCCGAGGCTACAGCTGGGCTGGCTACATCGTGGCAGTAGGGTCCATCTGTGGTAAGTGTCTCTTGAAAGACTTAACCACTGTAACCACACCAATGTATCATGTCATTGAGTTTCTTTGGGTCAGTTGATGATATAATTGATTGAAGGGCAAATGTGTATGACTTTTATTTATCTTGACTTCATACAGTAGCTCGCTGTTTTGATTGCATTGATGATCATGTGACTCTCTGTCCATCCCCTCTTCCAGCCATGAACACAGTGCTCCTCAGCAACCTCTTCTCCCTCCCTCGGATTGTTTACGCTATGGCGGAGGATGGCCTCTTCTTCGCCTTCTTCGCCAAGGTCAACCCTGTCACCAAGGTCCCTGTGAATGCCATCTTGGTGTTTGGCCTCCTCATGGCCGTCATGGCCCTCATCTTTGACCTGGAGGCCCTGGTCCAGTTCCTGTCCATCGGCACCCTCCTGGCCTACACCTTTGTGGCAGCCAGTGTCATTGTGCTGCGCTTCCAGCCTGAGAAGGAGAAGACCAGTTCCAAGGTTAACTCCACTACCTCCCCTAACACCAACTACAACCCAGAGCCCTCACCCGAAGCCTCCGAGTCCCAGATCATAGCTCAGGACAGCGGGGAGCTGAAGGAGTATGAGTCCTTCTCAGACAAGCTACAGCTGGTGGAGATGCAGAAGACCAGGGAACGCAGCGCCCCAGGGGTGTTGAAGGCCCGCTGGGAGCCCTACCTGGGCAGGTTGCTAGGGGACTTTGAGCCGGGGGAGGTGGTGGCCTTCTCTGTGCTGGCGGTGATGGTGAGCTCTGTGTCCCTCTGTGCCGTTTTTGTGTTTGGGAGTAACCAGCTGCAGCTTCCTACGTGGAGCTTCGCCGTGCTAATAGTGGTGTTTGGCTCAACCTTCCTCCTCAGCCTGGTCATCATATATGCCCATGAACCACATATCAACACCAAAACCTTCCAGGTGAGCCAAACAAATTCTCCGTTTTTCATTTTATGCCCAATGTGTAAATGCAAAGCAGCAACTTTGTTGACTTTTACTTTATTGTATAGGCCTACACATAAAGTTAGGGAAGCAGAACTAAACCCTCGCCTTAGAATTATTAGTTGTATAACGTTGTCTGCCTGCAGAGTTTCAAGCAGACACCATAGTCCCTATGCTCAAGAATGCCAAGGTAACCTGTCTAAATGACTATCGCCCCATAGCACACATCTGTAGCCATGAAATGCTTTGAAAGGCTGGTCATGACTCACATCAACACCATCATCAAATCAATCAATCAAATGTATTTATAAAGCCTTTCTTACATCAGCTGATGTCACAAAGTTCTGTAAAGAAACACAGCCTAAAACCCCAAACAGCAAGCAATGCAGGTGTAGAAGCATGGTGGCTAGGAAAAACTCCCTAGAAAGGCCAGAACCTAGGAAGAAACCTAGAGAGGAACCAGGCTATGAGGGGTGGCCAGTCCTCTGGCTGTGCCGGGAGGAGATTATAACAGAACATGGGCAAGATGTTCAAATGTTCATAGATGACCAGCTGGGTCAAAAAATAATCACAGTGTTTGTAGAGGGTGCAACAGGTCCGCACCTCAGGAGTAAATGTCAGTTAGCTTTTCATAGCCGATCATTCAGACTATCTCTACTAGAGGTCGACCGACTATGATTTCTCAACGCCGATACCGATTATTGGAGGACCAAAAAAGCAGATACCGATTAATCGGACGATTAAAAAAAAATGTATTTGTAATAATGACAATTACAACAATACTGAATTAACTTATTTTAACTTAATATAATACATCAATAAAATCAATTTAGCCTCAAGTAGATAATGAAACATGTTCAATTTGGTTTAAATAATGCAAAAACAAAGTGTTGGAGAAGAACGTGAAAGTGCAATATGTGCCATGTAAGAAAGCTAATGTTTCAGTTCCTTGCTCAGAACATGAGAACATATGAAAGCTGGTGGTTCCTTTTAACATGAGTCTTCAATATTCCCAGGTAAGAAGTTTTAGGTTGTAGTTATTATAGGACTATTTCCCTCTATATCATTTGTATTTCATTAACCTTTGACTATTGGATGTTCTTATAGGCACTTTAGTTTTGCCAGTGTAACAGTATAGCTTCTGTCCCTCTCCTCACTCCTCCCTGGGCTCGAACCAGCAACACAACGACAACAGCCACCACATCGAAGCGTTACCCATGCAAAGCAAGGGAAACAACCACCCCAAGGCTCAGAGCAAGTGAAGTTTGAAACGCTATTAGTGCTCACTAACTAGCCAGCCATTTCACTTCGGTCACACCAGCCCGGGAGTTGATAGGTTTGAAGTCATAAACAGCGCAATGCTTGACGCACAACGAAGAGCTGCTGGCAAAACACACAGAAAGTGCTGTTTGAATGAATGTTTACACTCCTGCTTCTGCCTACCACCGCTCAGTCAGATACTTAGATACTTGTATGCTCAGTCAGATTATATGCAACACAGGACACGCTAGACAATATCTAGTAATATCAACAACCATGTGTAGTTAACTAGTGATTAAGATTGATTGTTTTTTATAAGATACGTTTAATGCTAGCTAGCAACTTACCTTGGTTTACTGCATTTGCGTAACAGGCAGTCTCCTTGTGGAGTGCAATGAGAGAGAGGCAGGTCGTTATTGCGTTGGACTAGTTAACTGTAAGGTTGCAAGATTGGATCCCCCGAGCTGACAAGGTGAAAATCTGTCTTTCTGCCCCTAAACGAGGCAGTTAACCCACCGTTTCTAGGCCGTCATTGAAAATAAGAATGTGTTACAGGTCTGTGAGAGCCAGAAATCTTGCTTGTTTGTAGGTGACCAAATACTTATTTTCCACCATAATTTGCAAATAACTTCATAAAAAATCCTACAATGTGATTTTCTGGATTTTTTTTCTCTCATTTTCTCTGTCATAGTTGAAGTGTACCTATGATGAAAATTACAGGCCTCTCTCATCTTTTTAAGTGGGAGAACTTGCACAATTGGTGGCTGACTAAATACTTTTTTGCCCCACTGTATATATTTATAAAATCGGCAAATCGGTGCCCAAAAATACCGATTTCCGATTGTTATGAAAACTTGAAATCGGCCCTAATTAATCGGCCATTCGGAACAGCGTCTTCACAAGGTCCTTTGCTGTTGTTCTGGGATTGATTTGCACTTTTCGCACCAAAGTACGTCCATCTCTAGGAGACAGAACGCGTCTCCTTCCTGAACTGTAACTATCTGCATTGACCCTTTTTTAATTGACTTTTTTTACACATACGCTGTTACTACTGTTTAATATCTGTCACTTTATTCCTAGTTATATGTACATATCTACCTCAATTACCTCGTACCCCTGCACATCAGCTCAGTACTGGTACCCTGTGTACACTGACTATACAAAAAAACATTCAGAGCACCTGCTCTTTCCATGATACAGACTGACTAGATGAATCCAGGTGAAAGCTATGATCCCTTCTTGATATCACTTGTTAAATCCACTTCAGTCAGTGTAGATGAAGTGGAGGAGACAGGTTAAAGAAGCATTTTTAAGCCTATATACAATCGAGACATGGATTGTGTATGTGTGCCATTCAGAGTGTGAATGGGCAAGACAAAAAATGTAAGTGCCTTTATGGTAGTAGATGCCAGGCGCACCAGTTCGTCAAGAACTGCAACGCTGCTGGGTTTTTCACACTCAACATTTTCCCGTGTGTATCAACAATGTTCCACCACCCAAAGGACATCCAGCCAACTTGATACAACTGTGGGAAGCATTGGAGTCAACATGGGCCATCATTCCTGTGGAACGCGTTCGACACCTTGTAGAGTTCATGCCCTGAAGGTGTTCCTAATGTTTGGTATACTCAGTTTATATAGCCAAATTATCGTTTACTCATTGCATATTTATTGTTACTTTTCTATTATTTAGCTATTTTCTTTCTCTCTGCATTGTTGGGAAGGGCCCGTAAGTAAGCACTTCACTGTTAGTTTACTCCTGAAGTTTACGAGGCATGTGACAAATAGCATTTTATTTGAGCCTGTTATATTTCCCTAAGTCTTTATGTAGTTATGATAAACTAAGAATACTCTGTGTGTTTTAAGATGTTTTTGTAGCAGTCTCTCCACCTTTAGAGATGCTAAATTCTACTCCGACTGCCTCGAGCCCAGTAGATAGGAACTGCAACATTTAATGTGACATTTTCACCCAGCTCTGAAGCTGAGTCACAGCAGACACTCACTCCCTGCCGTGTGGTTGATCTGCTCTTCATACAAAATAAAAGCTGTTTCTGTGAGCTCAAGCAGGGCCCACGTTCCTTCTGGCACCAACCTAATATAAAATCTTGTCATGAAGACCTGATCATTCTTTTGAATTATATTAAGTACTCCTATTGGGACTTTTAATATTTTAGTCAAGACTAGTGGTCTTTTAGGCTCTCCAACCTCCTTTTCTTCAACGACAAACACTTATTGAATTAAGGAAGGCATTGATTATTTGACACATTTTATTACATGTCAGAATGAAGGTTGTTTGCTGTAATTTTCCTAGGTACCCTTGGTCCCATTCATCCCTGGTGCAAGCATCCTCATGAATGTGTTCCTAATGCTGAAGCTCAGCCCAATGACCTGGATCCGCTTTACCGTATGGGTGGCTGCAGGTAAGATTACTTCCACTAATGGCACAAATGTGTGTTGTGTGAGGACCATGTGCTATGTAGCGCAGAAACATCATGTCAGACTGAACTGGAACTCTTGCCTTCAGTGGTTGAAATACAGTGCCTCTTAACCTAAATGATGGACAAATAGTATGGATACTTATTACTGGTTGATCATCGACAACAGGATATGAAACAGGGTTTTATTAAATTATTAGTACATAGCACATGTTTGTATTAAAACATATGCAGGTTACTTTGTGTTTACAGAGAGTAAACCTACCAAGTAAGTCAAGGCCTGACTGGAGGGAGTTAACCCTTTCCTAGCCTGCGCCTGCTGCAGTTAGAAGATATTTAGGCTACGTAGCGCATTGATGTGAATCACACTGCTGCTCTCTAATTTATTTGTGCCTTACATATTGTGGTTGTTGTGGATGGCTGTTCACAAATGTATATGCTGTGTATTTTAACCCAATAATGGTTCAATTGAAGAAGTTTAAACTGCTTATCAATCATTGTTTTTGCGGTCAGGAGTGTATTCATTACGGAAACCATTTACTGTTTAAGAACCAAATGGAAGCAAACAGAGCAAAACTAGAGTTTCTGTTGGACAAAGTCAGGTAGGTCCCGCCCCGTTTTGTTCTGTTTGCTTCTGTTTAAGAAACGTTTTGCAACATAATCGGAGTAATGAATACGCCCCAGTGGACAGGCGGTGAAAAAAGCACTCTTGCAACAGCTGCATTGCAGATCCTAGACTGTGGATTAAAAGTTTGAGTTCATCCCTTCTAAACTGCCCCGTGGTATTGTGCTCCATTATTGTAAAAAAAACTAGTTTAATTTAAGAAGACCACTAGTGGGACTTTTATTCTCTTCATGGAAAATGACCATCTAGTTTTTCACATGCAAATAGCACTTTCGGTAGTGCTCAAAGCACGCTATTCCGAGGGCTGCATTTTGTTGCAGTTCAAAGCAATGGGCCTTATCAGACCTCCATGACAACAAAATAAAAAACAACAGATTAGGCTGATTAGTCCTTAGTTTTTGGGTTATGCTCAGATAAAACAATTTGGCTGATCTAGATTTCCATATTAATCTATATTTCCATATTAATCTATATTTTCATCTTTTCAATTCATATTCTTGAAGATCAATGGGTATTAAATTCATTGAAATGACTGGAAATCTGGTAGACCCAGTTAGATTTTTTTTCAATTTAAAGATATAGCCTAATCCTATTATCTGTAGTAGAAAGCAATGGGTTAGAAGAAGCCTACTGTACATAACCAACCCATAAAGAAAACTGCAACATCCATTTATGGCCAGCTATGTAAACTCTAACATTGATTTATCCTGCAATTAAGGTCATTAATTTTTGTTTTCTTCTAATGCTTCTTAAACAGGTTGATATTTATTGGGACGAGTCTCGTCCTTGAGGCAAAACAGAGCAATTTCTGCTAGATGGGTCAAGCTGCAAATTCAAAATGGGCTATATTGTAAAAATCTTGCATTTTGGTCTTCATTTAAGGTTAGGGCTAGGCATTAGGGTTATCAATGTGGTTAAGGTTAGGTTATAAATCTCATTTTATGACTTTGTGCCAGCTACTAACCTGTGCCTCTTAAGGGGAAAGTAATCTAACAGTAACAAAGTAATCTGATTACATTACTGAGTTTGTGAAATCCAAACATTACTGATTGCAATTTAGTTAATAACTGTAATGGATTACATTTAGAAAGTAACCTACCAAACCCTGCCTGTCTGCCTACAGAGGCTTCACAGGGAATATTGAACATGACAGGGGCTGAGCCATGTCTAAGTAATCAATTCCTAGCACCATATTCCCGCTATAGCTGTGTCTTCTAAGCACATACCGTATGACAGTATAACAATAACAACAGCATGTGTTTTGGTCCTAACAGTATATGTTGCACCTCTCTAGGTCTACTGGTATATTTTGGCTATGGGATATGGCACAGTAAGGAGGGCCTGAGGGAGCTGCAGCCCAAGGACATGGCTGCCAGGTACGTGGTGCTCCCTAGTGGCAGCCTGGTAGAGACAGTCCAGTCAGTGCAGCCGAACGGACATGGGGACGCCAGCGCCCTCCACACCACCCCCTCCCCCGCCCAGTCTGCTGAAGAGCAGCAGGCAAAGAGATGATGTGTAGGAACTATGAAGGGAGCCATCTTTATTTCAGTGGGCCGTTTATCATCTATCTGCTCCTACTCATACATTACCTCACTCTCTTCTCCTCTGACTTCCCTCTCGTGACTGGCCTCATACAATCAGTGTGTACTGCGACAAGGCTATGTTTCTCTGCGTTAGTAAGTACACAACACACAATGACATTAACACTCTCTCATTATGAAACATATTTATATTTATTTTTACATATTGTATCTCTTAATATGGGAACATAGTAATAAAGCTATCTAGCATTGTTTAGGATATTGCTATTGGTTATAATCACTGTATTTAAAAACAAAATGGTAGATAAACCAGCACAG
Organism: Oncorhynchus gorbuscha; assembly: GCF_021184085.1. NCBI lineage: Eukaryota > Metazoa > Chordata > Actinopteri > Salmoniformes > Salmonidae > Oncorhynchus > Oncorhynchus gorbuscha. Next base: position 60,427,948 of record NC_060176.1, read on the forward strand.
GTGTTATTTCCTTGTTAGCATTTCTCTCAACTCCTCAATTGATCTGCTTTTTAATGTCTCTCAGTCACTCACTTTTTAATGTGTTTGGTAGTAGGATGATACTTTTGGTCATAGCATACATTGAGTCATGTTGATAAGCTGCATTTTTCGTTTTGTAACCACTGGAATGAAAGGACCTTTGTTTAGACACACCCATGTACAAACACATATTCACATTTGCTTTCTCTCTCACACACACACACACACACACACACACACACACACACACACACACACACACACACACACACACACACACACACACACACACACACACACACACACACACACACACACACACACACACACACACACACACACACACACACACACACACACACACACACACACACCTCAAGATCCCCCTCATTCCCCTGCACTAGTGGCTGCTCAGCCAAACGCAAATCATTTACATACATTTTCTATTTTAATGATTATTTCGGACTTGTTGCATGTAGTTTCTGAGCTGTGAAACAGTCTGTTTTATCATTTTAATTTTGCATTTCACTGATGCCATATCACACACATATTATGTTCTGTTTTGGGATGTTTTTGTACCTCGCTTCGTATCATAATGACCCGACTCCACTTGTTAATGTTCTCTGTCTCAATCACATGAGATTGTCACTCTCTTCTTCTAAGGCGGAGTAGGCCTTTCAACCTCTCGCTTAATCCACTGACTCCCATCCAATGACCTCACTCACTCTTATGTGTCCCAGATTTTGCAATCAACCTAATATCTACTGAGAAGGGTTATTCCCCCAATGCACAAGAACTAGACAGCGACCCATTCCCCTTCTGTGTGCTAGCATGAGATTAGTTTATACAACCATCTAATATAAAAGCACCTGGATTATTTTAGCTATGGTTTTATTCTCATTTCTCCTCATACACAACAGTGATAATGCGAGACGAGAGTTATAAACGTGTGTTTTAATACATGCTTTTTGTAAGGCAAGCACAAACCCAGTTCATGATGTACCTGAACAGGGTATTTGGTGCTGCTGTTTAGAAGCATATTAACAAACAGGGATTGAGTGTTTTGTCAGACTATGCCAGCCATAGGACATCTCTTATCCTCATGAGACCTCTGTAATCCAGCAGATTTGCAGCAGTCCCTGCGGTTGACCAATAGCTTGATCTAGATTACATACACGCACAGATCACTCTCACTCGCAGTGCTGGATTACACTGACCTCCTCAGAGAGGGATTGCGCTCTCACACCCAGTTACTCACTACCCTGTCTGATAGCACAGTGTTCGAGAGGGCAGTAAGATGTCATGACAATGTAACATTGTCTCAACGTGATAATCATAACATTCCCATAGCTAAGGTTTTCAGTCAAGTCCTGAGAACGGATTATTTTGTTACCTATAAGGTGTATATTTGTCTGTTTGTCACATTTGGAGATTGCGGTAAAACGTCTACCATTTATCTGTATAATAATAATGTAACTACAACATTGCCTTGATGTTATTAGCGTTTTCTATATATCACAGTCCTTAGAATGATGAAAAATAAGCATGAGTCCCTCACTACCGGCTACCAACCTCACACGTGTCTGTAGCTCACCTTAGTGTTGTACTCAAAAATATGTTTGTCTTGTCTCTTATTTATCACTATTTATTAGTTATTGTAAACATACATTTGTTTATGTAAATATGTGACACAAGCAACCAATGGCCTTAAAGATGTTTTCATGAGTACAGAATGATTCCCAAAGCTTACGTAGCTTTTCACCTCTATCCAAGTAGTTTACCCTGTTATAATCTCAGTATTTATTCATAGGATATTATATTGTAAACTACTATATTCCATTCAATTGATTTCAACAACAGATACAGCCTTTGAAGTAATCAAATGTTGGTGGATGTGGGGATAACAAAATATTAAATGGATTTTTGTACAACTTTGCACATAGTTTAAGATTTTAACTGCAAACGACTGTCTGTGTCTCTCTACCAGCGTGTCTCTGTTTTTTCTGCGTGGGCAAGTGACAGGTGTTGGCACTATGGTGCTTTTGGCAAGCTGAACATTTCCTCACCTCGATGAGTTACGCTCTCTGTCTTGTGTGTCAGTAAGCACAATGCGCTATGGGCTCTGACTGTACCTATGTACTCTGTACTTACACATTCAAATTCTAAGTATTTTTTGTTGTATAAAGTCTAAAAGAAGCTGTGTTATTTCGTGACAAATAAATGTTTTGAAGCAGCATTCTGAATATTGTTATTATTACAGGGTTTCTTGCCCATACTATTAACGTAACAAAATGGATTATACACTGTCCATTTAGCTTTTAGAGATAAGTACTGTGTGTTAACAATTAGGCTAAATCAGTCTGTCAAGCAAGAGACAAACACACCACAGGCAACATTAAAGACACACTCCAGCTACAGTATCTATTTTACTTTTTCCATTGAACAATTATATTTCAAGTATAAATAGAGTACAGTACACACACTTAAGGGTAAACAATTGTGTTTTTCTAGACACAATTGTGAAATTTAAGGAGTTGGCAATTGAAGGAGTTCTCTGCTCTCTAATGTCATCGCCCCCTCACAATAGAGCACAACAGAGGCCACCCGCCCACTTGTGCCATGTTATTTGGTATTTGGTATTTTATTAGGATCTCCATTAGTTGTTGCAAAAGCAGCAGCTACTCTTCATGGGGTCCACACAAAACATAATGACATAATACAGAACATCATTAGACAAGAACAGCTCAAGGACAGAACTACATATATTTTTAAAAAGGCACACGTAGCCTACATATCAATGCATACACACAAACTATCTAGGTCCAATAGGGGAGAGGTGTTGTGCTGTGAGGTGTTGCTTTATCTGTTTTTTGAAACCAGGTTTGCTGTTTATTTGAGCAATATGAGATGGAAGGAAGTTCCATGCAATAATGGCTCTATATAATACTGTACGCTTTCTTGAATTTGTTCTGGATTTGGGGACTGTGAAAAGACCCCTGGTGGCATGTCTTGTGGGATAAGTAGTGTGTCAGAGCTGTGAGTAAGTTGACTATGCAAATACTTTGGGATTTTCAACACATTAATGTTTCTTAAAAAAGAAGAAGTTAATCAGTCAGTTTCTCCTCAACTCTTAGCCAAGAGAGACTGGCAGCATAGTATTTATATCAGCCCTCTGATTACAATTAAGAGCAAAACATGCCACTCTGTTATTGGCCAGCTGCAGCTTAACTAGGTCTTTCCTTGCAGCACTGGACCACACGACTGGACAATAATCAAGATTAGACAAAACTAGAGCATGCAGAACTTGCTTTTTGAAGTGTGTTGTCAAAAAAGCAGAGCATCTCTTTATTACGGCTAGACCTCTCCCCATCTTTGCAACCATTCAATCTATATGTTTTGACCATGACAGTTTAGAATCTAAGGTAACGCCAAGTAATTTTGTCACGCCTTGGTCATTGTATTTTGTGTTTTTGTTATATGTTTGGGTAGGCCAGGGTGTGACATGGGTTTATATGTTGTTTTCGTATTGGGGTTTGTATTATTTGGGATCGCGGCTGATTAGGGGTGTGGTATAGGCTTGGCTGCCTGAGGCGATTCCTAATCAGAGTCAGGTGATTCTCGTTGTCTTGGATTGGGAACCGTATTTAGGCAGCCTTAGTTTCGCTTTGTATTTCGTGGGTGATTGTTCCTGTCTTTGTGTAGTGTTCACCAGATAGGCTGTAATAAGTTTCACATTCTGTTTGTTGTTTTGTATTTATGAGTTATTTCATGTTACGCTCTTCATTTATTAAAGTCATGAGTAACCAACACGCTGCATTTCGGGCTGACTCTCTTCCTTCAACAGACGAACGCCGTTACAAATTTAGTCTCCTCAACTTGTTCAACCGCCACACCATTCATTACCAGATTCAGCTGAGGTCAAGCACTTATGGAATGATTTGTACCAAATACAATGCTCTTAGTTTTAGAGATGTTCAGAACCAGTTTATTACTGGCCAACCATTCCAAAACAGACTGCAACTCTTTGTTAAGGGTTTCAGTGACTTCATTAGCTGTGGTTGCTGATGCGTATATGGTTGAATCATCAGCATACATGGACACACATGCTTTGTTTAAAGCCAGTGGCAGATCATTGGTAAAAATAGAAGAGAGTAGCGTGCCTAGAGAGCTGCCCTGCGGTACACCACATTTTTACATGTTTGACATTAGAGACGCTTCCATTAAAGAAAACCCTTTGAGTTCTATTAGATAGATAGCTCTGAATCCCCGATATAGCAGAGGTTGAAAAGCCATAGCACTTAAGTTCTCAACAACAGGTTATGGTCAATAATATCAAAGGCTGCACTGAAATTGAACAGTACAGCTCCCACAAACTTCTTATTATCAATTTCCTTTAACCAATTATCAGTCATTTGTGTCAGTGCAGTACATGTTGAGTGCCATTCTCTATAAGAATGCTGAGAGCTATTTCTAAGAGCTATACCAACTGAAACTGAAGTCCCGGGAATCAAGGCTGCTGATAGGCTGAATAGGGTGTGGTGATAAGTGTTTGGTGTGACCTTGACCAATAAGACACTAAGAAAAGGTGGGGTCCTCTGAATAGGCACCCGATACAATTGCAATCAGTCGATATAATTGACAACTATCATCAGAAATCAAGCGATATGAATCAGACAGAGGGGCGCCGCCTGACCCACTAGTTGGTCAGTTTGAAATCACGGTGTAAATGTACTATAGATCGAATAGCACTCAAGAAATGTTCCTCCCAACTATGGATCATATTAGCGGGCTATCCAACACCTAAAAGAAACACTCTTGTCCACTTACCCTCGCCTTATATCTTTGGGGGAATCCCCATTGCCATCTTGGGAAGCGGGCCAAATGATTAGCCAAGCAAGGGAAGTTTGCAACTTAAGCCCTCCCCCCCTCGTTTTAGTCGAGTTTGCAATTGTACAATTATGTTCACTCTGGGCCTGAAACTACCCATAATTCAATTTGCGACAATTGTACATCCGCTAAGAAAATTCAGCGAAAACTTCAAAACAAAATCAATGGAGAAGTCAACATAAAAGTCTAAATAAAAATGAATGTAAACAAGTTAGAAATTGTGCTACTAATGCACATGACGGCACAAACACGTCTCGTAAAAGATAAATATGTTTCTGTTTGGCTATCTTTTGGAAATAGTAGAAATAAAACATTTTCCTTTTTCAGAAGTTCCAGCTAGGCAGGCTAACGTTATTTAGCTAATTAGTTTGCTAGCTATCATAAAGCAGGTGTATATTAATAATTATATATTTAATATAAGTAGACATGCACTCATAGCGCATATAAAGCACCCACAAGCTCCAGGTGGCTGAAAACACAATCATCGCGGGATGATCCAATGATGAATTTCCGGCCAAGGGTGGTCCATTTAAAAATCATTCCTTACTCCCTCACCCCTTGCCCTGCAAGTGTATACTCGTCAAACATTATGATACGTCATCAGAAGTGTTCACTTAATTTGAGGCCTGATAGGATAGAGTGTGTCTTTTAAGTGTTTGGAATAAGGCTGCAGTCTAAATATGTTATTTTTACCCCCTCATCCCTTGCGCTATCCACTTTCCCTCAGGGGAATCCCAGTAGAAACTGGATGCAGTTTGATTGCCATCTTAAGTGGAGGTCCAATTCACTAACGTTGCCCCCTCTGCCCTCAAAGTGAACAACTTTGGTCACTTGTGGGGTTGATATGACCCACAATTCAATGCAAACTGTAGTTACATGTCAAATTCTGGTGGCGGTGAAATGTCAAATGTAATCAACAATGCTGCATTTTCGGCATGTCAGAAAAAGTATGAAGCTAGCTTGCTAAAATAAATATATATATAAACTTAACATGTGTAAATATTTGTATGAACATAACAAAATCCAACAACTGAGACATAAACTGAACAAGTTCCACAGACGTGTGACTAACAGAAATTAAATAATGTGTCCCTGAACAAAGGGGGGTGGTCAAAATCTCAAAATCAAAAGGAACAGTCCATATCTGGTGTGGCCACCAGTTGCATCAAGTACTGAAGTGCATCTACTCCTCATGGACTGCACCAGATTTGCCAGTTCATGCTCTGAGATGTTACCCCACTCTTCCACCAAGGCACCTGCAAGTTCCCAGACATTTCTGGGGGGAATGGCCATAGCCCTCACCCTCCGATCCAACAGGTCCCAGACGTGCTCAATGGGATTGAGATCCGGGCTCTTCGCTGGCCATGGCAGAATACTGACATTCCTGTCTTGCAGGAAATCACGCACAGAACGAGCAGTATGGCTGGTGGCATTGTCATGCTGGAGGGTCATGTCAGGATGAGCCTGCAGGAACGGTACCACATGAGGGAGGAGGATGTCTTCCCTGTAACGCACAGCGTTCAGATTGCCTGATTCTAAACCGCCTGAGGATGTGTTTGATGGGGTGGTCAGAACTACTTTTGTGGACACCATCAAGGCCTCTGTAGCAGCACTTTTAGACGTGGTGATTGGAGAGTATATAAGAGAAAAATGCTTCGGTTGTGAGATCAATCAACCCAGCCAACGATGACATCTGTGTTTATACGACCCCCCAAGATACTACTTCTTCAACCATTTTGAGGAGCTGGTGAAAAGACTGTGGTCCAGCCGGTTTATACCTTTGATGGTCAGAGCCCTAGTCTAATGGTCTTATGCCGTCTATTCGAGTTTACGGGGTAACCGAGGCTTTCCTACATGAACTGAAGGAGGCGATCAACATCCACAAGAAACTCAAAGATATCCGGCACACCCTGGTGGATGACAACAAATACAAGGAAGCTGTGGTGGCTTTCTGGCTCAGTAAACCGCAAGAGACAGAGTAACAATACATATTTGTTATTTAGATGTAAAGCAATGGGTAACGATATGCATACGATGTTAGAGAGAATAAATACATTTTTTCTTTTGAGAGAACTTACAAATGTTATGCAGCAAATTATTGAAAATAAAGTGAACAATGTATCGTTCTACACACCACACAATACCTGGACTAATGTAGAGCGTGTGCTAAAAATGGAGCAAATCATGAATCATATGTACGACATACGGGCGAGAGCCTACAATGGACACTGGACTGGTATCCCGTCTTGTGGATGATTCTGAAGAACTAGAAACAACCTTGGCTAAGATTTTACTTTATTTGTTTGAAACATTGTTTAATTGTAACATGTATCATATTTGTTGTTTATATACTTATATAATGGATGTGTGTGTTTTAAAAATTCAGCGACACAAGCCTGTAAATCTAAACTAAATATACAGGGTGTTGCATGCTTGGATCGCTGAGAAAACAGGGTATCCTGCTACAAATCCTGAATTGTCTGTATTCATAATACTTGATGTTTGCAAAAATAAAAATTCTAAATGAAAATTAAATTATTTAAACAAATATTTTTTAACCCTTTTCTCCCCAATTTCGTGGTATCCAATTGTTAGTAATTACTATCTTGTCTCATCGCTACAACTCCCGTACGGGCTCGGGAGAGACCAAGGTCGAAAGCCATGCGTCCTCCGAAACACAACACCACCAAGCCGCACTGCTTCTTAACACAGCGTGCATCCAATCCGGAAGCCAGCTGCACCAATGTGTTGGAGGAAACACTGTGCACCTGGCGACCTGGTTAGCATGGACTGCGCCCGGCCCGCCACAGGAGTCGCTAGTGCGTGATGAGACAAGGATATCCCTACCGGCCAATCCCTCCCTAACCCGGACGACGCTAGGCCAATTGTGCGTCGGCCCAGGGACCTCCCAGTCGCGGCCGGCTGCGACAGAGCCTGGGCGCGAACCCAGAGCTATAGCCGAAGAAACAGGTAGCCGGTTAGGCGCTGCTTAAGTGAATGAATGGTTGACAGAGCAGGATGCTTATACTCTGCATAAACCTGTGCGAAAACAATTTCCACGAAATAGAGTTTTTTCTACTCATCCCTTGTCCCAGTTTCAGGTGGATCTATGTGACATGCAGGCCCTTGCAGATAAAAATGGAAATCGCTACATGCTAACGGTTATAGATATTTTCTCTAAAATAGCATTTGTAAGGGTCTTAAAAAATAAGAGTGGGGCTCTTTGACTCTATCTTGAAGGAAGGAGGAGCACCCAAGAAAGTGCAGACTGATGGTGGAAAATAATGTTTTAATAATACTTTTCAGAAACTCATGAAGATGCACAATATCGTACATTTTGCTACAGGCTCGGATTTGAAAGCTTCAGTTGTTGAACGCTTTAATATAACGTTGAAGGAGAGGATGTGGAAATACTTTACGGCTTACAACACACATAGATATATCGATATAGTTCAAGATTTTGTCAAAGGTTACAACCACAGCTACCATAGGAGTATACGGATGAAGCCACCCGAGGTCTCTTCTGAAAACTCTTTTCAAGTCTTTAAAAATCTGTATGGTTTGTTCCCCCTTCGCCGTAAGAAAAAAATGTGATTTTAAATTCATAGTGGGGGACTTGGTGCGTACAGTATATCCAAGTTGAGGGGTGTTTTCACTAAAAAAATATGAGCAAGGTTACAGCGATGACTTGTTCATCGTTACCAAGGTTACAGCGATGACTTGTTCACCGTTACCGAACGTCTACCGCGTATACCCCCTGTCTACAAGTTAAAGATAGTAACCAAAAGGTTGCAAGTTCAAATCCCCAAGCTGACAAGGTACAAATCTATCGTTCTTCCCCAGAACAGGCAGTTAACATCATTCGCGTGTACACAGGAGTGCATCGTGGAACACAACGGCTTCTACCTGACTCTCCCCAGTAATGCGTCTGCACATATGAATAACCAAAGTTTGAATTATACAACAAATTGTCCAAAGCCTATAGAGTTATCAGAGGCCTGAGAAACTAGATTACATACCCCAATAGTTGGTGTAATATCAAGGATAAGGACCTTGGTTTTTTATTGCAAAAGGATATCGGAACCCCTGAAACGTTTGAAACTTCGACAGGAGTTGAACGAACTCCTAACCCTGAACAATATGGAAATACTCTTGATACTCTATAACCCTATTCATAAATGTGTACAAATCTCAGGGTCTGCTGATGGTGGTATAAAGACCAGTGGTAATTTAGCCTACATGTTGGGGATGGGTCCCAATAAATGGACGTATGTGAAAGAGAAATTATTCCCATTCCCTGCAGATATACATGTTTTACAACATATTTCTGTATACCGACATCATATCCTATCAAATGGTAGGAGACAGTTATGTGCCCCTCCTGAGAACAGTTCATATAGAGGGAAAGGATGGTGATATAGTCACTGTTAACTATGACAAGCCACACTATGTACCTGTAAGCAAGAAATATATTGAAAACATTCTGGTTGAGCTTAAAACGGATCAGAACGAAAACATTGAATTTACTTATGGTAAAACTATTGTAAAACTCCACTTTAGACCCACAAAACCTCTCCACATATCTAATATATTATTAGTATTATATAAATATTTTTTATAAACATAATACTAATAAATTAAAATGGTTATGGAACACAACCACCATCTCGACCATAACCGTTATGTCTCATACTATGTTGATCAAGTGGGTAATGCGTTCCCCGGCTATTATGGATCCCCGACCATGTACGGTTCAGGGATAGGAGGTATATTTCATAACCTCTTTAGGATGGTTTCACCGTTTATGAAGAGAGGCCTCAGCATAGCCAAACCACATTTAAAATCAGCGGCTAAAAATATTGTAAGTGAGGTTGTAGCCAATGCTATGACCAGAAGGGCATCATCAGATGCCGAGCATCAAGAAGGCATGGGGCTTATGCTGTTGTCTCGAAGACCAGAAAAGAGAACTCCAGCTATAAGTCGCAGGCCAGCCCCTAAAAAGCGGAGGTTAATTGTTAAAAGAAACTCAGTAAGTCAAAGACGAGGTAAAGTGTGGAGGTCTGGACCAAAAATGTCTAAAATAATATTCAGAAGTATTTTCTAAAAGAACAAGCAACATGGCTCTTTTACACCGCATGTCCTCTGAAGCTATAAAGACAGAGCTCGATCTTTTCACGGCCCCCTTAACCCAACATTCAATAGAGAGGTCCAGTTATGTGGAGATAGCCCCACTCTCTGCCATTACAGACAACGGTCCTATAGAGTGTTTCTCCTTAACCCAACATTCAATAGAGAGGTCCAGTTATGTGGAGATAGCCCCACTCTCTGCCATTACAGACAACGGTCCTATAGAGTGTTTCTCCTTAACCCAATATTCAATAGAGAGGTCCAGTTATGTGGAGATAGCTCCACTCTCTGCCATTACTGACAACGGTCCTATAGAATTTTTCATACCAGGCCACGGTGACAACTATTTGGACCTCAACAACATCTTATTGCCTTTATGTTTCAAAGTGACCAAAAGAGATGGTACTAATATTGCAAACGATGCCAAAGTGAGTCTCATTAATTCCCCCTTGGTGACCATCTTCTCCCAAGTGGATGTGACTTTGGGTGAACGCCTTATCAGTTAAAGCAGTGCCACCTACCCTTATAGGGCCATCCTGGAGTGTTTACTAAACTACACCGAAACACTCTCAAGACACAATTCAGCGCCGGGCTGTTTAGCAAGGATACTGCAGGAGTCTCTATGGAATCGATAGACCCTTCCACCGGTGCAAACAATGGACTGGAGGCACGTGCTCGCTACTGTGCCGAATCTCGAGAGTTTCATCTGCTAGGGCAGATGAACGTTTACTCTTAAATTCGGTTGATTTAAGATTAAAATTAACCAGGGCCAAGGATGAGTTTTGTCTGATGTCTGCCCAAGACGGTGACTTCGGCCGTTCGTCTGGGTCATTCACAGGCTTTGATGAAAGGAAATGCCCTTTACCCTTTACAAAGAATTACCATGAAAACCTTTAGCATACCGGCGGGCAGTAGAATCTGTAGTCAAGAAAACCTTTTCTAGGCCCTTTACCCCGCTACATGGTTATAGGCTTGGTTGATCACACCTCTAATACGGGCAGCTTACATTTTTTTAAACTTTAATTTTCAACACTTCAATGCAGAGTATGTAGCTCTCTGTCAGGGCGGACGTCAGGTCCCTGCTAAGGGGTTCCAACCACAATTTAATAGCAACATATCTGTGCGAGAATTTTACAATCTATTCCTGGCTACTGGGAGGCATCTAAAAGATCTCTCTTTACCTATTGAGAGAAAGGATTTTTCAGAGGGTTACACATTGTATGCTTTCAATTTATCACCTGATGATAATACCTCAGGATATCTCTGTGGTGTCCCAAGGTAACCTCAGGCTGGAAATGCGTTTCCGTACACATTTAGCCTGTACAGTTAGCATGATTGTTTACGCATGCTCTGATTCAATCTTGGAAGTGAATGCCCGAAGACAAGTCTTAGTGGATTATTATTGAGGATTATTGAGCAAAAACATGAATACCCAAGAGCTAGAAGGGCTCATGAGCCGCTTGATTGGAAAACAATTTTGTGGAGTGTGGGCTTGTGATGAATTACCTATTGAGAAATGGCCATGTTTTTTGTCAATACCCATCCTAAACACATGCCGGGTGAACATTGGCAAGGAGGAAGAAAAATATCAACTTTTTTTTATTCCTACGGCTTTCCCCCCAGATTTTCACATTTCACCAAATCTATTTTTCTGTTTTTGACCAAAAATGGGTCAAAGATCTACTACAGCATCAAACAAGTACAAGATAACCTTTCCACTACATGTGGTCAACGCTGTGTATTCTACCTATACCAAAGAGCCTTTGGAGTTTCTTTTGAAGATGTTATGTCTCTTTATAATGATGATTTAAGAAGTAATGATAGCGTTGTAGCTTGTTTTGTTAGAAAGTATCAAAAGTGTTCAAGTATGTGTCCTTTAAGACCCTGTAATCAAGGCGTATGCTCATGTCAAATGTTTCAAGAATGTCACATATTTTATCAAATAAAGTTTATTGAATTGAATCATAGTCATTCAAAAGTTATTCAAAAGTCTAACCCCCCTGAGAGATCAGATTAGGAAAAGGTTCCGGAGACGTCGTTCAGGGGGGTAAATAAGTTATCATCATTAATTTTATAGGGGTGTGGGTTGTTGGGACATCTTTAGGGATGCTGTATATTGTAGAAGGTTTTTTTTTTAAAGTTTGAATCTGTTGATGAAGCTTATAGTTGGGTACACCCGAGAGGGGAATGTTGAGGATTGCCAGGGCCTTAAGAAACTGACGCCACCCAGGAGGGCTTCTGTCATCAGCAACCTTGTGGGCTGCTGTGGTACTTTTAAGCAAGTCCATCATTATGTGAACCCTTGACAACATCGCCCTGAAAGATACACTCTCCTTTGTCATTCCAAGTAGCGGCCCCCTTTGAGTCTTTTATCTTGTTCATAATGTATATAACATTTTTCCTGTGACGGGCAGGAACATGTGTCAACATGACATGCATAACGTTATCTTCAACAGGCATTTGATCTTCAGCTGGTAAGATCGCAGATACAGGCATTACAGGGGCTTGGCTCTCTCTTGGAGCGTCATCTTTTAAATGGTCCGGAAGGGAAAGCGATAAATAGTTGGTCTCTCTCTCACCTTGTTTTACCAAGGCAAAAAAACTTTGCAAGAGGTTTGTGTATTTTTGGACCTTCTCATAGGCGTTCAATTCTTTTCAGTTCAAAATATCCTTCATGGCCGTATCCAAATAATTTCCCGCTGTTTGTCTGATATTTTCAGGACCCTGTAATTGTTTTTTAAGACTATCCAACTCTTGTTGAGGCACCAAGTACATATTATTTGCCATCACACTCGTTGTTCAACCCCCACGTCTGGCAGCAATAAGGCTGGTGATGAAGGGCACGGCTATACTTAGTAAAGGTAGAAGAAAACCCCCAGACTGTTGTATGCTATGTCTTTTCTTTTAAAGACTGGCAAAGAGTTTGATCGCGGTCTTTTGTCTCTTCATTTTTTAAAATTTGGTCAGGGTGAGTGGAATGCGGCCTTTGAGAAGATTCAAAGCAATCTCACATAGAGATAATATGAGATCTGAAGAACAGTGACCCAAGACGGCTTTCCGTTCTTGAGCGGTAGCCCCAACTAGGCTTCTCAAGAGGGGCAGGTTTCTTTTTAAACATAGAGACATAGCGGTTACTTTTTAGGAATGTACGCCGCCGGCCACTCCCACGGGAACAAGCCGGGTCGGAGCTTCAGGTGTTGGAGTAATTGATTTTAAATCCACGATTAAATAAGAAAATGGCGCTTTGGTAGCGACCTCATAGCTCTCCATAAAGTAGGATTTCCTTCTGCTGAGCTAGAGTGTTAATTTGTAGTTTGTCTCTAGGGTTTTTGAACCAAACCATGTAATTGGCGTTCAAACTAATGGTACGGCTATTTTTACCTTGGTGAAACACATTCTGCACCAAGTAAAGCACGGAAAGGTTTCTATGATGACTATATTGGGTAAAAGCTTGTGCAATTCCAGGATGTTCGCTACCTGCAAATAGCATATCGTCCAAAAACAGCAGATTGTTTTTATGAAGTGGTAAAAGTTCATCATCAGACAGGAATGCGGGTATTCCTTCAACAAACTTGATTTTTATTTTCTTCAACAGCTCATCATACAAAGGTTGATAACATGAATAACACCACACAATATTATCAGGTTTCTGAGATAATACATGTTCTACAGCAACCATTATATCTTAAGCTTTAATACACATGGGGCTTGTAACATAAGTCAGTAGCCATAGGGCAAGATGGTCTATGACAAGATATTGCTTTTAGTAAGTGGGCATTCCTTAGATGAGGCCCTTTTTTATCCCATCTCTAGACTGCTGAATGAGACCTGTTACAACTTACAAAACCTTTAATACTTGTTAGGGATAGGGGGCAGTATTCGAACGTTTGGATGACTGAGGTACCCAAAGTATACCTGCTACTCAGGCCCAGAAGCTAGGATATGCATATGCAAGTAGTCCTGTTAAGGTTTTCAATGTTTTATTGACAGAGTTTTATGGATTTGCATATGACTGTACATTATATGATGCCGTAATAGGGAAGAGGATCTGATCAAGCCTATTGTTATTCTTGATCAATTCTTGATCCATAAAAGACACACCTGTTATGGGGTTGATTCCACATCTGTTTGCATTGCTTGGTAGTGTATTAGCATGGTATGAGACAAGATAAATAATACAATTTAAGTAAAGTATCAAATAAAACAGTATTATCCTAAACTGAGAAATGAATAAAAAATGTATTATCACATCAACATCAAAATCTTTCAGAATGTACCTGTTTTCAGTTTAGAATGACATGTATACAGATTATATTTGTAACGGCGTTCTTCGTTTGTAGAAAGAGAGTCGGACCGAAATGCAGCGTGGTGGTTACTCATGTCTTTAATGAAACAATCGCGATACATTAAATAACTTCTACAAAGCAAAACAACAAACGGAACGTGAAAACGAATTACAGCCTATCTGGTGAACACTACACAGAGACAGGAACAATCACCCACGAAATACAAAGTGAAACCCAGGCTACCTAAATACGGTTCCCCATCAGAGACAACAAGAATCACCTGACTCTGATTGAGAAGCGCCTCAGGCAGCCAAGCCTATACTAGACACACCCCTAATCAACCAAAAATCCCAATGCCTACAAAAACCCCAATACGACAATACAATAAACCCATGTCACTCCCTGGCCTGAACAAATAATTAAAGAAAACACAAAATACTAAGACCAAGGCGTGACAATATTACAACTTTTTGTGTTTTGTCTTGGTGATTGTTTTTTATTAAATAGGAATCTTAACAGTGTGTTAGTCTGAGAAACATTAATTAGATAGTTGTTTTATGTTTGTGAAACCTGGAAATGTACACAATGAGAAGTGATATTGTAACAATTGTAATTGTATCAAATATATACCTTTTTTATCATTATTTCTACCTCAGAATTGGTTGTATCAAGATGGCTGGCCGCTTCGTACGACAGCAAATTGTCGAGCTCAGAGTTGTCATTTAAAGCGTTGAAATCATCCGGTTTCAGTGTTTTACTGTGGATGTCCTGGGCACTGAATTCCTCCACGTGCTCTTAATGTGTTAGGCCTTCTGTGCCGGTATACGTCGGGGAGGAATCTGAAAGAAAAATATACATACAAAATAGGGTATTAAAAATTAAATATATTAGATAAAAATTTCAAATACATTTCAGATATAATACCATATATATGTGATTCAATCATAAATACACAGGCACCGCATTGATTATATGCAACGCAGGACAAGCTAGTTAAACTAGTAATATCGTCAGCCATGTGTAGTTAACTAGTGATTATTGTAAAGATTGATTGTTTTTTATATGATAAGTTTTATGCTAGCTAGATACTTACATTGGCTCCTTTCTGGACTCGAATAACAGGTGGTCAGCCTGCCACGCAGTCTCCTTGTGGATTGCAATGTAATCATCCATAATCAGCGTCCAAAAATACCGATTACCCATTGTTTTGGAAACTTGAAAACGGCCCGAAATTATCAGCCATGCCGATTAATTGGTCGGCCTCTAGTTCAGGTCTGGAGTTTGGGCTGGCCATGACAGGGTCTTGATTTGGTGGCTGTGTGGCATGGAGCATTGTCCTGCTGGAAAAACCAATCCTCAGAGTTGGGGAACATTGTTAGAGCAGAAGGAAGCAAGTTTTCTTCCAGGACAACCTTGTACGTGACTTGATTCATGCGTCCTTCACAAAGACAAATCTGCCCGATTCCAGCCTTGCTGAAGCACCCCAGATCATCACTGATCCTCCACCAAATTTCACAGTGCGTGTGAGACACTGTGGCTTGTAGCCCTCTCCGGGTCTTGCACCCACTGTGAAACTTGGTGGAGGATGTTTTTCCAGAGCAGTATGTATATATATTTGGATGAATCCAGCATATATAAACACTGCAAACACTCTACTCGACTGCTCGGAGGCGTCCGGATTCCTAATGCACACCATGATCTCGTTTTGTATCACATGCCAATGATAAAACTGGGAGGGGGACAGAAATGCCATTTCAAAATGTAGGGGGGACATGTCCAGACGTGACGCTTGGCATTCAGGCTAAAGAGTTCAATCTTGGTTTCATCAGACGGGAGAATCTTGTTTCTCATGGTCTGAGAGTCTTTAGGTGCCTTTTGGCAAACTCCAAGCGGGCTGTCATGTGCCTTTTACTGAGGAATGGCTTCCGTCTGGCCACTCTGGCACCCAGAGAGGATGGCTGCCATTTCATGGGCTCTTAACCAAGCATGCTATTTTGTTTATTTTTTCACATTTTTTGTAACTTATTTTGTACATAATGTCTCTTATGATCGAAAAGAGCTTCTGGAAATCAGAACAGTGATTACTCACCTTGAACTGGATGAAGAATTTCTCTTTAATGAGTCGGACCACAGGGATTTACTCCAGACACCCGAACAGGCCCTCATCCCTGTCATTCGCAGGAGAAAGAGATGGAAAAGATATCGCAGGAAGAGATCGGGGTGCCTTGTGAGGATCCGCCGACGAGTGGCTAATCTGCTCTTGCCATCCGTACAACTGGCCAAAGTACAATTGCTGAAAAATAAATTGGACGAGCTAAAAGCATATATATCCAACCAATGGGATATTAAAGACTGTCATATCTTATGTTTCACTGAGTCTTGGCTGAACGACGACATGAATAACATACAGCTGGCGGGTTATACACTGCATCGGCAGTATAGAACAGCAGCCTCTGGTAAGACAAGGGTTGGCGGTCTATAAATATTTGTAAACAACAGCTGGTGCACGATATCTAAGGAAGTCTCGAGCTATTGATCGCCTGAGGTAGAGTATCTCATGATAAACTGTAGACCACATTATCTACCTAGAGAGTTTTCATCTGTATTTTTCGTAGCTGTCTACATACCACCAAGACAGCACTCAATGAGCTCTATACCATCACAAGCAAACAGGAAAGCGCTCATCCAGAGGAGAAACTTAAATCCGTTTTACCAAATTTCTATCAGCATGTTAAATGTGCAACCAGAGGCAAAAACACTCTAGACCAACTTTACTCCACACACAGAGACGCGTACAAAGATCTCCAATTTGTAAGTCGCTCTGGATAAGAGCGTCTGCTAAATGACTTAAATGTAATGTAATTTGATGTAATTTGGCAAATCTGATCATGATTATGTCCTCTTGATTCCTGCTTACAAACAAAAACTAAAGCAGGAAGTACCCGTGACTATGTCAACAAAAAAAGTGGTCAGATGAAGCAGATGCTAAGCTACAGGACTGTTTTGCAAGCACAGACTGGAATATGTTCCAGCATTCTTCTGATGGCATTCAGGAGTACACCACATTAGTCACTGGATTTATCAATAAGTGCATCGATGACGTCGTCCCCACAGTGGCCGTACGTACATACCCCAACCAGAAGCCATGGATTACAGGCAACATCCGCCATGAACTAAAGGACAGAGCTGCCGCTTTCAAGGAGCGGAACTCTAACCCGGAAGCTTGTAAGAAATCACCCTATGCCCTCTGACACACCATTAAACAGGCAAAGCATTAATACAGGACAAATATCGAGTCATACTACACCGGCTCCGATGCTCGTCAGATGTGGCAGGGCTTGCAAACTATTACAGACAACAAAGGGAAGCACAGACGAGAGCTGCCCAGTGACACGAGCCTACCAGACAAGCTAAATTACTTCTATGCTTGCTTCGAGGCAAGTAACACTGAAACATGCATGAGAGCACCAGCCGTTCTGGACGACTGTGTGATCACACTCTCCGCAGCCGATGTAAGTAAGACCTTTAAACAGGTCAACATTCACAAGGCCGCAGGCCCAGATGGATTACCAGGATGTGTACTGCGAGCATGCGCTGACCAGCTGGCAAATGTCTTCACTGACATTTTAAACCTTTCCCTGTCTGAGTCTGTAATACCAAACTGTTTCAAACAGACTAACGTAGTCCCTGTGCCCAAGATCACTATGATAACCTGCCTAAATGACTACTGACCCGTAATACTCACGTCTGTAGCCATGAAGTGCTTCGAAAGGCTGGTCATGGCTCACATCAACACCATTATCCCAGAAACCCTAGACCCACTCCAATTTGAATACCACCCCAACAGATCCACAGATGATGCAATCTCTATTGCACTCCACACTGCCCTTTCACACCTGGTCAAAAGAAACACCTATGTGAGAATGCTGTTCATTGACTACAGCTCAGTGTTCAACACCATAGTGCCCTCAATGCTCATCACTAAGATAAGGACCCTGGGAATAAACACCTCCCTCTGCAACTGGATCGTAGACTTCCTGATGGGCCGACCCTAGGTGGTAAGGGTAGTTAACAACACATCTGCCACGCTGATCCTTAACGCGGGGGCCCCTCGGTTGTGTGCTCAGTCCCCTCCTGTACTCATGACTGCACGGTCAGCCATGACTCCAACCCCATCATTACATTTGCCGATGACACAACAGTGGTAGGCCTGATCACCAACAATGATGAGACAGCATATAGGGAGGAGGTCAGAGACCTGGCCGTGTGGTGCCAGGACAACAACGTTTCCCTCAATGTGATCAAGACAAAGGAGATGATTGTGGACCACAGGAAAAGGAGGACCGAGCACAGACCCATTCTCATCGATGGGGATGTAGTGGAGCAGGTTGAGAGTTTCAAGTTCCTTGGTGTCCACATCACCAACAAACTAACATGGTCCAAGCACACCAAGACAGTCTTGAAGAGGGCACAACAAAACCTATTCCCCCTCAGACTGAAAAGTTTTGGCATGGGTCCTCAGATCCTCAAAAGGTTCTACAGCTGCACCATCGAGAGCATCCTGACTGTTTGCATCTCTGCCTGGAATGGCAACTTCTCAGCCTTCGACTGCAAGGCACTACAGAGGGCAGTGCGAACGGCCCAGTACATCACTGGGTCCAAGCTTCCTGCCATCAAGGACCTCTATACTAGGCAGTGTCAGAGGAAGGCCCTAAAAATTGTCAAAGACTCCAGCCACCCTAGTCATAGACTGTTCTCTTTGCTACCGCACGGCAAGCAGTACCAGAGTGCCAAGTCTAGTTCCAAGTGGCATCTAAACAGCTTTTACCCCCAGGCCATAAAACTGCTGAACATCTAATCAAATGGCTACCCAGACTACTTGCATTGCCCCCTCCCCCTTTTACACTGCTGCTACTCTCTGTTATTATCTATGCATAAGTCAACTCTACCCACATGTATATATTACCTCAATTACCTCAACTAACCAATGCCTTTGCACATTGCACTCTGTACCGGTACCCCCTGTATATAGCCTCGCTATTGTTATTTTACTGCTGCTCTTTAATTATTTGTTATTTTATTTGTTATTTTTTTAGGTATTTTTTATTGTTGGTTAAGGGATTGTAAGTAAGCATTTCACATACATTCGACACATGTGACAAATAAAATTGGATTTGATTTACCATAAATGCCTGATTGGTGGAGTGCTGCAGAGATGATTGTCCTTCTGGAAGGTTCTCCCATCTCCACAGAGGAACTCTGGAGCTCTGTCAGAGTGACCATCGGGTTCTTGGTCAACTCCCTGACCAAGGCCCTTCACCCCCGATTGTTCAGTTTGGCCGGGCAGCCAGCTCTAGGAAAAGTCTTGGTGGTTCCAAACTGTGTTCTTGGGGACGTTCAATGCTGCAGTTTTGTTTTGGTACCCTTCCCCTGTGCCTCGACACAGTTCTGTCTCGGAGCTCTACAGACAATTCCTTTTATCTCGTGGCTTGGTTTTTGCTCTGACATCACAGTGCCATCCGTTTTGTCACCAAAGCCCCATATAATACCCACTGCTGCGACCTGTGTGCTTTTGTTGGCTGGCCCTCGCTTCATATTCGTCGCCAAACCCACTGGCTCCAGGTCATGTATAAGTATTTTCTAGGTAAAGCCCTGCCTTATCTCAGCTCACTGGTCACCATAGCAGCACCCACCCGTAGAACGCTCTCCAGCAGGTATATTTCACTTGTCACCCCCAAAGCCTATTCCTCCTTTGGCCGCCATTCCTTCCAGTTCTGGGCAGCCAATGACTGGAACAAATTGCAAAAATCACTGAAGCTGGAGACTCATATCTCCCTCACTAACTTTAAGCAGCAGCTGTCAAAGCAGCTCACAGATCATTGCACCTGTACATAGTCCATCTGTAAATAGCCCATCCATCTACCTCATCCCCATATTGTTATTTATTATTTTGCTCCTTTGCACCCCAGTATCTCTACCTGCACATTAATCTTCTGCACATCTATCACTCCAGTGTTTAATTGCTAATTTGTAATTACTTCGCCACTTCGGCCTATTTATTGCCTTACCTCCCTAATCTTACCTCATTTGCACACTGTATATAGATTTTTTTCTATTGTGTCTTGACGGTTCGTTTGTTTATTCCATGTGTAAGTCTGTGTTGTTGTTTGTCTCGCATTGCTTTGCTTTATCTTGGCCAGGTCGCAGTTGTGAATGAGAACTTGTTCTCAACTGGCCAACCTGGTTAAATAAAGGTGAAATAAAAAAATATACATGTAGACAGGTGTGCGAGTCCAAATCATGTCCAATCTATTGAATTTACCACAGGGCTCCAAACATGTTGTAGAAACATCTCAAGGATGATCAATGGAAACAGGATGCACCTGAGCTCAATTTCAAATCTTATTGCAAAGGGTCTGAATACTTATGTAAATAAGGTATATGTTTATTTTTTATTATTAAAAAAAATTCTAAACCTGATTTTGCTTTGTCTTTATGGGGTAATGTGTGTAGATGTGTAGATTGATGAGAATTTATATTAATTTAATCCATTTTAGAATAAGGCTGTAACGTAACAAAATGTGGAAACTACCCAAGGGGTCTGAATACTTTCAGAATGCACTGTATGCACCACACATGCTGCAAGACAAACACAGAGTTCCTTCAGAAAGTATTCACACCCCTTGATTTTTTCCCCACCTTTTGTTGTGTTATAGCCTTAATGTGTCACATCCTTTAATGTTTTGTCACTATTATTGCTTTACCTTCCACACTCGATATATCTGTTTCGCTACCCCCTTGTGGATAATTATGCTACGTGCGTTTGGGAGTTGTCAGCAAGTGCACATTTGTGAACCCAACAGTGTTGGAGAAGCTACTCTGAAAATACAGTTCATCAAGCTACCAATAACTTATTCCAGTGTGAAGTAAATCTACACCAAAGCTACCCTTTAGAAAAATATAGTTTACCTAACTAAAGTTTCTTTGAAAAATAGTTAACAACATCCAAACTACTTTGATACATTATCATATCTAAATCTAAAATGTCATAGACTGCAAATTGCAAGAATAGATCACTCTAGTCACAATACTAACCCAAGGGAAAAAAGGAAGGTTGTACAGAATAAAACTATTCCAAGACATGTTTGCAACAATCCTGTTTGCAACAAGGCACTAAAGTAATCCTGCAAAACATTTGGCAAAGCAATTCACTTTTCACCCTGAATACAACGTGTTATGTTTGGGTCAAATTCAATACAACACATTACTAATTACCACTCTCCATATTTTCAAGCATAATGGTGACTGCATCATGTTATGAGTATGCTTGTAATCATTAAGGACTGGGGAGTTCTTCAGGATAAAAGGAAACGGAATGGAGCTAAGCACAGGCAAAATCCTAGATGAAAACCTGGTTCAGTCTGCTTTCCACTAGACACTGAGAAATGAATTTCAGCAGGACAATAACCTAAAACACAAGATCAAATCTATACTGGAGTTGCTTAACAAGGCAGTGAATGTTCTTGAGTGGCCGAGTTACAGTTGTGACTTAAATCTACTTGAAAATCTATGGCATGACCTGAAAATGGTTATTTAGCAAAGATCAACAACCAATTTGACAGAGCTTAAAGAATTTAGAAAATAATAATGGGCAAATGTTCCACAATTCAGGTGCGGACAGCTCTTAGAGACTTACCCATAAAGACTCACAGCCAGTGGCGACCTGTCATTCATGGCATGTGAGGCAGAGCTTTTTTTTAGTTGCCTGTTTTGCATGTGATTTTGGCATTAATACGTGTCACATTGAACAACATTGAGTTAATAAAGCCGAATACAAACATGGTCTCTTTTTTGTTTTCTTGAGTAAGGCAGCTCCAAAATGCAGGTTTCAGCCTAGCTCAGCGCTTTCTGTGGTGGTGGGGCAGCCAGCGTTATCTAGTTGCGCCGTGATTGGCTCAGAGTTCTGTCACTCATGGGGAAACTACGTCACCCGAAAATCTACTGGGAGAGCTCGACTATTCAAGCCCCTTGTGCTGCCATAGCGTTACATTAGAAGTTCCCATCCAAGAAGGCTCAAGGTCATTGGCCACAGATAAAATTACATCAAATCACGTTATATCTACAGTAACTTTGATTGAACTGATCATGTCAACATCATACTTTCAACTGCATACTTTCATTCTCCATGTAAAAAAATGATACCGGCTTTAGAAGGCTTTATGGTGCTTTCAAGACAACTGGGAAATCAAAAAACAAAAACGAATCATGACGTCAGTGATTTTCAGGTTGGAATGTCGGAGCTCCAAGTTTCCGACTTGGAATTCCGAGTTGGATGACCGTTCAAAAATATATCCCAGACGGAGCAAATATTTTTCCCAATCAGAGTTCCAATCAGGTAAACACACAGAGCCACACCAGGTTGTCACCATGACTTGTCTTTTACCTTGGAGGCCTCTCCCTGTTTTAGACTGACAATTTTAAGATATTTAAAATTATTTTTGCAGGTTGTGCTTGAGCACATTCTTTATTCATGAGTTTAAATAATTTATGGGCTTTAATGGGCTTGTTATGTTCAGTTTATTATTGCTTTACCTTCCAAACCAGATAACTGTTTCACTACCTCCTTGTGGATAATTGTGCTAAGTGCATTTGGGAGAAGCAAATACAAATGTGTGATTCAAACAGTGTTGGGGAAACTACTCTGAAAATATAGTTTACCAAGCTACCAATTACTTCACAATGGTATAAATTAATCTACACTAAAGCTATCCTTTAGAAAAATATAGTTTACTTAACTATTTTTTTTCAAAGTAGCTGAATTATTGTAGTTAATCACATCAGTAATGTTAGTTAGTCATATCAGAGCTGTAGCTCCGCCCACCGGTGAAGTGGAGCAGAGCATGCTGGGCGATCTCCAGCTCAGAGATCAGCCCGAGAGTAGACAAATGAGAGAAAGTTCCAGCCATCCTTGTCTCTTCCCACCAGTTAGCTTTCAATGTGTTAGCCAAGGCCAGTGTGTGTCCTTGTTGACATACCCCCCACACACACACACACTTTGGTTGAAGCAAGTTGCCAGATCACTAAGTGCCTTAGCCCATCCATACTACATACACTGTGCGGTGCAGTTTCGTGCCTGTGCATCTTCAGCGTTATTTAACCACCTCAACTGCAATCCTACCTGTCTGTCATCTGTGCCCTTACCTTCACACGGTAACGAACACATAAAGTAAAACCTAACCTAAAGAATATACAGTCCACCAAGTCCTCACTTACAAGTTAACTACATCCAAACTACTTTGTGATAAATTATCATAATGTCATAGATTGCTAATTGCAAGAACAGATCACTCTAGTCAGATGTTAACATAATTTGTAATTTAGCCAATTAAACACAAACTGTGTTTCAAGTGAGAATTAGGAAGGTCTGATGCTGAAAAAGTAGAAAATTGTCTACTTCACCCATAGATTATTTTTGCTAAAAAGTTGTGGGTAGTTCCAGTAGTTAGCTACACCGCTACATGGGGGACAAAGTTAAATACTACTTAAAACACTACCAAGATTAGAATTTAGTTCAACTACCACCAAGCTACTACAAAATGCACTACTCCCCAACACTGGATTCAGTGCAGAAAAATGATTAATACAACATTTCAAGAAATAAAAAACATGACACCACAGTTGTATTGTGTATGATTGCAAATTAGTATTCAGATGAATAGTGACTTCAAGCCAGATCAATGTTGACAAAGATCCTGAACTCTACAGCTTAGCTGTATTGTTTCTCTGCCCAAATCATCTGTGTCTTATCACAGTCTCCTTATGGAGATGCCTGACATACACTTTAAACAACAGCCTCTTTCAGCCCCCACCTCTTTGAGCATTGTTATGCTCCAAAAATTGTCACCATGAGGTTGATCACCAAGTGCTGGATTCACTTCTTCCTCTGGTGCATGCAAACAGAGTGGGTTCTGGATGCCTGGCGTATCCTTGTGTAGGTTCTGGCTGCACTGGTGTCTGGGGAGAGCCGGAGGGTCTGCTGGTGCACCAGAGATGTAATGGAGGTGGCAGAGAGTGACGAGGTAGCGGTCGACAAGTGATCCCGAGGCCTCATCTCCATAGGGACGGCCCCTTCATCTGCTCCCTTCTTCCTCACTCCATGTTTCGACAATCCTGCACTGGAGGTCTGACTGGGATGGACAGAATGAGAGAACAGATGAAGAGTCTGTCAGGATGTATTTATGAAAACACTACTACTACCTACATGCTAAGGTAGGATTCCATTTTTGTTGTCCCTGTATTATCTGCAAACATAAATGGATATGTTCTTTATGTGGTGTTGACTTACAAAGGGCTGTGTTGTACATAGGGGGTGGGTTTTAGCTGGCTCTCGCTGGGTGTGTCAGGCAGAGACTGGGTGAATCCACAGCTGCTGGGGCAGGTAATCTGTAGAGATTGCAATGTGTTTAATGTTTACAACTGCCCTTATCATTGTTCAAATCAAATCAGGTGTATTCAATGGATCACAACATGCAGTAGTTCTCCAGCAGCAGTTTTGAAGTATTAGCCCCTTAGCCCCTTTCATCAGTTTCCACGGTCAACACACTTTACACTAAAGGAGTAGAACTGTCCCCTGGACTCCTACCTTGGACTCCACCATGGAGGCCCCTAGTTGGGCTCTATCCCTCAGTTTCACCAGGCTACTGTGCAGGGTGCTATTCTCCTGCTCCAGAACCCTAATCCGAACATAGTTAGCCTGTAACTGTTGCTCCATATCCCCCAACACATCCCCTGTGCCTGAGACAGAGTCAAGTCTTAGATTAGAATATGCACAGAGCTGTGACAGGCAGCTTGACATGGTGATAGCATAGTCAACATACTGTAATTGTAACCAGGTCTGTGTGGTAACTATTCAAAACCAAATGTAAGTAAACCCACACTGGCAAACAATACAGAAGTCAACATGGTGGGTCAACACGGAAAACACTGGGTTATTTAGGGAAATGAGCGTACTCTGTGGAGATCCCTGAGGCAGGGGGTTGAGCTCCGGGAACGCCACCAGCAGCCTCTCCCTCTGGGCTAACTCCTGCACCTCTCCTCTCAACTGATTCACACTGTCTTTCAGCTCACTCACGTGACTCTCCAGTCTCTGCTTCTCCTGCTGAAGCTCAGAACACAAGGCCTCAGGGAATGCAGAGGCAAGGCAGTTAGTTATACACAAATGATTGTTCTTTGGAAATAAAATAAGGTATTATATATGCTATGCTGAAA
The DNA here is from genome assembly GCF_021184085.1 of Oncorhynchus gorbuscha. Lineage (NCBI taxonomy): Eukaryota > Metazoa > Chordata > Actinopteri > Salmoniformes > Salmonidae > Oncorhynchus > Oncorhynchus gorbuscha. The sequence goes on from NC_060176.1 coordinate 60,453,534, forward strand.
TATGTATCTGCCCAATGTATGCAACCAGCACTATAAAATGAACTATATGAAACATTGCATTGCGGGCTGTCAGGTATTAATATACCTGTTCTTGGGTGAGCTGGGTTTCAAGTTGGTCCTTCTCCTCTGAGATGTGTGTCAGTCGTTCTTGTAGGTCTGTCTGTCGGTCCTCACTCTTCCCCAACTGTTCCTGAAGCTCCTCACACTCCTGGTCCAGAGCATCCACTCGCTCCAGCAGAGACCTCTGCTTGGCCTGCAGTGACTGTTGAAAACACAGAGTGAGACTGTGCAGTAACAACTCACTCACTTAAAAGACACAAAGCAGTGTTTTTAGATGAAGTCTTCAAAACATTTACTAGTACTGCCTCTGGTTATCATGACTGCCCCCATGAGAACCCAACTCCATACATGGTTGTTATACTGACCTCCTGTTGGCGACAAGCATTCTGGTACTTGGATTTCTCCTTGTCAAGTAAGAGCTGAGTAGTGGACAGTTGAGCCTCCAGCACTTGTGTCTTCTCCTCTAATTTACTCCGTGCCACTTCCTCTGCCTGCATGGACTTCACTTGCTGATGTAGCTCATCTCTCTCACACTCTGACAAAGAAAAGACAATGTTTCGCAGTTTTTCTGTTCACAACAATTAGATAACTTGGGCTCTCTCCTTCTGCTCCTAAAACATCAGACATGGGTGGGGGTGTATGTCCTTACCAAGTTTGTGTAACCTTTCTTTTTGCAAACTAATCCCTGCCTTCAGTTTGGAGTTGCTATCCTCCAGGGACACAGTGCCTAAAAGGGACACATTTATATTGTGAATATGATGAAAGCACCTTTACTCTTGAAATGTTCTATTATTTTGTCTCCCTTCAAATATATTGTTGTCAGCAAGGTTTCCTCTCTGTCCTCACTTGTTGAGTACTACTGTACCTCTCCTTAGCTCCTCGTGTTCTTCCTGCAGTCTCCTCTCTGTCTCCTCCCTGGATACCTGGGCCTCCTGCAGTTTTTGCTCCAGCTGTTTTTTGCCGGCTTGGTGTGTTGCCCTTTCACACTTCAGTTCCTCTTGTGCTCTACCCAGCTGAGCCCTGAACTCCTCCCGTTCCCTTTCCGCTGCCTGAAGGCTGTTTCTGAGAGGCTGCACTGTGGACCGCACCTCCAGCAGATGCTTACCCACCCGGCCCATGTCCCTGCGCTGCTCTATGGACCACTGGGACACATCTCCTGCAGTCAGACGGCCCTGCTCCAGGGTGTCATCCACAGCCACCAGAAGGCGCTGCAGAGAGGAGGGAAGGCCCTCACTCCGACACAGCTCCACAAGAGCATCACCAGTCTCCCTCAAACTGGACTGGACCTGAGCACAGGCATCACAGGGGACAAGGGATGACACTACTGTCTGGCAACTTACATTACGAGTGTCCGTGGATATAAGGGCAAGGCAGGAGGGGATGCTGCTTGCTGTTCTGTGAGTGGGACAGGAGAGGGAGCCATTTAATATTTTCTGTGGAGGACACAATGGAGTGCTTGCTGCTGTTCTTGAGGTACAGTGCTGAGACACTATTGATGGAGACTGTGGACAAAGATCACTTTTTGTGTTCAGAAGTGAGAATTCTGAAGAAAAAGTTGTATTTTCCTCACATTTTGGAGTTTTGATCACTTCTTGAATATCTTGCTTCATGCACTGAATAAGAGAGGGAAACAACATGGTCATAAGATATGCATTTAGCTATTGTATGTGAAAAATAAACACCAGGTGTGCTTTAAAACTCACCGCCCTCAGGTTGCCAACCTGGATCAAGTTATTCCAATAGTGTCTTACTACAAGGCCAATTGATACACATGGACCTTTTTGTTGAATGTGTTCTCTCTTCTGTCCTAACTTCAACTGCTCTGCATGGGCATTGAAACTTTGCAGCAGGAGCAGCAATCTAGGGGAAATAAATGGATTACAGTCATGTATAATCATTTCCAACTATTCCCTATAGCCACATCAGATCTTTACAATAAGCCATAATGTACAATAACTTACCTGTCAATCACCAACTCCAGCAAAACAATATGTGAATGCTGATTGAATTCCTCTTCCCCATCAACAAAGTCGTATTGTTCCAATAGCGACACCAGGTCCAGATTGCAAGAAAGCTTATCTGGGAACTTCCAGGAGGGGAATCGAACTGGGCCTGTCCGAGAGAAGACATCGAGAACAGCACCTTGAAGATCTATTAAATCTCTCCGGAGACTTTCAACGCAGTCCTGACGTCCTAAGAGATGTGTCATATTGACAAGCCTTAGTATCTTGCACTCTTTCTCTCATGGATTGTCTCAAGGCACTTGTTGTTGTTGTGCCTTCAGGAAGATGATGTGACAGAGAACAGTGCTGAGTTGGATGTTGTCACTTTATTTCCATAGCGACCTGGTAGTAGAACTGCAAATCCCACAATGCTTAGATGTGTTTCCGGAAGTAAAATACCTCCATTCCGGGCAGGTCAACTGAAGAACAACGGTCCTATTTGGAAATAGTTTTGTTCAATTAAATCAGTTTCTAGACAAAGCTATAGTACCACAACAAGTATTGTAATTGTGAAGAGAACGAACCTCACTTTTTAATAGATAAGCCAAGCAAGGAATTAACGCAGCCATGCCGCCTGGGCCTGTACAAATTGTTCAACTAGAGCCCAACAACAGGGTAAGATCTGGTACTTTCAATCTATCTTTATCAAATCCAAGTGTATTGGTCGCATACACAATTTAGCAGATGTTATAGCGGGAACCGCGTAATGCTTATGTTACTGCTCCTAACAATGCATTACAATGTCAATCGAGTACACAAAAATAATACTAAATAAATAAAGATCAAGAAACGTCTGCACTAATCTAGCTACGTTAGCTAATCAACAACCCAAACAGCACTAACAGTAATCCGAATGGAATCAATAAGCGTGTACACCGGATGAGTTTACACAAATTGTACTAAGAATGGTACTGGTATGAACAGCAGTAGATACGTTTGGCATGAGACATTCCCCAATCCCAGCAAGCAGTCGTTTTGCTGAGCAACTCCTGCTGTCCCGGCTGGTACTTCCAAAAAGTAAAACGAATATATATATATATATATATATATATATATATATATATATATATATAAAAATATATAAAAAGTTACATGCAACCGAAAAAATGCCTTGTCTGGAAATAATCTATTGTTTATCTAAAGTATTGTTTTTTAGCAAGTGCGCATGCACCTCTAATGTACCTCCTGCGATATTATAAATGTAATTAGAATACACGAAGGCTTTTATAGAAATATTAAAATCACTGTAAAAACACTGTATTGTCTAGTTAATCTACTTACATTAAATATTATTGCATTCTGTGTAGAGCTAGTGAAACAACAGATTGATATGATGTTCATATGCTCAGTAGTGGAAAAAGTACGCAATTGTCATACATGAGTAAAAGTAAAGGTACCTTAACAGAAAATGACTCAAGTGAAAGTTACCCAGTAAAATACTGCTTGGAGTAAAAGTCTAAAAGTATCTGGTTTTAAATGTACTTAAGTACAGTGGTAGACACAGTTCTCAATTGTCATACTTCAGTAAAAGTAAATGCTATACATGAAATTCCTTATATTAAGCAAACCAGACGGCACCATTTGCATGTAATTTTTTTATTACAGACAGCGGCAAATCAAATGATATTTGTCACATACACATGGTTCCACTACAACTACCTTATACACACAAGTGTAAAGGGATAAAGAATATGTACATAAAGATATATGAATGAGTGATGGTACAGAACGGCATAGGCAAGATACAGTAGATGGTATCGAGTACAGTATATACATATGAGATGAGTATGTAAACAAAGTGGCATAGTTAAAGTGGCTAGTGATACATGTATTACATAAAGATGGCAAGATGCAGTAGATGATAGAGTACAGTATATACATATGAGATGAGTAATGCAGGGTATGTAAACATTATATTAAGTGGCATTGTTTCAAGTGGCTAGTGATACATTTTTTACATACATTTTCCATTATTAAAGTGGCTGGAGTTGAGTCAGTATGTTGTCAGCAGCCACTCAATGTTAGTGGTGTCTGTTTAACAGTCTGATGGCCTTGAGATAGAAGTTGTTTTTCAGTCTCTCGGTCCCAGCTTTGATGCACCTGTACTGACCTCGCCTTCTGGATGATAGCGGGGTGAACAGGCAGTGGCTCGGGTGGTTGTTGTCCTTGATGATTTTTATGGCCTTCCTGTGACATCGGGTGGTATAGGTGTCCTGGGGGGCAGGTAGTTTTCCCCCGGTGATGCGTTGTGCAGACCTCACTAACCTCTGGAGAGCCTTACGGTTGTGGGCGGAACAGTTGCCATACCGGGTGGTGATACAGCCTGACAGGATGCTCTCGATTGTGCATCTGTAAAAAGTTTGAGCGCTTTTGGTGACAAGCCAAATTTCTTCAGCCTCTTGAGGTAGAAGAGGCGCTGCTGCGCCTTCTTCACCACGCTGTCTGTGTGGGTGGACCAATTCAGTTTGTCCGTGATGTGTACGCCGAGAAACTTAAAACTTTCTACCCTCTCCACTACTGTCCCGTCGATGTGGATAGGGGGGTGCTCCCTCTGCTGTTTCCTGAAGTCCACGATCATCTCCTTTGTTTTGTTGACGTTGAGTGTGAGGTTATTTTCTTGACATCACACCCTGAGGGCCCTCACCTCCTCCCTGTTGGCCGTCTCGTCGTTGTTGGTAATCAAGCCTACCACTGTAGTGTTGTCCGCAAACTTGATGATTGAGTTGGAGGCGTGCATGGCCACGCAGTTGTGGGTGAACAGGGAGTACAGAAGAGGGCTCAGAACGCACCCTTGTGGGGCCCCAGTGTTGAGGATCAGCGGGGTGGAGATGTTGTTACCTACCCTCGCCAGCTGGGGGCGGCCCGTCAGGAAGTCCAGTACCCAGTTGCACAGGGCGGGGTCGAGACCCAGGGCCTCGAGCTTGATGACGAGTTTGGAGGGTACTATGGTGTTAAATGCTGAGCTGTAGTCGATGAACAGCATTCTCACATAGGTCTTCCTCTTGTCCAGATGGGTTAGGGCCGTGTGCAGTGTGGTTGCGAATGTGTCGTCTGTGTACCTATTGGGGCGGTAAGCAAATTGGAGTGGGTCTAGTGTGTCAGGTAGGGTGGAGGCGATATGGTCCTTGACTAGTCTCTCAAAGCACTTCATGATGACGGATGTGAGTGCTACGGGGCGGTAGTCGTTTAGCTCAGTTACCTTAGCTTTCTTGGGAACAGGAACAATGGTGGCCCTCTTGAAGCATGTGGGAACAGCAGACCGGGATAAGGATTGATTGAATATGTCTGTAAACACACCAGCCAGCTGGTCTGCGCATGCTCTGAGGACGCAGCTGGGGATGCCGTCTGGGCCTGCTGCCTTGCGAGGGTTAATACATTGAAATGTTTTACTCACGTCGGCTGCAGTGAAGGAGAGTCCGCAGGTTTTGGCAGCGGGCCGTGTCAGTGGCACTGTATTGTCCTCAAAGCGAGCAAAGAAGTTATTCAGTCTGTCTGAGAGCAAGACATCCTGGTCTGCGACGGGGTTGGTTTTATTTTTGTAATCGGTGATTGACTGTAGAGCCTGCCACATACCTCTTGTGTCTGAGCCGTTGAATTGCGACTCTACTTTGTCTCTATACTGACACTTAGCTTGTTTGATTGCCTTGCGGAGGGATTAGCTGCACTGTTTGTATTATGTCATGTTACCGGTCACCTTGCCCTGGTTAAAAGCAGTGGTTCACGCTTTCAGTTTTGCGCGAATGCTGCCATCAATCCACGGTTTCTGGTTTGGGAATGTTTTAATAGTTGCTGTGGGTACAACATCACCAATGCACTTGCTAATGAATGAACTCGCGACAAAATGGGGTCGTGGTCCGCTTTTCCGAAAGGAGTGCAGGGGAGGGCCTTATATGCGTCGCGGAAGTTAGAATAACAATGATCCAGGGTTTTACCAGCCCTGGTAGCACAATCGATATGATGATAGAATTTAGGGAGTCTTGTTTTCAGATTAGCCTTGTTAAAATCCCTAGCTACAATGAATGCAGCCTCAGGGTATGTGATTTCCAGTTTACATAGAGTCAAATAAAGTTTGTTCAGGGCCATCGATGTGTCTGCTTGGGGGGGGGGAATATATGCGGCTGTGATTATAATCGAAGAGAATTCTCTTGGTAGATAATGCGGTCGACATTTGATTGTAAGGAATTCTAAATCAGGTGAACAGAAGGACTTGAGTTCCTGTATGTTGTTGGGATCACACCATGTCTCTTTAATCATAAGGCATACCCCCCCCCCCCCCCCCGTCCCTCTTCTTATCAGAAAGATGCTTGTTTCTGTCTGCGCGATGCGTGAAGAAACCAGCTGGCTGTACCGACTCCGATAGCATGTCTTGAGTGAGCCATGTTTCCTTGAAGCAAAGAACGTTACAGTCTCTGATGTCTCTCTGGAATGCTACCCTTGCTCGGATTTCATCAACCTTGTTGTCAAGAGACTGGACATTGGCGAGTAGTATGCTCTGGAATGGTGCATGATGTGCCCGTCTCCGGAGCCTGACCAGAAGACCGCTTCGTCTGCCCCTTTTACGGCGACATTGGTTTGGTTCACTGGCTGGGATCCGATCCATTGTCCTGGGTGGTGGGCAAAACACAGGATCCGCTTCGGGAAAGTCGTATTCCTGGTCGTAATGATGGTGAGTTGACGTTGCTCTTATATTCAGTAGTTCCTCCTGACTATGTAATGAAACCTAAGATTACCTGGGGTACCAATGTAAGAAATAACACTTAAAAAAACAAAATACTGCATAGTTTCCTAGGAACGTGAAGTGAGGCGGCCATCTCTGTCGGCACACTTCAACAATCAGACATCATTTGCTAACACAGTATTTGTGTTTCGTGAGTCCGCAAGATCAGAGGCAGTAGGGACGACAACGCGTTATATTGACGGGAGCCATCATTCTGTCCTGCTTTAGCATTCAAAATGTAACGAGTACTTTTAGGTGTCAGGGAAAATGTAAGGAGTAAAAAGTACATAATTTTCTTTAGGAATGTAGTGGAGTAAAAGTAGAAGTTGTCAAATATAAATGGTAAAGTACAGATACCCCAAGAAAACTACTTAAGTAGTACTAAAAGTATTTTTACTTAAGTACTTTACACCACTGCATATGCTGTGATAAAATCAATTACCTTTCCTGCTGCTGGATCAGCCGACCTGTGCAAGGCAGCAGAAAGGAAGGGGTGAACCTCTTGCCAAAATCTGTCTAAAATAAGCCTAATGTGTTTTCTATGGGCTTATTTTGGACCTAAGTTTGTTGCCCGCCTTTGGGACAATGACTCATGTTTAGATTGGAGACATGATCATCTCATTATATATACACATCTCTCTAATAAGCCAGATAGCCTCGGTTGCCTCAACATGACAATATTTGTAAAGCCTCACGAGACAGATAATTTCTGCATTATATATTATTTCAACAGGCAGATGAGTCAACAGAGGAAACCCCAGCAACGAAACCCATAGTTGGGATCATCTATCCACCTCCTGAGGTCCGAAACATCGTCGACAAGACTGCCAGTTTTGTAGCCAGGTTGGTTTTTCAGTCTCATTCTCAGTCGTGTTTTTATAAAATTGTATGACATCATATTGCAATGGTCACGCATCCTTTTCCTTCCATTAATTCTCAGGAATGGACCAGAGTTCGAGGCAAGGATCCGTCAGAATGAGATCAACAACCCAAAGTTCAACTTCCTGAACCCCAACGACCCATACCATGCTTACTACCGCCACAAAGTCAATGAATTCAAGGAGGGCAAGGGCCAGGAGCCGTCTGCGGCCGTACCAAAGGTCATGCAGCAGCAGGCCCTGCAGAACTCACAGCAGCTTCCTCAAAAGGTGTGCCTTCCTAGGCATTCGCTGTTTTTTTATCTATCAATTTATAAATCACTGATTTGTCATTTGTTCACTGTAAAGTGTAAGACATGATTGATGCCTAAAAAGAGCTATTCTAAGTTATGGTTTCCTTTACCGGTAGGTGCAGGCCCAGGTGATTCATGAGACAGTGGTGCCAAAGGAGCCTCCACCTGAGTTTGAGTTCATTGCTGACCCTCCTTCAATCTCGGCATTCGACCTGGATGTTGTCAAGCTGACCGCCCAGTTTGTTGCTCGCAACGGGCGCCAGTTCCTCACACAGCTCATGCAGAAAGAACAGCGAAACTACCAGTTTGACTTCCTGCGACCTCAACACAGCCTCTTCAACTACTTCACCAAGCTGGTGGAGCAGTACACTAAGGTACAGCGTCATACCAATTATTCTTGATTGTGGCATATATCTTGTTGAAATATATAAAATAAAAAAATGTAACCTTTATTTAACTAGGCAAGTCGGTTAAGAACAAATTCCTATTTTCAATGACGGCCTAGGAACAGTGGGTTAACTGCCTTGTTCAGGGGCAGAACGACAGATTTTTACCTTGTCAGCTCGGGTATTCGATCTTGCACCCTTTCGGATACAAGTCCAACGCTCTAACCACTAGGCTACCTGCCGCCCATCATATAATAATTTGGCTTGTTTGTAGGATAACATGTCTTCAGCTGGTTGTGTTGTGATGCCAACCTGTGTTTGTCTTGGGTCATTTCCCACCTAGATTCTGATCCCTCCCAAGGGACTTCTGATAAAGCTGAAAAGAGAGTCTGAGAACCCCAGGGAGGTGCTGGACCAGGTATGTCCCTGAAGCTTTGATGTCGGGTTTGCCCACCATAAGCTCTTGAAATGGCCATAGTCTATAATGCCATACATTAACAGTTTATCACCTGGCTTTACCAACAGGTGAGGTACCGTGTTGAATGGGCGAAGTTCCAGGAGCGTGAAAGGAAGAAGGAGGAGGAGGAGCGGGAGAAAGAACGTGTGTCCTACGCCCAAATTGACTGGCATGACTTTGTAGTGGTGGAGACCGTGGACTTTCAGCCTAATGAACAAGGTAGAGAAATTAACTGTCAGCCAGACAAATTAATATGAATAGATAGTTCATTTTCGGTTCCTGAGCGATTGTTTTCCACCGCCTGTGTCACTAGTTTTGTAATGATGGTGTTATGACTTGTGTTCCAACAGGCCACTTCCCCCCACCAACAACACCCGAGGAGCTGGGAGCTCGCATCCTGACCCAGGAGCGTTATGACAAGTTTGGAGAGAGTGAGGAGGTGGAGATGGAGGTTGAAAGTGAGGATGAGGAGGACGATGAGCGGGAGGACCGGGATGATGGGCGTCCCACACAGCCTGATCAGGACACACAGCTGCAAGACATGGATGAGGTTAGTAGACAGACCTGTTTCAGTATACACACACAACAGTAGGATGTCATTAACTTATTAGCTTATTACTCCTTAACAGAGTTACTGATTGAACATGAATGTAATATTACTATTATTGGGAAATAGTGTAATCAATGTAGAGTCACATGAGTCTTTGATGCCTTCTGCCCAGGGTTCTGATGACGAGGAAGATGGCAAGGCACCATTGCCCCCAGACAACCCCATGCCACCCCCACTGCCCCCTACTCCAGACCAGGTCATTATCCGCAAGGACTATGACCCCAAAGGTGAGAGAGATTCCATCATCAGAAGCTTAAACACCCCTTATGCTAGATGTTTTAATATCATGTATGACAATAAAGGTCAAGAAAATACATGCATGTTCTTCATTTGCCCTTACATTTGATACATTTTTCATGCCCTGTAGCCTCCAAGCCACAGCCTCCAGCCAAGACTCTGGATGAGTACCTCATCTCTCCCATCACGGGTGAGAGGATCCAAGCCAGTAAGATGCAGGAGCACATGCGCATTGGGCTACTGGATCCCCGCTGGCTGGAGCAGAGGGACCGGGGCATCAGAGAGAGGCAAATCGAGGACGAGGTTTACGCCCCTGGCATGGACATTGAGAGCAGCCTGAAACAGTTGGCTGAGAGGCGTACTGATATCTTTGGCGTGGAGGAGACAGCCATCGGAAAGAAGATTGGAGAAGAGGAGATCCAGAAGCCTGAGGAGAAGGTGAGTGCAAGTGGAGAGGGAATAGCCATTTGTTTTCTTTTTGTGTAAAATAAATGTCTAAGAGGAATCGAATACTAGTCATTAGGTTATAATCTCTAACTTAATTTCGTTGTCATTATGTGGTCAGAGTTTTTACTTAACGCGCCTTCCTTCCTTAGGTGACCTGGGATGGGCACTCTGGCAGCATGGCGCGTACTCAGCAAGCAGCACAGGCCAACATCACCCTACAGGAGCAAATTGAGGCCATTCACAAGGCCAAGGGACTGGTGCAGGAGGATGAAAGCAAAGAGAAGATTGGACCGAGCAAGCCTGAGCTTTACCACCATCATCATCAATCACCCCTCATCTCCTCTGCCCCCCTTCTGCCCAAACCCAGCCCTCCAATGAACACGATGGCTCGGGCCCCTCCTTCCGCAAGTTGCTTTCTTGTTCAATAGAAGTGTTAAAGCATTTATTTTATGTAACATTAATTTGTTAATATATAAGGTTGACTGTCTATTCTTCCTTGTGAATCATGCAGATGCTGCCCCCTGTACGCACCACTCTCCTGTCAGCTGTGCCTGTGATTCCACGGCCCCCCATGGCCCCTGTGCAGATGCGCCTGGCCCCAGGGCAGGTTCTAACACCCATGCCTCCCATGATGCATGCTCCCCGCATCAACGTGGTACCCATGCCCCAACCACCTCACATGATGGCCCCCAGACCACCCCCCATGGTGGTACCAACTTGTAAGAGATCCATTGCTATACTATTCCCACAGTGTTAAATACTTTGAAATCCAATGAATGACTTCAGAAATATGCAGTGCAACAAATTACTTTATTTACTATTTTTAAGCATGTTATTGATAGATTGACTGACTTTAATCTTCTTTCCTGTCCAGCATTTGTCCCTGCCCCTCCTGTCCCGCAGCCCCCCCGCCCTGACCCTCAGCCACCTTCCCACCCACCCCCACGCCATGATGATGAGCCTGTCACCAAGAAGATGAAGACAGAGGACAACCTTATACCAGAGGAGGATTTCCTCCGCATATACAAGGTTTGTTGGCCTATTAAATATCATGGACTAATGGCAAAATGAGGTAGTGTGAATGATCCACGGCTGTATTTTTATAAGCCATGTTGGTCATCCTATGCTTGCTGTTGGTAGTTCTGTATATTGACATGTAAAGGTTATTCTACTGTATATTATTTTATAGGGTTCAGTGTCGGTCAAAGTACAAGTTCCCAACATGCAGGACAAGACGGAATGGAAGCTAAGTGGACAAGCGCTCAACTTCACTGTCCCACTCACAGATCAGGTATGTTAGTAGTTCACCGACCATTCCACTCTCCCTTTTACCAATACAGTATATATTATCATGAGTGCACGTCCATGAAGTCAAATTTTCTGGAATATTTCACATTTCTGAACTTTCCATTCTATCTCACCACAGGTATCTGTTATTAAAGTCAAAATCCATGAAGCCACTGGCATGCCAGCTGGAAAACAAAAGCTACAGTATGAGGTAAGCATTGTTGTTTCCATTTAAATAATTGTATGTGTAAATATAAACTGACATGACTGGTTATCATTGGAGTCATTTACATCTATCACTTCTATTACAGGGAATTTTCATCAAAGATTCCAACTCGCTGGCCTACTACAACATGAACAACGGTTCAGTCATACACCTGGCACTGAAGGAGAGAGGTGGGAGAAAGAAGTGAACATCCCCTCAACAGGTTTCTCTGCCATACACAGCCAGTTTGCGACATTTTGTCATTTACCCCCAAGTAATTATTATAATGTCCGAAAAATTGGGGTAAATGAGCAACTTTATCAGAGCAGCTCTTTCAAATGATTTATGTCCTTTGTTGGTCATACCAATTGTAAAGAATGTTTGAGGCGTAGTCTATAAATAACCTATAATTAGTTTTGGTTTCGTATTTTAAGCGTTGATTCTTTTCTAAATGTTAATTGTATTGTTTAAGGGGATTGTATGCATGCAGGTGGTTTCTGTCCAGATTTTCCAGCCCATGTCAGTCCATCAAATAAAGTAATAAAATGTCACCATTATGTCATTTGAGTGGGTTCAGTATTTTGAATGGGGGCATACTGTCATGGTGTGCAACTGGGATATGCAGCTCAAAATATTGAGTAGGCAGATGTTCAAGAGGTTGAGGCAGCTGATGTGACTACCAATGGGGAACGCAAGTTGCAACCACTGCGCTAGATGAGAGCGCAGGCAGGACATCCGAACTTCTCAACTTGCCTTGACAAGGAAACAGAATACATGGAACAGGAGGAAGGAAGGAACGACACAAACTGTCTTTTAGCTTGCTACGCCAACATGACATAAGCAACAAATGCACCTTTGTGGTGAATTGTGCTACCTAGTTAGCTAGCTGGCTAACTTTCTAGCTAACTAATTCATTGCCACATTACAAGCTAGCTAGGCTAGCCAGATTCGTTTACGATCATTAACGCGCACACGGCAGCTAGCTTATGTTACAGTCTGAAAAGGGTGGGACGTCAACATCACACGGGAAAACGTGCGGTGTTTACTAACATTTCGCTCGCTCAGTTACGAATGTTGTTGTTAATAACTAGATGAATTAGCTAGCTAGCTTACATACCAGACGATAGCTAGTCCTGACAGCCATCGTTAGCTAGCTACGTATTCCATGGCATCAGTTTTGTTTGTAAACGTTCGCCTGGTTACATACTGTTGGTTGTGACCGTGCCAAAGAAATATATGTATTATTGAGAGAATCATGGCTAAAATAGAGAATGGTCGCCAGTCGGCCGACTCGAGAAGTATCCGGACCATTAGTAGCAGTCATATGGACGACGAGAGCTCCCTTGGCTCAGACTCCGAGATGAACGGCTTTACCAACGACAGGCACACTGATAAATATGGATTTATTGGAGGGGCGCAACAGTATTCAGAAGAATCGTAAGTAACGTTGGTGTTCTGTTCACATTGCCCCATATAATTTGTAAGCTTGCACACTCCTATAGTTACTTGGGTGTGTGAAATGTGACTACATCAAATGTGTGTTTTTAAAGGGTTGTCTCTTTAGTCCCATCTATGGAAAAAGGCATGCCTCCAGTATCAACCTCCCAATTAATGTGAATGGGGCCATTTGGGGTGTACTTTGCATAAACGCACTGTTCTTACCGAATGTGACTTATTTCTCTAAGTTGTTTAAATACCCTGTATCATTTTAAGATATATGAACCAATTTACTCTAACTGCGGACTAGCATAAAGTCTCTATAAGCAGAGACCCTCCCTTGAAGCCACCGGTCTGTGCTAAAGTTCTGGGAAGGCCCCTGATTGTTTACATACAGTGTTTGGTCTTGCTTAGGATGATAAGAACCAAACACCCTGAAAGGGGGAACTGAGAATAAACCTTTAGGTGTGAAGGGCGACGCTGACCAGCTTTATCATCTTAGTCTCCATTCCTGTTCATCTCCCTCTTTTGTGGTGTCTTTGAATCACAATGCCTTATGGACACTGCCGTCATATTAACTTTTGGACTATGCAGCTGACAGCATGGGGACTCAAATGCTCCCTGTCATGATTGGAGGGACACCAGGCTTTGTTTTCCTGAGCACATTCTTCCTTTTACACTTGGTTCAGCACATGTTTTTCATGACTTTGACTTGTCTCTTTTCTTTTAATAGTTAGCTTACATTAAGTTTAAGTCTTAGGATGTAGGATGTACAATTACACATGGATTTTCTCAATGCACCCTTCTCCTTCCAAATAATTTAATATGTCAACAATATGTATTTTATTCCAATTTCCTCTTTTATGGTTTTGCCAGAGGCAACAAGAGGTATATCTCTCTAAGTGTGAGAAGTCTTTGTTCTTGTGCTTATGTCCATGCCCTGCAGTGTAGTACACTGCAAATGGAAGGAATGAGTGAAATTTGTGCAAGCACTATCTGTCTGGGAGCTTCCTGTGTTCTGTAGTGTTGGATGGCCTTGAGCCACATCTCTGGTGCCCCATTGTTGGAGTGCCTCTTCTGGCTCATGCTTTTATAGGAAGTGGGAGACAAAGATTTTTTCTAGGTGATAAACCAAATTCTACTTAAGTACAGCAGAGTCTATTTAGTTTAGTTTGTGTAAGGTGGTAGGCAAACTGGAAAAGGAAGATACACATATTTATCTTAGCTTTGGGGATTGGAGTGAATAGAATTACTGCTAGAATCTTTAATTGAAACAATAGGAAAGCGTTTTCCACCCCCATTTTTCTGAAAAGGGAAGAGATGGGGCTGGAGAAATGTAACCGCTCTCAAATGCATAGACAATACATATCATATCATTGTATCCATAGCTCTGTTTTTACCAGGCTTTGAAGCTAAACAGTTCTTGTTTACATTTGACTTTGTTTACTAACATTTGGGTAAACTATTTTGTGTTCTGATGAGGTACTACAGTTGAACTGAGCACATGAGGCATTTCTATGTTATATTCTTCAAGAATCAATGGGTATAGATCAATCATTCAGAAGACAAAAAGTGGATGCAGCAACTAAGGCTTCTGGCTTTAAGAGGAAAGAGGGTTGTCCAAATTTAAAGGCCTCTCTTTGAAGACTTCTTATATCGCATGATTACAAGGTTGTGCTGATGATTACATGCTGCTTGAGTGCCATCAAGCCAAGCTATAAGAAAACATTAGGCCTATATATTTTCTCATGCTCAGTTCCATTTCTTGGATGGAGGCATGGAGCCAAACGTACCACATTATAGCATTACCTAATCTCTTTTCTGGTTCTGCACAAGGCCTGCCCTGCCTGCCTACGTAGAGAGAAAATCAAATGCCTCCCAGATACCTGTTTTACCCTTTCCTCCCGCTTAATTTTTTAAAACCTTTAATGCTTCAGAAACCGGTATATTTGCATTCTAGTTCTACACCTTTTTTTATAAAACAATTTGAAACTCTAGAAAGCTATAACATATTTTTATCAAATTAATTCTATCATTTTGCTTAGATTTAGGAAGTTCTAACACTTCCTCCTTGTTCTTCTGTCTCTCCCTCAGGGCTCAGGATGTCCCTCCAGAGGTGCTGAGGCAGCGAGAGGTCAAGTGGCTAGACATGCTGAGCAACTGGGACAAATGGATGGTCAAGAGACACAAAAAGGTCAGAGTTGCTGAGAGTTGGTACATTCATAGTGCTGACACAACTTCATTTGTTGCCGTGTCTAGACTGTTGTGACACAGTCTCTTACCATCTGGTGGTCTTAATTATTCCTCAAACGATCCTAAATAAGTTCTTTCACAGTATGTGGCAACTCCTTAATATGTTATTAGCCAACCAGGGCCTAGTTAGTTCTTGCATCTTGATAGCACTCTGCTCTGGTTTTGTAAATCTAAGTATTGCTTCCATGCCATCCTCTGTCCAGGCATGTTGGGGGTTTGGGCTGTATTGTAATGGCTGCTACAGCACAGTTACTGTTAGAACAACAACACTGTTTGTGTTCCATAATAATTCAGACAAGCCAGTGATTAACCTGCATGTCAGACACTGACTTGTTTCTTCCCCAGTAAACTTTAATGGTTGGAAGAAGTGTAAGGCTTTGGATAGTTTCCTTCATGGAGGTTGTTCAGGGCTTTGGCGTCTCAGGCCGGTTGGTTTCCATCTCAAGTTGCCTAGCCAGTTCTACCCGTGTGTCTAACGTTAACTATTAAACTTCAGCCTAATCGCATGAGTCAGCAGCAGGGCATAACACAACCCATCCCTTTATATCCCTCACCGACTCCATGTTGGAACACGTGACCGAGCAAGACTCTGGGTGGGGGTAACATCACATGACCCATCCCTGTAAAAAGTTAGGGTGGAGATTGCAGGTTTGACAGCGACTAGTTTGTTCTCACTGCAAACTCAAGTATGCCTTGGTTAAGGGTATTACCACATGAAATGCACTGAAGTGCACACACTTAAATAAACACAAAAATGATCAGTAAGCAATGTTTCCTCTGGCTGCTATGCTGGTTGATCCCAGAGTTCACTCAGGAGTCATAGTGCCTCTGTTTCCCCTTCTCTACTTTGTTGTTCCATGACTTCCTCCAATGGCTGTTCATACTCTTCTGGAAAGAGTGGCAGTAGCTTATGATCTCTGTAAAAAGAAATGGACTGAGTAGAAGTGTGAATGAGTCATTCAACTGAACGCATAGAGGATTGTATAGGTCCAATGGCTTGTTTTGTTTCCATGATTACAGCCTCCCTCCAGTTCAGTCAACGATACTGACTCTATAATGCTCTAGTATAACAACTCTCTTGTAATGCAGCTGGATTTTTACTGGAACAATCTTTGGTTGGTAATAAATACATTTCTCTGTCTCTTTAACAGGTGAGACTGCGGTGCCAGAAAGGAATCCCTCCCTCACTGCGAGGCCGTGCTTGGCTCTACCTGTCAGGAGGAAAAGTGAAGAGGGAACAGAACCGGGGGAAGTTCGAGGTTGGTTATGTTCCTTCTCTTGCTCACGCTCTCTGTTTGTTTTTCCTGTGTGGGACTGAGGTTGGTTATGTTCTTTCTCTTGCTCACGCTCTCTGTTTGTTTTTCCTGTGTGGGACTGAGGTTGATTCTCCCTAGTGTTGTTTCAGGAGCTGGACAGTCAGGCTGGAGACCCAAAAGAGCTGGATGTGATTGAGAAAGACCTGCACAGACAGTTCCCCTTCCATGAGATGTTTGTATCACGAGGGGGCCACGGGTTAGTTGTCTCACACAATAGGATCGTTTATCCTCACTCAGGGACTAATGTTTGACATTTAGTCTTGTCTGACCTTTGTCCTTGTGTGTGTTCATTGCTGTGTTCATGGGTTTGTGTGTGTGTTTGTTTACCCACACAGACAGAAGGACCTGTTCCGTGTTCTGAAGGCCTACACGCTGTACAGGCCAGAGGAGGGCTACTGTCAAGCCCAGGCCCCCATTGCTGCTGTGCTGCTCATGCACATGCCTGCTGAGGTGAGCCCTGTGCCTCTTGTGCTCTGAACTGTGGTTCTCTCACAATGACTCCCTGTCCTGTGGTTTAGCTAATTGAATAGTGCTCTCGACCAGCTTCCTTCCTTTTGTGACCCTAGTTACAATGGAATTGTTTATGTACGCTACACCTATAGCTAGCCTGCCGTAACTTTGTGCTTTAGTTTTGTTTCCCTCTAAAGGTATGGTTCCAGTCACAATTTCCGAACACCATCATCTGTATGTTTTTCCACAGGATGCATTCTGGGGACTGGTCCAAATTTGTGAGAAGTACCTCCCTGGATACTACAGTGCCGGGCTGGTAAGACATGTACCCTTCACTAATGCACTACCAGATAAGGCCCATAGAGTAAGGTAGACCACACAATGTGTTTTGTTCTCCTGTCAGTATGAAACTACGTACTTCTCTCTCCTCTGTCCCTGCAGGAGGCCATCCAGTTAGATGGAGAGATCCTGTATGCTTTGACGCGGCGTGTCTCCCCCATAACCTACCGCCACCTGGAGAAACATAAAATAGAGCCCATTCTCTACATGACAGAGTGGTTCATGTGTGCCTTCTCCCGCACCCTGCCCTGGGCCTCAGTACTCCGTGTCTGGGACATGTTCCTCTGTGACGGTTCGTTAGTTGCAGAAACTCCCACACAAACATCTGTCTTGGATTCATTCAGTTACAACCTCCAATTTATACACTGGAGATCGGCACTATTGTTGATCACCCATTGAGATAATCAGTAAAGTTCCGGTGATGCTTTGCAATTGTGGATGTTAAACTCTGGAATCATCCCTCATGTCCAGTTAGTGACTGTGTGACCTATTACCCATCCCCCAGGTGTGAAGATAATTTTCCGGGTGGGCCTAGTGCTGCTGAAGTGCATGCTGGGTACCCGTGAGAAGCTGAATGCGTGTCAGGGCCAGTATGAGACCATGGAGCTGCTGAGGGCCATAGAGCCACGCTACATGCAGGAGGGCTTCCTCGTCCGGGAGGTAAGGGCTTCCTCGTCCAGGGAGGTAAGGGCTTCCTTCTTCCTCGTCCGGGGAGGTAAGGGCTTCCTCGTCCGGGGAGGTAAGGGCTTCCTCGTCCGGGGAGGTAAGGGCTTCACTAGCAGGGAGTCAACGACTATAGAGATACATAGGAATTACACAATAATAAACACAGGAGAAGTATCGTCTTCAAGCACACTGAAATACATCTAGCTGCTGAGTCCGGTTAGATAGCGATTAGAATAACACCCCTATTTTACCCAGACTGGAAATATCATCTGTGCCTGGCTAAAGAGAACAATGGCTGTGTAGAAATGTAGAGTTCAGAGTGGAAGTTAAGTGATTCACAGTTCTGACTGGTCAGTGTCTAGTCCCTCCCTGGCTTTGTGTGGTTGTCTCTTCACTTTGACAATAGCCTCTCTGATAGTGTTGACCATCCTCACTGTGAGTGACTATGAAGCTCCTTTAGCCTCAGGCGTTTGACATTTACTAACAAGGTTAAGATAAGGACTGGAATGTCTCACCACCTAACAAACCTTTTCTCCTCTTGGCCATTAGCACTATACTTTGTGAATCACATTTCCTACAAGATAGCCTAAACCAATTGAGTATTTTCGTACATAAGTTTCCCAGTGTACTGCATGCTTATAATCTATCAGTGACCAGCAGTAACCTCTCTCTCTTTCTTTTCCTCCCTCAGGTTCTGGATGTGCCCATCTCAGAGCGGGACGTTGAGAACGAGCACCATGTTCAGCTGAAACGCTGGAGGAAGAACCGCGGTGAGCTGCACTGGAAGTCTCCTCCCAGAATGCACGGTGCCAGGGCTATCATGGCTTCGGAGCCTCCCAGTCGCCAGGACCTTCGTCAGAACCCCACCATCATTGTCGAGTCGCCCCTGCCTGCCCCTCAGCTGCAGAAGAGAGAGAAGAAGGGCAAAGAGGAGAAGAAGAGCATTAAGAAAACCCCTCCTCCTGTCATGGAGATCCCCAACCCTTATAATTTACCTGGTGACCCTAAGCTTCCACTCAGAGATCCTCAGCTTCCACTCAGAGATCCTCAGCTTCCACTCAGAGATCCTCTGCCTCAGCTTCCACTCAGAGATCCTCAGCCTACTCTGAGAGACTCACCAGCACAGAAGCTCCTCGTCAATGACACACCCCTCCCAAACACACTTAAAGACTCTCACCTACCCCACCAACCAGCCCTTAATGACCAACCAGCCCTCAACGACCAACCAGTCTTTAACGACCAGTCTCTTCTCAAAGAGTCGCCCCTCCAGATGTCCAGACAGAGCCTGAGTAGCACAGAGGCAGATCATCAGGACACATACCTGTAGCTCTCGCTGTGGGCAGAAGGTGGAACTGCATGTGTGAAACTGGGCCTGATGGTGAGTGAGAGAAGAACTGGAACAACCCCTGTTTTATCCTGGACAGTTCTCATTCACTCGCTCACTCACTCTCAGGCCCTCTGCATGCCAACCAAGCCCTCTGTCTCTTTATCAGGCACTAGCACAGCTCAGCCATATACCAGCAACTGGGTGTACCATGGCTAATGTCACTGCAGCCCAACTATGGGCGACAATTGTATATTTTTCATATGATTTTTATTCTGCCTGCTTTTAAGACACCGTATTGCCTAGAGCAAGCACACAGTCAGCAGCATACACTAATGCATCACTGCCAAGTGGTATAATCCTTATGTTACCTCTTCATGCTTCTTCACTCTGACTGTTACTGATGTGCAAGGGAGATGGTGTTCTTTGTGCAAGGTAGATGGTGTTCTTTGTGCAAGGGAGATGGTGTTCTTTGTGCAAGGGAGATGGTGTTCTTTGTGCAAGGGAGATGGTGTTCTTTGTGCAAGGGAGATGGTGTTCTTTGTGCAAGGGAGATGGTGTTCTTTGTGCAAGGGGATGGTGTTCTTTGTGCAAGGGGATGGTGTTCTTTGTGCAAGGGGGATGGTGTTCTTTGTGCAAGGGGATGGTGTTCTTTGTGCAAGGGGGATGGTGTTCTTTGTGCAAGGGAGATGGTGTTCTTTGTGCAAGGGGGATGGTGTTCTTTGTGCAAGGGAGATGGTGTTCTTTGTGCAAGGGGGATGGTGTTCTTTGTGCAAGGGGGATGGTGTTCTTTGTGCAAGGGGGATGGTGTTCTTTGTGCAAGGGAGATGGTGTTCTTTGTGCAAGGGAGATGGTGTTCTTTGTGCAAGGGAGATGGTGTTCTTTGTGCAAGGATGGTGTTCTTTGTGCAGAGATGGTGTTCTTTGTGCAAGGGAGATGGTGTTCTTTGTGCAAGGGAGATGGTGTTCTTTGTGCAAGGGAGATGGTGTTCTTTGTGCAAGGGAGATGGTGTTCTTTGTGCAAGGGAGATGGTGTTCTTTGTGCAAGGGAGATGGTGTTCTTTGTGCAAGGGAGATGGTGTTCTTTGTGCAAGGGAGATGGTGTTCTTTGTGCAAGGGAGATGGTGTTCTTTGTGCAAGGGAGATGGTGTTCTTTGTGCAAGGGAGATGGTGTTCTTTGTGCAAGGGAGATGGTGTTCTTTGTGCAAGGGAGATGGTGTTCTTTGTGCAAGGGAGATGGTGTTCTTTGTGCAAGGGAGATGGTGTTCTTTGTGCAAGGGAGATGGTGTTCTTTGTGCAAGGGGGATGGTGTTCTTTGTGCAAGGGAGATGGTGTTCTTTGTGCAAGGGGGATGGTGTTCTTTGTGCAAGGGAGATGGTGTTCTTTGTGCAAGGGAGATGGTGTTCTTTGTGCAAGGGAGATGGTGTTCTTTGTGCAAGGGGGATGGTGTTCTTTGTGCAAGGGAGATATGCTATTCATTTATTGGTTGTGTAGTTGTATACATAAAACAATCATCACCTAATAGACTATCTGATTCTAGGGTTTAAAAAGAGACTTGATTAAATCAAACTGCCTTCATTCGCACAAAATGGGAGTGTTTAAAAAAATATATATATTCATTCAAAGCTCCCAACCACCTGTGGTTTGTAGGTAATAGAAATTGGAAATATTAACTTTTTTTGAACTAAGCTATACTACTATTGATACTTTTTAAATTTAATGTAAACACTTGCCATTTCATTTTGATTAATGCTTAAGAAAGAGCTGGGTAAATATTGTGTCAAGTCAGGTTGGTTGAGTCAAATTCCCAGTTGGCCTTATCTATAAGTAAAGAGCTTCCATCCTTCACCACCAGAGAGCAGTCTTGGTGTGTTTTCCTGTATATTCTGTTATCCCAGCTGCTAACTTCCCCTTCCTAAAAAGGAACTCCGAGCACTCTTGTCTCGAATTTACACTCATTACATGTCAATTCCATACTTTCAAAGGAACTTGCAAGCTTGTTTTACTATACAGTAAAAGGTGACATATGACATGTGCCTTGTACAACTTGTGTATAAATCTTCGACCCCTGTGGCTATCTGTTGTCCCTGCCAGGTGGTAATGGACCTGATGTCTGGAGACCAGACACAAAGCCTCACTGTGCCAGGCAATTCCAGTTACTATGTAGCATTTAACTCATGTAAGGTATGCAAGAAGGAGAGAGGACTGGACATTCCTCACAATGATTTGACACATTCCTGCCCTTGGGTTTCTTAAAAGCTTATATGTCTTGTATGTCTTGCATGCTACATGTACAGTATTCATGCATGTTCATATTTCATAGCAGTTAGCTGGATTGTTCCACCAATTCGGTGCCTTTTGAAAGTGTAACTTGGTCAACCTAATTTGATTTCACCTCATTTTAACATTGTCATTAAAAGCACTTTTCTTTTTTCACTTTACCCTCTCGAGGTTAAATAATAATAATAAAAAGACTAAGTGCCAAATAAAGTAACAGGGTTGACTATAACAAGGTTAGTGATTTAATCTTAAATACCCTTGTGAATCTTCAAAATTACTTTGTCAAAGCAACAAAATAACTTTACAATGATGGTGAAAATGTTTGGGTTAAAATCTTCCTAGAAGTCAGACGGTGCACGGAGGAGCATATCAAAATGCTGAATTTATTTAATTATCTATGTGGTCTTTATTAAAGGGCACTTCATTTAATATAACACCCTGTTAAAATGCAATATTGGTGCACAATTTCTACTTAAAATATCAATGGGACGCAAAAGGCACTCTTTGTGGAACTGCCCGGCTGTATAGTGCTAACCTCTGCTCCTCTGCATAGCTGCTGGGTGATGTGGACCTTGCAGGCTAGATACTTTTGTATATATAATGTTTGTGAACGTTTGTGGATTCGGACATTTCAACCACATCCGTTGCTGACAGGTGTATAAAATTGAGCACACCGCCATGCAATCTCCAAAGACATACATTGGCAGCAGAATGGCCTTACTGAAGAGCTCAGTGACTTTCAATATGGCGCCGTCATGGGATGCCACCTTTCCAACAAGTCAGTTGGTCAAATGTGTGCCCTGCTAGAGCTGCCCTGGTCAACTGTAAGTGCTGTTATTGTGAAGTGGAAATGTCGAGGAGCAACAACTGCTCAGCCATGAAGTGGTAGGCCACACAAGCTCACAGGTCGGGACTACTAAAGCACGTAGCGTGTAAAAATCGTCTGTCCTCGGTTGCAACACTCAATACTGAGTTCCAAACTACCTCTGGAAGCAACGTCAGCACAAGAATGATTCGTCAGGAGTTTCATGAAATGGGTT
The DNA here is from genome assembly GCF_021184085.1 of Oncorhynchus gorbuscha. Lineage (NCBI taxonomy): Eukaryota > Metazoa > Chordata > Actinopteri > Salmoniformes > Salmonidae > Oncorhynchus > Oncorhynchus gorbuscha. The sequence continues at coordinate 60,476,218 of NC_060176.1, forward strand.
TCCATGGCCGAGCAGCCGCACACAAGTCTAAGATCACCATTCTCAATGCCAAGCTTCTCCTGGAGTGGTGTAAAGCTCGCCGCCATTAGACTCTGGAGCAGTGGAAACGCATTCTCTGGAGGGATGAATCACGCTTCACCATCTGGCAGTCCAACAGACGAATCTGGGTTTGGCGGATGCCAGGAGAACGCTACCTACCCCAATGCATAGTGCCAACTGTAAAGTTTGGTGGAGGAGGAATAATGGTCTGGTGCTGTTTTTCATGATTGGGACTAGGCCCCTTAGTTCCAGTGAAGGGAAATCTTAACGGAACATTCTAGACAATTCTTTGATTCCAACTTTGTGGTAACAGTTTGGGGAAGGCTTCCTGTTTCAGAATGGCAGTGCCCCATGCACAAAGTGAGGTCCATACAAAAATGGTTTGTTGAGATCGGTGTGGAAGAACTTGACTGACCTGTACAGAGCTCTGACCTCAACCCCCATCGAATACCTTTGAGACTAATTGGAACGCCGACTGCGAGCCAGGTCTAATCGCCCAACATCAGTGCCCGTCCTCACTTATGCTCTTGTGTCAGAATGGAAGCAAGTCCGTGCAGCAACATCTAGTGGAAAGCCTTCCCAGAAGAGTGGAGGATGTTATAGCAGCAAAGGGGGGGACCAACTCCATATTCATACCTGTGATTTTGTAATGAAATGTTCGACAATCAGGTGTCCACATACTTTTGGTCATGTAGTGTGGCTCTGTAAAGACATGGATCGGCTTATTGCTACGCTGAGTGACAGGTCCAGATATATGGTGATCAAACCAAATAACAATGTGATAAGGATCATCGGATTGATCCATTGCCTGTTACTATGGATGCTTAGCCTTACTTGTTGCATACCGGCGAATGGATTACTTTTGGGATTACTTTTGGGATATCTTGGAGTATTTTGGGATAATGTTGAAGCCTTTCCATTTAAAAATGTTATATTCATTTGGGAAAATCATGAGGCCTGTTGGGATAAAGATCAGGCCTTTGCTTTGGGAAAATAATGGACAGTCTGTTGACCAAAGCCTTTTTGGTGATTCAAGTTTAGAGGCGAGGTTTGCAGTCAGATGTGTCAAAGGTTTTTAACTATTATGTTGTAGGAACTATAGGAAATTATTCAGTAGAGATTAAGACGTAATCGATGCACAACACTTATTATTGCTACAATATATCATTCTACTGAATGCTGCATGTTTGTTGTACAGGTCAAGACCTCACTAAAAAGCAATAAAAGGTGAATGGAGGTCAAGTAAACAAAAACATATTAGATGTTTTATTTAACCTGGCAAAACCGTTAAGAACAAATTCTTATTTACAATGACGGCTTAACCCGGACGACGCTGGGCCAATTGTGCGCTGCCATATGGGACTCCCAATCTTGGCCGGTTGTGATACAGCCTGGATTCGAACCAGGGTCAGTAGTGAGGCCTCTAGCACTGAGATGCAGTGCTTAGAACACTGCGCCACACAGCCTTTCTCCACCCAAGTGTATAGTGGCCTGTATCACATATTTCCCATTTTGCAGCTATTATAGTTTAATGTAATGCTTAAAATGTGTATATAAGACTAATTTGTAAAATGTCATTTTGTAAAGAAACAATTTTTTTTGTGTGTACACATCCATATTTGATGATCATAATCCACAATTTGCCATAAATCATGCTAGAAACTGAATCTATATTTTAGCTAGATAATTTTGACACTAACTTTACAGTTGAAAAAGCAAACATATGCAATGCTTTCTTCCCTAGAAATATTAATGTTTTCTCAGCACAATGGTTTTAATTTTGTTTATTCAGAGAGGCCTTTGGTATTTCTATGTTTTTATTTATTTTTTATTTCACCTTTATTTAACCAGGTAGGCTAGTTGAGAACAAGTTCTCATTTACAACTGTGACCTGGCCAAGATAAAGCATAGCAGTGTGAACAGACAACAACACAGAGTTACACATGGAGTAAACAATAAACAAGTCAATAACACAGTAGAAAAAAAGAGTCTATATACATTGTGTGCAAAAGGCATGAGGAGGTAGGCGAATAATTACAATTTAGCAGATTAACACGAGTGATAAATGATCAGATGGTCATGTGCAGGTAGAGATACTGGTGTGCAAAAGAGCAGAAAAGTAAATCAATTTTTAAAAGTATGGGGATGAGGTAGGTAAATTGGGTGGGCTATTTACCGATGGACTATGTACAGCTGCAGCGATCGGTTAGCTGCTCAGATAGCAGATGTTTAAAGTTGTCAACTATCAACAAATATGTATTTATCTCAAAGTTGTTTCATATTGTCATTTTTGTTTTTACAAATAAAATCACTTTGATCAACAACAGCTGACATTTCGTTTGGATATTGGAAATGTTTTCTTATTTTGTATAGTAGTGAATAGCTAAAAGCCTACTAATAAAGTAGCTTTGTGGTGTGAGTTTACTTTATAGCAGCAGAGGGAGCAGTAGAGCCGTAAAAGACCCCTACTTGTCTTCCACATTTGTGATTCTAAATGTTTTGAAGAAAAAAGTCTGCTAAAACACCATGTAAAACAACATGTGTGACAATGATTTAAAAAATATTTTTTAAACACAATTAAGGAAATATTTGACCTCTGCCCATTTTTTTTTACCGTTCCTCTTTTCGGCGACGGTGTAACCTACTCAAGGTAAGGTCATCCAAGGTGACTACTTACAGGCGGGTTTGTTTTTCACAATTTTCTGTTTTGTGAGATAATTGGAGTGAATAGCAACACTTTTCCCCTTTGACAAATGAGTTCAACGCAAGTTGCTACCTTTTACGCCCGGAAAAAACCCAATCGAAGGTCAGACAATTAGGTAAACTACCTGTGTCTCCGAGCAGCAGGCAATTTTTAAGTCCCAGAGGTCAGTTAGCAATAATCATTTTAACCATTTGTATTGGTATTTTTCTGTGAAAAATGAACAAATAAATGCAAGTCAAGATTTAGAAGTTACCAAAGAATTTGAATGACTTGAATGCCATTGTTTTATTTAGCACTGATTGCCCAAAGTTTTGAAAATTCTGAGCACAATATTGTGCATGATTTCACAACAGTTTGATAATGTCTGTCTGGTTGGTTGCATGCGGTCTTGTGAAACCTTGCTGAAGAGTACCAAGATTTGTTAATGGTCTCGTTTGTATTGCCTCTTGCTCTTGATTTGTGGTCTAACCTGCTAGAGGTATGTTTGTTGATAGTTTAGGAATCCGTGCACCCACCTCTCCACAAACTCACACACTCCCTCTCAGCAGTGGACACCTGCCCCTCTTTCAGTGTCATTTACATCTCAAAGGGGACATCAAGAAGACCCTTTCTGTGCTCCTCTCCACTCTCCAGCCAGGATCAGATTTATCTCCTCATCAACGGAAACATACGCTTTTAGAAATCCATCCGTCCTTTCTTGTCATCCGCTAATAGAAATGAGGAGAAGGAGCAGTAAAGGAGAGACTTGTGATCCTCTGTGTGATCTTTCGACCTAACAGACCCCTGTCACAGTGGCTGATTCATGCGATGCGGGTGACTTTCTCCCATCTCCCATGGCTCTATGTGTTCAGGAACAGGGGCTTGGCATAGTGCAAAGCAAAAGGCACCTGTGTTTCTGAGGTATCCGATTCCCATGTTTGATGGAGCATAACAGGTTGACTCAGGATAAATGAAATGGCAGAGGTCAAACATATGTATGGAGACCTTGTAATAGGCCCAGCAGGTGAGCTTTTCAATGCAGGGTGAAGTAAAAATGTAATTCATCTCACCCAGGGAAAACATGAGTGGTTGTGTGAGGAGAATCACTCAGCAAGGGGTTCAGTCAGGTCTGATCATTGAATCATCCCAGTGTTTTTCCATTTGGAGTTCTCATCTTCAACTGTCAAAAGGGAAGCGCTACACGTTGATGTCATTCCTTCCATATCAGGACGTAGTTACCTGTATCAGCCTCTGTACAACATTGGTATTACATTGGTTATACACCATATGTCTATGTTTACATACTGTATGTACAGTGGAAAGCTGTGCTTACACTGCACTTACTTCCAGACCCTTACTCTATCCAGACATTGTGCGTCTCAGGTGCCCTTGTAAATATTCCCCACACTCATGCATTCCCAACCATTCCAAACAGAGGCTGCCATTAAACAATGTTATTATTATGTCTGTTAATGTTTTCAGTCTTGGGTTTTGCCTGTGGGCCCCAGTACGGCACCATATAGCCTCCTGAGTAGAGGCTCTTGAAAACATGTGGGACTGTAATTTTGGCACCTATTCTATATTTCCATGTTATTATAATCCTCTTATATGGGGTCTAAGTATATACTTAATTCTAAGGTGGTAAATGTAACTTATGATAACAAGCAAGAATGCCCAAGGGTATGTTTAAAGTGAACTGAAATACTTAGAACGTCATCATGGTCTTTACTCCAGTTACCCCCAGTTGACATACGGCCCGTGGCTATAGACAAGTAAACTAAAGCGATTAAATAGTCTGAGAACTAAACTCAGCCTGCCAATCAGTAGACTCTTATCTGATGAACAATAGAGGCTATGTGTGCCTTGTGAGATTCAGTAAAGTGCGGGTGAATGGTGCAAAAATAAGTGAAGCGTACTAAATGTCTGTGCTAATCACCCGCTTGGTGCTAAGCCCACAGGACACTGAGCAGAAAGAGATGATGGGTGTGTGGGGGTAATGTAGGGGTAAGTGCTGTACACCTGTGTGCCCTTCATAGGCTGTCACAATCCAGAGCGTTGAGGCATTTCATTTAATCTTACACAGCCCCTCTACCCCGACCCCTCTAACCCACCTCATCCTCCAGCTCAGCAGTGCCAGAGGCATGCTCAATTAGGGCTGTGGAGTCTTGTCAAGCAAATGAACCATGAGCGACACCCACATTCTCACCCTGAAACTCATGAACTTTGGCTAAGTTAGGTTAGTGTCTTGCTTGATTGTCTCAGTAGCTTACTGGATTTTTAACTAATCAAATTCTAATTACCTGATTCTAGTCATGATTTTCCTCATTTGGTTCCTCCTGTAAAATGTATAATAATACAACAACAAAAAGATAATACTAATAGTATACTTAAAGGACAACTCCACCCAAAAACTATCTTTTGGTATTTGTTTAATTAGTCCATTGTTGACATAGTCCCAAAATGTTTTGCTTGTCAGCAATCAAGTTTTCAAGATATGTAACTTTCAAAATACAGAAATCATCCATGTATGATTTATTTGGGATCATATGATGCTGCGTTTCATAAAATCATCATGTATGATACATTTAGCATCAAATGATGCTAAATGCCTCATACGGGGAGGAGTTCTGTAAAGTTACATATCTTGAAAACTTGATTGCTCACAAGCAATACATTTTGGGACTATGTCAACAATGGACTAATGAAACAAATACCAAAAGATAGTTTTTGGGTGGAATTTTCCTTTAAAGTAATGATGGGAAGATTCAGTAGAATTCACATTTCTCACACTATTCTCATCACCCCACCATCTTAAGAGCTTACCTACTGCAAAGGGTTTCTGAACTATGCTTATTTGGTGGCACTGATTATAAGTCATTAAGAGGCCTGTGCAGGTAGAGAGTTAGCTGTTAAATGGATTTCTGCTGGCAGTGTTTGTTTACTTGTGTGTGTGCCTGGTGGTTCCTGGTCGGTGGGTGATGAGTAACAGAAACAGATGGTGGGCATCAGCAGCCTGTCCAGCCGGGAGCAGATTAGCCTCCCCTGACTAACCCAGCCCCATGCAGCCCATTCCCACTGGGCCCCAGAGGACTGCCTGCCTTGACTGCCTGTGTAACTCTACCCTCTGTGGCAGGACTCCAGTGTTGATGGAGGGGGACCGCTGGCTTATCTAGTCCCCCCCCCATCTGTGGGACAAACGGACTCAGGGGCTCCCAGAGAGATAGCGTGGAGTAGGTGGGAGGAGGGAGACCTGCTTTGCATGTCTGTTTGAGCAGCCTTTTCCAAGCAAACTAGATTGTTTTATGAAGGCATTATGTTTATTTTTCTTGATGGTTGTTGTGATGCTACTGTGTTTCTGCTTTTTAAATTATGTGATATAGCCTACAGTAAGTAAGTCGGTTGGTCGAATATCACTGGAGGCTTAAGAGAGGAAAACCGCTCATAGTAATGGCTGTAACGGAGGAAATGAAATGGCATCAAACATCAAATACGTATTTGATACCATTCCACTGATTTCGTTCCAATCATTACCAAGGGCCCGTTCTCCCCAATTAAGGTGCCACCAACCACCTGTGGTGGAATTCCAGTTGAAGAGCCATTGTGGTTTCCTATTGGCATGAAACCATGACATGACCTGACTCGACTGTGACTCCTGTTTGTGATGTGATTCATAACCAAGGTGATTTTGTTTTGCATGATGAGTCTGCTGTCCTGCTTGGTTTCCCCTCCTGTGTGTCCCACCACAATAGGAACTAGTCTGTAATCTCCTGTTCAGCGGCGTGAAAATGGCTGCCGCTCCACAAATTTCCATACAGTCATATCCAATGTGCACTGGACAGGAAGTGTGGTTCAAACAGGATTAGGTTAAAGGTCAGCCAGATGCATTATTGGGGCCGCCAGACGGGGGAAGCAGAGTGGGCAGTGGGTTAGCGTTCAGGGGCATGTTTATTTTACAAACAGTGGGAGCAGATTGGTACGGAGCCGAGCTCCGCCAACTATATGGGAAGGATGTCCTCTAGGTTGGAAGGCACTCAACAAACCATTGTGCTCTCTGAGCAGGTATGGGACCACATAGCCTCACACTAACACACTGACACTATTTTAGTCACTTCTAATTATCTGAGACATTAGGCTATGATATTGTTTCCACTCCCACTTCAAAGAAAGGATGCAGTACTGTATGAGAAAAAGCCCCCCCAACAACACATAATTTTGGACGCATGCAGATCCTGTCCAGAGCGTAGTTTGTAGCAAAAACAGGAAGAGTATTGCAATCCCCACCACTGACCCCCCAACCCCAGGACTAGCCCCAGCACCAGGCTAATGAATTATGCTTGAAGATGTTTTTTGTGTGGTTCATCTCCTGAAGATCACTTCTTAACATTTTTTTGTTTTTCTGTGTGAGATGTGGTAGATCTTCTAGTAGCTTCTCTTTGATACCTCTTGACTTTCAACACACCGCTCCATCCTGGACTGGTGGATCCATCTCCTCTGGAATCAGACTTCATCCTTCACTTCTGAACTCTCTGGGCCCCAAACCCTAGTAGCACCTGTTGGGGGTTACCCTGGGGCTCAGGTGTTGCTTCACAATGCTTGTGGAAGTCCTATTCGTAATAGAACTATGGTTTTAGATCTCTTGGAGGCTATGATGCTGCCTTCTGCTTTGGCTATTGTGAAGGTTGCTGCTCACGCTGGGGGGAAAGATTTTGTGAATATGGGTAACGACTTGGCAGATGAGGCTGCTAAATTGGCTGCCTCAAAATGTGTCATAGCCACTCCATGTTCTTCTGTGCTACTGTTGGGAAAGACACTGATGATTTGGCATCTAAACAGGCTTTGGATATTCTTATTTGGTATGGCAACAGCGTGGTTGTAAACTTGACCCCGTTTCTAAATTTGGAGACTGACTGTCTTGCAGACCGTGTCTGCCAGCTTGTCTTATCGCCTCTGTTTGCCAAGTGGCCCATGGTATGGCCCATTTGTCAACAGGGGATATGATAAGAGGCAATTTCTTTGGATTGGTTTTGTCCAAATTTGACTCAGCATGTGAAAGAGTTTCTGTTTCGTTGTGCTACGTGCAATTTAACACTGCCAAAGGAGCACCTCTGAAACCAGGTCATTTCCCTACGCCAAGAGGACCATTTGTCCATCTTGCCATGGATTTTATAGATGTTGCAGAAAGACAAGAAAGGAAAAGGTACTGTTTAGGTACTGCGGTGTTCATTTTGTCTAAACCCAAATTCAAATACTTTCAGCCCTAGCGACGATGATGTTATGACCAGGAGGGGTAAATGGTTCACTGGGAAATTTGGAAATGTTATGGGCCAGATTTGAATTGGAATCTTATCATTTGTAGTTCCTGTGTTGATAGGCTTTTGCTGTGTTTAGATTGTTTGTTGTCTTGGTAAATGGTCTGTGAAGAAGACCATGCCTGGTTTAATGGGATTGGTAACCCAACACCAGCGCCATGGTTACTTTACACAGTTGAAGTCAGAAGTTTACATACACTTAGGTTGTAGTCATTAAAACTCCTTTTTCTACCACTCCACAAATGTATTGTTAACAAACAAGTTTTGGCAAGTCGGTTAGGACATCTACCTTGTGCATGACACAAGTAATTTTTCCAACAATTGTTTACAGACAGATTATTTCACTTATAATTCATGACATCACAATTCCAGTGGGTCAGATGTTTACATACACTAAGTTGACTGTGCCTTTAAACAGCTTTGAAAATTACAGAAAATTATGTCATGGCTTTAGAAGCTTCTGATAGGCTAATTGACATAATTTGAGTCAATTTGAGGTGTACCTGTGGATGCATTTCAAGGCCTACCTTCAAACTTAGTGCCTTTTTGCTCCACATCATGGGAAAATCATAAGAAATCAGCCAAGACCTCAGAAAAAAATTGTAGACCTCCACAAGTCTGGTTCATTGTTGGGAGCAGTTTCCAAACACTTGAAGGTACCACGTTCATCTGTACAAACATTAGTACGCAAGTAAAACACCATGGGACCACGCAGCCGTCATACCACTCAGGAAGGAGATGCGTTCTGTCTCCTAGAGATGAACGTACTTTGGTGCGAAAAGTGCAAATCAATCCCAGAACAAGATGCTGCAGGAAACAGGCACAAAATTATCTATATCCACAGTAAAACTAGTCCTGTATCGACATAACCTGAAAGGCCGCTCAGCAAGGAAGAAGCCACTGCTCCAAAACCGCCATAAAAAGCCAGACTACGGTTTGCAACTGCACATGGGGACGAAGATCGTACTTTTTGGAGAAATGTCCTCTGGAATGATGAAACACAAATAGAACTGTTTAGCCATAATGACCATCGTTATGTATGGAGGAAAAAGGGGAAGTCTTGCAAGCTGAAGAACACTATCCCAACAGTGAAGCACGGGGGTGGCAGCATCATGTTGTGGGTGTGCTTTGCTGCAGGAGGGACTGGTGCACTTCACAATATAGATGGCATCATGAGGGTGGACAATTATGTGGATATATTGAAGCAACATCTCAAGACATACATCACCCCATGCAAAAGACTACCCAACACACCATTACCAAATACTCTCTCCGACATCTTCAGTCACAGACAGTCAGAATTTGAATGCCTGGTGCCTGACACACTGGGAATGTGATGAAAGAAATAAAAGCTGAAATAAATCATTCTTAGACATTTCACATTCTTACAATAAAGTAGTGATCTGACCTAAACCAGGGAATGTTTTACTAGCAAGTTTCAGGAATTTTGAAAACCTGGGTATAAATGAGGTGTATGCTTCCGAGTATATGTGATAACCTTTGTATGCTTGCACGGTGATGGAAAAGTATGTAAATGGAGATGTAATTCTCAGGGGCTGGCTGATAGTCACACAGGCTCAAGGCCGAGATAGCAGAGCGACAAACCACAGTCTAGTCTCTGATACTTTGTATCTAATCCAATGCAACAATGTTAAATTGACAGACACCAGCTAGTATAAGAGATCTCCTGGCATATTTATTATAGACTACTGAGATTCTGTAAATCTCTGGGCATTTTATTACTAAAGAGTTTTATACCAATGTTCCTGTGTCTGTGTCATCTATCTGGAAGACTGATTGTTAAAGGAAACAACACACCCCACAAAAGACTACCCAACACACCATTACAAATACTCTCTCCGACATCTTCAGTCACAGACAGTATAGAAGATAGTGTCTTAGTGCTGGGACAACCCTGGGAGAGGCTGCCCCACTTTCACTCATCCAAATCAGACTACTAGAAAGGGGTTACTGGACTCAGCACTCCACCAGCATGCCGTTATGGGGACCAGATGGGAAACCTGAGCATTAGAGAGTACTCTCACTCTGCAGAACCAGACCCATAAAAATAACAGCGGTTTCGATGTTCAACAGTGTTGATGGGGCCCCCCTCTTAAAAAAATCTGGAGTACAGTAGTGGAGAGAAATGTTGCACACTGGAGCGGGCTGGAGTGAATACAAAGCCGGTTTGTTTCCCATGGAAAAAGATTGAGTTTAGTTTGAGAGTTATTTCCAGTAAGCCAAGAGGCTGTGAGAGCGGGTCATATATCATGTATCAGCTTTACAGTGGTGTTGTGTCTTTAGAGTAGGGTAGACAAAGGCCTTACGTCTCCACACTGGACTATGATTGAGGAGGACCAGGGCTGAGCACCGGGACTTGTTAACACTAGTGTTACGGAACACTGGAGGCTGAGTGAAAATGGCCCAGAGGTTTTAGACCAGCTCCAGGCCTCAGTAGGACTCTGTAATGTTGGCTTGTTTTGTATTAGCGTTGTTACAGAATGTGTTTTTTGATCAAAAATGTTCATGCCCTCACACAGATTTTGTTTTACTAAAGGGGGTGTTATACTAAGACTTCTCTGAATGGGTTCAGCTGCAGGGCATGTCCACACAGTAGATATAGAGATTCTGGGAACAATCTTCCATTCTCATCCATTACATTCTCAGAGACAGGTGTTTGTCTCAGGATGGAGGATCACCCCAAGGGATTTAGTGGTGGTTAGGTTACTGTATTACTACTTGTCTATCGATGGTTAGAGGAAGTACTGGGGTTAGGGTCGGGGAGCAAGTGTACATAACCATACTCCTAACTAAGTTAAGCATCATCATCTTCTTCTTTTCAGGGTTGACAGATAATTGCAGTAGATGGCAATTGTATGGTCCACAAGATCAAACATGTAACTGTACTTGCTGTTGTATTGTGGGAAGAATAATAGCCAGAATATTCATGTAATTGAGTACATGAATGAATGTCCTCCCTTGAGGGGATAATGACTAAACTCTGATTGGAGTCAATGAAGCCCTAGTGTTTCCTGAACACATCTGGACAGAGTTTAGGCTCGGGTAAGTGGTTGGTTCGGCTGCTGCATATTTGTGTATTACTTAGATAATCATTATTAATCTCATTGAGGCCCCTTTATCATTGTGATTGCCTGGGGGTGTGTTGTCATCTAGACTCGACCGCAGGCTGTGATTTGGCCCATGTCTTATCAGGCACAGCCATTAATAGTTGTATATTCATGAACACTGCAGATGAGAAAGTCTAATCACAGAAACAGGATGATAGACAAATGAGTCATCAGGAGCCCACACTGCATCATTCAATCAACCTGTTTTATTTGGCTTCTCCTTTTCCTGTGTTTTTTTTTTAAGATGAAAAAGGTGTCAACATAATTGTTTAGCAATTTGAAGTTAAAATCAGATGTGGTTTTAGTGCATAACCGGTATGGCCCATTTCTAGCATGGTTTGCAGTATAGAGTACTGTATGGGGATGTTATATGAGGAGACTGGGCTATAGGGTGGGTCGGGGTGTGAGGGGCCGGGCGGCCCTGAGAAAGCACAGCAGTGCTATGGTGGCATGCTGGCCGTGCCGGTGGAGGAGAGTAGTAAGGAAGGGAGATTGGCGGCGCTGCCAGCAATAACAGCAGGAAAGATAATAAAGGAGAAGGTGTTTCCTGTGAGCATTCCTTCAGGGGGACACTGACTCCCCCATGCATTATCATGGCCATATTGCAGCCGCGGCTAGCCTCAGAGACGGCCGCCATCGTGAACTGGCTTACTATAGACTGAGAAGAAAATCAAACAACCTTGGTTATCACAGAAAGGGATAGGGTTTAAGTTTTGAGCTGCAGTCTGGACATCTATCAAATCTACACTTCATAAACATACAACACATAAACACAGACTCACCCAAGCTCTCCGGAGTTCTGTTGTCCGTACTATCCATGAACTCAGTCAGTTGAAACAATGGACTTGGCACACAATGCCTGGACTCACTGACTAAGACAGAGACGTTCTCCTGGCAGAGGTAGTGTGTCAGCCATTGTGCTGATATTCCTCCCTTCTTAACACTGAGGATGGAGCAGACATATGGGATTCAGCTTCAGACTCTCCAGATGTCACAGGTGCACTCAATTTCATCACAAATTAGATTGTGAATCAGGTTGCATTTCTTTCTTTAAAATCCCAATCGAATGAAGACGTCGTGGCCAATGCTTTTCTCATTTAAACAACCCTGACCAAAAACGCAGTGAACAATGACTTGTTTAGTAGTGCTGTATTCGCAAGCTGTTGGTTCCAGTTGAAAGAACGTCATACCAAAGGCTGAGCCCAGCTACCAGCTGACTGTTATTCAGTCACCCAAGCACAGGCTCCATCAGAGAGAGCAAGGCCTGCAATTACGATAACAATGAGTCTCTCTACCTGGTGAACATATTGACTGACTGCTGGTGACCACAGTATTATTGATCAAAGCTGTTTGAGTAGATTGACAGGAAGAGGAAGGGGGAACAGGAGGCAGGGCATGGAGGGTTGGCTATGTGAACAGGTGACAGCTACCCCACAGCCCAGGCTTCTGGCCCACATGATAATAGTATTGTGTGGTCAGAATTTGACACGGTGCCATTGCTGAGGGAGATTGTGAAGACACAGGACATGACGTCTTCTGGCATCAGGCACAGTTGCTCATTATATCCATATCAGAACAGGCCATGGGTGAACAGAGCCACTACAAAGCCTTGCTAGAACTGAAGACTGGCTGCCTGGCTGGCACAGCAAAGTTACTCTTTATCAAGAGAGGTTCATCCTCCTGAACACACCCAATGTTCAGAACTGGCTTAGTCACAATCACAAATAACCTGGCTAAATTCCCTTCCCTCATTTCCCTCAGCCACTTGGCCGACACAGAGAAAGGCTCACACAGACTTAAATTCATTGGTAGAAACTGTATTTATGACTATATTTAGCTGTGGTGATATCGGATACTCAAAGGGGATTTATTAAATGATCTCTTAATGGCAATAAATCTCACTTTCATTTGAATCAACAGGAACTTTGACCAGTTTTGGTGAAAACTCATCACTTAGCATTAGCACCGTGCAGCAGTTATAGACCAGAGCGAAGCCGTGTAAAAACAGTAGCTTATTAAATAATTAATAATCCAGTGTTCGTTGTGGGGATTCAGAGGCGGCTGCTGCACATGTGTGTTTGTGCTGTGTGACCAAGCCTGGACACAGATGGTGTGGTGGAGTTAATCCAGCTGGGACTCAATCCACGGCCTCTCCTCTCTCCTATCCTCCCTTCTTCCTGCTATCGCTCTGATGTAATGGGAGAGGCTGTGATGGCTGCTCTGAAGGGATCTTCCTCAACTCCAAACAAAGTTGGAAAAAGTTGTCGGTTTCACAATCAAAGCAGTACCATAAAAACAGTTCAATGACTTGGATGGAGAGATTGCCGTATACTGTAGAGAGCTGAAAGGCTCAGAGTAAAGGAAGGGGAATGAGGCAGAGACACCAGGTCAGTGAGAAACTGGGAGGAGGAAGGAGACCGGATACAGAGAAACGTTATTATAGGGCCTCTTGTGTCTGTGAGAAACAGAATCTTAGCTGAGTGCTATGTCTAAAGTGTGGGGAACGGGGCCTCCTTCTCCCTTTCCAGACCTTAGCACCAGATGGACCAGCAGAATGTACAAGTCAATCTGTATTGCCTGTATAATAATCAATAATCATTGACATTTAGTTTTGGTAATATAAACCCAAGAGTCCTTTAAGCTAAGATAATATCCCCACATGTATGCTTGTGGTCGTCATTGTGTGAAAAAATGTACAGTACCAGTCAAAGTTAGAACACAGCTATAGCTAAGGGTTTTTCTTTATTTTACTATTTTCTACATTGTAGAATAATAGCGAATACTTCATAACTATAACACATATGGAATCAAGTAGTAACTGAGAAAGTGTTAAACAAATCTAAATATATTTATATTTGAGATTCTTCAAAGTAGCCACCCTTTGCCTTGATGACAGCTTTGCAAGAAAACACTCACCCAGAGGCGGCGCTCCTAGTAGCCGGGGACTTTAATGCAGGGAAAATTAAATCCGTTTGACCAAATTTCTATCAGCATGATAAATGTGCAACCAGAGGAAAAAAATCTCTGGACCACCTTTACTCCTCACAGAGAGACACATACAAAACTCTCCAACACCCTCCATTTGGCAAATCTGATCAGAATTCTATCCTCCTGATTCCTGCAAAAATGACCAGTGACAAGATCAATAAAAAAGTGATTAGATGAAGCAGATGCTAAACTACATGTTATGCAGGTGAGTGAGGACCCAAAAGCGACTTAACAGAAACAGAGTTTATTCAAGTCCAAAACAGAAAACGACAAATCCTGAATCCATAACAGAAATCCTCTAGTCTGTAGAGGGGAAGGACAGGAGAAGCGGCCACAGACTGCAGGTCGCTTCGGGTAGGCGCAGGCCGTAGCTGACAGAGACACCTGCTCACACGCAGCATCTGATGAAGGCAAAAACACGACAGGACGGAACAAGAACACAGTACAGCAAACAAGGATCCGACAAGGACAGAAGCGGAAACAGAGGGAGAAATAGGGACTCTAATCAGAGGGCAAAATAGGGGACAGGTGTGAAAGAGTAAACGAGGTAGTTAGGAGAATGAGGAACAGCTGGGAGCAGGAACGGAACGATAGAGAGAGAGAGAGAGAGAGAGAGAGAGAGAGAGAGAGAGAGAGAGAGAGAGAGAGAGAGAGAGAGAGAGAGAGAAAGAACCTAATAAGACCAGCAGGGGGAAACTAATAGAAGAGAAAGCACAGGGACAAGACATGACAATCTATGACAAAACATGACACTACAGGACTGTTTTGCTAGCACAGACTGGAATATGTTCCGGGATTCCACCGATGGCATTGAGGAGTACACCACATCAGTCATTGGCTTCATCAATGTCGTCCCCACAGTGACCATACGTACATACCCCAACCAGAAGCCATGGATTACAGGAAAACATCCGCACTGAGCTACAGGCTAGAGTTGCAGCTTTCAAGGTGCGGGACTTTAACCCGGAAGGTTATAAAAAATCATTCTATGCCCTCCGACGAATAATCAAACAAGCTAAGCGTCAATACAGGCCTAAGATTGAATCATACTACACCCTCTCTTGCGCTCGTCAGATGTGGTAGGGCGTGCAAACCATAACAGAGAGCAGCCCAGTGACACGAGCCTACCAGACGAGCTAAACTACTTCTATGCTTGCTTCGAGGCAAATAACACTGAAACATGCATGAGAGCATCAGCTGTTCTGGAAGACTGGGTGTTCACGCTCTCCGCAGCCGATGTGAGTGAGACCTTTGAACAGGTCAACATTCACAGGGCCGCAGGGCCTGACGGATTACCAGGACGTGTACTGAAAGCATGTGCTGACCAACTGGCAAGGGTCTTCACTGACATTTTCGACCTCTCCCTGTCTATAATACCAACATGTTTTAAGCAGACCACCATAGTGCCTGTGCCCAAGAACACTAAGGTAACCTGCCTAAATGACTACAGACCCGTAGCACTCACATCTGTAGCCATGAAGTGCTTCGAAAGGCTGGTCATGGCACACATTAGCACCATTATCCCAGAAACCCTAGACCCACTCCAATTTGCATCCCGCCCCAACAGATCCACAGATGATGCAATCTCTATTGCACTCCAGATTACCCTTTCCCACCTGGACAAAAGGAAAACCTATGTGAGAATTCTGTTCATTGACTACAGCTCAGCGTTCAACACCATAGTGCCCTCAAAGCTCAAAGCCCTGGAACTAAACACCTCCCTCTGCAACTGGATCCTGGACTTCCTAATGGGCCACCCCCAGGTGGAAAAGGTAGGTAACAGCACATCCGCCACTCTGATCCTCAACACAGGGGCCCCTCAGGGGTGTGTGCTCAGTCCCCTCCTGTAGTCCCTGTTCACTCATGACTGCACGGCCAGGCACAACTCCAACACCATCATTAAGTTTGCCAATGACACAACAGTGAGCACCGACAACGACGAGACAGCCTTTAGGGAGGATGTCAGAGAACTGGCCGTGTGGTGCCAGGACAACAACCTCTCCCTCAACGTGATCAAGACAAAGGAGATGATTGTGGACTACAGGAAAAAGAGGACTGAGCATGCCCCCATTCTCATCGACGGGGCTGCAGTGGAGCAGGTTGAGAGCTTCAAGTTCCTTGGTGTCCACATCACCAACAAACTAACATGGTCCAAAAACACCAAGACAATCATGAAGAGGGCACAACAAAACCTATTCCCCCTCAGGCTGAAAAGATTTGGCATGGGTCCTCAGATCCTCAACGGGTTCTACAGCTGCACCATTGAGAGCTGCCTGGTATGGCAACTGCTCAGCCTCCGACCGCAACGCACTACAGAGGATAGTGCGTACGGCCCAGTACATCACTGGGGCCAAGCTTCCTGCCATCCAGGACCTCTATTCCAGGCGGTGTCAGAGCAAGGCCCTAAAAATTGTCAAAGACTCCAGCCACCTTAGACTGTTCTCTCTGCTTTCTGCTTCTCTGGGCAAGCGGTACTGGAGCCCCTAGTCTAGGTCCAAGAGGCTTCTAAACAGCTTCTATCCCCAAGCCATAAGACTCCTGAACACCTAATCAAATGGCTACCCAGACTATTAACATTGCCACCCCCCCCCCCCCCCCCCCCCCTTTACACCGCTGCTACTCTCTGTTGTTAGTCACTTTAATAACTCTACCTACATGTACATATTACCTCAACTAACCAGTACATTGACTCTGTACCGGTACCCCCTGCATATAGTCCCTCCTTATCTCAGCTCACTGGTCACCATAGCAACAGCCACCCATAGCACGCGCTCTAGCAGGTTCAGTGGGGCAAAAAAGTATTTAGTCAGCCACCAATTGTGCAAGTTCTCCCACTTAAAAATATGAGAGAGGCCTGTAATTTTCATCATAGGTACACTTCAACTATGACAGACAAAATGAGAAAAAAAAATCCAGAAAATCACATTGTAGGATTTTTAATGAATTTATTTGCAAATTATGGTGGAAAATAAATGCTTCACAGAGTTAAAGAAACAGACACATATCAACATCAACTGTTCAGAGAAGCCTGCATGAATCAGGCCTTCATGGTCGAATTGCTGCAACAAAAAAACACTACTAAAGAACACTAATAAGAAGAAGAGACTAGCATGGGCCAAGACACTCAAGCAATGGACATTAGACTGGTGGAAATCTGTCCTTTGGTCTGATGAGTCCAAAATTGATATTTTTGGTTCCAAACGCCATGTCTATGTGAGGCGCAGAGTGGGTGAACGGATGATCTCCGCATGGAGGAGGAGTTGTGATGGTGTGGGCGTGCTGTCTATGATTTATTTTGAATTCAAGGTACACTTAACCAGCATGGCTACCACAGCATTCTGTAGCGATACTGAGCATAGTGCGACTATCATTTGTTTTTCAACAGGACAATGACCCAAAACACACCTCCAGGCTGTGTAAGGGCTGTTTGACCAAGGAGATTGATGGAGTGCTGCAGCAGATGACCTGACCTCCACAATCCCCCAACTTCAACCTAATTGAGATGGTTTGGGATGAGTTGGACCACAGAGTGAAGGAAAAGCTGCCAACAAGTGCTCAGCATATGTGGGAACTCCTTCAAAACTGTTGGAAAAGCATTCCTCGTGAAGCTGGTTGAGAGACTGACAAGAGTGTGCAAAGCTGTCATCAAGGCAAAGGTTGGAAAACCTAAAATATAAAATATATTTGGATTTGTTTAACACTTTTTTGGTTGCTACGTGATTCCATATGTGTTATATCATAGTGTTGTCTTCAGTATTATTCTACAATGTAGAAAATAGTCCAAATAAAGAAAATCTCTTTGAATGAGTAAGTGTGTCTAAACTTTTGAATGTTCTGTATAAATCCTTTCAGACATTTTTTTGTGTGTGTGAGGCTGTGTGCTGAGGATCTGTGAAGTAGTAGGGTAAAACCACAGGAGAGGTACAGGGGCCTCTCAGGAAGTCATTGGAACCAGGAGTCCACATGTTGTGATGACAGCCACAGCCGGCAAGGCCGCTTACACACTGGATTGTGTACAGTATTGGCCTAATTAGTTCTCTGTTGGCTGCTTGAATTTACAGTTTTGTATTACAGCAGTCTTCAGCAATCCGCCACCCCTCCTCCAGCACCTCATGCTGTACATACTCCCTCAGTCAGACACAAAATACACACACAGATAAGAATATGATGCAGTAGTGGCTCAACTCTATGTTCAGTGACTAACCACCACTTCGTTGATAGTGTGGTTGATTCAAAGTGTGACTGTGTGATCTTTTGGCAACATGTGAGTGTCTTCCCTGAGAAAAAGGCAACACAGACAGTGAGGCAGCATCCCACAGGAAAGGGCCTTTGAAGTCTGCCTACTCTCTGTCTTCCCACACTGCCGACAGACACATCCCAAACACTACAGTTGGACTCGCATCCCCTCTGTCCACTCTGCTACTCACAAACATGTGCTGAGACTCATGGAACAGTTACAGTGTGCTATTGAAGTTGCCATCAATGTCCTGGTGCCTTGCATGGTAAAGGAAAAGACCGGGAAAGTTTACAGGAGAAAATACTGATGCTGTGGTAAACTCCCAACGACGTGCCTGCCTAAGCTGTGAACTGGATGTATGCTCTCTATAGGCTTGTTTTTTACCTTACACCTTTTATGTTCTTTGCTGAAAATTTGTGATGCGTAACTTTTATTCAATTTCTGTGTTATTGCCTTTAACCTCACCACTCACCCTTCACCTGAATCAACGGATCCTCCCCACCCAGGACTGAGGCTCTGCCCCGGGCCTCACAGCTCTCTCCGGCCCCATCTCCCTCTTCTCTCCTCTCTTCCACTATTGTTCCTGTGTTCTCCCCTTATGAAAACAGGAAGGGTGTGTTTGCAAAACTCGAGCTTGGGTAGTTGGGCCCTGGCCTGCACTAGCTGACCTGAAGATTGTATGTGTGTGTGTGTGTGTGTGTGTGTGTGTGTGTGTGTGTGTGTGTGTGTGTGTGTGTGTGTGTGTGTGTGTGTGTGTGTGTGTGTGTGTGTGTGTGTGTGTGTGTGTGTGTGTGTGTGTGTGTGTGTGTGTGTGTGTGTGTGTGTGTGTGTGTGTGTGTGTGTGTGTGTGTGCGTGTGTGTGCGTGTGTGTGCGTGTGTGTGCGTGTGTGTGCGTGTGTGTGCGTGTGTGTGCGTGTGTGTGTGTGTGTGTGTGTGTGTGTGTGTGTGTGTGTGTGTGTGTGTGTGAACATGGATGTGTGTTTTTCTTAATCTCCTTTGAGGTCCTGCAGACCTTGAACATGTTCCCCAAACGTCACATCTTCAGCCCTGCAGGTACACACGCCTGTAGCCTCACACTGAAGTCCACGTAGACTATGCTAAACAAGCCAGCTCATGTCTGAATGGGACGCACGGATGTACATATACTATTTTCTGTGTATTTTCCACATGCTTAAACACATACATACTACATGTATTCAAATTTGTTTACGGTATGTATGCAAATGTTTGTGACTCTTGCCCTACATGTCCCTCTCTCTCTCTCTCTCTCTCTCTCTCTCTCTCTCTCTCTCTCTCTCTCTCTCTCTCTCTCTCTCGCCTCTCTCTCTCTCTCTCTCTCTCTCTCTCTCTCTCTCTCTCTCTCTCTCTCTCTCTCTCTCTCTCTCTCTCTCTCTCTCTCTCTCTCTCTCTCTCTCTCTCTCTCTCTCTCTCTCTCTCTCTCTCTCTCTCTCTCTCTCTCTCTCTCACTGTCTTGCTCCTTAGCGCTCAGCAGGTGTTCATCCTGGGGCCTAGCAGGGGCTGCCGCTGTGAAGTGCAGGAATGTGTCGGACGAGGGGGACACCAGGCTGGTGGAGCTGGAGAGGGATTAGTGCCCAGCACCCACCAACCCCTCACAACAGGAGCTGTCATGTCAACCCAGCCTCACTCTGATTGGGTATAGGCCAGGGGACAGTTTCAGGTCACAGCACCGGCAGCCTTGAACGCTGGTCACACCATTGTCTCTCACAATGTACAGCAGGCAACATACACATGCTCTAACAACCCACGGTGGAGCAACAAAAGAGGAAGGGGAGGTTGAGTCTCTATCGATTACCTTCTTCGGTAATCTCCACACAGCCATTTCAAAACTGAGTTCTTCCCAGTAGAATCTGGAAGTAATTTATATAATTTAACATATTCACTTTGTATGTTTTGAAAGTGCATTCTCAGGATGATTCTGTTGTGATTCTGAGACAGTTCCCTTACTTCACAGTGGAAGCACCATTCATAGTTGTAGAGGGAGAGAGTGTAGTATCTGCACACATTAACTAGCTACAGTATGTACAAACAGTTTTCTGTAATGTAATGATCCATGTCTGTTATGGGGTTCAAATCCAAATGTATTGGTCACGTACACAGAGAAATGCTTCTGTTGCCGGCTCCTCAACAGTGCAATGTTATTTCTATATTTCTCTTCTTAAGCAATATTATGTATCCTTCTCTTTCAGACCCACTCTATTGGACTCATTAGCTGTGGAATTTGACCGGATTCATAGACATTCCAGGTCCAACATGATTTCAGACGGAATGTCAGGCATTACAAAACTGACCCTGGAGAGATTTGTGGGGAGATGGAGGAGAAAGGTTAACTATGCATGATGGAGAAAGGGTAATGGTGCTGAAGGTTTTTACAAGTTAGATTCGTAGTGCACATCTAGTGCAACTAGGTGCTTCGGATTGTAAGAAAGGGCCTAATGTTATAGTAGCAACAGAATGCTGTCTACAGGCAGCTACAGGGGCATGGGTGAGTGTTCATGTAGACTGGGGTAGCTGGCTCTGACTTCAGAGGGGCTCCCTAATGATGGGGACCAGGCAGCCAGGCAGCAGCTGGGCTGCAGTGGGAGAGAGAGCCCTACCCTGGCTGCCACTGAGAACCCCACTATCTGACCCACAGAGGAGCCAACCTCTGATCCAAGCTCTAGCTACCAAACAATCATACCAGCATCAGGCTATAAACAATACTGTCTCCCGGTGCTAAGCTCCTCCGAAACAGCCCCACTTATATTGTCATGGAGTAATCCCCCTGTTGAAATGTACAGTATTAGCAGTGTTATAAATCTGTCTGAATATCTCTCCCTTCCCTCCCCTCCTGCTGTCTTTCCTCTGTCAGACCAGTAGAAACACACTCTGATGCCATGCTCTGCCCCTGTCACCCCACATCTCTTAAATAACTCTCCCTTCCCTCCCCTCCTGCTGTCTTTCCTCTGTCAGACCAGTAGAAACACACTCTGATGCCATGCTCTGCCCCTGTCACCCCACATCTCTTAAATAACTCTCCCTTCCCTCCCCTCCTGCTGTCTTTCCTCTGTCAGACCAGTAGAAACACACTCTGATGCCATGCTCTGCCCCTGTCACCCCACATCTCTTAAATAACTCTCCCTTCAAGTTGTTCACTTCCTCCGGTGCTTGGGGGTCATTCCCTGTCCCTGTCCAGGTGCTTCTGCCTAGCCTGTTTCCCGGATGGCATCCTGCCAGAGGGGAAACAGTATCCTGCCACACTGGTCATGGAAATGGGGGTTTAGTGAGGTAGCACTGACACTGTATTCATCAATGCAATGGGACACGATATAATCTACATCACTGATGTGTGTCTAAAGAGCAAAAGGAGTATTTTGTGAAAACACTCTTGACGTGTTTCCCTGTTTATAGGTAGCTGAGGGCTGTAATGAGACATGACTGTGTTCTGACTTGTCTTAGTCGGGTTCCATTCTTTGACCTCACTCCGAGAATACTATAAAAGTCAAAGGTCAGCTCTTGCTAATGGAATGCATTGCCTGTAGTGATAGCAATGTAGATGACCTGTCGACCAGGGCATTATCTCAGCCTTAGGTTGAATAACATGTCAGGTGGAGAGGTGAGTGTGGTCAGCAGTACTCAGTCACAACTCTCTGAGGAATGTTCCATCCTTACATCCTCCTGCCCTGGAGGGGCCTTGAAGAAGTGATTGAGACAGGGGTCAGAGCTTGGCTTTGGGCCATAAACTGCATCCTCCTGCTATTAATCTGCTCATTAGTTGTGTTTTATCGTTAAATATAGTTATAGACCTTCTATTTAACCTTTGTGACAATGTGTTTTGTATCCAAATATTGTCTACAAGCTACAAGACATTATTAAACCAAAGTGAGATATTTTATGCTATCTACAACAGCTGTAGCCCAGAACTGAGTGAGATGTACTTTCATTGAGTGAAGAAAATGATTAATTTTTTATTTTATTTAACCTTTATTTAACTAGGCAAGTCAGTTAAGAGCAAATTCTTATTTACAGTGACGGTCTACCCCGGCCAAACCCGGACGACGCTGGGCCAATTGTGAGCTGCCTTATGGGACTCCCAATCACGGCCGGATGTGATGCAGCCTGGATTCGAACCAGGTACTGCAGTGAAGCCTCTTGCAAATTAGGGGTCTGTACTGCACACTCAGTGACAGATGTACTGTACTCTAGATAGATCTAGACACCAAAGGCAGGAAAGGAGAGCAATGGGAATATACATTTTATTGAGCCTTTCTGTAAAGCACAAGCATGACTTAGTTTTAAAGTGATTAGCAGTCATTTATCACCATTGGGATTATTGGCGCCCTCCCAAATAGCCAAGGCAAGAGGATGCTCACGTTCACATCCAAGGTCACACAACTCATACAAATATCCACAAACACAGGCGCTACACAATAGGCAGTAGGCTCAACACAGTCTTTCAGACTCAACACGCTACAGTGTGACCAACAGTTGACCAGTTGACTATTGGTGTGTGGAGTCCCCAGGTCTTGGTGGGGTTTCCTCTCACTGTGCTGGGAGGAGACATCACAACATCCTGTTTACACGCCTGGTTCAAGGTAACGAAAGTGGTGATGAGAAATGCCACAGTGCAGTAACGAGGGCTGTCAGGGTCTTTTTTGACCAGAGCCATCCTGTCATTGTGGGTCTTATACCGAGTGGTGGCATAATGACCGTATTGTGAGAGACCCACCTAATGTTATTGAAAGTAATCAGTCACAAAGGGGCTGAGTTGATGAGGGGCTGGGTGGTTCTGCCCTGGGAGCTGGGATATTGGGTAATTTCCCTGGGACCTGGGGTCCAGATTTATGGCAGGGTCCTGTTTCACCAGGGACACCAGTACACTGTGTCTGACCCCTGGGTCAAGCTCTATTGTAATATAGAACCTACTTGGTTCCTGCACTGGTTGACCTGGTGTATAGTGTGTGTATGAGCGTGCGTATTCATGCCTGATTTATGCCCATGTTCCTTTGATAATATCAGTGCCCATAATTCTATTTGTAAAAAAAGAGATAAGAATGGCTCCATAACCACTCAATGGGGATCTGTCAGGTTAACTCTGACCTCCAATCTCCAGTTGTGTGTGAAAGGTTGGTTTAAATTGGGAGGGGGCGCTGGGGCCACTATCCTGACCCCCCTCTGTTTCCCTCCTATTTCTCTCTCGCTTTCTCTCTTGCTCCCTCTCCTCTACTCTGAGGATGTCTGGCTGATAGGCTGTAATCAGCAGCAGACAGACGAGGGGTGTGCGCTCATTCCCCTCCTGTACTCCCTGTTCAACCACGACTGCATGGCCGCGCACGACTCCAACATCATCATTAAGTTTGCCGACAACACGATGGTGTCAGGACAACAACCTCTCCCTCAACGTCAAGACAAAGGAGCTGATCGTGGACTACAGGAAATATAGGTCCGAGCCCCCATTCACATTGATGGGGTTGGGTTGGAGCAGGTTGAGAGCATCAAGTTCCCCAGTGTCCATATCACTAAGGACCTATCATAGTCCAAACACATCAACACAGTCATGATGAGGGCACGACAGCACCTTTTCCCCCTCAGGAGGTTGAAAAGTTCTACAGCTGCACCATTGAGAGCATCTTGACTGGCTGCATCACCGCTTGGTATGGCAACTGCTTGGCATCCGACCGGCGCTACAGAGGCGCTACAGAGGGTAGTGCGGACTGGGGCCGAGCTCCCTGCCATTCAGGACCTCTATACCAGGAGGTGTCAAAGGAAGGCCCTAAAAATGATCTAAGACTCCAGCCAACCAAGTCATAGACGGTTCACTCTGCTACCGCACGGGAAGCGTTACCGACGCACCAGCAGGACCCTGAACAGATTCTACCCTCAAGCCATTAGACTGCTAAATAGTTAGTTAAATAGTCATCCAAATAGTTACCTGGACTATCTGCATTGACCCTTTTTTGACTCATCACATATGTTGCTGCTACTGTTTACTATCTGTCACTATATTCCTAGTTATATATACATATAGTATCTATCTCAGTTACCTCATAGCCCTGCACATCAACTCAGTACCAGTACCCTGTGTATATAGCCAAGTTATCGTTGCTCTTTGTATATTTATTATTACTTGTATTATTACGTGTTTTACTCTTCTATTATTTATCTATTTTCTTTCTCTCTGCATTGTTGGGAAGGGCCCGTAAGTAAGCACTTCACTGTTAGTTTACAAAGCATGTGATGAATACAATTTGATTTGATTTGATCTGC
Source organism: Oncorhynchus gorbuscha (assembly GCF_021184085.1). Classification (NCBI taxonomy): domain Eukaryota; kingdom Metazoa; phylum Chordata; class Actinopteri; order Salmoniformes; family Salmonidae; genus Oncorhynchus; species Oncorhynchus gorbuscha. The sequence goes on from NC_060176.1 coordinate 60,500,866, forward strand.
CGCAGGAAACATCTCCCCATCACATCTACAGAAGCCAGCACTTCACCAGAGACCCCCAGACAGACACAGGGAAGAGAGCAAGAGGGAGCGAGGGGGGCGGTAGGTACATTTTTGGGGGATTCTCCTCGATTCGAACAAAGAACCCAAAACGCGTATCGTTCACAAACGAAACAAGAAATACACATTTTTACCAGACGGAAATTCAATTGGAATTTTGTATGCAGTAATACTAGTAATACTAATTGTCTGTTTTTCATTATCATTTTGATCAGAAATCTTCTTAGCTGCCCTTTTGGCAACTTGAATGAAAGCATATGTGTGTGTGTGTGTGTGTGTGTGTGTGTGTGTGGTGGGGATTTTGTAAGTAAAAAATAGTTTAATACAATGTCAAATGCTTTAGGGCGTTAACTTCTTTGGGACTGGGGGGCAGTATTGAGTAGCTTGGATGAATAAGGTGCCCAGAGTAAACCGCCTGCTACTCAGGCCCAGTTGCTAATATATGCATATTATTGGTAGATTTGGATAGAAAACACTCTTAAAGCTTCTAAAACTATTTGAATGATGTCTGTGAGTATAACAGAACTCATATGGCAGGTAAAAACCTGAGAAAAAAATCAACCAGGAAGTGGGAAATCTAAGGTTTGTAGTTTTTCAACTCATGCCCCATCGAATACACAGTGATTGTGGGGTCATATTGCACTTCACAAGGCTTCCACTAGATGTCAACAGTCTTCATAACCTTGTTTGCTGCTTCTGCTGTGAAGTGGGGGCGAATGAGAGGGGATTGAGTCAGAGGTCTGGCAGAGTGCCATTAGCTGACCACGCGCGTTCACGTGATCGTAAGCTTGCGTTCCATTGCATTTCTACAGACAAAGGAATTCTCCGGTTGGAACATTATTGAAGATTTATGATAAAAACATCCTAAAGATTGATTCTATACTTCGTTTGACATGTTTTTACAAACTGTAATCTAACTTTTTGTCTGAACTTTCGCATGGACTTGCCTGCGCATCGTGATTTTGGATTGTGTACTAAACGCGCAAACAAAAAGGAGGTATTTGGACATAAATGAGGGACTTTCTTGAACAAATCAAACATTTATTGTGGAACTGGGATTCCTGGGAGTGCATTCTGATGAAGATCATCAAAGGTAAGTTAATATTTATAATGCTATTTCTGACTTCTGTTGATTGCCCAACATGGCGGATATCTGTTTGGCTGTTTTGTTGTCTGAGCGCTGTACTCAAATTATTGCATGGTGTGCTTATTTGGTAAAGCTTATTTGAAATCTGACACAGCGGTTGCATTAAGGAGAAGTTCATCTAAAGTTATATGTACAACACTTGTATTTTCATCAACATTTATGATGAGTATATCTGTAAATTGATGTGGCTCTCTGCAAAATCACCGGATGTTTTGGAACTACTGAACGTAATATGCCAATGTAAACTCAGATTTTGTGATGTAAATATGAACTTTATCAAACAAAACATACATGTATTGTGTAACATGAAGTCCTATGAGTGTCATCTGATGAAGATCATCAAAGGTTAGTGATTTATTTTATCTCTATTTCTGCTTTTTGTGACTCCTCTCTTTGGCTGGAAAAATGGCTGTGTTTTTCTGTGACTAGGTGCTTACCTAACATAATCGTTTGGTGTGCTTTCTCCATAAAGAATATTTTAAATCAGGCTAGCTCTCCTGAGTGACAAATCCTCCTGAAACCCACCAGTGTGTTAGGAAGAGAGAGGTGTTGAGGTGTCTTTCACTCTGCTTATTAATAGAACAATATTTCTGACACACCAACCTGACATTCTGGAATGCTGAGGACTGCTTGACTTTGGGCTGGTAAAAGCCAGCCCCTCAGTACCCCGGTAACAAGGATGATCCTAGAGTAAAACTTCAACGTCAACATGTCTCTCTCTCTTCTTCTCAAATCCTCTGACCTTGGGTAGCACTCACCCATCTCTCTGCCTCCGCACTGACCTGTGAGCTCTTTGTGGCACAGGTGAGTGCGGGAGCATTCTGTATTTGTATAATGGGGGGTAAGTAAATGTTTTTGGTCACAACAACAGAGGACATGGTAGAGCAATGTTTTGGAGAATCATTTTGTGTTTGATCCCTCGACTAGATGTCCTCCAGGAGTCTTACATTTATTTACCCCATCATCTGAGGCACAGCTAATGGGCTTTAATGCATTGTCAGAGAGAGCTCAGAGAGATTGTCAGGGGGAATCCTGTGTCCCCAGGCAGGAGGAATCCACCTCTGCCCCAAGGGAAGCTTCTTCATCATGACACCCACCAGTATTATTAGAAACTTCAGTCAAGCTGTTAGTGCCTTGCAAACAGAAGTGCCTGCTGATGTTCCATTCCCCATATGATGTATGGTTAGACCTCACTAGACGAACATGTAGGGCAAGGGCCATGCACCAGGGCACCCCTTGTTGATGAAGTGGCACCACCCTAAACAAATTCCCACAAAGGCAGGAAGGGCAGGGGCATTGAACCCCTACTCCCTAGAAAAAGGCATTCCCGTCCACTCAGCCCTGTGTACAGGGCATTGACTGTAAGGACACACAGGGAGGAGCACAACGATGGGCAATACAGGCTGTTTTTCCTGTTGAAGCATTCTTTGTGTGAGAGAAGAGGGCTCCTCTCTGGAAACACAGGAAGGCTCACCAGGGGTCGGCAGAGGAATGTAAACACACATATAGACTCCCTCCACACCACAGAGTGTGCTGTGTGCAAACTTGACATATCCCATAGGTCTTCCCCCGGAATGGAAAACATAAACATCACGCTGATTTCACTTGTGTGGATAATGGACGGATGTTAACCTGCTGACCCGTAAAACTTCAATTAAACGCTGAGTCTCAAATAGACTTCAGCCAACCAAGTCATAGACGGTTCAAATCAAAAATCGAATCAAATCAAATTTATTTATATAGCCCTTCGTACATCAGCTGATATCTCAAAGTGCTGTACAGAAACCCAGCCTAAAACCCCAAACAGCAAGCAATGCAGGTGTAGAAGCACGGTGGCTAGGAAAAACTCCCTAGAAAGGCCAAAACCTAGGAAGAAACCTAGAGAGGAACCAGGCTATGTGGGGTGGCCAGTCCTCTTCTGGCTGTGCCGGGTGGAGATTATAACAGAACATGGCCAAGATGTTCAAATGTTCATAAATGACCAGCATGGTCGAATAATAACAAGGCAGAACAGTTGAAACTGGAGCAGCAGCACAGTCAGGTGGACCGGGGACAGCAAGGAGTCATCATGTCAGGTAGTCCTGGGGCACGGTCCTAGGGCTCAGGTCCTCCGAGAGAGAGAAAGAAAGAGAGAATTAGAGAGAGCATATGTGGGGTGGCCCGTCCTCTTCTGGCTGTGCCGGGTGGAGATTATAACAGAACATGGCCAAGATGTTCAAATGTTCATAAATGACCAGCATGGTCGAATAATAGTAAGGCAGAACAGTTGAAACTGGAGCAGCAGCTTCAGACGGTTCTCTCTGCTGCCGCACGGCAAGTGGTACCGTTGCACCAAGTCTGGACCCAACAGGTGTCACAGCCTACTAGGAGTGATGGGTTGGAATCAGGCGCAGAGAGCAGGGTTCGGTAAATCGTTATTTATTCTCCGGCAAAAAAACTGTCACGCCAACATACAGGGCACATAAAACAGACCAGCCCAAACACAGGACCAAACAGTCCGGAGAATATCAACATGAAACCACAACCAACAGAGTAACAAAAACCACTCCCGCTCAAAACAAGGGCGGGTCAAACTACTCCATATAGGGAAGCTAATTAAACAAAAAGGGGATCGAAAAAGGGGTCGGTAGCGGCTAGTAGGACGGTGACGACGAACAGGCAGGGGAGCCAACTTCGGCGGAAGTCGTGACAACAGGACCCAGCCATAAGGGGTTAATAGTAATAGTTAGTTAAATAGTTAAGCTAATAGCTACCCAGACTAAAAAGGCCAAAAAGATCATCAAGGACAACAACCACCCGAGGCACTGCCTTTTCACCCCGCTATCATCCAGAAGGCGAGGCCGTCAGGCTGTTAAATAACCATCACTAGCACATTGGAGTCTGCTGCCCTATATACTGTACATAGACTTGAAATAACTGGCCACTTTAATAATGGAACACTAGTCACTTTAATAATCTTTACATATTTTGCATTAGTCATCTCAAATGTATATATTGTATTCTTTTCTATTCTACTGTATCTTAGTCTATGCCGCTCTGACATTGCTCATCCAAATATTTATATATTCTTAATTCCATTCCTTTACTTTAGATTTGTGTGTATTGTTGTGAAATGTTCGATATTACTTGTTAGATATTACTGCACTGTTGGAGCTAGAAACACAAACATTTCGCTACACCCGCAATAACATCTGCTAAACACGTGTATGTGACCAATACAATTTGATTTGATTTGATTTTGACTATCGGCATTAACCCTTTTTGCACTAATTTTGTTTTACTTATCACATATGCTGCTGAAACTGTTTACTATCTGTCACTTTATTCCTAGTTATATGTCACCTGAAACACTCACACCGCCCTCAACCGCAAGGCTCTCCAGAGGGTAGTGCGATCTGCACAACTCACCACTGGGGGCAAACTACCTGTCCTCTATGACACCTACAGCACCCGATGTCACAGGAAGGCCAAAAAGATCATCAAGGACAACAACCACTGCCTGTTCACCCCGCTATCATCCAGAAGGCGAGGTCAGTACAGGTGCATCAAAGCTGTGACCGAAAGACTGAAAAACAGCTTCTATCTCAAAGCCATCAGACTGTTAAACAGCCATCACTAACATTAAGTGGCTGCTGCCAACATACAGACTCAAATCTCTGGCCACTTAAATAAATGGACTTCATAAAAGTATCAGTAGTTACTTTAAATAACGGCACTTTAATAATGTTACATATCCTACATTACTCATCTCATATGTATATACTGTACTCTATACCATCTACTGCATCTTGTTTACATATCCTACATTACTCATCTCATATGTATATACTGTACTCTATACCATCTACTGCATCTTGTTTACATATCCTACATTACTCATCTCATATGTATATACTGTACTCTATACCATCTACTGCATCTTGTTTACATATCCTACATTACTCATCTCATATGTATATACTGTACTCTATACCATCTACTGCATCTTGTTTACATATCCTACATTACTCATCTCATATGTATATACTGTACTCTATACCATCTACTGCATCTTGTTTACATATCCTACATTACTCATCTCATATGTATATACTGTACTCTATACCATCTACTGCATCTTGTTTACATATCCTACATTACTCATCTCATATGTATATACTGTACTCTATACCATCTACTGCATCTTGTTTACATATCCTACATTACTCATCTCATATGTATATACTGTACTCTATACCATCTACTGCATCTTGTTTACATATCCTACATTACTCATCTCATATGTATATACTGTACTCTATACCATCTACTGCATCTTGCCTATGCCACACGGCCATCGCTCATCCATATATTTATATGTACATATTCTTATTCATTCCTTTACACTTGTGTGTAAAAGGTCGTCGTTGTGAAATTGTTAGATTACTTGTTAGATATTACTGCACTGTCGGAACTAGAAGCACAAGCATTTCGCTACTCTCGCATTAACATCTGCTAACCATGTGTATGTGACCAACAAAATTGGACTTGATTTGATTTGACATATCCTCCTTAATTACCTCGCACCCCTGCACATCGACTCGGTACTGGTACCCCGTGTATACAGCCAGGTTATCGTTACTCATTGTGTATCAATTATAAGTGTTTTACTTTTCTGTTATTTCTCTATTTTCTTTCTCTCTGCAATGTTGGGAAGGACCCGTAAGTAAGCATTTCACTGTTAGTCTACACCTGTAGTTTACGAAGCATGTGGGGAATGAAATTGTATTTCATTTGACCATGCATGACTGACCGTAGCTGCAAAACCAGCAAAATGCAAAGGGTTTGTTTCAAACTGTCTCTCTTCATGTACTGTAGTATCTAAAAGACAGGTCTTCTGTTGCCAAATCTGTACCCCTAGCCACTAGCTAAATCCACACAGATTTACCCATGACTTGACTTTGGAACATTGTTATTTTTGCTTTGCATCAGGGTTTTTTCCCATCCTGCCAAATGATGTTGGTTGTTCCGTTAGAATTGAGCTCGGGATCAAAAGGAGGGATGGTGTGATGGGTGTATGGGCATGGGGGGGGGGTGTTGCAGCTGTCTGGATCAAATGGATCAGAGTCAGCTGGGGTGGGGTGGTTTAGGCAGGGGGCTCATAGGGGACACCTATTCTTCTGTGCCATAGCCAGCCTGCACGGCACATATGCCAGTCCCAAGGCCACTCTGAAAGCCTGGCCCCCATGCAGCCTTCTCAACTGTAACTCTGTGTAATAACATGGCCTGTTCTTCCATTAATGGTTTCCATGATGCGGCCGTCCTCTTCACTCCACTGAAATGTGTGTGAGTGATATGCATATGTCCCCAGCAGACCCACATTGTGAATGTGTGTACATGAGCACTTTGATTGAGTTTTGTTTTCAGACACCAAGACAATAGAAATGCCAAAACAGATGTAGAAACAGTTAGAGGGGTGTTGGGGATGTTTGCACTCCATCTCTCCCCCTCGCCTTGTGATTGCACATCAACGTTGTAGAGTAAGTGTTAAAGTGCCTGTGATTGATTTGGTTGTTTAGCTCCTTGAAGCAGGAGTCTGTAAATGAAGGAGCCCTGACCTCGGACTGCAGAGAGTGGTGAGATCACAGACAGCCCCTGAACAACACTGTTCTTGGAACAATGGTTAACCCTAATTAGAAGTGTTATTTGTAACATAGGCAGCTTTTTGTGCAGCCACTGGCTATTGTCATTTAACCCAAAAGGCGATAATGCTTGATAGTGGGTTAGGTGTTTGAAGGTTTTAATGGTACCTGGTAAAAGTGGTGAACAGTTGAGAACAGCTGACATGGGTTAAGGAAGTGAGAGAAGCACTGTCATGGCGAATAAACACACTCCCTACTGTTTGTTTACTCTCAGCTTGGGGAGGTGGGCTGAGCTGGTTTCAACACTGCCTGATTTATAGTTTGGAGCTGTCTATCAAGCAGCTGACAGATGGACACTGCACTGCAACCTCAGCAGCACAGCAGACACATCACTTTCCAACTCCCTCCATTTCACTACCAACTGGAATGCTAAGGATAAGTAAATGGGGCATTCTTTTCTACACTTTTGACTACTTTAATACACATATAAGTGAATTTGTCCCAATACTTTTGGTCCCCTAAAAAGTGCTGTAATTTCTAAATGGAAAATACCCTCAAATTAAAGCTGACAGTCTGCACTTTATTGTCACAGTCATTGTATCATTTCAAATCAAAAGTGCTGGAGTACAGAACCAAAATGACAAAAATGTCACTAAACCAGTACTTTTGGAGGTCACTGTAGATACTAAATATGATGTCTTATTCCTTGCATACTACAGGCCACAGTACAGGCCACAACCACAACACACTCCTCAGTTTAGACGTTTTATAAAAAGGGTTGTTTTGAGGTTTCTGTGGTTTTGACTGGCAGGGCTCCAGTTTAGGATTAGATTAAAATGCTTAAATTGAATGCAATACAAGTAGACGTGAATGTTGCTTTCTCAGACCTGATCCATATAGGGTATTATAAATCACAAAATGTTCAGTTAATTTTTTTTTAAATAAGTCAATCTATCATTTGAGATGTATTTCTAAGAGTCAAAGGTGACATCTGATCATGAGACATTCCCTCCTGGTTTGTGTCAGTGCGGCCTGAAACTGGGCTTTCATTCCCTCCTGGTTTGTGTCAGTGCCAGTGAGGCCTGAAACTGGGCTTTCATTCCCTCCTGGTTTTTGTCAGTGCCAGTGAGGCCTGAAACTGGGCTTTCATTCCCTCCTGGTTTTTGTCAGTGCCAGTGAGGCCTGAAACTGGGCTTTCATTCCCTCCTGGAATTTGTCAGTGCCAGTGAGGCCTGAAACTGGGCTTTCATTCCCTCCTGGTTTTTGTCAGTGCCAGTGAGGCCTGAAACTGGGCTTTCATTCCCTCCTGGTTTGTGTCAGTGCCAGTGAGGCCTGAAACTGGGCTTTCATTCCCTCCTGGTTTTTGTCAGTGCCAGTGAGGCCTGAAACTGGGCTTTCATTCCCTCCTGGTTTGTGTCAGTGCCAGTGAGGCCTGAAACTGGGCTTTCATTCCCTCCTGGTTTGTGTCAGTGCCAGTGAGGCCTGAAACTGGGCTTTCATTCCCTCCTAGTTTGTGTCAGTGCCAGTGAGGCCTGAAACTGGGCTTTCATTCCCATCCTGATGGAAGGTATCATATGACAGCCAGAGGTTCCCGGGCGGACGTTGGTTGTGGAAAGTCTGAGCACCTGGGTTTTGCGTGGGCCAGTGTTTGGGTTTCCACTATGCTTCTGCATGACAGGGATACCCTCTTAATGTCTTTGAATTTTGGGGAAGAAAAAGAACAGAATGTGACACCCTCATGTATAAATGGGTAAATGGTATATCCTAGCCACCTCATACCATATGTCTGAGGTTGGCTAACGGTTTAGAATGGTAACCGTAATGCTAAACAGAGAAAGGCTAGCCTCGAAGCAGCTTATTTCCACCTAATTGAGCAAAAGGTGTTTTGTTTTGTCAAGAGTTTGGGCCAAATGGAGTCAGATTTCCATAGGTCTCCTGGGATGGGTAGGCAGGGCAGGGCTGTTTAAACCCTCTGGTGTCTATCAGGGCCAGTGGATCCCAGCAGTCTCCAGCTCCTAATCCCTGTGATTATCCACAGAGCTGGGCTTCCTGGGCCGTTAAACAAGGGAGACTCTCATCCGCCAACCCCAACCCTCTCATCAGCCTTTTGTCCTTCTATTCCTCTCTTTTAAAAGAGGGGAGTCTCGCCCGTCTTCTCCCCTCCTTCGTCAACTTTATCTGTTGTCCCTCTATTTTTCTCCCCTCATGTTATTGTTTCACATGTTTTAACTGAGGTTTCATTCCCCTCTTCTCTCAATCGTACACCTTCTACTGCAAATGAATGTCTTTCAGACCTACATATTAAAATATTGTGAATGTTTGTGTTTATGCCACACATATAAAAGCTAATGCGTTTTAAATGTTAAATGACACATATTTATCAGGAGTAAAAATACAGCCAGACTGTCCTGTAATGTGCCTTTCTAGAGTTTATAATCTGTTTGAGATTAGACCCGCAACTAATCCAAATGGAATGAAACATTCAAATAACAGGGCTTTTGCGCCATTATTTAAATGACATTTTCACTGCAGTGTACAGCCTAAAGTAGAATTGTACTCAATAGTACTCGCTTGAAAACAATAATTCAAATATTCACCCAAAAAATGCAATACCCTCTGCCTTGCCCAATAAAAGAAATAAAAAAAACCTCCCCAAAACAAAGATAAATACATTTAGAAACCCTACCCTATTTCAAACTGTCCACAATGCCCTTTAAGTGTAAGAGCTGTTTGGGGTTTTGGTGGAATGCAGTTTTGGCCAGCCTGGTGACATCTCTGCCAATAACATCTAGTTTTCATTTCCCCCACCCCACTCAGACAACTCCCAGACAGTCTTATCAAAATTCTTGCTTGAGAAATAGCTTTTTTCTCAGAAGCTATTTTTGTTCGTTTTTGACCATTTTAATTGAAAACAATCACATTAAGGTACTTAATTTTTTACCCAGAAATGATTTGATAGAGATAAAAATGTCTGCATTGGACCTTTAATCAATATCACTAATATCCAAGGACTTCAGCACCTTGCAATATATGTGTCTTTAAGTTGAGATGGTTAAGTATTCTTCCATGTGGAATATTATCTCATGATTAAAGCTTTGGCCTATTTCTCCTAAACTATGAAAACTGACCGGGGATGCAAGCTTTTATTTAAACACAATATTTATATTATCAACCAATCACGCGGCCTCTAAAACAAATAGCTAACCTTGAGCGACCATTAAACAAATGTTTGACTGAAGCATCTTGTTTTTTTGTTGGACAAACTGTCCCATTATAGCACATCCTGTTCGGGCTGCTGTTTTGTCCATTGACAGGGGGCATGGTGCAGAGAGGATGGGTGCGGGGGTGGTACAGGGTTCTGAGTAGGGAGAGGGGAAACACCTTGTGACCCCCTTGTTCCTCCCATGACATGACACAGCTACTGGAGGAATGGAAACAGGGACGGACATAGAGGAACACTGCCAAGACAAAAAACTACATCTATAGTATGTTTTGATGCAAAACTGTCTTCCCATATTAGGTTATGAACTTATCAGATCAAATCAAATCAAATGTTTTTGGTCACATACACATGGTTAGCAGATGTTAATGCAAGTGTAGCGAAATGCTTATGCTTTTAGTTTCTGACAGTGCATTAATATCAAACAATCTAACAATTTCCCAACGACTACCTAATACACACAAATCTAAAGGGGTGAATGAGAACATGTATTGTACATGTAAATATGTGGATGAGTGATGGCCGAGCAGCATAGGCAAGGTGCAATAGATGGTATAAAATACAGTATATATAGTTGAAGTCGGAAGATTAGATACACCTTAGCCAAATACTTTAAAACTCAGTTTTAACACAATCCCTGACATTTAATCCTAGTAAAAATTCCCTGTCTTAGGCCAGTTAGGATCACCACTTCATTTTAAGAATGTGAAATGTCAGAATATTTGTAGAAAGAATTCTATTTTTCAGCCTTTATTTATTTCATCACATTCCCAGTGGGTCAGAAGTTTACATACACTCAATTAGTACTTGATAGAATAGCCTTTAAATTGTTTAACATGGGTGAAATGTTTTGGGTTGCCTTCTGGAAGCTTCCCACAATAAGTTGGATGAATTTCGGCCCATTCCTCCTGACAGAGCTGGTGAAACTGAGTCAGGTTTGTAGGCCTCCTTGCTCGTACATGCATTTTCAGTTCTGCCCACAAATTTTCTATAGGATTGAGGTCAGGGCTTTGTGATGGCCACTCCAATACCTTGACTTTGTTGTTCTTAAGCCATTTTGCCACAACTTTGGAAGTATGCTTGGGGTCATTGTCCATTGGGAAGACCCATTTGCGACCAAGCTTTAACTTCCTGACTGATGTCTTGAGATGTTGCTTCAATATATCCACGTCATTTTCCTGTCACATGATGCCATCTATTTTGTGAAGTGCACCAGTCCCTCCTGCAGCAAAGCAGCCCCACAACATGATGCTGCCACCCTGTTCACTGCTGGGATGGTGTTCTTCGGCTTGCAAGCCTTCCCCTTCTTCCTCCAAACATAACGATGGTCATTATGGCCAAACAGTTCAATTTTTTTTCTTCATCAGACCAGAGGACATTTATCCAAAAAGTACAATCTTTGTCCCCATGTGCAGTTGCAAACCGTAGTCTGTCTCCTAGAGATTAACAAACTTTGGTAAGAAAAGATACTTCTGGATATAGATACTTTTGTACCTGTTTCCTCCAGCATCTTCACGAGGTCCTTTGCTGTTGTTCTGGGATTGATATGCACTTTTCGCACCAAAGTACATTGGTGCATCTCTAGGAGACAGAACGTGTCTCCTTACCTGAGTGGTATGACGGCTGCGTGGTCCCATGGTGTTTATACTTGTGTACTATTTTTTGTACAAATGAACATGGTACCTTCAAGTGTTTGGAAATTGCTCCCAAGGATGAACCAGACTTGTGGAGGTCTACAATGTTTTTTCTGAGGTCTTGGCTGATTTCTTTTGATTTTCCCATGATGTCAAGCAAAGAGGCACTGAGTTTGAAGGTAGGCCTTGAAATACATCCACAGGTACACCTCCAACTGACTCAAATTATGTCAGTTAGCCTATCAGAAGCTTCTAAAGCCATGACATCATTTTCTGGAATTTTCCAAGCTGTTTAAAGGCACAGTCTACATAGTGTATGTAAACTTCTGACCCCTGGAAAAATTACTTGTGTCATGCACAAAGTAGATGTCCTAACCAACTTGCCAAAACTATAGTTTGTTAACAAGAAATTTGTGGAGTGGTTGAAAAATGAGTTTTAATTACTCCAACCTAAGTGTATGTAAACTTCCGACTTCAACTGTAAATGTGATATGAGTCATTTAAGATATGTAAACATTATTAAAGTGGCATTATTTAAAGTGGCATTGTTTAAAGTGACTAGTGATCCATTTATTAAAATGGCCAGTGATTAGGTCACATTGTAGGCAGCAGCGTCTTTGAGTTAGTGATTGCTGTTTAGCAGTCTGATGGCATAGAGACAGAAGCTGTTTTTCAGTCTCTCGGTCCCAGCTTTCATGCACCTGTACTGACCTCGACTTCTGGATAGTAGTGGTGTGAACAAGCAGTGGCTCGGGTGATTGTTGTCCTTGATGATCTTTTTGGCCTTCCTGTGACATCGGGTGCTGTGGGTGTCATGAAGGGCAGGTAGTTTGCCCCCGGTGGTGAGTTGTACAGACTGCACATCCCTCTGGAGAGCCTGGCAGTTGAGGGCAATGCAGTTTCCGTACAAGACTGTGATACAGCCCGACCGGATGCTCTCGATTGTGCATCTGTAAAAGTTTGTCAGGGTTTTGGGTGACAAGCCAAATTTTATCAGTCCCCTTAGGTTGAGGAGGCGCTTTTGCGCCTTCTTCACCACACTGTCTATGTGGGTGGTCCATTTCAGTTTGAGGGTCAGCGAAGTGGAGATGTTGTTTCCTACCTTCACCACCTGGGGGTGACCCGTCAGAAAGTCCAGGACCCAATTGCACAGGGCGGGGTTGAGACCCAGGGCCTCCAGCTTGATGATGAACTTGGAGGGTACTATGGTGTTGAATGCTGAGCTGTAGTCAATGAACAGCATTCTTACATAGGTATTCCTCTTGTCCAGATGGGATAGGGCATAGTGCAGTGTGATGGCGATTGCATCATCTGTGGACCTGTTGGGGCGGTATGCAAACTGAAGTGGGTCTAGGGTGGCAGGTAAGGTGGAGGTGATATGATCATTGACTAGTCTCTCAACGCACTTCATGATGACAGAAGTGAGTGCTACTGGGCGATAGTCATTTAGTTCAGTTATCTTTGCCTTCTTTGGTACAGAAACTGTGGTGGCCATCTTGAAGCATGTGGGGACAGCAGACTGGGATAGGGAGCGATTGAATGTCTATAAACGGATTGATGCTCTCTGCGGGTTGTTGATCTCTGCAGGTCAAACACAGTATGAGAAGAAATCAGATTGAAAAAGTGAAACAAGTTGTTAGGCTTTTCTTGATCACAGCAGAAATTTATTGAAATGCTGAAATACAACTGGGAAGAGACACCTTACATAAATCTAGCCATTTTGTTTTGTTTTATGCCTTTCTTGCCAATGATACAGCTGCTAGGAAGATAGATACGTATTAAGTAAACAAACAGCATCTTGTTTCTCATAGCAACAACAACAATGAGGTCTCAATCCATCAGCTCAAATTTTATCTCTGCCTGCTGTTTGGGTTTTGATAGCTGGCTTCCATTGTTTCCAGGGTACAGAGAATGTTCTGATGCTCCCTGGTACAGAAACACAGGCTACCCAGTAAGCACAATTATGTTGAAAAGACGTTTTTATGTGTCTTTTTCAGACGTTGACTTCAGGAGCGTTTTAGATGCTGAATTAAAGGTCAAAAGGCGTATTTTCCGCGAGTCAAAAATAAGGATTTTCCGGACGTCAAAAATTCTCAATGAAGTAAAGCATTATATCACAAAATCAATTGTTCAAGCCTCTTAATAGAGGAAAGAGGAGTCAACTGAAGACAGAATATGTTTTGGTATTATTCCCATCTGTCACATGCATTTATGTTAGCTTTTTAAAAGGCTCTAAAACTCTAAAACTGGCAGCGATGATGTTCAAAGTAGTCCAATCTACCGAATAAACCTACTGACCACTTCAACTACAGTAACTGACCACTTCAACTACAGTAATATTCACAGTAATGGTTCTATAATTAAAATAGCTATGACTGTGGTATATTGTTGTTCATCCACTCTCACCGTAGTCGACAGAAAGAGGATATTTCTGGTTTTCAGGGATACAGTATTTTCAATCTAACTTTTTCCTGAAAAACTGAAGTGGGGAGTCCGCTCAGACGTCTTCCTGTGCCTGCTATGTTAGGTTAACCTTTAGTGGAATGCACTGTACGTTGCTCTGGATAAGATCAACTGCTGAATGAACAAAATGTAAATGTCAAAAATAAAAGATCTACTTGCAAACCATGCTGGGCACTACTGGGAACTAACCCTAACCCTTAATCCTAACCTTAAACCTTGTCCTAACCACAAATGTAACCTTAATCCTAACCTTAAACCTTGTCCTAACCCCAAATGTAACCTTAATCCTAACCTTAAACCTTGTCCTAACCCCAAATGTAACCTTAATCCTAACCTTAAACCTTGTCCTAACCCCAAATGTAACCTTAATCCTAACCTTAAGCCTTGTCCTAACCCCAAATGTAACCTTAATCCTAACCTTAAACCTTGTCCTAACCCCAAATGTAACCTTAATCCTAACCTTAAGCCTTGTCCTAACCCCAAATGTAACCTTAATCCTAACTGTAAGACTTGTCCTAACCCCAAATGTAACCTTAATCCTAACCTTAAACCTTGTCCTAACCCCAAATGTAACCTTAATCCTAACCTTAAACCTTGTCCTAACCCCAAATGTAACCTTAATCCTAACCTTAAGCCTTGTCCTAACCCCAAATGTAACCTTAATCCTAACCTTAAACCTTGTCCTAACCCCAAATGTAACCTTAATCCTAACCTTAAGCCTTGTCCTAACCCCAAATGTAACCTTAATCCTAACTGTAAGACTTGTCCTAACCCCAAATGTAACCTTAATCCTAACCTTAAGCCTTGTCCTAACCCCAAATGTAACCTTAATCCTAACCGTAAGACTTGTCCTAACCCCAAATGTAACCTTAATCCTAACCTTAAACCTTGTCCTAACCCCAACTGTAACCTTAATCCTAACCTTAAACCTTGTCCTAACCCCAAATGTAACCTTAATCCTAACCTTAAACCTTGTCCTAACCCCAAATGTAACCTTAATCCTAACTTTAAGCCTTATCCTAACCCCAAATGTAACCTTAATCCTAACCTTAAACCTTAACCTAGCCCTTATTCTAAACCAAACCCGATCCTAACCGGAACCTTAGCAATTATTTTATTATTATTAATTTAACCTTTATTTAAATAGGCATTTTACTTATCAACATATCATTTGTTGATTGTATGAAACTCTGTAGATCATCTATATGGGACTATCCAAAAAATGTGTGACCGTGGAGTTTAATAGATTAGAGTAAATTAGAGTAAAGTAGGGTGCAATACAGTACACCAAATATGAACCAATTATCGGGGTCTATGTTTGCGCCAAATATTGGCCCGGTTTGGACCGGATGTCTGTGGACGTTGTAATCAAGGCCGGTCCAGACCGGACAAAATCTGAACCCAACATAGACGCCAGGTCCGGACAGGACCAAAAAAAGAAGCCTAAAAGACGTGGCAGTCGATAAGTGCTTAGTGGGTAGTGAATGGACTGCCCTGTCCAACTCATACATGGAGCTACAGTTCTGAGTTTATGGACCACCAGTACAATTCCTACACATATGCTTTTTATAACATTGAAGGAATAGAGGCTAAAATACTGCTGAGGGGACAGACTGAAGTTTCCAGACGAGATTATGATGGTGTTTTTACATAAGCAGATGCCCTCGTCCAGTTTTGGGATGTTATTTTAACCCAGCTTTGTTTAAAAAAAATAGTAAGCAGACATTTTGAGTATTTCCCCATCCGAGATATAAAGTCAATGTTTTTGACTGACTGTGATGTGGTGTGTAGCAGTGCACTGTGAAAGATTTTATCATCTTCCTTCATACAACAACAAATGTTTGTGAAAATCTAGAGGAGACCTCAGACTGAAAACAGGTGTGTTGCTCATTAACAGAAACGTGCTGAGGGAAGCAGAAATGAAACAATAGGTGAACCTTATCAACCCAAACACTTGTTACAGTCAGGTGGGGTTCTAGTCAATTCAATGGTGAAGTCAAGGCAAGACAGCTGTGGGAAAAGGATAGACGTTCGTGTAACCGGTCTGTGACTTCATGTTTGAGCAGCTAATTAGGTCAGAACAGCGTCTCCAGGAAGTTGTTAGGAGAGTAAGCTCCTACAGGCCTAGTTACGGTAAGGGAAATGTCGGGCCGTAAGTCTGATTTATAATAAAGATAAATCATTTTCTGCTCTCCCTTGTTCCCATTGGGATTCACTCATTCATGTATGACTTTTTGCACAAGATACAGTCACTCACCCACAAGTAGGTCACTTCAAGTGACCTAGTATCAAGAGTAGGAGCATGCAATATTATCCCCAAAAAAGCAGGAGAGTGCTCACCTTCTCTGTAAATCAAATGGGGTTGTGACAGGTTATCAGCTCTGCCAATCACCACAGTAGGAGCTGTGCCCTTACATAGGGGGTGGGGTGATGATGGGGCTCGTGACACAGGAGTGTGATGTCGGCTGACACAGCAGTCCCAATGCTTAGCAAGCTGATGTGAAAGGTCAGAAGCCCTGGTTTATAACAACCTGCTATAGGCATCGGCACGAGGGAGAAGAGATATACAAACCCCACTGGGCACAACATCAATTAAATGTCTACACCACGTTGGTTCAATGTCATTTAATTGAAATGATGTGCAAACAATGTTGATTCAACCAGTGTGTCCCCAGTGGGACAAATATTAGAAATATTAGATTCTTATTAGAAACGCATTTCAAAGTGTCAGACAGAGTCATGTACACAAGCTTCCCCATAGTTCTTCAGGAGCCGACAGACACGCTATGTCCAGCGACTTACCTCAGCCCCAGGCCCAGGCCTAATCAGGTGACACCAGGCTGTGACCCCGGCCCCCTCGTCCTTCTGTCCCTGGGCGCCTGGGCGTGATTTGTGGGGCCTGGGGTCTGGTGCATTGGTCGACAAATCAGGAGGGCCAATCTGTTTGTGGTTGACAGCTTTACACTTCAAACAGGTCCCTGGTCACAGATTACACCCTCCATGACTTATGTCTCCCC
The DNA here is from genome assembly GCF_021184085.1 of Oncorhynchus gorbuscha. NCBI lineage: Eukaryota > Metazoa > Chordata > Actinopteri > Salmoniformes > Salmonidae > Oncorhynchus > Oncorhynchus gorbuscha. The sequence continues at coordinate 60,518,025 of NC_060176.1, forward strand.
CCAACCACTCCTCACCAGACTAGAGCTGACAGGTGTCCATTATAAATGTCCACAAGTTCCCTGTTATTGATCCCACTGAACTTTGTGTGAGTGAGATGCACAACGGACAAATTGCACCCTCTGCTCACTTGCTGTTTAGGGTATAATGGACGTTCAAAAAATCCAGCTGTGTACATAGAACCGGTTATTGTTTTATAGTGAGGACATTTAAGGCGATCTGAGTCAACAACCTGGTCTCAGAGCATTTTGTATTATTCTGTACGTAAATCTGAGATACACCGTTTAGTGTGCTATATCACATTTCGTAAAGTATGTATTATTTTGTGGATGTCCATCACCTATTTCATATGATATGTTATGAATTACAATTCAGAGTATATGTTATGAATTTGCAAAATGTACAATATGTTACGAATTTGCAAAACGTATATGTTATGAATTTTAGCTAGGTGTCTAACGTTAGCTAGCTCTCTAACATTAGCTAGACTAGGGGTTAGGCTGAGGGGTTAGGGTAAAGTTAGGGTTAAGTTTAGGAGTTAGGTTAAAGAGATAGGGGAAGCTAAAAGGGTTAAGATTCGGTTTAGGGTTAGGGTTAGGGTTAGCTAACATGCTAAGTAGTTACAAAGTAGCTAAAAAGGTTGAAAGGTAGTTGAAAAGTTGCTAATTAGCTAAAATGATCAAGTTATCTGTGATGAGATTCGAACTTGCAACCTTTTGGAAACATTTTTTAACCGTCTGTCTTCTGTAACCATACCAAGCGTTACATATCATAATACATGGAGTGTTACATATTTACATACAGAATAATACGAAATGCTCTGAGACCAAGTTGAAGCGAAAGATGGCTGTCAGTCAAGACTCAATGCAAAGAATATTAAATATTTTAATTCTGGAACACCCACTCCCAGAGGTGATTATGGAGTTCGGTTCTTTCCAGAACACTCAAGATGACTGATATTCTGTTTGGATTCTTGAAAAGAGAACAATGAGACTGATTCCTCCAGCTCCTAAGCAGGTTAGGGGAGAGTGGGGTAAGTTGAGCCACCCTTGTTTCTAGGAAACAGTACACAAAATGTATAATTTGACCAAATATTTAGGAAGAGGTCATAATTTCATGGAGTCTGTGAAGGAAGAAACCACATTGAAAAAGTGGTAAGCAAACTGATTTTCACCAAGTCAAATTAATTTACTGTGTTAGAGGTTTCATGATGCTTGTACTGTATCTAAACCAAGTAGATAGTTTTAAGCTTGTTCTATACATCAGTTTAGGTCTCTATTAGCTTCAATGTGAGATCTAGCATGAAAGTGTATTCTTGTAGCTGTGTGGGCTAATATAGTCAAAATGTTTGCTTTGGAGTAAGCTGAGCAAATGGCAAGTCGAGCAAATTGAAGTGTGTGGACCAATGACAAATATGTTCAGCCTCTTGAGGGGGAAGAGGCTTTGCCGTGTCGTCTTCATAACGGTGTTGGTGTGCTAGGAACATGATACAAAGATCGCTCGTGATGTGGACACTGAGTAACTTGACACTCTCGACCAGCTCCACTACGATGTGAATGGGGGCCTGCTCGGCCCACCGTTTCCTGTTGTCCACAATCAGCTCCTTTGTCTTGATGACATTGAGGGAGAGGTTGTTGTCCTGGCACCACACTGCCGGGTCTCTGACCTCCTCCCTATAGGCTGTCTCATCGCTATCTGTAATCAGGCCTACCAACATTGTGTCGTCTGCAAACTTACTGATGGTGCATGGCCATGACTCCAACTGGGACCCACTGGGAGGTAACAACAGTGCCTGGCCTAGGTTCAAAGTATTTTAGAAAGTACAAAGTGTTTGTCAGGTGTTAATACTGTGTTAAAAGATGCTTAGAAATTATTAAAAGACAAAACACCTATTGTGACTGTGTTGAATTGTGTTTGGGAAATAAAGGTAGAAATGGTTTTAAAAAGGTAGTGGTAATTAGTAGGTGGCTTAATTTACCCTGTACCTGGAGTAAGACACCACTTTTGGACAAGCTATGTTGTCTAAACTGTCATTTTTAAATTAACTCTCATTATTTTCAGGGAGACATAACATCCTGAAATATATGTAGATATATATTTGTTATAAAGAATACTATATTTCCCTTGATGGAGTGATGCTGAATGTAAAAAAACGGCTCAACTAACCCCACTCTCCCCTAAGACTTGTTTGTGGAAGTCTGCCGTCTGAGCAACACAGCCGTGGTGTGACCAGGGTTGTTTGTGAGACAGAAGCAGTCATATTGCAACAGCAGGGTCATTTGAATGCCAGATCAAAAGCACTCACAGCTGTGTCAGGGCCACCTTAGCCAGCACTCACATGTGTGGTCTAACCCAGAGACAGCAAAACAACACCAGGACAAGGAAACACTTCCACCGCTGTTACACGAACCAGTAAAACGCACAGTGTTAGGGATCTGTACAGATACGTGAAGAGATTAAGCAAGGAAAGTCTATTAAATCTGATTTGATTACAATCTATTAAACACAAATGTAAGCTAATGATCAGATGGAAGTTAGTGTAATGTGCTTCACAAGTTCATTATAGGTTAGTAGGGTATGTATTATCTGTAAGACCCAGACAATGGGCTAACCTGACCATCTGTTTCTTATCTGCCCTCCTGTATTTATTTATTTATTTGTGAATTTATTTATCTAACGGATTCGGGGCCTGAAAACAGCAGGCAGCCAATCCTCTCCCTGGGGAGTGAGATCGAGGCAGATCCCAACCTACAGTTGAAGTCGGAAGTTTACATACACTTTAGCCAAATACATCTAAACTCTGTTTTTCACAATTCCTGACATTTAATCAGAGTACAAATTCCTTGTCTTAGGTCAGTTAGGATCACCACTTTATTTTAAGAATGTGAAATGACAGAATAAAAGGTAGAGAGAATGATTTATTTCAGCTTTTATTTCTTTCATCACATTCCCAGTGGGTCAGAAGATTACATACACTCAATTAGTTTTTGGTAGCATTGCATTTAAATTGTTTAACTTGGGTCAAACGTTTCGGGTAGCCTTCCGCAAGCTTCCCACAATAAGTTGGGTGAATTTTTGCCCATTCCTCCTGACAGAGCCTGGGTAACTGAGTCAGGGTTGTAAGGCCTCCTTGCTCGCACATGCTTTTTCAGTTCTGCCCACAAATGTTCTATAGGATTGAGGTCAGGGCTTTGTGATGGCCACTCCAATACCTTGACTTTGTTGTCCTTAAGCCATTTTGACACAACTTTGAAAGTATGTTTGGGGTCATTGTCCATTTGGAAGACCCATTTGCGACCAAGCTTTAACTTCCTGACTGATGTCTTGAAATTTTGCTTCAATATATCCACATAATTTTCCTCCCTCACGATGCTATCTATTTTGTGAAGTGCACCAGTCCCTCCTGCAGCAAAGCACCCCTACAACATGATGCTGCCACCCCCGTGCTTCACTGTTGGGATGGTGTTCTTCGGCTTGCAAGCCTCCCCCTTTTTCCTCCAAACATAACGATGGTCATTATGGCCAAACAGTTCTATTTTTGTTTCATCAGACCAGAGGACATTTCTCCAAAAGGTACGATCTTTGTCCTCATGTGCAGTTGCATACCGTAGTCTGGCTTTTTTATGGTGGTTTTGGAGCAGTGGCTTCTTACTTGTGACTTCTTCCTTGCTGAACGGCCTTTCAGGTTACGTCGATATAGGACTCTTTTTTCTGAGATCTTGGCTGATTTCTTTTGATTTTCCCATGATGTCAAGCAAAGAGACACTAAGTTTGAAGGTAGGCCTTGAAATACATCCACAGTTACACCTCCAATTGACTCAAATTATGTCAGAACCTATATCAGAACCTTCCATGACATTGTTTTCTGGAATTTTCCAAGCTGTTTAAAGGCACAGTCAACTTAGTGTATATAAACATCTGACCCACTGAAATTGTAAATTATAAGTGAAATAATCTGTCTGTAAACAATTGTTGGAAAAAGTACTTGTGTTACAAAGTAGATGTCCTAACCGACTTGCCAAAACTAAATTGTGGATATTTGTGGAGTGGTTGATGAGTTTTAATGACTCCAACCTAAATATATGTAATCATCCGACTTCAGCTGTAGGTGTGTGTGTGTGTGTGTGTGTGTGTGTGTGTGTGTGTGTGTGTGTGTGTGTGTGTGTGTGTGTGTGTGTGTGTGTGTGTGTGTGTGTGTGTGTGTGTGTGTGTGTGTGTGTGTGTGTGTGTGTGTGTGTGTGTGTGTGTGTGTGTGTGTGTGTGTGTGTGTGTGTGTGTATCTTAATTCATTAACTTTATATTTGTGGTGCATCTGGGACTAGAAGTTGTTTTTTTGCCTGACAATATTTCCTTCCCCTTTATTCTGTTGCCTTTGCAAACCATATTTATTGGAGAGAAAAACATTCTGCCAAGATTGTAATGTACTCTCGCGATCAAACACATACACACACAGAATAGCTGAAAGCTGCTGTTAACTTTCAGGAGGACATTAGACAGTAGTTACTGCTACTGAGCTGAGGGGTAGTTGTGTCTCTGCTGAGCAGCGACTGGGCGCCAGCTTCTCCCTGCCGATGAGCGATGGATCAGAAGTGTAGAGTGAGTCCAATCCTCTGTGTTCCCTGGATCCTCCCAGATCTCCCCATGCTACCCTGCTGCCTCACGTTGGGATTGCCTGTCTGTCTGTCTGTCTGTCTGTCTGTCTGTCTGTCTGTCTGTCTGTCTGTCTGTCTGTCTGTCTGTCTGTCTGTCTGTCTGTCTGTCTGTCTGTCTGTCTGTCTGTCTGTCTGTCTGTCTGTCTGTCTGTCTGTCTGTCTGTCTGTCTGTCTGTCTCTCTCTCTCTCTCTCTCTTTCTCTCTTTCTCTCCCTCACTTCCTCTTAAGGGTTAAGCAACTACTACTGTCCAAAACATTATATTACACTAGTTGTCTGTTAGATTGACCTGCAGCCAGAGGTTTTGCCATGAAGGATGGGATGGTGCCAATGTCCAATGGGCATCAGTGCTGGAGGGATTTCATCACCACTCTGATGTTGTCCTCCATGACAATGTTGAGAATATAAATAGTCTTCTCTTTTGGGAGGAGTATTACAAAATTGCCTGCATTATGTGTCAGAGCTCCTGCACAACACCATGGTCTCCACCGGGAGGAGCAGTTCCTTCTGGAGCCCAACAAGTGTCCAACCGCTCTAGTAGCCTATAGGGTAGCTTTGTGTAGTTCATAAGCATTAGCCTGTCGGACTTTGAGCAGCTGAAATAACATTATTTCAAAACAATGTATTGAGTTGTGTGCCTTGCTCAAGGGCACATTGGCAGATGCTTCACTTAGTTGGCTCAGGGATTCAAACTGGCAACCTTTCGCTCTAACCGCTAGGATATGGGATGAGTTTAAATCTTATAATCAATTGCCAAATTACCTTGATTAGGCTATGCATTCTTTCCTACAATGTTTTTTGAAGAGCTCAGTAGCTGTAGCCTGTTATTGAAAAATCACTGCACTGGTTTTCTCAAGCGCATAGGCACTGAGCAGAGCTTGGGTGGTGGGGAGAGAGCCAAATAGACCTAGCATTTTCACTTGTCTTTTTTTTTTAAAAGCCGGAGTAGTTTAGGCCTATATGTTTTAATTTTTGCATTAGCAAATTAAACCTATAGGCCAACCACGATCAAAGTAAAGCAAGTTAAACCTATAGGCCAACCACGATCAAAGTAAAGCAAGTTAAACCTATAGGCCAACCACGATCAAAGTAAAGCAAGTTAAACCTATAGGCCAACCACGATCAAAGTAAAGCAAGTTAAACCTATAGGCCAACCACAATCAAAGTAAAGCAAGTTAAACCTATAGGCCAACCACGATCAAAGTAAAGCAAGTTAAACCTATAGGCCAACCACGATCAAAGTAAAGCAAGTTAAACCTATAGGCCAACCACAATCAAAGTAAAGCAAGTTAAACCTATAGGCCAACCACGATCAAAGTAAAGCAAGTTAAACCTATAGGCCAACCACAATCAAAGTAAAGCAAGTTAAACCTATAGGCCAACCACAATCAAAGTAAAGCAAGTTAAACCTATAGGCCAACCACGATCAAAGTAAAGCAAGTTAAACCTATAGGCCAACCACAATCAAAGTAAAGCAAGTTAAACCTATAGGCCAACCACAATCAAAGTAAAGCAAGTTAAACCTATAGGCCAACCACGATCAAAGTAAAGCAAATTAAACCTATAGGCCAACCACAATCAAAGTAAAGCAAGTTAAACCTATAGGCCAACCACGATCAAAGTAAAGCAAGTTAAACCTATAGGCCAACCACGATCAAAGTAAAGCAAGTTAAACCTATAGGCCAACCACGATCAAAGTAAAGCAAGTTAAACCGAATGTGACATTTTCTTTCTTCTTTTTATCATGGAAATTAATCTAGAGTGAGAATTTAATTCACACACACCTTGAGCTGTCTGGTTACATTTAATTGAATCATTAAACCCATTTAACCAATTCTAAAGTGCCCGCCTATCAATCTAATTACCATTTGATGTTTTTATCAAAACACACCGATGCTCTGCATGTTGCATTGGCAGCTGAATAGTATTCCTTATTGTTGTCATATTTTAATTACCCTATTTCTAAATTGTTACACTTTATTACATTTTAAATAGAACACGTTGAGAACCAAATGTAAGTGACAAGACCATCTCCAGGCATTTACTTTTAGCATTGAGGCATTGACATTGTAATTTAGTAGTTCATCTGTGAATTACAAAACTTGCCTGTCCAGACATGCCATGAACCCTTAAGATTGAGCAATAGTTCTCAAAATCAATTGAAAAGAATTGAAAAGGTGTGTTTGATTTATTGTTGAATTTAAAGCAGAGGCAGCTTGGTGCACCAAACACGTTTTTTTATTTTTTTATAAAAAAAAAAAAACGTTTACATTGAATGTAACACTTTTTTCTATGAGCTAATTGTCTAGTGTCTCACAAGCTTGTCTAGTTGCATTATTTTACATGTGGGGGTTTTCTGCACTATTTTGAAAATGAAAGGTTATTCAGCATCAATGATCGTGACTGAAAGTGATGAAAATTCTTTACAATAACGTTTTCAATAATATTTCAAAATATATCACTTTTTAGGGAGACAATTGAAGTTTATATTTCCCCATTCCATTTTCAAATGCTATGAATAAAGCCAGACGTGCTTCATGATTCATCGCAACTGGATAAAGGCTGGTGTGTGCTGCTCTAGAGAGAGGTGAGAGGAGGGGGTGCAGGGCTAAGTGTTTCATGGGGGAGGGGGATTCGTCCTGGGAGGGAGGGAACTAGGGGTGTGGAGCACCGAGTTTAAAAAGCCAGGCAGCGTTGCACCACTCACTCATACTGCCTGTGCTCTCCTCCAGTGACTGATGGGGACCATTCCTTAAATGTGACTTTTTCTCTCATTTTCAGTGTTGACATTTGGTTTGTTTGAATTTTGCTGAACCAGCTCTGGACTGTACAGAAAGGATTTTAAAAGTTTGAAATAATCTTCCATTTCATACTCATGACTTGGAACATGGATCCCACTGTGGAGTATAGAGATACCTATGATTATGATTATGGTGACAACGAAACTATGTGTGACTACTCTGAGTGGGAGCCATCCTACTCCCTTATCCCTGTCCTCTACATGCTCATCTTCATCCTGGGCCTGTCTGGGAATGGAGTGGTCATCTTCACCGTCTGGAGGTCCAAGTCCAAGCGCCGAGCAGCAGATGTCTACATAGGCAACCTGGCCCTGGCTGACCTCACCTTTGTGATCACTCTGCCCCTCTGGGCCGTGTACACAGCACTGGGCTACCACTGGCCCTTTGGTGTGGCCCTGTGTAAGATCAGCAGCTACGTGGTGCTGGTCAACATGTACGCCAGTGTCTTCTGCCTCACCTGCCTGAGCTTTGACCGTTACCTGGCTATCGTCCACTCTCTGTCCAGCAGCCGGCTGCGGTCGCGGGGCACAATGCTGGCCTCCCTGGGGGCCATCTGGCTCCTCTCAGGCCTGCTGGCTGTGCCCACTTTGCTGTTTCGCACCACCGTGGACGACATCAACAGCAACCGCACCACCTGTGCCATGGACTTCAGCCTGGTCACCCAAAACGAGAGGCATGAGTCCCTGTGGATCGCAGGACTCAGCCTGTCGTCCTCTGCCCTGGGCTTCCTCCTACCGTTCCTGGCCATGACCATCTTCTACTGCTTCATCGGCTGCACCGTCACGCGTCACTTTAACAACCTGCGCAAGGAGGACCAAAAGAAGCGTCGTCTGCTGAAGATCATCACCACCCTGGTGGTTGTATTTGCCATCTGCTGGACCCCATTCCACTTGCTGAAGAGCATGGACGCCCTCTCCTACCTGAACCTGTCTCCCAGCTCCTGTGGGTTTGAGCGCTTCCTCCTGGTGGCCCATCCTTATGCTACCTGCCTAGCTTACGTTAACAGCTGCCTCAACCCCTTCCTGTACGCCTTCTTCGACCTGCGCTTCCGCTCCCAGTGCCTGTGCCTGCTCAACCTGAAGAAGGCCATGCATGGACAGATGAGCTCCATGTCCTCCACGCTCAGCGCCCAGACACAGAAGTCAGAGGTACAGTCTCTGGCCACCAAAGTGTAAAAGGAGGGGAGGGATAGGTGGAGTGGGACTGCTGGCTGGTTCCCTGCTGCCACCACAGGAACACTGACTGGTAAACACACAGTTTTTTGGTGTTCGTTACTCAAATGCTTTTAAGGCGTAACAGACAATGAACAATGACTTTGTTTTCCGAAACATGGGTTTGCATATACAGTATGTTTTCATTCTTGTGTATATGTACATTTCTCACCCATTTCAACCCAACGGGTGCTTCAGTGGGTAGGGGAGAAGCCCAGGGAGTCCTCAGCCCTACAAAGGTTCCCTCTAACCCCTGGACTGGACTCTGGATCTGGGGAGAGTTGGCTGAGCTCCATATAGCTGCTTTTTCCCCCACAACGTCTCAGAAAGGTAAATATACTTTTCAGACGGACTCTATTTTCCTCTTCTCCCTTTCAACTGTTATTCTTTACTGTATAAGGGACCAGAACCCTGAACAAAAAGACAGATGGTCATTGAGGTTTTTTGTCTGTTGTTATTATGTATATCACATGCAAACCTGTTTACACTGGGTAAATCACAAATGTACAGTATTTTCATACTTTTGCTGTTTCAGATGTGTTGATATTTTGTTTTATTACAAGCACTTGTTAAATGAATGAAATGTAAAAAAGGGGAAAATGTGTTTGCAAAGAGACCATATCCTCTTCAGGTTGTTGTTTGTGAAGGTAGGAGACTGGGCAGAGGAGGGGGGGGGGTGTAAGAGGAGGAAAGGTGTTGCAGCTTAATTACAGAGTTTGAGGAGGAGACAGGGGCAGACAGGCAGATGGCAGCTGACAAATGTTGTCAGGGAAGTGGGTGGGGGCTTTACAGCGCCCCCTGGTGCCGGGGAGGAAAGGGGACTTCATGAATGGTTTATTGTATTGCATATATGTTTTTGACATCTGTGTAACTAACTACTGTATTAAAGAAATATGATCTATGAAATGGATCTCCTTGTTGATCTTTATGTGGAATTTTATCTCAAGGAATAGGGGTATGTGTATTCTCTTTAACTTTGATCCTGTTTGAAGTAACACACAAAGTTCAGTCTTTGAGGAGATTCATGATTAATTGCTATGGTGTGTTAATGCTTCATTCATTCTGCACATGTGAACTTTCACATTAGTTTCATCTGAGAGTATAGGATTTCAACATCATCCTGTTATTTCAGTGATAAGGATGCCCAGAGAGCTGCAGCTCTGCCATGAATGTCTTCCTCTTGGTTTACAGCCCTGCACCAAACACTAGACCCTATTCAATCAAAACCAATATACAGATCTGAAAGATAAGGAAAAAACCTTTCTCCTGCTAATGTATATTCCATGCAGAGGTTTGAAAAAAAGTGTAGTACTTAACGGTGTCTAGAGATTATTACATCAAATATTTTGTTTGTCACTTGCTTCGTAAACAACAGGTGTAGACTAACAGTGAAATGCTTAATTACTTGTCCTTTCCAACAATGCAGAGTAAAAACGTTTTTTTTTTTAAATCATATATATATATATATATATACAGTACCAGTCAAAAGTTTGGACACAGCTACTCATTCAAGTGTTTTTCTTTATTTTTACTATTTTCTACATTGTAGAATAAGGCCTGATTTGCGCTGTCCCCTCTGAACAGTTGATTTCGAGATGCGTCTGCTACTTGAACTCTATAAAGCATTTATTTGGGCTGCAATCTGAGGTAAAGTTAACTCTAAATAATTTATCCTTTGCAGCAGCAGAGGTAACTCTGGGCTCCCGAGTGGCACAGCAGTCTAAGGCACTCAGTGCTAGGGGTGTCACTACAGACCCTGGTTCAATTCCAGGCTATATCACAGCAGGCTGTGATTGGGAGTCCCGTAGGGTGGTGAATAATTGGCCAGTGTCGTCCGGTTTCGGGTTTGGCTGGGGTAGGCCGTCATTGTAGATAACAATTTATTCTTAACTGACTTGCCTAGTTAAATAAAGGTTCAATTAAAAAATCTAATTCCTGTGGCGGTCCTCATGAGAGCCAGTTTCATCATAGCGCTTGTTTGTTTTTGCAACTGCACTTGAAGAAACTTTAAAAGTTCTTGAAATGTTCTGGATTGACTGACCTTCATGTCTTAAAGTAACGATATACTGCTATTTCTCTTTGCTTATTTGAGCTGTTCTTGCTACAATATATTTTACCAATAGGGATATCTTCTGTATACCACCCCTAACTTTTCACAACACAACTGATGGCTCAAACGCATTAAGAAGAAAAGACATTGCATTCCAGGTGACTACCTCATGAAGCTGGTTGAGAGAATGCCAAGATCATGCAAAGCTGTCATCAAGGCAAAGGGTGACTACTTTGAGGAATCTCAAATATAAAATATTTTTGATTTGTTTAACGTGTTATTTCATAGCTTTGACAACTTCACTATTATTCTACAATGTAGAAAAGTACAAAATAAATAAAGAACAACCCTGAATGAGTAGGTGTGTCCAAACATTTGACTGGTACTGTATATATAGTGACATGAGGAATAAATACACAGTGAATAACGAATAACAAAAAAATACAGGGACCACATGTATCATGCCATACAAATAGAAACAAATATTGTCACATCGTGAATCACTGTCTACCCCATAGCACCAGTAGGGGAACCTCTAGTTCCAGTTCTACTGGACTGGGCTGTATTCACTGAGCAGTTTGCAGGCCAAGCCCCCACATGTTGGCTGAATAATGGGGTAATTACCAATGAGTGACTCCTCTAAGGGGCCCTTTGATTTGACAGTAATGAGCTCTGTTGGACATAATCACTGAGTTTAGATTGGATGGAAGAGGGGGTCTAGGTTCCTAATCCTGGCAGAAGTTGGGCTGCAGGACAAGTCAATGTTTGTCCCTGTTGACAAGAGATTGCAGTTAGAAGCACTGAGTGGGGAGGAGGTGGGGGGAGGAGTGGGGTGTCTGCAGATGCTCAAACCAACAGACGCCGGTGATAAGAGCGGAGGACTCTTCCTGGGGTGATCAGAGGGGGAGACAGACAGAGAGATAGAGAGTTATTGGAAAGGATCATATATTTACAGTTTTGTCATATTTTATCCTTTAACACAGCCAAAACAAACTACATATGTGAAATAGTGAGAGAGAGAAGTAATTCATCTTTTTGTGTGTGTGAGAGATCATATTACCCGTTTACCATCTGGGGAAATTGATAATATTTGACAATGATAAAGCATGAAATAAATCACAGATGATTGTTATTCTGTCCTTATGCCATAACCTCATCCCTTAAAGGACACAAGTCAATTCAAGCATTTCAGTTTGACAGACTAAGCATATTGATCATTACACCTGATTAGCTGATTATAAACAAATGACTGGTAAGGGATAATGTAATAAAATATAGGGTGTAGTGAATCTTGCACATGGAAGACTGGCCAGGCCTGTTGTTGTTATTGAGACGAATTGGACTGACAGCTTGTCTGATGGTGTTAGCCAGTAAGGCCCCTTTGGAATAACTCACCCAGAATACAAGCTGACCAAGGCAGCGTGGGGATATGAACGCTAAAGCCAGTGACAAAAACAAAAATGTTAGCTCTTTAAAAGCACAGACATGCTTGCTGTGATTGCGTGTGCGTGAGCACGTGCGTGTGTGCCTGAGTGAGTGTGTGTGTTTGGGTGCATCATACATGTTTACATGTATTTTTTATTTAAAAAAAAAATGTAACCTTTATTTAACTAAGCAAGTCAGTTAAGAACAAATTCTTATTTTCAATGACGGCCTAGGAACAGTGGGTTAACTGCCTGTTCAGGGGCAGAACGACAGATTTGTCTGTGTTCTAAATGAAATACTTCATGTTTTGTTGTTGTTCAACCTTTTTTTCAGTGTTCAAGACCCCAACCCAATGAATAACAGAAACGCCTCATCAGGGTGGGGGCCTGCTTGGGAGGACGGTTGTGTTTATCTTCAACGGTCACACAGCTGTCACCTGTCACCTTGCCAAAATGGAGAAAACCCTGCAGCATATACCCTGCTTAATCGATGTTCGCCACCAGTCCAACAGTTGTCTGTCTTCGAGTGGTGTCATCAGTGTGAGCTGCCACACCCAAATGGAGCATCTGAGCACCCCACAACCAAACACAACACAGACAGGCCGCTACTCTGGACCTTCCCTCAGATCTCCCTGCTTTCCTATCCCACCCACACTGTGACAAATGCACACACACATTTCGAGCACACCCAAGTGCACAGAAACACAAAGTAATTCATGTGTGCATGTAAACAGAGATGTGACACATTCGACAGCCTGTCAACACTGTGCCTACATCCCCCCCAGCCTCTGTCCACCTGTCTCATGAACATACATGCACACACAGTATCATATGTCAAAATAAAGTTCTAAAAAACACACTGAGATCAGAGAATGTAGCCCATAACACATTTACACACATACATAGGCATATCAAAATACAAACAGTTCCTCAAATACTCTAATTTTCATTTTAAAAAAGCACTTCCCAAAGGCATGTCTGTACACACTAAGACTTACATCACAAAACCCATTAGTGAAGTTACCATAGAGAATGGAACAAGCTCCGCCCACAACCATAAGGCTCTCCAGAGGGTAGTGAGGTCTGCACAACGCATCACCGGGGGCAAACTACCTGCCCTCCAGGACACCTACACCACCCAATGTCACAGGAAGGCCATAAAGATCAACAACCACCCGATCCACTGCCTGTTCACCCCGCTATCATCCATAAGTCAGTGCAGGTGCATCAAAGCAGGGACCGAGAGACTGAAAAACAGCTTCTATCTCAAGGCCATCAGACTGTTAAACAGCCACCACTAACATTGAGTGGCTGCTGCCAACACACTGACCCTATCCAGCCACTTTAATAATGGGAATTGATGTTAAAAACAATGTATCACTAGCCACTATAAACAATGACACTTAATATAATGTTTACATACCCTACATTACTCATCTCATATGTATATGTATATACTGTACTCTATCATCTACTGCATCTTGCCATCTTTACGTAATACATGTATCACTAGCCACTTTAAACTATGCCACTTTTATATGTTTATATACCCTACATTACTCATCTCATATGTATATACTGTACTCGATACCATCTACTGCATCTTGCCTATGCCGTTCTGTACCATCACTCATTCATATATATTTATGTACATATTCTTTATCCCTTTACACTTGTGTGTATAAGGTAGTAGTTGTGGAATTGTTAGGTTAGATTACTCGTTGGTTATTACTGCATTGCCGGAACTAGAAGCACAAGCATTTCGCTACACTCGCATTAACATCTGCTAACCAGGTGTATGTGACAAATAAAATGTGATTTGATTAGATTTAAAGTGAGCTGTGAGGACAGAGGTTTAGGGACCCCTCACCTCCCCCACACCATCCACAGATCAAAGAGGCCTGGGGTGTCATCATGCTTAGCACAGGGTGAGGAGTACCTGTGAGCTGGAACACCCTGGATCTACTGTAGCCCACGAACAGGGGATCAAGTTAGGGGGACTACAACGGAACACAATTTGGTCCCACTTGGGAGGGAAAGAAAAAGAGGGATAGATAGAAAGAATGAAAGGACAGGATATCTATCTAATGGAAAGTTAACATAAGCTAAATGTAGAATGACAGAGTGTGTCAGATTCAACTAGATTTGAGTGACCATTTCAAAAATACAACCAACATCAGATATCACCATAAGCCACAGGTTTGATGTGAAGCGTGATGTAATTGGATGTACAGTATATTGACTGTGATCTCTAGCACATAGCAGTGTGTTATTGGTGATTATATAAATGTATACTAGCTAATGATAAAAACAGGCTGAGTGGAGACTGTGGGCTTGTGGGGGGACTGATGTCTGCTTGTCCTTGAGGGGAAACCCTATCTGGCTGGAGGATTAGGACTCACACATCACTGTTAATAACTTAATTTGTCTGTGTATGAGCTCCACGCTAGTCTAGACAATAGAGCCTCTGATCCATCAAAACAAGTAGGCTCACCATGACCAAGTCTGAGCTCTGGAAGAGGACCCCAGAAGGTAGCAGGTACACCTTTCCTGTCTGGGTGGGTTAAACTGTCTGATTTCCTCTCTAGAAGATTGAGTTAGCTTTATCCTCTATAAGGACATATTGGTAATTCATTAGAAGTGCTTGTACAGCCTATATTTCAAGTTATTTGCAGTTGACCAAACCTTTAAACACACCCCTCCACTCTGTGGGTTGTCTCTCTCTTCTCTCACAGAGGTGCCCCCAAAGTGAGATCCTTTGATATTTTAGATATCCCCCCCACCCCACCCAACCCTGCTTCTCTACTGTAACGAGCAGAAAGCCCCTTAAATTAAATTGAATAGAATAGAGAAAAGTACATTAGCTGAGGTTAAAAACTTTAACAACACAGGAACCTACTCAACCAATGTCAACAATCTCCAACTTTACCCAAAGTTCAAAGGAGCCGTCTATCCTTCTGTAAACGAGAGCAGACAGTGTCACAGTGTAATAAATATTCAAAGAGCTTACAAAGATAAAGTAAATAACTGACACTGAGAACAGTTCATCTTTTGGAACCTCAAAGTTCAATATCCTAATATCTCCTCTCAGATTTAAACCTCGGCGTGAGTGTTCATGATTACATTTCATCATTTTCCTCTAATTTCATGACATATACCTTTACACATTCCGGAAAATTCATTTGGCATTTTCCAAGGCAAGCTTCCATTGCAGTGCTTGAACAATTGTTCAGCTATGTCCGACGCACTTCAGCCTTACCAGCTGCCTTTTGTTGTGTGGAAACATCATTCTCTGTTGCATGCATTCTGAACACTCTCCCCCGTTCTTAACGTAGGTGAAGCACACACTCTGCACACATGCTCCCACCAGAGCCCTGACTCTGATACACAACCAGCATTCTCACCTGTGTGGGGCATATCCCAAGAAAATGCTGGTTGTGAGTGTATGAAAAGAGGAGAAACATAGATGAGCAAAACACAGATAGAGAAAATTAAGATTTAATTTGGTATTTTTCAACCCTCAGCAAAAGGGCAGGCAGGTGGGGAGCCCATTAATCCACCTGGCTGGTTCCAATCTGTTGGGATCAAAGGGCAGAACCCCTATACAGTCTGACAGTCCACGTCCACTCTGTCCGGACCCCCTCATAATTATTTTATGACTGCAGCAGAGAGCAGATCCATCCACAGAGCTATCAGGGCAGATCTCCTCTATCCTCTGTTTGGACTCGATTCCATACACTCTGAAAGGTCAGAGAGGACAAAAGGAACCCCAGGCATAGATTATCACTGTTGATCAATACCGCAAGTTTAGCTCAACACTCCTGTTGCTTATTTGAAGATTAGGTTTTTCATATGACCCAATGTTTCATTTATAGATGTCACTATAGTTTTGAAATCGGTTTGCAGAGCAAAACATTAACACAAAGCTCCATTGATAATGATCGATAGGAATAACTATTCTTAAATAATACTGTCACGGTACTATCTGTCTTCTCTGTGAGACACTCGTGCTTTGATGAATGATGACTAAAATAACAACCATAATGGACAATGGATGTTGAAAAATGAAGAGAGTGTAATTTATTAGAGGATGGGGGAGAATTTAAAAAATCACAACATGTCCAGCAAATTGTGAACTATCACTCAATGATTGGGATTTAAACCCAAACAAAGATGGCAATTAAAGATCCTGTACTCTGAGCTAATTGAAAAATGCAGGTCTTTCTGCATTACAATGGAAAGGAGGGCCACTGGAAGGCCAATACACACACATGATGTTACAGTCTAGAACCATTCTCTTCCCTTCTCCTCCCTACCTCTCTGTCTCTCTCTCGATCTCTCACTCTCTCTCTCTATTTGTTTTTCTCTGTCGTACACTGTCCTGTGTTTCTTTCTAGAAGTGTAATGTAAGAAGTTGTTTTCCAGATAGTCTCTGTGCCCCAAGGCTGTGTGTTGAGTAGTGATCCATTACAGAATCACCTGTCCTGCTCGACCAGGAAGTGCCCTGCCCTCACTAACCTGTTACACCAACACATTTTTACAATCCAGGTGAGATGGTCAAGACATGTGTACTGTTTACAGTAAGGCCGTAGCATTGGAATGATAATGGTAGTTTGGCCGTTTGGGCCTTCAGTGGGTGGGAGATCTGAAAATTCACAAACAGGTATCTAATTAAAGCCGATTCTCTGAATGGACCGACATTGTTTTGACTTCTTGTTTTGTTCAGGCCCAGGACCACACCTTATTCCACCCAGTATCATACAGGTCTGTTTGGGTGAGAAGGATTTCAGTCAGTTCGACGAGTGCATAAGAGGATATAAACCATGAAGACTAAGACCCTTTCAAGTTGTAATACAATAAGTGAAGCATAAAACACTAACTGTAAATAAGAAGGTATGGCTGCACCTCTAGAAGAATTCTGATGATGGACATTTTACAGGAAAGTAGAATACTCTACATTTTAAGCAGCGTCATAAACTCAGCAATAATACTACCTATCTCAGTCAAATATGACAAGCTTTTTCTACACAACAGAAAGTACAACATGTGTATTCCTGAGAGACATCTGTGTTGTAGAAGAGACTGATATAAACACAGAGGGCGTGACACTGATTGACCTCAAAATGGGGGACTTCCTTCCTCATTGTCCTTCTAATGGGTGAGCTGTTAATAGGACCTGATCGTCCATTGGTGGTGTGGGTGTATGATAATTAGTAAAGCCCAAATTAGATATGCATAGAATAAAGCTTGACTCATTGATGATCTGTGTTCTTTGCTGATAATTTGATATATTTGTCACTTTTCAAATATGATTGAGAAGGTAAAAATCATGCCCCATTAAAAAAAGCTTCAGGGGGATCTTTTTTAAAAAGAAAGCAACTCTTGTATGAAGGAAGGGAGCAGTAAAATCACTCTTCTCCCATGTCAATACAACACGTCAACACCAACACAACACCAATAACTTTGTCATCAGTTTTAACTCTGCAATAAACATCAATAAGCAGTTAAAAAGGTTCAAAAAGGAGGAAGTGCATATGTGGTTTGAGGGAAATGAACAATGGGGAAGCGGGGTAATACGGATGGACAGACACGGTGCCGCCTGGATCCCTCATCCTGTCAGTTAATGACCATGTGGTCTTCAGTGAGCTTTCCTGTTTTTACACCTTGGTTGTCAAAATCATTGGGCAGGGATGGATGAAAAATCAACCTGGTCATAAAAATATTTAAAAAATGTTTGAAGCCCTGCTGACTTCTATTATTACTGAACTATACTGAGTGATGACTGAGTGATGACTGAATGATGACTGAGTGATGACTAGATTCCTTATAATATTAAGAAATGTCAAATAACCAAGGCATACAGATGTTAATTAGCATTGCTTTGGGTGGACATCGTTAGCAGAGATGCGATGCTTCCGATGACAGCGCGCCTTGGCCAGAACTGAATGTGCTCGGCTCATGGTCCCCCGGATTTGGGCGCTCAGAGCTCATCCTCCCTGGGGTACAAAGCTCCTCTTCACAACATCTTCTATCCCATCCATTGTGAGAGAGGGGTGCCTCTGGGCACACGGCCCCCCATGCCCGTTACAGACTTAAATGCATCTCCTGTCATTGCCCATACCCAGTGCCAGTTCAGCTGGATGCATTCAGGTGCTCGGATCATGCAAAAATATTCAAAAAAGGAGAACTCTTGAATTTTTTAAAACTTTAAACCAATTGTCTCCAAACTCAAATGATAAGTTCTGATATATACGAATTGGACTCATTCAGGAGATTTAGATAGTCTCACATGGCCAGCCTTCCATATCTCGTCTCGTTGAAGCGAAAAGCCTGGGCTTCCGAGGCTATGACTTAGATAGGTCATTATAATATATATCGGTGTTCTTCCATATTTCTCACCATGTCTCACTCAGTAGACCTCAAGCGACACCATTAACATTATTGTCTCTAACCCTTGCCAGGTGCCCTTGACAGTTTCCTCGATTTGAGCAGATATCAATAGGGGCCATTGCTACACAAATATAACAGAACAAAGCTGCCTCAGTTATTACTTGGTGTGATGCTATGCTCTGTCTACACCTCCTTCCTCTCACATGCACCCTTCCATTCTCCTGCATCGTGAATCCTAGGGCCTGTAGAGACAACAAACCACCGCCATATAGCCCCTTCCCCCATCCTTTCTTCCTGACAGGTGCCCCAATGTAAGTTAGCTTCAAGTGCGAGCTAAGGCAAGCAGGGAGCTTGGGACAGATGGGGGAAAGGGGGGATACCTAGTCATTTGTACAACTGAATGCCTTCAACTGAAATGTGTCTTCCGCATTTAACACAACCCCTCTGAATCAGAGAGGTGCGGGGGGGGCTGCCTAAATCGCGTCCAGTTTTGGCATGGTGTTCATCGATATCCACGTCTTCGGCGCCTGAGGAACAGTGGGTTGACTGCCTTGCTCCGGGGCAGAACGACAGATTTGTACCTTGTCAGCTCGGGGATTCAATATAAAGTATAAAGTAGTATAAAGTCACTACTTCAAGTTTATTTTACTAGGCAAGTCAGTTAAGAACACATTCTTATTTTCAAGGACGGCCTAGGAACAGTGGGTTTAACTGCCTGTTCAGGGGCAGGAGGACAGATTTGTACCTTGTCAGCTCGGGGGTTTGAACTTGCAACCTTCCAGTTACTAGTCCAACTCACTAACCACTAGGCTACCCTGCCACACAAAGTTGCAAATACAAACTACAAATTGCAAACACCTACTCCAATTACATTTCCAGCAGAAACTTTTCTTTTGATGAAAATACATGTATTTTATGAAGCTGCCATCTGCTGACCAAAAAGAGGTAACAGAGCAGTTTGCCAATCCCAACTTTAGTCAGCAGATGGCAGAAGAGGTTGAAGAAAGAAATCCTCCTGCACCCTCAGCGCGAAACCATTTGAACCAATCAACGTCAATTTCCAGATTCAGACTGCGGTTACACACTGTAGTACCACAGATGGGACGATGAGAGAACGATGAGACAGAAATTTCACTGGATGTATAAATGTGAAACATCTGCTTGGTGTTTCCACTCAAGGAAACCCACTGGTGGACAGAGGGAGAACCTGGAACGAGATGCATTTTGGCCGACATTATGCACATTTTGTCATCGATGAAACATTTGATCTCAATACAGTTTTCTGTTCCCAAACTAAAATCTGTTATGAACAGAGTCGACTAAGGTTTGAAGACTATACCCTACCCTATATTCTTATAGTTCCGGCACCGACAGAGATGGCCGCCTCGCTTCGCGTTCCTTGATTGATTTGATTTAGTTTTAGAAGGAGTGCAAAGGTGAATTGAGTCGTCGCACACGCAAACTTCACAGAGTAGGCGTTCCCTAACGGAATATGTAGATGATGCTAGAACGCGCCAATAGGATCTCACTAGCTCGTGCTTGGCTCTACCCCCCTCCTTGCTTGTTCTACCACTATGACTCGTTTGTTCCCATTGGAAACGACAGGCTTTGTTCTATCTTGGTTCAGAAAACACTGAACACTGAAACACTATACAAAAACAGTAAACAAAATAACAACCGTGAAGCTAATGCGAGCTGCGCTGAAACAAGCCATCAACATAGACAATCACCCACAAACAAACAGTGCAACCCAGGCTACCTAAGTATGATTCTCAATCAGAGACAACTAATGACACCTGCCTCTGATTGAGAACCATACTAGGCCGAAACATAGAAATACCCAAATCATAGAAAAACAAACATAGACTGCCCACCCCAACTCACGCCCTGACCATACTAAATAATGACAAAACAAAGGAAATAGAGGTCAGAACGTGACAACATCAGCTAATGTCACAAAGTGCTATACAGAAACGCAGCCTAAAACTCCAAACAGCAAGCAATGCAGATGTAGAAGCACAGTGGCTAGGAAAAACTTCCTAGAAAGGCAGGAACCTAGGAAAAAACCTATAGAAGGAAACAGGCTCTGCAGGTGGCCAGTCCTCTTCTAGCTGTGCCTAGTAGAGATTATAATAGTACATGGCCAAGATGTTCAAACGTTCATAGATGATCAGCAGGGTCAAATAATAATAATCACAGTGGTTGTAGAGGGTGCAACAGGTCAGCATCTCAGGAGTAAATGTCAGTTGGCTTTTTATAGCTGAGCATTCAGAATTAGAGACAGCGGGTGTGGTAGAAAGAGAGAGGGTCGAAAACAGCAGGTCCAGGACAAGGTAGCATGTCTGGTGAACAGGTCAGGGTTCCATAGCCGCAGGCAGAACAGTTGAAACTGGAGCAGCAGCACGAGCAGGTGGACTGAGGACAGCAAGGAGTCATCAGGCCAGGTAGTGCTGAGGCATGGTCCCAGGGCTGTCCTCCAGGAGGGGAGGGAGAGAGAATTAGAGGGTGCATACTTAAATTCACACAGGACACAGGATAAGACAGGAGAAATACTCCAGGCATAACAGACTGACTCTAGCCCCCCTACACATAAGCTATTGCAGCATAAATACTGGAGGCTGAGGCAGGAGGGGTCGGGAGACTAAACCTTAACCTCGGTAAATTTCCACATGGATTTATTACATTTATTATTTATTTAGTTAAGGTTTAGGGTTTAGTTAATGATTTGTCCCAAATACAATGCTTTTAGTTTTTGAAATATTTAGGACTAGCTTTTTTCTTGCTATCCATTCTGAAACTAACTGCAGGTCTTTGTGTGTTGCAGTGATTTCACTCTCTGTAATAGCTGACATGTATAGTGTTGAGTCATCCGCATACATAGACACACTGGCTTTACTCAAATGCCGTTAGTGAAAATTGAAAAAAGTAAGGGGCCTAGACAGCTGCCCTGGGGAATTCCCGATTCTACCTGGGTTATGTTGGAGAGGCTTCCATTAAAGAACACCCTCTGTGTTCTGTTAGACAGGCCACTCTTTATCCACAATATAGCAGGAGGTGTATAGCCAGTACACATACCTTTTTCCATCAGCAGAATATGATCAATAATGTCAAAAGCCGCAATGAAGTCTAACAAAACAGCTCCCACAATCTTTTTATAAATGTAATTTGTGTAAGTGCTGTGCTTGTTTAATGTCCTTCCCTATAAGAAAACTTCCCTTGCTGAAATCTGTTTTTGTTTACAGTAAAATAGCATGTTTCTGGTCAAACACAATTTCTTCCAAAAGTTTACTAAGGGTTGGTTGGTCGGCTATTTGAGCCAGTAAAGGGGGATTTACTATTCTTGGGTAGCGGAATTACTTTTGCTTCCCTCCAGGCTTGAGGGCACACACTTTCTTGTAGGCTTAGATTGAATATATGACAAATAGGGGTGGCAATATTGTCCGCTATTATCCTCAGTCATTTTCCATCCAAGTTGTCAGACCCCGGTGCTTTGAATCAATGAATGATTCAAAGCTTCTTACTATCATTCTTTATATCTTTTATATTTGGTTCATAGTATAGTTTCTTCTTCATTTTCTTCAGTTTAGTCAGCCAGTCAATAGTTAAATCACCCAGAAATTATAACTCTATGTTGATATCACATACATTATCAAGCATTTCACACATGTTATCCAGACACTGACTGTTAACACGTGGTGGTCTATAGCAATGTCCACAAAAAATAGCTTTAGGTAAGGCAGATGAACCTGTAGCCATATTACTTCAACAGTATTTAACATGAGATCCTCTCTAAGCTTCACAGGACTGTGGTTCTGAATATAAACAGCAACACCTCCGCCATTGGCATTTCTTTATTTTCTGTAGACGTTTATATGCAACCTAATATGCAACTTTTATTTGCAACATAAGTGAAAGTACTATTTCACTTATAGTGAAAATATAATGTAAACAACTGCATCCCACCTGATGTTGAGCCCACCAACTCAACAGGTCTGTATGGCTGGCTGCACTGGCATCAGATAAGGCAGCTTATGAGAAGGGCAGGTAGGGGTAGAGGTCCACAGGACTGATGTGTTGTAATGGGGTCCTGTGTGTAGCTGGTGAAGAGAGTCAGGCACAGGACAGCTGACATGAGTAATCAAAGTACTTTACTCAAAATTCAAAAATACAAGGCAAATATACGAGCCCACAATAACGGACCGATTTACAAAGAACAATCACTCACAAACAAACATGGGGAACAGAGGGTTAAATAATGAACAGGTAATTGGGTGAGTGAAACCAGGTGTATAAGACTAAGACAAAACAAATGGAAAATTAAAAGTGGATCGGCGGTGGCAGGTGACGCCGACCGCCGAACGCAGCCCGAACAAGGAGAGGGACCGAATTTCGGCGAAAGTCGTGACAGGTGTTCAGAGATAGGAGAACAAAGAAGTCTGGATCCTTGAGGAGAAGCAGATTACTGTTCTCCATGGAGGAGATCAAGGTCTCTGATTTAGAGCATGGTAAGAGGACAATCGGGGAACATGTCTTGGGGGTGAAATTTGTCGTGGTTCTGCTCAGAACTCTGGTCTTACCAGGGCTCAGTAAGGGTGCTGCTGGAAACTTCTTCTTC
This sequence comes from Oncorhynchus gorbuscha, assembly GCF_021184085.1. Classification (NCBI taxonomy): domain Eukaryota; kingdom Metazoa; phylum Chordata; class Actinopteri; order Salmoniformes; family Salmonidae; genus Oncorhynchus; species Oncorhynchus gorbuscha. The sequence goes on from NC_060176.1 coordinate 60,541,161, forward strand.
TCAAGACTTCTGGTCTCTGACTGTTCTGCTTGATACACAGTACACTGTGGGAGTATGTTTGCCTGTTCTGCACCTTGAACTGTTATGCAGGTGAATGAGGACCCAAAAGCGACTTGGCGAAAACAGAGTTTTTAATCCAGTAAAGTTACTTTACAAACAAAAGGCATAATACTACTCGTAATGACGAGAACAGACTGGAGACTTGATCAAGAACTGCAGGTTGCCTCGGGAAGGCACTTGAATGTAGCAGACTCAGATAGACAAGGATCCGACAGGACAGGAACGGAAAACAAGGGAAGAAATAGGGACTCTAATCAGGGGAAAAGATAAGGAACAGGGAAGACTAAATGATGATTAGGGGAATAGGAACAGCTGGGAGCAGGAACGGAACGATAGAGAGAGGAGAGAGAGGGAGGGGGAGAGAGAGGGATAGAAAAAGGGAACGAACCTAATAAGACCAGCAGGGGGAAACGAACAGAAGGGAAAGCATAATGACAAGACAATCTAAGACAAAACATGACAGTACCCCCACTCACCGAGCGCCTCCTGGCGCACTCGAGGAGGAATCCTGGCGGCAACGGAGGAAATCATCAATAAGTGAACGGTCCAGCACGTCCCGAGACGGAACCCAACTCCTCTCCTCAGGACCGTAACCCTCCCAATCCACTAAGTATTGGTGACCCCGTCCCCGAGAACGCATGTCCATGATCTTACGTACCTTGTAAATAGGTGCGCTCTCGACAAGGACGGGAGGGGGAGGGAAGACGAATGGGGTGCGAAGAAAGGGCTTGACACAGGAGACATGGAAGACAGGATGGACGCGATGAAGATGTCGCCAGAAGCTTAGTCGCACAGCGACAGGATTGACGACCTGGGAGACACGGAACGGACCAATGAACCGCGGAGTCAACTTACGAGAAGCTGTCGTAAGAGGAAGGTTGCAGTGGAAAGCCACACTCTCTGGCCGCAACAATACCTTGGACTCTTAATCCTGCGTTTATTGGCGGCTCTCACAGTCTGTGCCCTGTAACGGCAAAGTGCAGACCTCACCCTCCTCCAGGTGCGCTCACAACGTTGGACAAACGCTTGAGCGGAGGGAACGCTGGACTCGGCAAGCTGGGATGAGAACAGAGGAGGCTGGTAATCCAGACTACTCTGAAACGGAGATAACCCGGTAGCAGACGAAGGAAGCGAGTTGTGAGCGTATTCTGCCCAGGGAGCTGTTCTGCCCAAGACGCAGGGTTTCTGAAAGAAAGGCTGCGTAGTATGCGACCAATCGTCTGATTGGCCCTCTCTGCTTGACCGTTAGACTGGGGATGAAACCCGAAGAGAGACTGACGGACGCACCAATCAAACGACAGAACTCCCTCCAAAACTGTGACGTGAATTGCGGGCCTCTGTCTGAAACGGCGTCTAACGGGAGGCCATGAATTCTGAACACATTCTCGATGATGATTTGTGCCGTCTCCTTAGCGGAAGGAAGTTTAGCGAGGGGAATGAAATGTGCCGCCTTAGAGAACCTATCGACAACCGTAAGAATCACAGTCTTCCCCGCAGACAAAGGCAGACCGGTAATGAAGTCTAGGGCGATGTGAGACCATGGTCGAGAAGGAATGGGGAGCGGTCTGAGACGACCGGCAGGAGGAGAGTTACCCGACTTAGTCTGCGCGCAGTCCGAACAAGCAGCCACGAAACGGCGCGTGTCACGCTCCTGAGTCGGCCACCAAAAGCGCTGGCGAATAGACGCAAGAGTGCCTCGAACACCGGGATGACCAGCTAACTTGGCAGAGTGAGCCCACTGAAGAACAGCCAGACGAGTGGAAACAGGAACGAAAAGGAGGTTACTAGGACAAGCGCGCGGCGACGCAGTGTGCGTGAGTGCTTGCTTAACCTGTCTTTCAATTCCCCAGACTGTCAACCCGACAACACGCCATAAGGAAGAATCCCCCTCGATCAGTAGAAGCCACAGAAGAACTAAACAGACGGGATAAGGCATCAGGCTTGGTGTTTTTGCTACCCGGACGGTAAGAAATCACAAACTCGAAACGAGCGAAAAACAACGCCCAACGAGCTTGACGGGCATTAAGTCGTTTGGCAGAACGGATGTACTCAAGGTTCTTATGGTCTGTCCAAACGACAAAAGGAACGGTCGCCCTCCAACCACTGTCGCCATTCGCCTAGGGCTAAGCGGATGGCGAGCAGTTCACGGTTACCCACATCATAGTTGCGCTCAGATGGCGACAGGCGATGAGAAAATAAGCGCAAGGATGAACCTTATCGTCAGACTGGAAGCGCTGGGATAGAATGGCTCCCACGCCACCTCTGAAGCGTCAACCTCGACAATGAATTGTCTAGTGACGTCAGGAGTAACGAGGATAGGAGCGGACGTAAAAACGTTCTTTTAGAAGATCAAAAGCTCCCTGGGCGGAACCGGACCACTTAAAACACGTCTTGACAGAAGTAAGAGCTGTGAGAGGGGCAGCAACTTGACCGAAATTACGAATGAAACGCCGATAGAAATTAGCGAAACCTAAAAAGCGCTGCAACTCGACACGTGACCTTGGAACGGGCCAATCACTGACAGCTTGGACCTTAGCGGAATCCATCTGAATGCCTTCAGCGGAAATAACGGAACCGAGAAAAGTAACGGAGGAGACATGAAAAGAGCACTTCTCAGCCTTTACGTAGAGACAATTCTCTAAAAGGCGCTGTAGAACACGTCGAACGTGCTGAACATGAATCTCGAGTGACGGTGAAAAAATCAGGATATCGTCAAGATAGACAAAAACAAAGATGTTCAGCATGTCTCTCAGAACATCATTAACTAATGCCTGAAAAACAGCTGGCGCATTGGCGAGACCAAACGGCAGAACCCGGTACTCAAAATGCCCTAACGGAGTGTTAAACGCCGTTTCCACTGTCTCCTCTCTGATGCGCACGAGATGGTAAGCGTTACGAAGGTCCAACTTAGTAAAGCACCTGGCTCCCTGCAGAATCTCGAAGGCTGATGACATAAGGGAAGCGGATAACGATTCTTAACCGTTATGTCATTCAGCCTCGATAATCCACGCAGGGGCGCAGAGTACCGTCCTTCTTCTTAACAAAAAGAACCCGCCCCGGCCGGAGAGGAAGAAGGCACTATGGTACCGGGCGTCAAGAGACACAGATAAATAATCCTCGAGAGCCTTACGTTCGGGAGCCGACAGAGAGTATAGTCTACCCCGAGGAGGAGTGGTCCCCGGAAGGAGATCAATACTACAATCATACGACCGGTGAGGAGGAAGGGAGTTGGCTCGGGACCGACTGAAGACCGTGCGCAGATCATGATATTCCTCCGGCACTCCTGTCAAATCGCCAGGTTCCTCCTGAGAAGTGGGGACAGAAGAAATGGGAGGGATGGCAGACATTAAACACTTCACATGACAAGAAAAGTTCCAGGATAAGATAGAATTACTAGACCAATTAATAGAAGGATTATGACATACTAGCCAGGGATGACCCAAAACAACAGGTGTAAAAGGTGAACGAAAATCAAAAAGAAATAGTCTCACTGTGGTTACCAGATACTGTGAGAGTTAAAGGTAGTGTCTCAAATCTGATACTGGGAAGATGACTACCATCTAAGGCAAACATGGGCGTAGGCTTGTCTAACTGTCTGAAAGGAATGTCATGTTTCCGAGCCCATGCTTCGTCCATGAAACAACCCTCAGCCCCAGAGTCAATCAAGGCACTGCATGTAGCACCCGAACCGGTCCAGCGTAGATGGACCGACATAGTAGTACAGGATCTAGATGAAGAGACCTGAGTAGTAGCGCTCACCAGTAGCCCTCCGCTTACTGATGAGCTCTGGCCTTTTACTGGACATGAATTGACAAAATGTCTATCAAATCCGCAATAGAGGCACAGGCGGTTGGTGATCCTCCGTTCCCTCTCCTTGGTCGAGATGCGAATACCTCCCAGCTGCATGGGCTCAGTCTCTGAGCCAGAGGAGGGAGATGGTTGCGATGCGGAGCAGGGAAACACCGTTGACGCGAGCTCTCTTCCACGAGCTTGGTGACGAAGATCTACCCGTTGTTCTATGCGGATGGCGAGAGCAATCAAAGAGTCCACACTGGAAGGAACCTCCCGAGAGAGAATCTCATCTTTGACCACTGCGTGGAGTCCCTCCAGAAAACGAGGCAGCAAGAGTGCGAAACTCTATAGAGTAATCCGTTATGGATCGATCACCTTGGCATAGGGAAGCCAGGGCCCTAGAAGCCTCCCTACCAAAAACTGAACGGTCAAAAACCCGAATCATCTCCTCTTTAAAGTTCTGTTAATTGTTAGAACAATCAGCCCTTGCCTCCCAGATAGCTGTGCCCCACTCTCGAGCCCGGCCAGTAAGGAGTGAAATGACGTAAGCAACCCGAGCTCTCTCGCTAGAGTATGTGTTGGGTTGGAGAGAGAACACAATATCACACTGGGTGAGAAAGGAGCGGCACTCCGTGGGCTGCCCGGAGTAGCAAGGTGGGTTATTAACCCTAGGTTCCGGAGGATCGGCAGGCCAGGAAGTAACAGGTGGCACGAGACGAAGACTCTGGAACTGTCCAGAGAGGTCGGAAACCTGAGCGGCCAGGTTCTCCACGGCATGGCGAGCAGCAGACAATTCCTGCTCGTGTCTGCCGAGCATGGCTCCTTGGATCTCGACGGCAGTGTTACAAGCTTCTGTAGTCGCTGGGTCCATTCCTTGGTCGGATCCTTCTGTTATGCAGGTGAATGAGGACCCAAAAGCGACTTGGCGAAAACAGAGTTTTTAATCCAGTAAAGTTACTTTACAAACAAAAGGCATAATACTACTCGTAATGACGAGAACAGACTGGAGACTTGATCAAGAACTGCAGGTTGCCTCGGGAAGGCACTTGAATGTAGCAGACTCAGACACCTGCTCACCACGCAGCATCTGAGGGAAACACGACACGACAGGGCAATACATAGACACAGCACGGTGAACAATAGACAAGGATCCGACAGGACAGGAACGGAAAACAAGGGAAGAAATAGGGACTCTAATCAGGGGAAAAGATAAGGAACAGGTGTGGGAAGACTAAATGATGATTAGGGGAATAGGAACAGCTGGGAGCAGGAACGGAACGATAGAGAGAGGAGAGAGAGGGAGGGGGAGAGAGAGGGATAGAAAAAGGGAACGAACCTAATAAGACCAGCAGGGGGAAACGAACAGAAGGGAAAGCATAATGACAAGACAATCTAAGACAAAACATGACATGAACTCCAGACCCTTCAGAATCTGGCCTGTGTAGACTTGCATTTCTATCCGCAGTTGGGTTATCTGCTCTTTAAACTCACCCCTCATTACCTCTTTACTGGCCTCCAGCTCCTGTTGAAAAAACGCTATAAGCTCCTCCCTTTTGACATCCATCTCACCTGTACACTCGTCTTCCAAAATTCTGCACCTGCCTTCTCAGTGTCATTGGGGCCGTTCACCTGTGCCATCTCCAGCTCTCTGCTTTTGACCTTCTGAACTAGTTCTCGAATGCCATCCCTTGGGACGTTCATACTCAGCTGGGATTTGACCTGCAGAATTAACTAGGAGAGAGATGGGTCGAGAAACGTCCACTGCTTTGTCAAGAGAATCCGCTCCATCCTGTTCTCCTGGTGTCCCTGCATCCAGTTGCTGTGGTGGTTTATCTGAAGATAACTCACTCATTATTATACCTCAACTCTGTGCTTGGTCTGTGCTGCTGTCTTGTTCTCCTGCACTAAATATATACACTGATCTGTAAACTCTGTGACTATACACTGTTCTCTAAGCCCTGTAACTACGAGGGTCTTAATTGCCTGAGGAGTTGCTTATTTCCCCCAAGGGGTCAAGATGTCATAGGAATACACTGCAATCTGCTTTATATTCAGTTATATGAATAGTTCTCACAAACCTGGAATTTGTCACTGGCCTTTGTGTTTAAAGTGAACAATCACATTTGTATTTTTTAATAGATTGGATACTTTAGACTTAGAAATAATAACAGCATTTGTAACACAGTCTAATTGATTAACTAGGCTAAGTCCCAATTCACTAAGTCACTGGACCGTCATACAGATACTGTACCTCACCCGATGTCACAGGAAGGCCGAAAAGATCATCAAGGACAACAATCATCTGAGCCACTGCCTGTTCACCCCGTTATCATCCAGAAGGCGATGTCAGTACAGGTGCATCAAAGCAGGGACCGAGAGACTGAAAAACAGCTTCCATCTAAAGGCCATCAGACTGTTAAATAGCCATCACTAGCACATTAGAGGCTGCTGCCTATATATATAGACTTGAAATCACTGGCCACTTTAATAATGGAACACTAATCACTTTAATAATGTTTACATACATGTATTTTGCATTACTCATCTCATATGTATATACTCTATTCTATACTACTGTATCTTAGTCTATGCCGCTCTGACATTGCTCATCCATATATTTATATATTTTTAATTTCATCCCTTTACTTAGATTTGTGAACATTGTGTGTATTGTTGTGAAATTGTTAGATATTACTTGTTAGATATTACTGCACTGCTGGATCTAGAAACACAAGCATTTTGCTACACCCGCAATAACACCTGCTAAACATGTGTATGTGACCAATACAATTTGATTTGATACTTTCAGGAGCCATGGGGGATCCAAGTGATCCATTGACTTAGACATGAGGGAACAGGAGGAAGAACACTACTCTTATAGGCCAATTTCTATTTTGCCCTGTTTATCAAAAGTGTTAATCAACAGACTAGCTTTCTTGATGTCTATAGTATTCTCTCTGGTAAGAAATCTGGTTCCTGCTCAGGTTATGGATGTGTCACTGCAATCTTAAATGTTGTCAAGGATGTCAATATTGCCCTTGATTCTAAGCAATGTTGTGCTGCTATTTTTATTGACTTGGCCAAAGCTTTTGATACGGTAGACCATTCCATTCTTGTGGGCCTGCTAAGGTGTATTGGTGTCTCTGAGGGGTCTTTGGCCTGGTTTTCTAACTACCTCTGTCAAAGAGTGCAGTGTATAAAGTCAGAACATCTGCTGTCTCAGCCACTGCCTGTCGCCAAGGGGGTACCCCAAGGCTCGATCCTAGGCCCCAAGCTCTTCTCAATTTACATCAACAATATAGCTCAGGCAGTAGGAAGCTCTCTCATCCATTTATATGCAGATGATACAGTCTTGTACTGAGCTGGCCTCTCCCCGAAGTTTGTGTTAAACTCTCTATAACAAAGCTTTCTTAGTGTCCAACAAGCTTTCTCTGCCCTTAACCTTGTTCTGAACACCTCCAAAACAAAGGTAATGTGGTTTGGTAAGAACAATGCCCCTTTCCCCACAGGTGTGATTACTACCTCTGATGGTTTAGAGCTTGAGTTAGTCACCTCATACAAGTACTCGGGAATATGGCTAGACTGTACACTGTCCTTCTTTCAGCACATATCAAAGCTGCAGGCTAAATTTAAATCTAGACTTGGTTTCCTCTATCGTAATTGCTCCTCTTTCACCCCAGCTGCCAAACTAACCCTGATTCAGATGACCATCCTACCCATGCTAGATTACGGAGACGTACTTTATAGATCGGCAGGTAAGTGTGCTCTTGAGCGGCTAGATGTTCATTACCATTCAGCCATCAGATTTGCCACCAATGTTCCTTATAGGACACATCACTGCACTCTATACTCCTCTGTAAACTGGTCATCTCTGTATACCCGTTCCAAGACCCACTGGTGGATGCTTATTTATAAAACCCTCTTTAGGCCTCACTCCTCCCTATCTGTGATGCCTGCTGCAGCCCTCATCCTCCACATACAACACCCGTTCTGCCAGTCACATTCTGTTAAAGGTCCCCAAAGCACACACATCCCTGGGTTGCTCCTGTTTTCAGTTGGCTGCAGCTAGTGACTGGAACGAGCTCCAAAAAAAACACTCAAACTGGACAGTTTTGTCTCCATCTCTTCATTCAAAGACTACCAAGCTGTGTTGTCATGTGTTGCGGCCATGCTACAGTGCCTTGCAAAAGTATTCACCCCCTTGGCATTTTTCCTATTTTGTTGCATTACAACCTGTAATTGAAATGGATTTTTATTTGGATTTCATGTAATGGACATACACAAAATAGTCCAAATTGGTGAAGTGAAATTTAAAAAATGTATTGTTTAAAAAAATTATAAAAAACAAGAAACGTGAAAGTGGTGCTTGCATATGTATTCACCCTCTTTGCTATGAAGCCCCTAAATAAGATCTGGTGCAACTTTCAGAAGTCACATAATTAGTTAAATAAAGTCCACCTGTGTGCAATCTAAGTGTCACATGACCTGTCACATGATCTCAGTATATATACACCTGTTCTGAAATGCCCCAGAGTCTGCAACACCACTAAGCAAGGGGCACCAACAAGCAAGCAGCACCATGAAGACCAAGGAGCTCTCCAAACAGGTCAGGGACAAAGTTGTGGAGAACTACAGATAAGGGTTGGGTTATAAAAAAATATCAGAAACTTTGAACATCCCACATAGCACCATTAAATACATTATTAAAAAACCAAAAGAATATGGCACCACAACAAACCCGATGAGACTAAAATTGAGCTTTTTAGCCATCAAGGAAAACACTATGTCTGGCGCAAACCCAACACCTCTCATCACCCCGGGAGCACCATCCCCAGCGAAGCATGGTGGTGGCAGCATCATGCTGTGGGGAAGTTTTTCATCGGCAGGGACTGGGAAACTGGTCAGAATTGAAGAAATGATGGATGGCGCTAAATACAGAGAAATTCTTGAGGGAAACCTGTTTCAGTCTTCCAGAAATTTGAGACTGGGACGGGGGTTCATCTTCCAGCAGGACAATGACCCTAAGCATACTGCTAAAGCAACACTTGAGTGGTTTAAGGAGAAACATTTAAATGTCTTGGAATGGCCTAGTCAAAGCGAAGACCTCAATCCAATTGAGAATCTGTGGTATGACCTAAAGATTGCTGCACACCAGAGGAACGCATCCAACTTGAAGGAGCTGGAGAAGTTTTGCATTGAAGAATGGGCAAACATCAGAGTGGCTAGATGTGCCAAGCTTATATAGACATACTCCAAGCGACTTGCAGCTATAATTGCTGCAAAAGGTGGCTCTACAAAGTATTGCCTTTGGGGGAGGGGGGGGGTGAATAGTTACGCACGCTCAAGGTTTCAGTTTTTTTGTCTTATTTCTTGTTTGTTTCACAATAAAAAATATTTTTCATCTTCAAAGTGGTAGGCATGTTCTGTAAATCAAATAATACAAACCCCACAGAAAATATATTTTATTCCATGTTGTAAGGCAATAAAATAGGAAAAATGCCAAAGGGGGTGAATACTTTCGCAAGCCACTGTATGTTGTTGTCTTAGGTCTCTCTTCGTGTAGTGTTGTGGTGTCTCTCTTGTCGTGATGTGTGTTTTGTCCTATATTTTCTATTTCTTTATTTTTTAAATTCCAGACTCATCCCCGCAGTTGGCCTTTTGCCTTTTGGTAGGCCGTCATTGTGAATAAGAATTTGTTCTTAACTGACTTGCCTAATTAAATAAAGGTTAAATAAAATTAAATAAAATGTGAGCATTTCACGCCCAATTGTCTCATTCTGACTTGGGTTTTTGCAAATGACCCAAGCTATCAAACTAATGTTAATACAGTTGAAGTCAGAAGTTTACATACACTTAGGTTGGACTCATTTTCAACCACTCCACAAATTTCTTGTTAACAAAACTAGAGTTTTGGCAAGTTGGTTAGGACAACTACTTTGTGCATAACGCAAGTAATTTTTCCAACAATTATTTACAGGCAGATTATTTATTAACTTATAATTCATTGTATCACAATTCCAGTGGATTAGAAGTTTACATACACTAAGTTGACTGTGCCTTTAAACAGCTTGGAAAATTCCAGAAAATTATGTCATGGCTTTAGAAGCTTCTGATAGGCTAATTGACATCATTTGAGTCAATTGGAGGTGTACCTGAAGGCCTACCTTCAAACTTAGTGCGTCTATGCTTGACATCATGGCAAAATAAAAAATATCAGCCAAGACCTCAGAAAATAAATTGTAGACCTCCACAAGTCTTGTTCGTCCCTGGGAGCAATTTCCAAACGCCTGAAGGTACCATGCAAGTATAAGTACCATGGGACCACGTAGCCGTCATACCGCTCAGGAAGGAGATGCGTTCTGTCTCCTAGAGATGAACATACTTTGGTACAAACAGGTACAAAAGTATCTATATCCACAGTAAAACGAGTCCTATATCAACATAACCTGAAAGGCCGCTCAGCAAGGAAAAAGCCACTGCTCCAAAACCACCATAAAAAATCCAGACCACGGTTTGCAACTGCCCATGGGGACAAAGAGTGTGCTTTTTGGAGAAATGTCCTCTGGTCTGATGAAACAAAAATAGAACTGTTTGGCCATAATGACCATCGTTATGTTTGGAGGAAAAAGGGGGAGGCTTATAAGCCGAAGAATACCATCCCAACTGTGAAGCACGGGGTGGCAGCAACATGCTGTGGGGGGGGTACTTTGCTGCAGGAGGGACTGGTGCACGTCACAAAATAGATGGCATCATGAGGTAGGAAAATTATGTGGATATATTGAGGTAACATCTCAAGACATCAGACATCAGTTAAAGCTGGGTCGCAAATGGGTCTTCCAAATGGACAATGACACACAGCAGTGCGAGAGAGAGAGCAATGATGTGGTGCACATATCTGCAAATATGTGACGAAGTACGCAAATTTCGGGGACCACCTTTTGCTTGTGAGCACTAGTTTTAGAATTTCTGGCTAAAAAGTATACAAAAGTACCAGAGAATCTCTTTAATGTACAGAATATGAAGAGTAACCATCTACCACTCCAACATCACACTGTTGTGTAGGCAGCATCATTTACTGTCTCTAATTGCATCTCTTGAGTGTGAAAGTGTGTGTGTGTTTGGTGCCAGTGTAGTATGTGTGAGTGTGTGGGTAGATTCCAGTGAGTATGCATAGAGCCAGTGTGTTGGGTGCCAGTGTATTATGTGTGAGTGTGTGGGTAGAGTACAGTGAGTATGCATAGAGCCAGTGTGTTGGGTGCCAGTGTAGTATGTGTGAGTGTGTGGGTAGAGTACAGTGAGTATGCATAGAGCCAGTGTGTTGGGTGCCAGTGTAGTATGTGTGAGTGTGTGGGTAGAGTACAGAGAATGCATAGAGCCAGTGTGTTGGGTGCCAGTGTAGTATGTGTGAGTGTGTGGGTAGATTCCAGTGAGTATGCATAGAGCCAGTGTGTTGGGTGCCAGTGTAGTATGTGTGAGTGTGTGGGTAGAGTACAGTGAGAATGCATAGAGCCAGTGTGTTGGGTGCCAGTGTAGTATGTGTGAGTGTGTGGGTAGATTCCAGTGAGTATGCATAGAGCCAGTGTGTTGGGTGCCAGTGTATTATGTGTGAGTGTGTGGGTAGAGTACAGTGAGTATGCATAGAGCCAGTGTGTTGGGTGCCAGTGTAGTGTGTGGGTATGTGAGTATGCATAGAGCCAGTGTGTTGGGTGCCAGAGTATGTGTGAGTGTGTGGGTAGATTCAGTGATGCATAGAGCCAGTGTGTTGGGTGCCAGTGTAGTATGTGTGAGTGTGTGGGTAGATTCCGGTGAGTATGCATAGAGCCAGTGTGTTGGGTGCCAGTGTAGTATGTGTGAGTGTGTGGGTAGAGTACAGTGAGTATGCATAGAGCCAGTGTGTTGGGTGCCAGTGTAGTATGTGTGAGTGTGTGGGTAGAGTACAGTGAGTATGCATAGAGCCAGTGTGTGTGGGTGCCAGTGTAGTATGTGTGAGTGTGTGGGTAGAGTACAGTGAGTATGCATAGAGCCAGTGTGTTGGGTGCCAGTGTAGTATGTGTGAGTGTGTGGGTAGAGTACAGTGAGTATGCATAGAGCCAGTGTGTTGGGTGCCAGTGTAGTATGTGTGAGTGTGTGGGTAGAGTACAGTGAGTATGCATAGAGCCAGTGTGTTGGGTGCCAGTGTAGTATGTGTGAGTGTGTGGGTAGAGTACAGTGAGTATGCATAGAGCCAGTGCAAGAGTAAGTGCAAATAAAAAGGGGGTCAACACAAATAGTCGTGACCAGCCTTTCAATGCATTTCATGGCTACAAATGTGAGTGCATGGGGCGATAGTCATTTAGACAGGTTACCTTGCCATTCTTGAGCACAGGAACATGCTTGAAACATGTAGATATTACAGACTGGATCAGGGATAGGTTGAAAATGTCAGTGAAGACACTTGCCAGTTGTTCAGTGCATGCTCTTGAGTATGCGTCCTGGTAATCCATCTGGCCCTGCTGCCTTGTGAATGTTGACCTGTTTAAAGGTCTTACTCACATCGGGTACATATTGGGTACATATTGTTACACCAGAGAGCTTGCACGGTCAAATGTAAAATAGGGGTTGCTTATGTTCCTCACCTCTCTGGTTCAGAGGGGTTGGGTTAAATGCGGAAGACACATTTTAGTTGAAGAAATTCAGTTGTACAACTGGCTAGGTATCCCCCTTTCCCTTTCCCTATATTTGTCTTGTTTCACACATGTACATGTGTATAACCTGTATAAGTGTGTTGGGGGGAAATGGTCATTCGTTTTTTGCATATAACACTCGCCCTGGGACTGGGGTCACGGACAGAGATCAGCCATTATTGATGGCAACCCTGGAGCAATCAAGGTTAAGTGCCTTGCTCAAGGGCAGATTGACAGATTTCACCTAGTCGGCTCGGGATTCTAACTAGCAACCTTTTGGTAACTGGCCCAACATTCTGACCACCTGTCGGATAGTGTCATTTATTTCTCAAAAACTGAGTCCTATGAATACAAGGGGTCAGTCAGTGTAATGACCCTATGCTTGAAGGGAATTACAGAGTTATGAAATGCATTGTTTCATTGATGTATTTCATCCTTTTCACCCCCATTGGGACATAAAGCCACATGGCTGTAAAAAAACAACAACTACAATATAATAATCACTATGACAAGGTGCAACCTCTTGTTGTGTCGATCTGGTTGACTCTATGAAACTTAAGCTGCTCACTATCTAGGAAACAATGAATAGCTCGATCAGTGTCTATGTCTGCTGTAGTGAAATTTGACAATCTGTCAAATGTCATCTTCTGTAGGAATAATACATTTTTCAGCAGCCATCCCATTACATGTCCACACTAGGGTTACATGGTGTCCCCATTTATGCAGGAATTTAAACAATTTATTCCCATCACATTTTGAGACTATTAGGTCACTTGAGGAGAAGAACTGTAGTGTTCTGGAGGTCACTACTAAGTAAATCAGTTGTGCGGGCTGTCAATATTGGCACATTGGGCAAATGTACATTGTATTCACACACACAAATAGATCAATGAACATTTATGGAAGAACCATTTTCATACACATGTTGATGATAAAGGATTTATAAAGAATGATGCAAGAGGTATAAAAACACTTTCTCATACATACTAATTAATTAACAGATTAGGCCACTGATTGTGAAAAGGGGAGGGGGGCTATTGTAGCCTACCAATAGTAATTACTGCAATGGTCCACAATAAGCATAAACTTGTTTCATGTCAAAATTGTGGATAACTGACTCCAACATACTTCCCAACGAACAGCCAATAGGAAACCTCAATGAGTGAACCTCCTCTCGAGGCTAAATACAAACACATGGCCGGCCTGACTGTTGAAACGATTGGGAGTGCATTATGTCTGTGTCTTTGCATTTCAGTTTGAAATATAACATAAGTAGAGAAGGTAAGTGTGTTTGAGTAGAGAAGTGTGTTTGAGTAGAGAAGGTAAGTGCGTGCTTTTCTGATATTGTATGTGAAGTACACACCTATAAGTTATGTGATTCACCCAATATAAACGTTTGGTATAAAAAATGTCTTCAAAGCTCTATGCAGAGTCAAGCGTTCGATAACTATGATTTGTTTATGTAAATTATGATGCGACATGATTGTGTAACATAAAGTGAGCATCACTGTTATTCTCTCTATCTTTCTGTCTGTCTTTCTCCCTCGCTCCCACTCTCCTCCTCCTCGAAGACCGGGGGCGTGGAAGTTCGAACTTGATTCTGAACGTTTAAACACCCGACTTTATTGTACCGATTTTCTTTTCAAGCAGTTGAAAGGCTAAGGGTACAGGATGGTAAGATAAAATATATATTTACTTGAAAATTGTCTTATTCAATGTCTTATTTCAATTTCGCATTACAATATTTTTGAGCTATTGAAAGAATGGTCTTTAACGTTAATGCTGATGTGTAATGTTTTGTATCTATCTATTTAGACTACCTACATGGACAGAGGTGAAAAGGTTAGTTTTTTAATTACTAATATTTTTGAATTGCCCGTAGACATTTAAATGAACACATAATTATTATTAGGACTTTCAACAAGTTCAAAGTATGATTCAGTAGTTGAGAAACTTAAACATTTATTTAAAATGTGTAAAATAGCCTACAGTTCAAAGTATGATTCAGTAGTTGAGAAACTTAAACATTTATTTAAAATGTGTAAATAGCCTACAGTTCAAAGTATGATTCAGTAGTTGAGAAACTTAAACATTTATTTAAAATGTGTAAAATAGCCTACAGTTCAAAGTATGATTCAGTAGTTGAGAAACTTAAACATTTATTTAAAATGTGTAAATAGCCTACCAAGATGTTTAAATGTACAATAAAATTCATCTTACATCTAAGAATTTCTAATTGCTATGTCATAAATGAATGAATGGGCTGATGCTAAGTGTGTCTCCCCCCCCCCCTTGCATACCAGTATTAAATTGTCCTGGATTTGTTCATAGCACGACCACGGCAAGTTCGTCTGTTTCGACCACATCACATTCTGGGTTGGAAATGCCAAACAGGTATGAGAATCATGTGCCATTATGGTTGTTTTTCACTTTTTTTGCATGTGGTAAATATTTTCCTGAACTTTCTCCAAGTTAAAGGAGTATTCACTGAGGGGTGGCTATTGGCTCTCTAAAAGGGGTGGGGGAAATAGGCATGCAATCTCAGAGTAGACCCCACCATTCTTCCTGCTCTTAATTTGATCCAGAAGCTGTAGGTTTTCAACACCATCACCAGGTGGTGGCGCCCCCACTACAGTCCTTTACAGTTCACAACACACTATTATTATTATTTTTTTCCTGATAGTAAATGTACAAATATTGTATTGCTTGGGGATTGATTGTGAGTGGCAATAGTGTTTTTTCTTCTGTTTCAACAGGCAGCATCTTACTATTGTAACAAGCTTGGATTTGAACCGTTGGCCTATCGGGGTTTAGAGACAGGCTGCCGGGATGTGGTGTCCCATGTGGTCAAACAAGACAAGGTGAGCAAAGTTGCGGCATTCTGAATTCGTTATGGCACATGTTTACAATAGCGAGGTAACTTGATACAAGTGATGGAGGTCCTTGGTTGTCCACCATGTAACTTTTTGGCTCTTTTTATTTCACAGATTATTTATGTATTTGCATCCGCTCTCAATCCTGGAAACAAAGGTACAGTATGACGCAAAAATGTCATCCTTCATGTGGTTAGATATGATGAGATTGGCTGTCGCTGACTAGTGTGCTTCTTCACTCACTCCAATTTGAGTATACTTTTGTCCACCTCTTTTATTCAGAAATGGGGGAGCATTTGGTCAAACATGGGGATGGAGCCAAGGACATTGCATTCACTGTGGAGAACTGTGATTACCTTGTGCAGGTACCATAGCAGACTTACCATTTAAACCAATGTCACTGCTCTTTCTGGAATAAGGAGAATGCCTCTTTCCTAATGAGATGGGTTAAAAATATTCTGTTGGATTGCAATCGTTTTCTTTGATTTATTGAAAATATGATTATTTTTTCATCTTCCTGGATCTTCATCACATGCATATGTTTATCTGTCTATTATACTCTTCAGAAAGCCAGAGAGCGTGGTGCCATCATAGTGAAAGAGCCGTATGTACTGGAGGACAAATATGGCAGGGTAAAACTAGCTGTTCTCCAGACGGTAAGACGATCAATATCTGGTGAATCTGAGTGCCGAAAAGGAGATTTACAGTATGCTCAAGATTTGGGATGTTCTCTTATATCTCTATAGTATGGGGACACCACACACACATTTGTGGAGAGGACGGCCTATAATGGGCTGTTCCTCCCAGGGTTCAATACTCCTCTCCACCGGGACCCCTTGTTGGCCAAGCTGTGAGTATGAACTTTTTTATCTGCTGTTAGAGATGAGAGTGCTCTTTACAGACCATTGTAAACAAGACAGAATTTGAGTGACTGTTTCAGTTAAACAGTTGACATCACTGTGAGGCCTTATCTAACGTTACAGACCCAGTGGATTACTGAACTTCATTGACCATGTTGTGGGGAACCAGCCGGATAATGAGATGGTGCCTGTAGTGGAATGGTAAGGCATTGTGGTAAGGGCATAGGGATGTATTAACACACACACTGGCCTGTACATTTTATTCCAGACAAAAACATCCATGAATATCAGAGTTCTTCTACCACACACTAAATGCAGTATAAAAACAGCAATGGGTGGATGGGGAAGGTGTCAGTATTATGTAACCCAGGCTGTTTGGCATAGGCCAGATGCTACTATGACTTAACAGTTTTTGAGCTGGATCACTGGGGTTCCGCACATCTGGAGTCAGTTAGAGCTCCACCATGCAGCTCTGAGATAAAAAAAAAACAGGGATGGGTTTGATCTCTGAAGGGAAGGGCCAGGGAAGAGGGCTGTGGGATAGATATATTGTGGTCTTTCACCTGTCCATCCAACACACAGGGGTTCCTGAGGAGTAGGTTTTGTTTCCATAGGTACCAGAAAAACCTGCTCTTCCACCGATTCTGGTCAGTAGACGACAAGCAGTTGCAGACAGACTTCAGTGCACTGCGCTCCATTGTTGTGGCCAATTATGAAGAGACAGTGAAGATGCCCATTAATGAGCCAGCCATGGGTAAACGCAAGTCCCAGATCCAGGCAAGTCATCGCCATGTTATTCAATATAAAATATATTAACTATGTAAATAGGTGTTTACCCAACATAACAAAGTCATGCCATTGTCATCCATACACGTATTCAGTACCGTACCTTTAAAAAACACAGCATTACAAAAAGTAATGAGTAGAACTTGTACCTCGCTAAACTCACTGGACTTAGCAGGAGTATGTGGAGTACTATGGTGGCCCAGGTGTCCAGCACATCGCCATGAACACATCAGACATCATCACCTCAGTAAGTCTTTTCACACATAAAGGCTAAGCTCAACCCGGTTACTTTTACATACATATTAATGGAAGATTGAAAGATTAGTGTGGTTAGTATATTCTCTTTGTTGTAGATCCGTAACCTGAAGGAGCGTGGCATGGAGTTCATGTGTGTGCCAGACACCTACTACCAGCTGCTGAGAAAGAATCTCCAACAATCGCAAGTCAGGGTCACTGAGGACTTGGACATTCTGGAGGTCAGAGACTCAACTTTCTCTGTTTTAATAAATGTTTCAATGATTTGTTATATTTCAATTATCTAAATACCTGATAGTTATTTGCATTACAATGATAATTCAGTTAATTTGAACTTCTATGGTAGGTTCTTAGCTACGCAGCCAGACAAGCAATCTTATGTCCTGTTGCTCTGACAGGAGCTGAAGATCTTAGTGGATTTTGATGACAATGGCTACCTGCTCCAGATCTTCACCAAGCCTGTTCAGGACCGTCCCACAGTGTTCCTGGAGGTCATTCAGAGACACAACCATCAGGTGAGAGGAGCATGAGATTTCAGAGAGCCTTACCAATGAAACATTATATAACCAGATTGATTTTAGGACTTTGTTAGTGTATTGAAAACAATTTAAAGTATGTAATGTTGATAAAGATTGATGTCCCGATCTACATTTAGACTGAAAACTATGTGAAAACATGTCTTTGTACTCTTCCTAGGGCTTTGGTGCAGGCAACTTCAAGGCTCTTTTCGAGGCCATCGAGGCAGACCAGAATGCTAGAGGAAACTTGACTATCCTGAAACCTAATGGAGTGTCTAACCAAATTTGAAGTACCGCTCTGATTTTCACGATTGATATAATGTCCATCATCTCTGAAGCTTACATTTAATTTAGAACTATTGAAAATAATTTGTTCAACAATTTATATCGGAGGTGAACCAGAATCTAGTTGAATGACTTTGATGGATAAATTGCTGCTCTATGCACACACTATTCAAATTTAAATTATGATTGACATGCCTTCTGGAGTCAAACATAGGAATGATTGTTAATTATTCAAATAATATAGTGATGCTAAAATAACATAAAAATATATTTGACTTGATGCCAATTTTAAATACAGTGATTTCAGAAAGTATTCATACCCCTTGACTTATTCAACATTTTGTTGTGTTTCAGCCTGAATTCAAAATGGATTAAAACAATTATAATTGTCACCCGTCATATGAAGAGTGGTACTCAGTGATGTGTTGGATTTGCCCCAAACATAACGCTTTGTATTCAGGATATAAAGTACATTTCTTTGCTGTATTTTTTAAGTTTTACTTTAGTGCTTCATTGCAAACAGAATGTATGTTTTGGAATATTATATTTTGTACAGGCTTCCTTCTTTTCACTCTGTCATTTAGGTTAGTATTGTGGAGTAACTACAATGTTGTTGATCCATCCTCAGTCCTATCACAGCCATTCAACTCTGTAACTGTTTTAAGTCTCCATTGGCCTCATGGTGAAATCCCTGAGCGGTTTCCTTCCTCTCCGGCAACTGAGTTAGGAAAGACGCCTGTATCTTTGTAGTACTGGGTGTCTTGCTACACCATCCAAAGTGTAATTAATAACTTCACCATGCTCAAAGGGATATTCAATGTCTGCTTTTTTTGTTTTTACCCATCTACCAATAGTTACCCTTCTTTGTGACACATTGGAAAACCTCCCTGGTCTTTGTGGTTGAATCTGTGTTTGAAATTCACTGCTCGACTGAGGAACCTTACAATTATCTGTATGTGAGAGATGAGGTAGTCATTTAAAAGTTAAACACTATTATTGCACAAAGACTGAGGCCATGCAACTTACTATGTTACTTCTTAAGCAAATTTCTACTCCTGGACATATTTAGGCTTGCCATGACAAATGGGTTGAATACTTATTGACTCAAGACATTTCAGCTTTACATTTTTAATAAATTTGTAAACATTTCTAAAAACATAATTCCACTTTGACATTATGGGGTATTGTGTGTGACCAAAATCTCAATGTAATAAATTCAGGCTGTAATGCTAAATAATATGGAAAAAGACAAGGAATGTGACAACTTTCCGAAGGCTGTGTGTTTGTTTTTGGCTTAGAAAACACATTTTTGTGACAATAAAAGTATGATCAAATATGTTGATGTACAATCCAAAGCAACAGAAAACGAGCAGACATCATCATTAGATTTGAGCCAGCTATGTTATCAAATCTGGTATTAACAAACTATTTTTAAGTATGACATTAACTCTGTTGTCTTAGCTTCACATTGTCTTAATTTGCCTTACTTCTGAAAACAAATCCTATTTAAGTGGAAGGAAGTAATAAACCACAACATATGACTCAATAAGATGCACAATGACAACATGTCAGTTTATTGTATCCTTTCCATGAACTAAAAGTATTTTATACACTTGTTCATTTTGATTCCCCCAATTTGCTTTCGTAAACTTTTTTACTTTGGATACTTTCAGCATACATTTTTAAGTGCATGTAATAAAAATACAACTGCATTGTGACTCCTTCCTCATTCACAGTGTTTGTGTGTGCGAGAGAGAACTTGTGAGAAAGACATAATGAACCAAATGATTTATAAATATAGTGACCACTCTGCCTAAAACAACCAACCTGAGAGAACAATTACCAAAATAACTTAATAAAATGCTTGACACAAGCTGAATACATCTTCATTAGCTCTCATGAATGAAAACATTTAACTCGTCATGTACACATTTGCACAAGAAATCACCTCTACAGGGCAAGGCAATATCATACCCCACCCTGTGTAGTAATTTTAAGGGAGAGGAGAACAGCGCCCATCCCTGGTGTGTGTTTTTTACACAAACTGTTTTAACAATAAATCACTTTTTTCTTAAAGGAACTTCAATTGTCTGCCCAAGAGTTGCTGAACATCTTTGAATCTTCAGTTTGCTCCACTCTTCATGAACCTTGGTTGGAAAGGGAGGTATTATTATTCCTATGTCAGGAACTGTAAGGCAGCAGGACAGTCAGGAGTGCTTGAGAGGGGGGCTGGAGACAAGGGTTCAGAGTTCAGTTGAGGGAGCCCTGGCAGTTCTCTGCTCCACACAGACAGGGAATCTTCTCATCCTCAATAGGGAACTTGTAATCATACGTGATCTCCTCATTGACACTGATGGGCTGCCGGGAGTAGATCACTATCTTCTTCTGGGATTTCACTGTGATTATTTTTGCATAGCAATTAGGCTGAAGAGAGAAAATGTATTACTAAGTCATCAGTGTGATTAGAGTTGCAAAGCTACCGGTAATTTACCATAGTTAAAGTAATATTCAATCATTTGGGTAATTAACAGAAAATATATGGCAATCTATTATAACTTTGGTAATTTATACTTGAATAACTTTTGAAAAATGTAATAATGTGTAGTATTCATTTTTTATATCTATGTCCATATTGTAAATGTGTATGTAGTAGAT
Organism: Oncorhynchus gorbuscha; assembly: GCF_021184085.1. Lineage (NCBI taxonomy): Eukaryota > Metazoa > Chordata > Actinopteri > Salmoniformes > Salmonidae > Oncorhynchus > Oncorhynchus gorbuscha. The sequence continues at coordinate 60,561,908 of NC_060176.1, forward strand.
ATAACATATGGCTAAAGAGAAAATATCCTAATTAATGAAAAAAGCATCTAATCAACAATGGCATTATTATCAATGAACTCTGAAACTCTTCCAACTATTGACTTCTTCACAACTGCCAGCAGTTTGACGCCAAAACATTTACAACAAACACATATTGACATAGTCAAATAAATAAGTCTGTAAAAAATATAAAGGATATTTCATGCTGAAAACTTTATATTAAACACCAATGGTATTAACTAAGTTGATGGTAAATATTTAGGATAATGTTTTACAGCACTTATCTTATTTAATCAATTATTTAATGAATTGAACACACAGAGGACCAGAGATAATTCAAATGCACTGAAAATATTTGGCATGGGTCCTCAGAAGGGTCTACAGCTGCACCATCGAGAGCATCCTGACTGGTTGTTCACTGCCTGTCAGGATGCAACTGCTCGGCCCCTGACCGCAAGGCACTACAGAGGGTAGTGTGAATGGCCCAGTACATCATTGGGGTCAAGCTTCCTGCCATCCAGGTCCTCAATACCAGGCGGTGTCAGAGGAAGGCTCTAAAAATTGTCAAAGACTCCAGCCACCCTAGTCATAGACTGTTCTCTCTGTTACCGCACGGCAAGCGGTACCCAGAGCGCTAAGTCTAGGTCCAAGAGGCTTCTAAACAGCTTCTACCCCCAAGCCATAAGACTCCTGAACATCTAATCAAATGGCTACCCAGACTATTTGCATTGCCCCCCACACACACACACACACACACACTTTACACCGCTGCTACTCTCTGTTGTTGTCATGTATGCATAGTCACTTCAATAACTCTACCTACATGTACATATTACGTCAACTAACTGGTGCCCCCACACATTGACTCTGTACCGGTACCCCCCTTTATATAGTCTCGCTATTGTTGTTTTACTGCTGCTCTTTAATTACTTGCTACTTTTATTTCTTATTCTTATCCGTATTTTTGAAACTGCATTGTTGGTTGGGGGCTCATAAGTAAGCATTTCACTGTAAGGACTACACCTGTTCGATTCGGTGCATATGACTAATACAATTTGATTTGATTTGAATTAGACACCTGTAATAATCTGAAGTACTCAAAAAGGGCCACTATGTGTCTTGCGCTAGATTGAAAGATGCCCACAAAAATCTGGTATTTTAACGTTTCCAGTAATATACCCGCCATTTGCAACCCCTATGTGTGATAGTCTGACCATTGTATCTATTTACAAAATGTTTCATAAATGATCAGTACTATCAATCAAACCATTTACAACACATAATAGTTCTGGAATGCAAAACATTTCCATAGACCATAAGCCACTCACATTGCAGCTGTGGTTGATAAATCTGGCCAAGTTCCCATATTTAGTGGCGTCGATGATGGTATCCTGATCGACCCGGAACAGGTAGCTGCTCCCAATCCCCTCATCTTCATAGCGCTTCTCCCGCATATCTGCAATCACCTGAGGAGAGGGGTGGCGTGTCCATTCACACAAGTCACTCAGTTAAGAATTAGCTCGAGATGAAATGTACATGTAAATGAATATGTATCCAAATGTTACACCAGTCTGCTGTGCCCCTTACTTCATGTCCCTTATTGTCCTACCTATTTACTGGGTACTGTGGCCCAGTCTGTGTCTCACCTGTCTGATGCACTGGCCCACATACTCAATCACCATCTCATCTGCTGCTATGGGCTCCAGGGCAAACAGGCCCCAGTCATGGATGTGACTGCGGCAGAAACGAATCCTCTTCTTGCGGAACTGAAACACAGGAATATTGTCTGTGACTAAAGCCTCATGTCGTTTGCAGAGAGATACACTGAACTGTACTGTCTGTCTGGGCACAGATGAGTGGTTGACTGACCTTAAGCTGGTTAAACCTGAGCAGGTCACTGTCACAGCTGAAGGAGGAGAGCAGACGGCGTTGTTCAGACCTGAACTCAGACCGCAGGGAAGGGTGTGGCTGGCTTGAAAGACCTACCCCCTGCAGAAATTAAATATTGTCCATTATCAAAGGAGTCAATTATCAGTTATGGCATACATTAACATGGGGGAAGAGCTGTTCCTCTCTGAATACCTGGGTGTCTGCAGAGGGCTGGTCTGTATTCAAACACGTGCTGTTGAGGTATTTTATTTTGTCATTCTTGCTGATTTTGTAAAAGCCCTCGCTGCGGGCAGATCCTGTCACATGGTCCCACATCCAATCATTGAGCTCCTTCCTCTTCTCCGTCAAGACTCTGGTGAGTGCAAAGGGGTCAAGGGAACTAGACAATAATTCACTGATGTATAGAGGAATATGTATGCAATTCTTAATTAATTTCAATTTGCAACAGTTAGTCTATAAGAAATGAATTCTAAAACATACACAATAACAGTTGAGATCCAATTAGTGTATCAGTGTCCAGTGACAGTATGGTAATAACAGCTCTGTAGTAAAGGATATGAGGGTGGGGGACCCAGAGAGTGTCACTGAGCCAGCTGAAGCCATTGTCCTGCTGTAGCAGCCTGTCATAGGTGACCTGCAGCAGCTTGGAATCCTCCTCATCCAGGCCCTCCTTCCAGACACTGTGGAGGACAGTCATCTCCTCACTTCGTGACCGACGACAGGGACTGGCCGAGAAGACAGAGGGCATGGCTCTCTGCACTGACCTCATCCTTTGCCATCGCATCATCCTCCGCCTCATCTTCCGCCTCATCTTCCGCCTCATTCTTGGTTGTACCCTCCTCCAGGAGCACTTCTCCATCTCTCTCTGGTTCTCCACATCCGCCAGCCCTGACCAGTTCTCCAGGCCCTGCAGGGGTAACTTCCTCTGGGGCCCAGGATTAGGATCAAGCCACACATACCCATGGCCAGAAGTCTCTGCTGATGACTCAGACAGGCTGCTAGGAGAAGAAGCTAAAACAGGTGCGTCTGTAAGCATTTCATCACAGGATAAAGGAGCACCATTAGTCCTCTGTGAAGAAACCAACATAACGGTGGTATTCCTGTGTGTTCTCTTGGTTGGGATGAAGTCCCTCCCAGGAGTTTGTGGGGTCCTGATGTAGAGGCTGGTGCACAGGGAGGGGAGGGGGAAAGGGTTACAGGGAGTGGGACTAAACCCTGGGCCTCCCTCTGTGAGGCCTGACTCTCTGCCCGGTGTCACTGGCACCCTCCAAGGGGTAAGGGGATTCCATAGACCCCTCTCATCTCTCCCTGGTGTTTTGGGCATGTCCTCGTATGTTGGGTACAAGGCTAAGGCAGGGGGATGAGTGGGGCGGCTCTGGGACAAAGGCTCACTGTCTGTGGGGGAAAAGGAGAGGAGGTGGTCCATAGAGTCCTCCTCACTCTCAAGGAGGGCCTCTGCTCCCCGACCAGGAGTGTGTGGCAGTTCCACCTCCTCCACAGCAGGGGGGGTTGGTTTGCTCTTGAACAGTAGGTCTGAGTCGCTGTCCCCCAGAGAGCCAGTGGGGGTGAGAGGCCGAAGGTTCTCCACGTTATCTGGTGACTCAACGCTCCATTCAGGGCTATCTATCTCCACTGCAAAGTCAGGCTCCACCACTGCTGGTAGAGGAAAATAAACACTCTGTTTTGTTGAATCTAATCCCTGTAATTGCTGTCAGGCTTTAAATGCATACATAAGAGTTGTTTGAATGTTATTGAAGAGCACTTTTATTATTATTTACCAATACATGCATGTATTTAAAATCTACCTGGCAGTCCTATGGGTGAGGGTGCCTGGAGATCATGGTGGTGCTCACTGGACAGGAGCTCCATCCCTGGGTCAGGTCGGCTTGTGCAGCTGGTGCGCCCAAAGACATCTCGAGTCAGACAGACTGAGTGCTTCTCCTCCCAAGGCTGATCCCTCTGGACCGGTTCTGACCCATCCAGTAGGTCCAGCTCCGTGCCTGGGGTAAGAGGGGCTGAGGGTGTGGCCGGGGGCTCCAGATCCATCTCCTCCTCATCTGATGACAACACCACACACTCTACCACCCTGTTGACCTCATCGGCATCTTCATCTGTCTCCTCCTCTTCCTCTGTCTCCTGGTCAGAACTGGAGTCATAGTCTGAGAAGTCTTCACTTTCCTCAAAGGAGGAGTCAGAGGAGTCAGACTCTGAGAGGTATTCACTGTCTTCTGAGGAGTAAGATTCTACCTCTGAGAGGCTTACCCTGGCAACTTCTAGTAAATGAGAAAACAATCATGTGCATTTCAGTATGTGTAACAGATTTATTGAAGTAGATTTATTAAGCAACTATTAAAACCCCTTAAGACAAAAACTCAAAGCTTCTTAAACATTACCCTCATTTGGAGACTGTAATCCTCTTGTAACTTTAGAGAAGACCACATCTTCATCATCATCTTCATCCTCGTCCACTTCTTCCTCTTTTTGTTCACTGTCATCATTTTCATCCCTCTGCTGAAAAAAAATAAAAAAATAACTGGTTAATGCAACTTAAACATATAATTTGATTAAATACATTTGGCATTTCGGTATTGCTGTTGATTGACAGCTGGAAACCTCTGTGTACCTGGCGTTGGGGAACCTTGTCTGCTTCCACAGTATCCTCCTCTTTGTCTCTTGTTGGCTCCCCCTCTTTCTCTTTGCTCTCCTCTTCCCCCTCACTGTCCAGCTCCAGTGGCCTTGCATGTCTTCGCCTCACAGCTGGAATAGTTCCAGTTTTTGGGGACCTGTCCAATGTGTGATTCGTTATATTACTCTCCAGCTCTAAGGGGAAAGAGATAGAAAGCGTGCTAAGCATTCACAATATTCTCATTATAAAACCAATTGAAATCATACTGGGGAGTAAATATGTTGCCTTGTCCGAATGCACAGCACTAACCAGCACTCTCATGTGCATCATTAACAGGTGTGTAGGGACACTTTCTTTTGGGGTCCTCTGAGGCAGTCGATTCGTTGGACTCTTTCTTCTTTACCTACACATGAACACAAGTCACGATCATCATGATAATCACCTCCACAGACACAGTCACACCGTACCTTGTTTGAGCTCCTTCATGATACGTTTAGTAGTAGCAGCAGAAGCCTACCTTGAAGGAAGGCAGGTTGGTGGCACCACGCGGGCCAATGTTCTGTCTTAGGGAGTCTCTTGGTTTGGCCCTCACCTCCACTCTACCCTCTCTGGCATTCACAATACTTACAGCAATCTGAAAAATGACGAAATGAAGAAGCATTATGAACATTATAGCAACAAACCACAAGTATCAAAACAGATAATTTGCTGTGGTGTAGAAGAGTTCTGTATCTTCAACTATGCTGAACTTCAACTAGGTAGTAGCTCACCTTAGCTTTCAGCTCCTGGCCATCCCACCACTCATCAAACGCCCTGAAGGCTACCCCCTCAACCATTTTACGGTTGATGTCTCTCTTCACGATGGACTTAAGCTCCTCCGTAATGACAGCCAACACCTTTTCCACTGTGGCCTTATGAGGGTCCTCCTGCAGAGGCAGGTAGCCTGGCGGGGGCACAGAGGGGTTGAAGGTGGGCATGAAGGGAGGCAGGGGCCAGGGTTGCCCAGTAAAAGACACTGGCACACTGCCACACCCAGGCAGACCATTCACCTTGTCTATATGCACAGTGTGCAGCGTATTCAAGGGATATGGGTAAACTGGATGTAGGATAGAGGGGGGGGCTGCCATAGTTGGAGGAGGCCCAAGGATAGTGAGAGGGGGAGGAATGTGTGGAGGAAGCAGATGGAATCCTGGAGGTGGGATTGGAATAGAAAGAGGAGCAGAAATGGGATGGATGGAAGGGTGGATTTGAGGGTGAGGGTTGGAGGGAGAGAATCGAATGGGGAGGTTGGAGTGGGTGATTGATGGGGGAGGATTGGAAGAGGGAACTGAAGAGTGAGGATTGTAGGGAGGGATTGGAGCAGGGTGATTGAGAGAGGAGATTGGAAGAGGCTGTCGCAAGGAGGGAATGAAGGAGTTGACTGTGATGCTCCTGGAACAATGGCTTTTGAGATTCGACATTCCAGATTGCCCCGCATTTGAGATGTCCTTGTCTTCCCCTGGCAAATGGAGACCCTGTGAAAGAAATTATAAATGAATAGATTGTAACCCCTCTCCCCAATGTGCAATGCAAGAAATATGTCCCTAATTCTTTCTGTGATGTTGTTTGTTAAATCTCGTTAAACATATCAATGTATTCATACTCTCTATTTTCTCCAATACCTGAGAAAATGATAAGGAATGGAGTTCCCGTCCCATATACTTTTCACTAGAGGTTGACTGATCTGCATGGTCCATCTCTGGTCCTTTACTTCTCTCCCTTTGAGTGAGAGAGAGCGTCCCAGGAGGCCAGGGGGGCTGTGAGGTCCATATTAGAGAAGACATCCCTGGAAGGGACTCGTCTCCTTCCCACTCAGGGAGGGGAGTGGGACTGACATCCTCCAGACCATCACTGGTGGTGGGGTGGGTACAGTTCACAGGAGATCCACTACAGGCTGGGGTGTGGTCAGACTCAGGAGAGTACATTGAGGCAGGGGAGAATGGGGAAACAGGGCTGTCCTGAGAGTGCACTTCAGCATCCAAACCCCTTTCACCATGTAGAGGAAGGCAGGAACTCTGAGTCTTGCTGAGAAGCATCTCAATGCGTGAGTCCAGGCTGTGGCTCTCTGCCTCTGGGATGAGGCTTCCAGGAGAGTTATTGGGAGGGGAATGGGGCGGTTCTATAAGGCCCGCATCGGGTCCAGAAGGGGGAGACTGGGGTCTCTCCCTCAGAGGTACCACGTTCTTACTTGTGGCACTGGCAGAGCTGCTGCTCAGAGGGAAAGCTTCAGAGGCAGGAGGTATAGAGGGCACCCTCCAGGACTCCTGTTCAGGAAGGGAGAGGTGGAGGGGAGGCTCTGTGGCAGGGTTATCATCACCCGAGGGCAGGCGGTTCTGATACCAGAAGACGGAAGATTTGTAGCTGCCGCTAGCAACCTGGGTTTGGGGCTGGAGAGGACGGTGAGGTTGGAGGTGTTTGAGGAGAGAGCTCAGCTCTGAGCTCTGATGGTGGGATCTCATATAAGGTCTCCCTGGTTGACGATAGCAGACATCGCGCCTCAAGCGTCTGTGAGCACCGTATGAGGAGTGTTCACCCTGAGTGACTTGGTGGACTGGGGTGGTGTGCTGGCTAGAGTAGCAAGAGTCCTGAGAGAGGGGGGTCCCAGACAGGCAGGGGGTATGAGGGGTGCCCTGAGAGAGGGGTGTCTGCCCAAAGCTGCCCGGTGTGTCCTGCCAGATACTGGAGTAGGCTGTGTCTAGGGAGAGAGGTGTAGCCACGCTGGTGGGACTGGAAATAGACCTTGTCAATGATGAACTCCCATCAGTCAGTTTCTGCAGAGGTTTGCTGTCCTGAAGATGGAGGAAACAAAACAGAGTGGCTAAAATGAAGCAACGAAGCATCTCACATCGCCTCAGCCGAGTCTACTCACATCACCATAACCAAAAACAACTTAGAGAAGTTGTTTTTGAGCTATTGCTCAAGCTATTGCTCGCCTGAGGTAGAGTATCTCATGATAAGCTGTAGACCACACTATCTACCTAGAGAGTTTTCATCTGTATTGTTCGTAGCTGTTTACATAACACCACAGACTAAGACAGCATTGAATGAGCTGTATTCAGCCATGAGCAAACAAGAAAAAGCTCACCCAGAGGCGGCGCTTCTAGTAGCCGGGGACTTTAATGCTGGGAAACTTAAATCCGTTTTACCTCATTTTTATCAGCATGTTAAATGTGCAACCAGAGGGAGAAAAAAAACTTTGGACCACCTTTACTCCGCACACAAAGAGACATACAAAGCTCTTCCTCGCCCCCCATTTGGCAAATCTGACCATAATTCTATCCTCCTGATTCCTGCTTACAAACAAAAATTAAAGCAGGAAGCACCCGTGACTATATCAATAAAAAAGCGGTCAGATGAAGCAGATGCTAAGCTACAGGACTGTTTTGCTAGCACAGACTGGAATATGTTCTGGGATTCCTCCGATGGCATTGAGGAGTACACCAGATCAGTCATTGGCTTCATCAATAAGTGCATCGATGACATCGTCCCCACAGTGACCGTACGTACATACCTCAACCAGAAGCCATGGATTACAGGCAACATCCGCACTGAGCTAAAGGCTAGAGCTGCCGCTTTCAAGGAGCGGGACTCTAACCCGGAAGCTTATAAGAAATCCTGCCATGACCTCCGACGAACCATCAAACAGGCAAAGTGTCAAAACAGGACTAAGATCGAATCGTACTACACCGGCACTGACGCTTGTCGGATGTGGCAGGGCTTGCAAACCATTACAGACAACAAAGGGAAACACAGCTGAGAGCTGCCCAGTGACACGAGCCTACCAGATGAGCTAAACTACTTCTATGCTCGCTTCGAGGCAAATAACACTGAAACATGCATGAGAGCACCAGCTGTTCTAGAAGACTGTGTGATCGTGCTCTCCACAGCCGATGTGAGTAAGAGCTTTAAACAGGTCAACATTCACAAGGCTGCAGGGCCAGACGGAATAACAGGACATGTACTGCAAGCATGCACTGACCAACTGTCAAGTGTCTTCACTGACATTTTCAAACTCTCCCTATTCAAGTCTGTAATACCAACATGTTTTAAGCAGACCACCATAGTGCTTTTTCCCAAGAACACTAAGGTAACCTGCCTAAATGACTACCGACCCGTAGCACTCACATCTGTAGCCATGAAGTGCTTTGAAAGGCTGGTCATGGCTCACATCAACACCATTATCCCAGAAACCCTAGACCCACCCAATTTGCATACCGCCCCAACAGATCCATAGATGATGCAATCTCTATTGCACTCAACACTGCCCTTTCCCACCTGGACAAAAGCTCAGCGCTCAACACCATAGTGCCCTCAAAGCTCATCAATAAGCTAAGGACCCTGGAACAAAACACATCCCTCTGCATCTGGATCCTGGACTTCCTGACGGGCCACCCCCAGGTGGTAAGGGTAGGTAACAACATACAGTGCCTTGCGAAAGTATTCGGCCCCCTTGAACTTTGCAACCTTTTGCCACATTTCAGGCTTCAAACACAAAGATATAAAACTGTATTTTTCTGTGAAGAATCAACAACAAGTGGGACACAATCATGAAGTGGAACGACATTTATTGGATATTTAAAACTTTTTTAACAAATCAAAAACTGACAAATTGGGCGTGCAAAATTATTCAGCCCCTTTACTTTCAGTGCAGCAAACTCTCTCCATAATTTCAGTGAGGATCTCTGAATGATCCAATGTTGACCTAAATGACTAATGATGATAAATACAATCCACCTGTGTGTAATCAAGTCTCCGTATAAATGCACCTGCACTGTGATAGTCTCAGAGGTCTGTTAAAAGCGCAGAGAGCATCATGAAGAACAAGGAACACACCAGGCAGGTCCGAGATACTGTTGTGAAGAAGTTTAAAGCCGGATTTAGATACAAAAATATTTCCCAAGCTTTAAACATCCCAAGGAGCACTGTGCAAGCAATAATATTGAAATGGAAGGAGTATCAGACCACTGCAAATCTACCAAGACCTGGCAGTCCCTCTAAACTTTCAGCTCATACAAGGAGAAGACTGATCAGAGATGCAGCCAAGAGGCCCATGATCACTCTGGATGAACTGCAGAGATCTACAGCTGAGGTGGGAGAGTCTGTCCATAGGACAACAATCAGTCGTATATTGCACAAATCTGGCCTTTATGGAAGAGTGGCAAGAAGAAAGCCATTTCTTAAAGATATCCATAAAAAGTGTCGTTTTAAGTTTGCCACAAGCCACCTGGGAGACACACCAAACATGTGGAAGAAGGTGCTCTGGTCAGATGAAACCAAAATGGAACTTTTTGGCAACAATGCAAAACGTTATGTTTGGCGTAAAAGCAACACAGCTCATCACCCTGAACACACCATCCCCACTGTCAAACATGGTGGTGGCAGCATCATGGTTTGGGCCTGCTTTTCTTCAGCAGGGACAGGGAAGATGGTTAAAATTGATGGGAAGATGGATGGAGCCAAATACAGGACCATTCTGGAAGAAAACCTGATGGAGTCTGCAAAAGACCTGAGACTGGGACGGAGATTTGTCTTCCAACAAGACAATGATCCAAAACATAAAGCAAAATCTACAATGGAATGGTTCAAAAATAAACATATACAGGTGTTAGAATGGCCAAGTCAAAGTCCAGACCTGAATCCAATCGAGAATCTGTGGAAAGAACTGAAAACTGCTGTTCACAAATGCTCTCCATCCAACCTCACTGAGCTCAAGCTGTTTTGCAAGGAGGAATGGGAAAAGATTTCAGTCTCTCGATGTGCAAAACTGATAGAGACATACCCCAAGCGACTTGCAGCTGTAATCGCAGCAAAAGGTGGCGCTACAAAGTATTAACTTAAGGGGGCTGAATAATTTTGCACGCCCAATTTTTCAGTTTTTGATTTGTTAAAAAAGTTTGAAATATCCAATAAACGTCGTTCCACTTCATGATTGTGTCCCACTTGTTGTTGATTCTTCACAAAAAAATACAGTTTTATATCTTTATGTTTGAAGCCTGAAATGTGGCAAAAGGTCGCAAAGTTCAAGGGGGCCCGAAAACTTTCGCAAGGCACTGTACCTTCCACGCTGATCCTCAACACAATGGCCCCCCCAGAGGTGCGCGCTCAGTCCCCTCCTGTACTCCCTGTTCATTCATGACTGCACGGCCAGGCACAACTCCAACACCATTATTAAGTTTGCAGATGACACAACAGTGGTAGGCCTGATCACCGACACCGACGAGACAGCCTATAGGGAGGAGGTCAAAGACCTGGCCGTGTGGTGCCAGGGCAACAACCTCTCCCTCAACGTGATCAAGACAAAGGAGATCATTGTGGACTACAGGAAAAACAAGCCTGAGCACAGCCCCATTCTCATCGATGGGGCTGCAGTGGAGCAGGTTGAGAGCTTCAAGTTCCTTGGTGTCCACATCACACTAACAAACCATTGTTCTTGTTCCCAAGAAAGCTAAGGTAACTGAGCTAAATGAATACCACCCCGTAGCACTCACTTCCGTCATCATGAAGTGCTTTGAGAGGCTAGTCAAGGACCATATCACGCCCACCCTACCTGACACCCTAGACCCACTCCAATTTGCTTACCGCCCCAATAGGTCCACAGACGACGCAATTGCAACCACACTACACTAACCCATCTGGACAAGAGGAATACCTATGTGAGAATGCTGTTGATCGACTACAGCTCAGCATTTAACACCGTATTACCCTCCAAACTCGTCATCAAGCTCGAGATCCTGGGTCTCGACCCCTCCCTGTGCAACTGGGTACTGGACTTCCTGACGGGCCACCCCTAGGTGATGAGGGTAGGTAACAATATCTCCACCTAGCTGATCCTCAACACTGGGGCCCCACAAGGGTGCATTCTGAGCCCTCTCCTGTACTTCCTGTTCACCCACGACTGCATGGCCATGGACGCCTCCAACTCAATCATCAAGTTTTCAGACGACACTACAGATATAGGCTTGATTACCACAACGACGAGACAGCCTACAGGGAGGAGGTGAGGGCCCTCGGAGTGTTGTGTCAGGAAAATAACCTCTCACTCAACGCCAACAAAACAAAGGAGATGATCGTGGACTTCAGGAAAAGCAGAGGGAGCACCCCCCTATCCACATCGACGGAACAGTAGTGGAGAGGGTAGTAAGTTTTAAGTTCCTCGGTGTACACATCACGGACAAACTGAATTGGTCCACCCACACAGACAGCGTAGTGAAGAAGGCGCAGTAGCACAAATTTGGCTTGTCACCAAAAGCACTCACAAACTTTTACAGATGCACAATCGAGAGCATCCTGTCAGGCTGTATCACCGCCTGGTACGTTAACTGCTCCGCCCACAACCGTAAGGCTCTCCAGAGGGTAGTGAGGTCTGCACAACGCATCACTGGGGGCAAACTACCTGCCCTCCAGGACACCTACAACACCCGATGTCACAGGAAGGCCATAAAGATCATCAAGGACAACAACCACCTGAGCCACTGCCTGTTCACCCCGCTATCATCCAGAAGGGGAGGTCAGTACAGGTGCGTCAAAGCAGGGACCGAGAGACTGAAAAACAGCATCTATCTCAAGGCCATCAGACTGTTAAACAGCCACCACTAACATTGAGTGGCTGCTGCCAACATACTGACTCAACTCCAGCCACTTTAATATTGGAAAAATTGATGTAAAAAATGTGTCACTATCCACTTTAAACAATGCCACTTAATATAATGTTTACATACCCTACGTTACTCATCTCATATGTATATACAGTACTCGATACCATCTACTGCATCTTGCCTATGCCGTTCTGTACCATCACTCATTCATATATCTTAATGTACATATTCTTCATCCCTTTACACTTGTGTGTATAAGGTAGTTGTTGTGAAATTGTTAGGTTAGATTACTCGTTGGTTATTACTGCATTGTCGGAACTAGAAGCACAAAGATTTCGCTACACTCGCATTAACATCTGCTAACCATGTGTATGTGAAATACAATTTGATTTGATTTGAAAACTAACATGGTCCAAGCACACCATCACCAAACCTATCCCCCCCAGGAGACTTAAAAGATTTGTCATGGGTCCACAGATCATGGGTCCTCTAGAACCCTCAAAAGGTTCTACAGCTGCACCATCGAGAGCATCCTGACTGGTTGCATCACTGCCTGGTATGGCAACTGCAAGGCAGAGGGTAGTACGAACGGCCCAGTACATCACTGGGGCCAAGCTTCCTGCCATCCAGGACCTCTATACCAGGCAGTGTCAGAGGAAGGCCTTAAAAATTGTCAAAGACTCCAGCCACCCTATTCATAGACTGTTCTCTCTGCTACTGCACGGCAAGCGGTACCGGAGTGCTAATTCTAGGTCCAAGAGGCTTCTAAACAGCTTCTACACCCAAGCCATAAGACTCCAGAACATCTAATCAAATGGCTACCCAGACTATTTGCATTGTCCCCCCCCCTCCCCTTTACACCGCTGCTACTCTCTGTTGTTATCGTCTATGCATAGTCACTTCAATAACTCTAGCTACATGTACATATTACCTCAACTAACCAGTGCCCCCGCACATTGATTCTGTACCGGTACCCCCCTGTATATAATCTCGCTATTGTTATTTTACTGCTGCTCTTTAATTACTTGTTCACTTTATTTTGTATTCTTATCTGTATTTTTTAAAACTGCATTGTTGGTTAGGGGCTCATAAGTAAGCATTTCACTGTAAGGACTACACCTGTTTGATTCGGTGCATATGACTAATACAATTTGATTTGATTTGAATTAGACACCTGTAATAATCTGAAGTACTCAAAAAGGGCCACAAGGTGTCTTGTGCTAGATTGAATTGATTTTAATGAGCAGTAATAAACATAAGATTGAATTCTGTCTGTCAAAGAACTATAAATGGAACACATTAGAAAAGTAGAGCAGTAAAACTCTATTACCTGCAATCTCTCAGTTAGGCGTTGGAGGGTGTGCTCATCACTGCCCAGTGGCAATGTTGAAGGGGTGTAGAGTCCACTAACAAGAAGATGGAAGTACCGCATTCTGTTTTTACCTATAAAAGGATTAGAGTCAGATGGATCACCACCCAAAAGCCAATTGAAAATCATAAATCATAATCTATTACCACATTTATTGACATTAGTTATGTATGTGTAATTAAGCCTATTTTCAATGATCAATCAATTATATTAACCTACCCTTTGGATCAAGTTCCACGTGGATAATGTTCCCCATGACAGAGGTGTCATGAAGGTGTTCCACAGTGTCCTTTGCAGCCTTGACTGTGTCGAAGATGACTTTAGCAATTCCTAAATGCTTCTTGTTTTTAGGATTATACAAGATTTCCACTTCCTCAATCTGTCCGTACTTTATGCACATGTCAGTCAAGAAACCCTCCCTTACGTTGTCATTTAACCTGGCAAATGTCACTTCCTTGGGTGGGCCGACATAGCATTCATCAATCTATAAACATGAATCAGATAACAGATTGTCAGTTGGTAAACAATTATTATTATCCATCTAAAATTGCATTTCCCATGACGTCATCACAGAAAATTAGGTGTTACCTTAAATTTGGGGACCAGCAGGTCAGTGTCTCTGAATTTGGTCCAAAGACGACAGATTCTGGGATCCCGGACAGTATCCACAGGAAATGCCCCTAAGTCCTGAACCTGATATAGCATACATCAAGGAGATAAGAACACTCATGTGGGAACAGAAAAAAATGTGTGTTGTCAAAAGAAAGTTTAGGTCAAGGGCAACAGTATCTGTCATAACATTCAACAAGTAGCCTAACACAACTAGATGTAAAAATCCAAAATTAAATTTACTCACTGGCATGTTGAAATGATGCCCATCGTAACGATACACTTTATCAAACCCATTATTCAACGCAGGGTCTACGATCAACTTGCAGCTCCTCCAGTGCTGAGGATGTTTTTCTCCGTGATTTACCCGATGGTTGATTTCCATTACATTCACCACACCTGAAAACGTAAACAGTAGGTCTATTGAACATACGGCATACGCAATAGCCTATATTACACGCCATGTTTAAAATATTTATATAACAACATGTAAAACAAAAAAAAACATTGTTCTATGCGACACGATAAAATGCACAAATGTGATGGTAGACTGACTACTCGTTAGAGATTTTATCATCTGGTCCAAGCCATTGAAACACGCCCTGACAGGTGATGGAGAGATGGCGATTCACCTGTAGCTACCAATACAATGTTAATTGTAATTCGTGATCTTTTACATGTTTTGCTAGTCTTGAGCACATTTTTATCGCGCTTTTCTTTTAATCGAGAATATGTTGCAATGTTTTTTATTTCTAATTTTCTCTTACCTGCACCGAAAGCTGCCTCCCACGGACCTACATTGTGCACCTGTTGTCATAGCACTTTTTTCCTTCCAGTTTACAGTATTGGGGACTGGGGACTGGGGACGGGAGCCTATTTATGAATCACTCCGCACATTCGATACTTTGAACTGAAGAAAATAATGTCAAGCTTCTGTCAATAAAATAGGCCTACATTAAAATATAAAATGTTTACTATATGTAAAGTTATAGAAATATGGAGAGTGTAGGATCTAGACGACGAATTGTTGGAGAAAGTACCTAAATCTACAATCATTCACCAGGTGTTCCCCAAAAAAGAAAGGGAAAATAACACAGTACAGGTCACAAACCTCAGTTACTGATCACTGTGTTTTATTAAATAATTTGTATAAAATATATATAAATAAATTATTCAATTATTATTGAATTCTACCTACGGTATATGGATTCTACAAACAAGCAGATTATTCGTACATAAATGATCTACTATCTGATTGATGTACATACTTTAGCATTTGATCCACTAGGTGGCATACATATTTAATCTGTTTTGAAAGGGTGGAACAGCGCCAATTGCAACAGACAGCCATAATTGTCAGGACCTGGTTACGAACCCGGGTCTCTGGAGTGAGAAACAGTCACTTAACCAACTGAGCCAAGAATAGTCGGCAGAACCTAGGAGATGAGGCAGACACAGCAGTACTTGAGACGGTGTATTTAATGAAGTAAAAAGTGAAGTCCTTCAGGAAAACATGTAATTCCACATCCTCAAAAGGAATTCCACAAGAACAAAGGTAATCCTCCAAGACAAAAAGGTAAATCCACAATGTGGTAGGTATAGCATAAAAAGCCTCAAAAGATACTCAAAAATAAATAAACAAGAACAAAAAACAGAATTCCACAAGAGAGTCCACCGGGATCAACAAGAGTTCACAGAATACTAGGGCTGGGTGCTAACATACAAACACAGAGCAAAGAACTGAGGAAAACTAAGGGTTTAAATACAATCAGGGGAAACGAGGCACAGGTGCAAATAATAATGGGGATCAAGGGAAAACAAAAGGTCAAAAAAGCACAATGGGGGCATCTAGTGACCAAAAACCGGAACAACCCTGGCCAAATCCTGACACATAATACTAAAGGGTATTATGTTTCCATGACCCATATTAAAGCATTTCCATTTGTTCACTCTCCTGCAAAAGGTTGATTTTGTTCTGGAGCTAATGAACAAGGGCTTTCCAGGTTCTTTTGATTGTATCTCTTCTGGCTTTCATGTGTTCCTTGACAGGGTTGGTGAGTAACGGATGACATGTAATCTGTTACAAGTAAGGGATTACAAAAACCGATAACTGTAATCCGTTACGTCACCAGCAAAAGTATTGTAATCAGATTACAGTTACTTTTGAAAAACTAGATGATTACTTGAGGATTACTTTTAAATTCAGAAAGGATGTTTGTGAAAAAAAAATCTTGGACACTTGTTTTCTCAATGACATTCACATCAACATTGAAAAAGGCACAAATGTAAGTTTGTTCCACCTCAGCCAGTCTGACCGAAAAGAGCAGGAATCGGCTTTTGTAGGCTACAGTCCAAGCTATGTCTTCCAATGGTGCGACTGTTGTCGGCATCCAAATTGATCCAATTTGACTAAAAGTTTAGCTTGGGGGTATCAGGATGACAGCAATAGTGTAGTCTACTGTGATACGGATAACACTTATTAATGATTATATACGTAGCGCATTGATGTGATCTGCTGCTCTCTCATTGAGCTATTTGCGCTCTATGGATTGTGGTTGTTGTGGATAGCTGTTCACAAATCTAAAAGTGTATTTGAACACACTACTGCTTATCAATCATTGTTTTTGAAACCAGCGGATCCCAGCCTGTGGAATAAAAGTGGGGCTTTTATTGTTCAATCTAATTCATGCTTATAAAAAAAATCCAAGGTCTAATGGAAAAACTCACACACTTTTGATATACTTAAGTCTGTAGTTGCGACATCCATATATCCATTGATTCTTGAAATATATAAATGCCTCATGAGCTTAGTTCAACTGTCACACTCCATGAGACCCCATCGAAGAGAAGCTTATTTTTCTCCAATGTTTGTAAACATTGTCAATGTAAACAAACACGGTATATCCTCATAACATGGTTAAAACAATCATTTTGATATCATGGATGGTCAGTTCTTGCATCCATAACTCTGTATATTAATCTGAGAATCACACGTCAGGTAAGACCCGGATGCAAACAACATCGAAGAAACAACAGTTTATTAATCGAACAGAGGCAGGCAACAGACAGGTCAAGGGCAGGCAGATGTCAGTAATCCAGATAGGTGGAACAAGGTACAGGACGGCAGGCAGGCTCAGGTTCAGGTTCAGGGCAGGCAGAATGGTCAACACCGAGAAAACAAGGAATCTGGAACAATTGAGAGACAGGAGCAGAGGGAAAAATGCTGGTAGGCTTGACAAAACAAAAAAATTGGCAACAGACAAACAGAGAACACAGGTATAAAAACAATGGGGATAATGGGGAAGATGAGCGGCACCTGGAGGGAGGTGGAGACAATTGCAAAGACAGGTGAAACAGATCAGGGTGTGACAGTACCCTCCCCTCTAGGTACACCACCTGGCATCCTACCTGGGCGCACACCTGGCTGACCAGGGTGCCGGCATTGGAACTCAGAGATGAGGTCTGGGTCCAGGTTGTCCCTAGCGGGGACCCAGCACCTCTCCTCCGGGCCATAACCAATCCCAGTCAACCAGGTACTGGAATCCCCTGCCCCGAGGTCGAACCTTCAGGAGACGCCTCACCGTATACGCCGGTTGCCCATCGATGAGCCAGGGAAGAGGGGTGGGTCTGGAAACAGGAGACAAAGGGCTGTGAGACATGGGTTTGATTTTATACACATGAAAAGTGAGATGTATATGGAGGGTATGGGGCAACAGAAGGTGAACAGCAGAGGGGCTAATGACCTCGGAGATGGGGAAGGGGCGGATAAACCTCGGGGACAGATTGCGAGACTCCACCTGGAGGGGCAGATCCCAGGTAGACAGCCATACCATCTGCCCAAGACGATACCGGGGAGCCGGGGTCCGGTGGCGGTCTGCTTGTCGTTGATACCTGGAGGTGTTCTTCAGCGGCGGACAAACATCTGGGCCGAAGGTACGCCAACATCTTCCTCTTACTCAGGGAAGAGCGGAGGCTGATAGCCCAGGGAACACTCAAAGGGCGAGAGACCTGTGGCAGAGCAAGGAAGGGTATTGCAGGCATATTCGACCCACACCAGTTGCTGACTCCAGGTGGTGGGGTTGGCAGAGACCAGGCAGCAAAGGGTCGTCTCCAAGTCTTGGTTGGCTCGCTGTGACTGGCCATTGGACTGGGGGTGGAATCTGGAGAACAGGCTGGCCGACGAACCAATGAGCATGCAGAACGCCTTCCAAAACCGGAACAAGAACTGAGGACCCCAATCAGAGACCATGTCCACCGGGAGTCCATGGATCCGGAAGACGTGCTGCACGCCTGGGCCGTCTCTTTAGCCGAGGGTAGCTTGGGGAGAGGGAGGAAGTTGGCGGCCTTGGAAAACAGGTCGACCACTGTCAGGATGGGGGTGTTGCCATCAGACGGGGGAAGACTCATGACAAAGTCCAGTGATATGTGAGACCAGGGATGGTGAGGAACAGGCAATGGTTGAAGAAGACCAGCCGGAGCTTGCAGAGGTTTCTTGTTCTGCGCACAAACCATGCATGATCTCAGTATATATACATCTGTTCTGAAAGTCCCCAGAGTCTGCAACACCACGAAGCAAGGGGCAGCACCAAGCAAGCGGCACCATGTCTTATTTCTTGTTTGTTTCATAATAAAAAATATTTTTGCATCTTCAAAATGGTAGGCATGTTGTGTATATGAAATGATACAAACCCCAAAAATAGGAAAAATGCCAAGGGGGGTTAATACTTACGCAAGCCACTGAAGCTTAAGGTCCAGGGTAGAACGCTGGGACAGGACTGCCCCCACTCCAACATCAGAAGCATCTGCCTCCACCACAAACTGACGGGACTGGTCAGGATGAACCAAGATGGGAGCAGTGGCGAAGCAATGTTTGAGGTCCCAGAGCTCCCGGTCAGCAGCAGGGGACCACGTGAACGGAATCCCAGATAAAGTGATGATACAAGTTGGAGAACACCAGGAAATGTTGCAGCTGCACCTTGGACGTAGACTGGGGCCAATCCACCACCTCTCTCACCTTCCCGGGATCCATTTGGCCACTCCCAGCAGAGATGATGTAACCCAGAAAGGGGATGGTGGAGCGATGAAACTCACACTTCTCTGCATTTACAAACAAATTATTCTCCAGGAGGCGTTGAAGAACCTGTCGAACGTGGAGCACGTGTTTTTGGTGGGAGACGGAGAAGACGAGGATGTCATCAATGTAGACGTGCTTCTTCTCCACACAGAAGAACCCTGTGCCGGCAGAGAGGAAGAAGGACGGATAAATCCTGCAGCTAGGAAGTACCCAATGTAGGGTCTCCATAGCCTTGGTCTCTGGTCGCGATAGAGAGTACAGTCGTCCCCGGGGCGGAGTAGAGCTGGGCAGAAGGTCAATCCCGCAGTCATATGGTCTGTGCGGTGGAAGCGAAGTGGCCCGGGCCTTGTTAAACACCTCCTGAAGGTCCTGGTACTCCACGGGAATGGGGGAGAGGTCCGGGGCAACTTCCAAGCCCCCAGGAAGACGGGGCAGGTTATGCTGACTTCAGGCAATGGGCGTGGCAGAACGGGTTCAAGCCTATGATGGCCCCAGTAGACCAGTTAATGAGAGGATTATGTCGCTGGAGCCAGGAGAATCCCAATACCACAGAAATCTGAGGAGACTTAATGAGCAGAAATGTAATAATAATAATAATAATATAATAATATATGCCATTTAGCAGACGCTTTTATCCAAAGCGACTTACAGTCATGTGTGCATACATTCTACGTATGGGTGGTCCCGGGGATCGAACCCACTACCCTGGCATTACAAGCGCCATGCTCTACCAACTGAGCTACAGAAGGACCAGTCTTGCTGTGGTTCCCTGACAGTGGTAGGTTGATGGGAGTGGTATTGTGGGTGACCCGACTAATAGAGCACCCATCCAGCGCTCTAACGTCCATGGGAATGGAGAGGGATATCCAGCTGGTGGGGATATCCAGCTCGGACGCCAGGGTAGTGTACAGAAAGCTCTCATCGGCCCCAGAGTCGACGAGGACCCGGAGAGATTTTGACTGGTTTCCCCACAGCAGAATGGAATGAAATGGAGTGCGATTAAGGGAAGCAGAAAAGTTCTCAATATGGCCCACCAGAGTACTCGCTCCTAAAGCTGAGCCTGTTCTTTTAACGAACAAGAGGACACAAAATGACCACGAGTGCCTCAATTCAGGCAACTCTTAGTGTTGAGCCTGTGGAGCTGTTCTGCTGGAAACAACCCAGCTCTTCTAGTTGCATAGGCTCGTGAAACGGCGACTCGGCTGTCTTCGGCAACTCTCGGGGAACCTCTGGTAGCCTCTGGTTCTTTCCGTAATGGGGCCATCGGGGACTTCCGGGAGGCTTCGGGGGCGAGGTGGAATCCTTGTACGGGCGAGCCAAATCTAATCTCTTCTCCCTCCGTTGTTCCCGTAGTCGCCCATCGATCCTGACGGTCAAGGTGATGAGGGAATCAACATCCATTGGTAATTCCCGGGCTGCAAGATCACCCTTGACCTCCTCCGAGACTCCATCTAGAAACATGTCGAACATCGCTTCCTGGTTCCAGGCACTCAGCAGCCAACGTGCGGAAATCCATTGCATAGTCTGCCACACTTCGGGAGTCCTGCCGAAGCTGGAGTAGCTTCCGGGCAGCTTCTCTTTGAGAAAATGGGGCTTCAAACACCTTCTTAACCTCTCCCACGAACTCCTCCAGACTTACGCATATGGCCGGCTATTGCTCCCATACAGCTGTAGCTCAGGCGAGCGCCCTCCTGGACATCAGCGTGATAAGGTAGAAATGCCCGACAGGTGCCCGGCTCTCCATTGAAGCATTCCGGGGAGGTAAGCGGGGCTCCCGGGAATGCGGAGGGGCTGGTGAGGCGGCGCTGCTAACAGCCGAGTTACTGAGGGGCTGTGAGGTTACCATCACAGTAGGCTGCCTCCCAGCCAACCAGCGGAATTGCTCCAGCAAGATGTCCAACGCCCGGTCATCGTGTTTGGCAAAGGTGTGGACCCCCTCCAATAGGCCACGAAGCAATTCCTCATGCCTACCAATGGTGGCTCCTTTGGAGATGGTGTTGCGCAGCTGGTCAGAGTCCACTGGGTCAGTCATGGCTAGTTCGTACTATCAGTAAGTAATCCAGATAGGTGTGGCAAAGGTATAGGACGGCAGACAGGGCCAGGGTCAGGGCAGGCAGAGGTCAGTAATCCAGATAGGTGGGGCAAAGGTAAAGGACGGCAGGCAAGGTCAGGGTCAGGCAGAATGGTCAACACTGGGAAAACTAGGAAACTGGAACAATCGAGAGACAGGAGCAGAGTGAAAAACTCTGGTAGGCTTGATGAAACAAAACGAACTGGCAACAGACAAACAGAGAACACAGGTATTAATACACTGGAGATAATGGGGAAGATGGGTGACACCTGGAGTGAGGTGGAGACAATCACAAAGACAGGTGAAACAGATTAGGGTGTGACATTGAGAGTGGTTAACTTCTCCAGACACATCCCTCAGCTTTTTACCAAAACAGAGTGACTGGAATTCTGATAGGTTTTTAATGTAAAGATATAATTGTATTATTATATGTAGTAGAAAGTGATGGGTTAGAAAAAGCCTACATAACCAACCCATTAAGTAAAATGTAATATCCATATATGGCCAGCTATGTCATCTTTAACATTGATTTATCCTGCAATAGATGTCGTTCAATTGGTAATACATTTGGTCTTCTTCTAATGCCTCTTAAGGGGAAAGCAATCAAAAAGTAACTGATTGCAATCAGATTACATTACTGAGTTTGGGTAATCCAAATGTTACATTACTGATACAAATTATGGACAGGTAACTAGTAACTGTTACGGATTACATTTATAAAGTAACCTACCCAACCCTATTCCTGGATAATGCATTGGTGATGTGCCCCTTCATTAATAAATGGGTGGGGTGGGGCAGAGAAAAGGGGAGGTCCTACTTTTCTGTCGTGGGAGGGGTAAGTACTCAACCAAGAGGAGCTATTCACACTACGTTAAGCTAGTTTTCTCACTCAGGGTTTGTTGTCATTTATTCTTATCTCAAGTGTCTGCGGGCGGCCATTATCCAGATAACCAAATCTTCTTCAACAAGAGGAGGCTCTTTGCCACATTTTCATCTAGCTTCTCAGAAAGAGGCATGCCACAGAACGTGTCAGGGCATGAGCAGGGGCATACCAGGCGGCGAGAGGAGTTGAAGGTTGTGATAGTAGGTGATGGTGGATGTGGGAAAACCTCCCTCCTCATGGTTTACACAAAAAAAAATACTTTCCAGAGGTAAGACAATTGACAAAGCCAGCTCATCATCTGGCTGCTTCTCTTCTCTTTTTACACTTGCTTTAATTAAGTGAAAAGTGTCTATCTATTTTTATTCGTTTATCAGCACTATTTTTACTCTGCATTTAAGCAAATTATAGTGAGAAGTGCTTGACTGTATGTGACAAAAATAATATGTATATATCCACAGAAAATGACGAAAAGAGCTAAATTAATTTCAACCTTTTTAGCTATCATATCTGAAATAAAAATAAATACATACAGGACTTCATGGCAGACTAAAAATGCACATCCATCTGTTTCTGTGTATTTCAGGTCGAGAGGACTATGACCGATTACGGCCCCTGTCCTATCCGAATGCTAACCTGGTATTGATCTGCTATGATGTAAGTTGCCCCTCAAATTATGACAATGTCCTAATAAAGGTACTGCACTGTCTTCTCTTCATACTTTACTGCTTGTTTGTCTGTTTAAATCCCCAGAACGAGGAAGAAACCTTATTAACATACATGCCATATAAAGTTTTATGACATTTACAACAGAATTAATGTCGCTGAAGATGTCAGTATCATACATGAATATGATATACAAGTATGTATATGAAGATATGTCAGTACCAGAAATATATTTGAATACTTGCTCAAGCAAGTGTTTATCAGGTTTATGGTGAATTATTTTTGCACAGTAGATGCAGTCACTCTCACAAGAATGCATGACGGAGAATGTTTATAATATCTAACTCTGTTTACATATATTTCAGTGGTACCCCGAGGTGAATCACTTCTGCCATGGCGTGCCCATTATCCTGGTAGGATGCAAAACAGATCTGCGGAAAGACAAGACCTTGGCAAGGAAACTGTGGTCCTCAGGCCAGAACCCCATCACATACATCCAGGTAGATTTCATACATAGCCATACATTATGTATGTATAACTTATATACATTGAATGTACATTTGCCATGCCACTTACATAATAATAAGTCATTAGTATTGGGTTTATTGAAAATGTGGTTGAATTAGGGTTGTGTGATTGGAATGGGAGACTGATCAGAAGTGTTTGAACAAAAACATTTTCAAAAGATTAGAGTATTGATGATGTTATGTTTGTGACAGTAATTACAAGGCAAATCCCCACATTTGTGAGTGGTAATTCAATTTCTGAATAACCCCTTTACATGGACTCAATTTATATATCTGCCAATTGCTTTTTGATAACAGAACTAGTTCATGTCAGAGAGGGAACTTTTGTCATACAATATTTTTCTTATAAACAGCATGAGCTGGCGCACACCCAGAGAACATTATTTAGTGTAGAGGTGCTGACTAACAGAGAATAAACTGTAAGCTATAAAAACAGAGTCGCAGACTACATATATATATAACCTCCCAGTTATTTACTGGTTCAAAAAACACCAATGTTTCAGCATCACTGTGCCTTCAGGTTTTTTCTTCTTCTAAAAACACCTAACAGGAACTTACCTCAGAGTAGTAGGACAAGGTTTATGTTTTTTTGGCCTCTCAATTAGGAATATCACAACTTTTTTCATAATCTAAGCAGGGTGAAGAGACCAAAAGGAAGAACAAAGCTGAGCTCTACTTGGAGTGTTCAGCCAAATACAAGGAGAATGTGGAGGACATATTCAGAGAGGCTACCAAACAAGCCCTTGCAGCAACAAGGAAATCCAGAAAGGCAAAGAGGAACGGATTCTGTGCCCTTCTGTGACCCAAGAGATAATGCTATCCACCACCGCGAGCTCCTGATACAGACAATACTCTAGCCCTACTCAGGGAAAACACAGATGATGACAGACTACTTCTCCCTACGAGTCCTCTTATAATATTGTTGCTGCATTTTACCCTTCTGCTAACCGACTTCCTTTGTTGTTCCTTCCTGCTAATTCTTGACACATTGTCAAAATGTGTTTCTTTAATAGAAATGAACAACGTCCTCAAGT
Organism: Oncorhynchus gorbuscha; assembly: GCF_021184085.1. Classification (NCBI taxonomy): domain Eukaryota; kingdom Metazoa; phylum Chordata; class Actinopteri; order Salmoniformes; family Salmonidae; genus Oncorhynchus; species Oncorhynchus gorbuscha. Next base: position 60,586,288 of record NC_060176.1, read on the forward strand.
TATAGAACCACAAATGTGGACATTTGGTCTTAGAAAGTTAAGGAGGCATGAGGAAGAAGTTGAAGGTACCATTGTATAATAATTGAAGGTTCCATTGTATTTTTCATTTTGATGTATCCAAATCTTTTAATTTATACAAAAGAGAAGGTTGACTCAAACAGTAATTCACATAGTACATCTCATAGATGTAAAAAGAAAACTTTTAAAAAACATGATTAAATTAAGCAACATAAATCTGGATTAGTTTGTAGAATTCATTATTCCATAAGCCTAGGGTTGTTATGCATAATAACAATTGCACTTTGAATTCAGTCCTTCTAATGACAATGAATGTAATCAGATATGGACATACACAATATGTATAATGTATTTCAGAAATGTTAATGATTGCCTAATAAAGAGGTTCTCAATCCAATTCACTTACCTTTGGGGAGACTCAGCACATTGTAACAGATTTACAGTATACGACTATAAAACTATTCAACCCCTTGGATTTGGCAACAGACACAAGGCAGTATAGTCAGAGTAAACAATTAAGTGGAGCTTAATAAGCCCTCAAACAGAACATCTTAAAAACATCAAATGACATTTAAAGGGGATGTTTTAAAAAAGGCATCAACCATCATCCAATATACTGACGCATAAAATAATAAAAAAACGCAAATAATCATGCCATTATTTTATTAAAGTAATATGTGCACTTGGATCACATTCAAAGGTTGACGATAAAGATCTGAAGTTTTGCCTCCATTTAAATTAATTTAGAAGTAGCTACTTGTGACTTCACATAAATGCAAAACGATCAGTGCTTTACAGTATTGTTAAAAGGAAGTACATTATGTTGAGGACAATATTTCAGCATTTTCACAACCACAGTATAAGAGTTCACCTATCATGTAACAACAGTATGAGGAGTGTGCTTAAAATGCATTAACTTATCAAAAAACCATCAGATCATATCTTTAATTATCAATAATGTTGAGTTTAAAAAGTTGAAATATAAATATTCCAACCCTGATGGACAGATTTAGGTCACCTGACTAAAAAATATCTGAATTCTGCACTTCACTTGCACCATAACTATTACAGCAGTTTATACATGTTATACTCTCCTGAGGAGTTTTACTTTCATTGAAATTGGCCGGTTATCATTTGTAAATTAATAATTCTAGCTACTTCACAAAATGTTCATCCAAAATGTTCATCACACACAGCCGCCATAGACAAAACTTTGTGATATAAATACAAATATCATCTATTTAATGAAGATATCCAAAAATATTCAACTACAAACTTCACACTCACATTCAGATCTGTTTCTGAACACATAAGGAAGACAATAGACATGCAGCAAAGTAATAAAAAATAAAAAGTTGCTCGAGTCCAATCGAATGAACAATACAAAGCAAATTCTCCTGACCTCTCCACAACCATTTTAGCAAATAGAAAAGGCCTAGAGCAGTCCAAATCCCAATACAAAACATCTGTAGAAATGATATATTACTATATAAAGTATCCTTTCTCATGGTGCTCATGCAAATAGATTAAAAAAAAAAAGCTTCATTATAGATTTCTTACAGCTGTCTAATTCCCATTAGGGGAAGTGGACAGAGGAGGGCTGCAGACTGGTCGTCTCTGCCCTGTGGTCCAGCTGGTTCTGCAGCCGGGTGATATTGGACAGCTCCTCCAGCTCCTGAAACTGACGGTCAGTTTTGTGACTGACCAGAGAGCGGTAGAAGTGCACAGCGAAGACGATAAACACCAATCCAAATGGCACCATGATGGAGGTGGAGGCAATGGCTGCCGCCTCACCAGAACTGATGGTGCCATTATCAGTTGGGCGCCTGAGGGGCAGGAACTTGACCCAGCACAGCAGAACCACCTCGGTCAGGAAGAGCAGGGTACCAATAACAGTGGAGAAGGCCCAGGCCAGCTCAATGTGGCGGTGCATGCGCTCATGGGGTGACTCGTTGACCGAGTTCAAGTTGTGAACGTTGCTGACGGCCTCCAGGTTTGGCAGGATACAGGTGCTGATCATCAGGGCGAAGAGGTGCACTGCCACTAGGACAGTGGTGCAGGCGCTGAAGGCTATCAGCAGCCCTGGGGGATACACATGATCTGGCTCCAGCTGCACCTCCACCATAGCCACCTGAAATACAGAGAGGCATTTTAACACGAAACACTGATTGAGAGAGCAACGACCAGGATTTGAGTCAGAACAATTTGAACAGAGACAATTATCTATTTTATAGCTCAACCACTGCAAGTGACAATTCCATGTTTTTCTCTGTTGGGTGCCGGCTGTACAGAAAGATGTAGCCTAACCCCTGTGGGCAGGTGACAATTGTACTGGGTCTAACTGTCTGTTGGGTGAGTGACTGTCAGATTAAATGTTATTGGCTTGTATGGTACGGTAGGATATTCTGTAGTTAATTTGTGGTAGGTTAAGGTTTAGATAGAACTATGACTCACTAATGGCATCCTTACTTTGTATCTGGCCTTGCATAGAGGTTTAAACTTGCAGAGACATTTCAATGGATTCAACTATGCCCCAAATCTATGCGTCACAAATTGCAATGTATCCGGTTTCATACAGATTTATTTTAAATGTTTAATTGTATCGTTAAATCTGTCCACCGGTTATTTTCAATCAAAAAGTTGTGGTTTATCCAGCATTATAAACCAGGTAGCTTGGGTCCTGGATGCTGAAACAATATTCCAGCCATGTGTAAATCAGAAACTAAGTTGTTTACTATTATATCTATGTTGGTATCCTGTTTATAATAGCAACAGGCACCTCTGGGGTTTGTGATTTATGGCCAATACGACACTGTTAAGGGTTGTATCCAGGCACTCTGCTTCCCGTCATACTTAAGAACAGCCCTTAACTGTGGAAAATTGGCCATATACCACAACCCTTGTGCCTTATTGCTTAAATATAATATGTCTGTTCTTAAGCATGACGCAACACGGAGTATCAGGATACAACCCTTAGTCGTGGTATATTGGCCATATATCACAAACCCCCGAGGTTCCTTATTACTATTATAAACTAGTTACCAATGTAATTAGAGCAGTAAAAATAAATGTTGTCATACCCATTGTATACGGTCTGATATAACACGGCTGTTAGCCAATCAGCATTCAGCACTCAAACCACCCAGTTTATAATGGCCATGACAAATCGGGTGGTTAAAGCCCTGAATGCTAAAAACAAGATCAAATCATTCAGGTCTAGAAAGATGCCTGAGTTTCCGACTTGTATGATCCATCAAATTGTTTTTTCTTGAATGCACTGTAGTCTGAGATTTCCAAATTCCCAGTTGATTTGAATGAAACATCATCCCTGAGCCCCGACTTCTCCCACATGCTGACCTCTGACTTCACCTACTAAGGGAATGACCTCGATTAACATTTTCAGCAGATATATTTAACAACAAAATATTATTTATAAAAACGAATCTATTAATTATGGTTTTTGAACACTATAATGTGTTTATAGACATGATAGCTGTGAACACACTTTCAGTTTATGGTTGACACGGCTTGTTGGCCATTACATTATCCAATCGGCGTTTCTTAACAAGTTCAAAGCACTTGAATTGGTATTTACAACTGGTAATTACTACCTTCCCACTCGGTTACGAACGCTACATTATTAGATAGTCAAATAGGCCGGTAGGTATCATGTGTCAAGAAATTGTGCGTCATATAACTCAATTTTGGCAAAATTGCCATAATCCTCTCCAATCTCTGAGTCCAGTACTCACCATCGCGAAACCCGAAAGGAGAGCTGAAGTTCTGCTCGTAGCCTTCAGCTTTGCTCGACTCAAGTAAAGTTTTCTCCATGACAGAGCTTGCAAAGAGTGTTCGTTCAAACTCATTGCTGGCTACCGTTATAACTTTTCAAGCAGTCAACCCAACCTGTAGTTCTACACAAGATGCGGTCTCATGCGAATTGACATATAATTGAACTTCTAAACTAAAGAAAAAAACGTTATTTCTATAAACGTTAACCTTCTGCTACTATTGCCATAACTAATTCAGGAAACACAAGATATTATTTTACCCACAATCCAATGCTGTTTCTGTGTGCGGCGCAGTTTACTCCTTGCGGTAGTTGTCGTGCGCCTATAAACATTCCTGTAGATTTCCTCGGTGGGGTTGTACGTCTAGATCTGTGGGTGCACTTTTGAATAGGTCACATCAACTTCGCCTAAAGAATGCAAACAACGTGTTGAATACCGTGGGATGATTATATTTAAATGTGTGTGTCCATAGCCTATAGTATTGCATAAATGCTAGCATACTTTTTCACTTGCATTTCAGCCAGATAATATTGACAATATTCTAGTACCAGAATTCCATCTGTAATAATTCGATGCATCTGTGACATTGAACGTGTTGGTAAACTATATGTGCAATATGTGCTGTTGGATGGTCGCATTCTTTAAGGCAAACTAGCACGTTTTTATGGATTAATTATCCAATTAATGGATATGATGGAAGACGTGCTATTGAGCAGCCATCTTTGACTGACACCTAGTGGATGCCATAGGCTATTATGACAACTCGATGAAGCCCTGAGAATAAAGGCCTAGAAATAATTTTGTAGGCGAGTGCTTGTTATCAATTATTTGCATGTGTTTAACTTCTTTATTGGTATCCCTTTTAATCTATTTGATGAACATTTTCCACTAGTACAATATGTTTTGCCCCTTTTATTGCTCTGATTTGATGTGCGCTGGATCTCAATACTTGTCTCTTCCCTCACACACAGGTGCTGCTGGCTTTGAGTATCTGCACTGTGAAACTTCTCATTGGTCTTGGGAGCAGGTTTCTGCACTGAATGCACTGACCATGTATTAAAGACAAGGTAGGTGAGGACACAATCATGTACTATGTCCCTGATGTCAGAGAACATTTCACTGTCTACACCTGTTGTATTTGGCACATATGACAAATAACATTTGATTTGATTTGCTTTTTTATTTGAACAAGGCCCATCTGGGCATGTAGAACATTCCAATCACAACTGTTAATGCCAGTTGTGACCAGATTATACTGCCCCCAAGAAAATCCCGTAAATCTTTCTTACCTATTACCTAAACACACTCTTTAGAGGTTTGTAGAATTGTTGTCCATTATAATGCACATTATACAGAGTATACAAAATATTAAGAACACCTTTTCTTCCTATTACATAGACTGACCAGGTGAAACTAAGTATCTGTTATTGAGGTCACTTGTTAAATCCACTGCAATCAGTGTAGATGAAAGGGGGGACAGGTTAAAGAAGGATTTTTAAGCCTTGAGACATGGATTGTGTATGTGTGCCATTCAGAGGGTGAATGGGCAAGAAAAAAATGTATGTGTCTTTTGAACTGGGTATGGTAGTAGGTAGGTGCCAGGCACACCGGTTTGTGTCAAAAACTGCAAAGCCACTGGGTTTTTCCATGCTCAACAGTATCCCGTGTGCATCAAGAATGGTCCAACACCCATAAAACATCCAGCCAACTTGACACAACTGTGGAAAGCATTGGAATCAACATGGGCCAGCATCCCTGTGGAATGCTTTCAACAGCTTGTAGAGTCCATGCCCCAACAAATGAAGGGTGGTGGTGGTGGGGGGAAGGAGTGTGCAGCTGACTCTTTGTCCATCATATTTTAATCTAACAATTGTATTAGAATCTCCTACTGTGTAATCTATTCATATGCATAGATGCAAGAATTTCACAAAATGTCAACAAGAACAAATAAGGTTCTGGACATTATTAGATCAGACTTAAACAGTATAATGATGGTCATGATGACACTCTTGTTAAATTGGTAATACTTGTGCAGAAATGAGATGTAATCTTCCAATGAAAGTACTCAATAATGTCCTACATGAGTACTTTAGTTACTGGCAATTAATTATTTCTGCTTTGAACTACCAAGAAATCATGAGTTGGGTACTTTGTCCTCTATCTGTAGACATCAAGGGCAGAGCAATCAAACCCAGAGCAGCTGATTGCTTCCTGTGTCTGTCGCAGTTTAGAGTTTTTCTTCATGAATCTTGTTCTGGAGGCAGCTCTGCAGAGTGGTCACTAGCTGGCACAGCCACTGTCATAACATCTGATTTTACTCTTAACCACACTGCTAACCCTAATGCCTAACCTTAAATTAAGACCAAGAAGCATATGCTTTGTTTTCATGAATTTTTACAATAGAGACAATTTTGACTTTGCAGCAGGCCTATCTAAAGGGAAATCACTAAATTCTGCCTCCAGGACAAGACTCATAACAATAAACGTCAACCTGTATATCTGTCACTGTAGTAAATTGAAACATGTCCTCAATCATTCTGATTTTTTTTGTGTGATAACATGCCACTCCCTTTATTCCCAAGGAGCCAGATGTCTTCACATTGCCCATCTGTACTATTCTTGACCATTCCCTCCCTACCACCCTCCAGTCCCACTCTGACTCTGGGTGCCCTTTGTAAGCAACCCTGTAAGCAAATGCAATCTGCCTCTCCATTGGCTTTGCCTGCCCCCTGTCTCTCCTGACCTTTCCTGTGCATATTCATGAGGCTTCCTGTCGCCGTGTGTGTGCCTGTACAGTTCTGAACTGTGTGTGAAGAGAGGGAGGGAGACGGAGAAAGGGGGACGAGTGAGCAGGGAACAGCAGCAGGGAACAGCGGCAGGTCTGGAGGCTTCGGCCATGTCAGTTTTCTCTACAACGCTGGACAGACGATGAGAAGAGAGGAAACATGGCCTTGTCACTGAGTGCAGACGAAGAGGATTATGATTCAGAATCTGAACAGGTCAGAGAACAGAACATTAGCCACGTTGGGTTTCTAATCTGCATGCTGTTTTGTCTTTCTGCCTTCTATCTCTTTCTTTTCTGTATCCCCACTCACTCAGTACCATAAGCAGGAATAGGATAATAATTTGACTAGGGAATGGATGGAAAAGGGAAACATGGTTTGTTGTTTTGGTAAGAGAACTAATCCACTGGGCAAGAGATAGCTATTTAAGAGGTCATACAGACACCTTCTCCTGTCCCTGGCTCATGTTGTATCCAGATGACCTATCTCAGACCCTAGCAAGAAAGGAATGAGCTGCTCACCAACGTAGTTAGTTGATCCCAATAATTGCTTGGCTTTAAATGTGATCCAGAATCCTCTCACCTTAGGAACATACCTTTCTCAACAAAAATCCCGAAGAGGACCCAATGAATATACATTGTCCCCCTCTGTTGTCTACCAGCTATTTGTCACACACTGACCTGTCAGATTGTGTTCTTGGTCAAGTTACTGTGATCATGGAAGAGGATCGGTCATTGTGACTGGTATTTTTGTGTGAACAGTCGGGGTGTGGGAGAGTAGTGTAGCATGACTATACATGTGAGGCCTTTCACTACACTTCACCTGAGGCTCAGTGTTGACTTTTTCTAAAACTAAAGTAAATAGATTACGCTAAATCAGACCATGCCTGATGTAGCACCATTGTCACATTCAGGTCTAGCTCTCTGGACAGACATACTTATTCCTTCCGTGTTGAACTGCTCATACTCACACCTAACCATGCTCTGTGCCTTTAAGAAGGCTGGAGGCAATGTTATTTTGCAGGAACCGAACTGGGGAGGGGGATGGGGATGGGGATGGGGAACAATGAGCTGCTCTTACAGCGGTTGATCGCTCTTGCCTGTTTGGAGACTTTTAGTTGTACATTACGCGACAATAGTGTTGAATGATTAACCGATATGTCGTTTTTCCGGTTATTAAACAACAAATTGAGCGACATTGGTTCAGTTACTTGAATTCCATTTAGTTATGTTTATTGTGAGCCCACGGTGTCTTCTCAAGGGAAATAAAATCATTTACGAGAGAATTCAAGTCAAGAACAATGCGGGACGCTGGGTTGAAGGGAGTTGTAGTTTTCATGAAGCAAATAATCAACATAGTTTAGCGCATAAACATGGTATTTAACTACACACAGTAGCTAGGTTTCCATCCAATTTGCGACAGATTTAAATGCGAATATTCTAATATTCAGTATGCACATTTTCCCACCAGAGATGTTTATATCAAACTGACTTTTTGCGGATAAGAGGCTGGGCATCATGACGTAGCGCACATACAAATAATTAAATGGGTTTCCATCGCATTTTCAACTCTGAGGGCTTTTTCACAACTGTTATTATATAGCAAATGTGACCACTCTTGTCTTGGCACGTGTAGGCGACCTACATTGAGATTATTATGGATGAGCGCTATTATTTGTATTTGTCAAACGGCAGCCAAGCATCGATCATCATGTCACCAGAATAAGACCATCAATATTTATTGTAAAGAAGCATCAAGCTCATCACCTTGCACATTTACTACCCTGTGAAGTTTATAATGTGTCGACCCCTTTCTGTGTTTACAAACATTGCAGTTTGTGGCAGAACAAGGGAGAGTTCTAGAACGCCGCAAAAAAAGCCTTTATTTACATCTTGTTTGAGTGCATTTCATAATACAACCAAGAACCAAAACTTAATTGGAAGGGTATGAGAAACCCCCCCAAAACATGTTGTTTTATAAGTAATAACATAAATGTATGTTGAATGGGTGCAGATGGAGATGGTTTGTTACTGCCGCCAAGAGTCACGTGCATCTGTGTACTGGAAAAGTGTATATTATTCCAGCTGTAGCCTAATAAACTGCATCCTTTCCTGAGTCGTAATGGGAGGACCACACAACATATCATCACGTGACTCAGAGTTTATTTCCATGTGATGGTTGTTATATCAATATTTGCGCATAAAGGCGTTTCCACCGACATTTCTCAGTGTCAGATAACTTTAACGCCTGCTACAGTTTAGATACACACAGACCGCATAGACTTTGAGAGAGGAAAGTACACGATACGCCAATGAGAGGGACAAACATTTCGTGAAAGTATGTGTAACAGTATAACTTTAGTCCGTCCCCACGCCCGAACCAGGGACCCTCTGCACACATCAACAACAGTCACCCACGAAGCATCGTTACACATTCGCTCCACAAAATCCGCAGCCCTTGCAGAGCAAGGGGAACCACTACTTCAAGGTCTCAGAGCAAGTGACGTCACCGATTGAAACGCTATTTAGCGCGCACCACCGCTAACTAGCTAGCCGTTTCACATCCGTTACATATGCCTCATCTATTTGATGAACTAGTCAAATTATTTGTCAGACAGCTCTGCAGCATAGTTAGGCATGCAACCTAGCTAAGGGTTAGTTCGAATTTGATCTCCCCCTCAGAATGAACTCAAAATCATATTTATGACCACAAATAACAATATCGATCCTGTGTGTATAAACGTGGATATCGACTATGCCACTTCAGCATGCTCACAGTTGATGACACACAGGGTTATGGGCCAATGCACAAAACAACCAATAAACTGAGTATACTGACCTTTTGTGCTTCAATATCATGGTTTGCGTTGTCAGCACCAAAATAAATTATTGATCATAGTATGCTGATGGAAAAACGTATGTTATGGCTTTACACCCCTGCTCTATTGTTGATAAAGGGTTACCTGTTTAACAGAACACAGATGGTGTTCTTTAAAGGAAGTGCCTCTAACATAATCCACGAAGAATCAGGTATTCCCCAGGGCAGATGTTTAGGCCCCTTTACTTTTTTCAATCTTTACTAACAACATGCAAGTGTGTCTGTATGCGGATGATTCAACACTATATACATCAGCTACTACATTGAGTGATATGACTGCAACACTTAACAAAGAGCTGCATTTAGTTTCAGAATGGATGGCAAGGAATAATTTAGTCCTAAATATTTCAAAAAATAAAATCAATTGTATTTGGGACAAATCATTCACCAAACCTGAACTAAATCTTGTAAACCTGCATGGTCAAAACCTATTGATACAACAGTGGCTAAACTGGGGAGAAGTCTGTTCATAATAAAGCACAGCTCTGCCTTCTTAACAACACTATCAACAAGGCAGGTCCTACAGGCCTGATTATTGTTCTGTATTGTGGTCAGGTGCTGCAAAGAGGGAATTAGGAAAATTACAATTGGCTCAGAACAGGGCAGCACAGCTTCCCCTTAAATGTACATGGGGAGCTAATATCAATGATATGCATATCAGTCTCTCATGGCTCGAAGTGGAGGAGAGATTGACTTCATCACTACTTGTTTTTGTAAGAGGTGTTGACAAGCTGAATGTACCGAGCTGTCTGTTTAAACTACTAACACACAGTTTGGACACCCATGCATACCCCACAAGACACCAAAGGTCTCTTCACAATCCCCAAGTCAAGAACAGACTATGAGAGGCGCACAGTACTGCATAGAGCCACGATTACATGGAACTCTATCCCACATCAGGTAACTGATGTAAGCAGTATAATCAGATGTTAAAAAAATGGGTAAAAATACACCTTGTGGAACAGTGGGGACTGTGAAGAGAGACAAAAAGGTACAGACACGCATACGCACACAAGCGCTAGCACACGCCCTCTACACACACGTACATTGTAATGTTGTTGTATACATTATACATTTTGTATTGTAGATATGTAGTGGTGTAATAATGTTATAATGTACGGTTTATCTTATGTTTTATATGTAATGTAAGTGCCTAAATGTGTTTGGACCCCAGGAAGAATAGGCAGCAGCTAATGGAGATCCCTAATTAATTCAAATAAAGACTGTCAATCTCGACAAACAGAACATTTATCCCAACCTACCTTGAAGGCCTACCCAGTATCAAAGGTTTGGTTTGACAATCTATGAATATCATTAAACGTTTTGGTGTTTTTTAACAGATGTTTATTTCCATTCATCAAATGACCGTGATGCACAATTTGGATTGATTAGATTTTTATTTGCCAGTAAAAAATAAAAATGCACAATACAGAGTACAACTATTTTTTAAAGTGACTGGGATTCCACCATAAAGTCGGGGCTTATTTCCATTGTGGTCCCTATTTGTTTTCACATAGACACATTACAGACATTCTACTGTTCACACATAAGCCAGCTTTTGACGTTCTTTTAAAAAGTGGTTATGGTTGCTATGCCTTTGAGTTCCTGTGGTAGTTTGTTCCACTCAACAGTGCCAGTATATACAAATGTGTTCTTACCAGTTAGACTCTTACATTTAAAACAGTGAATATTAGTGTCTCTGGCTCTAGTATTATGCTGTTGGACATCTCTGACAAATTTAAACATTTTTGGTTAGTACCAGGGGGCTGAGTCTGATAATTCTGTGGACCAGACCAAGTTGAATTAATTATACTATTTCTTTCTACAGATAGCCAGCCTAGCTGCTTGAAATGCTCAACCTCCAGATGGGGGGAGGGGGAGTTTAAGTACAATTCTTACATGCTTGTTTTGGCTGGTCTGTATCTTATTCTTTAGATGTTTGGGGTTGCTGGTGAACCATGATGTTGCAGGCATTATCAACGAGACACTGGACGAGCGCACTTGGCAGAGTCTTTAGGGTGTCTATAGCTAGGGCTCCATCCAATTGGCAGCAGATTTTCATGCGAATATTTAAAAAATCTGCATAAAAACAATATGCACATTTTCAGAGTTGTTTCCATCAAATTGACTTGTTGCAGATAAAAGTCTGTGCGTAAATGCATAGTGCACATGAACATTACTTTTGCGGTTACATTCCCATGTACGGTTAAAGTTTAATAGGTTTCCATCGCATTTGTCACAAAAAAATGTGTCGGTATAGCAAATGTGCCCAGCCTGGTATTGGCACTTTGTATTTACCAACCATTGATCATCATGGCACCAGAATAAGACCCTAGATATTTATTGAGCATCATGTCACCAGAATAAGACCCTAGATATTTATTGAGCATCATGTCACCAGAATAAGACCCTAGATATTTATTGAGCATCATGTCACCAGAATAAGACCCTAGATATTTATTGAGCATCATGTCACCAGAATAAGACCCTAGATATTTATTGAGCATCATGCTCATCCCGTGCACTTTCACCACCCTGTGAAGTTCATCATTTATTTAATCTGTAGCCTAATAAATTTCAACTGTTTCCAAATCATAGTGGGAGGACCACACAACATATTACCACCGGCTAAATCTATGATGCTAAAATGCCTGTTTACTCTGTTCCATCTGACTGCGCAATCCACTGTCTCATCAGCCCAGCCAAGCAATTGATAAACTTGATCTTCACTATAAAAAGTATCTAGACATTCTCACATTTCTTTTAAACTAACATTTTGTTTTCAACTGCAGAGATATGTATAAACCTTGCTGTCTGTCTCTCCAACAATTTGTAACATTGTTTCAATATTCAAATTCGATCTCCAGCTGTCCAAAAGTAATGCACTTAGGAGTCGGGACTAGACAAGGCAGGCAGGCAGCGTTTCTCAGCTAGTCAAATTCATGAATCAGCTGGCATAATTTTTATGGATATATACAAAGAAATGTAAATTGTAAAAAAGTCAAACGAAATGAAGTGCAGCTAGTTTGCAGTCTTTCCAGCTTCAGCTTGGAGAGATTTTGTTATCTGTGTTGTTGGTTAGCTGTTGTTGGCTAGTTCCTCTGAACAACAGTGTCCTGACGAGTGAGCACATGTTCTATGCCAGGTGAAATTGTGCCTCATTAGCTCATTGTTATGGATGTATCCATATAAATATTGGCACAAAATGTATATATTGACTAAATGTAATTCTAGCATCCTCAAAATGGCTTCAGATTAACCAGGTTTCCATCCAATATTTTTATGCGAGTCAAGTACATGCCGGATATAAAATGGCACGACAGTCCTGATGGAAGCAGCAAATGTCAGTATTTTGTTGACAAAACAAAATACGCTAGACAAGGTGGGATCTTTTTGTGTCAGTAAAATGTGTTATGTGCAAAATAGTGGTTATTTAAGTGATAATTCCCCAAAATACATGTTTGGCAAAGGTGTTGCAAACCGCATGCCTACATTAGACTTTTGAAGTAGCCTAATCAGATTAAAACATTGACTGGTTGTGTGTTTATGCCACACACAAAAGGTAATACATTTAAAAGGTCAATTACAAATATTTAGCTTATTTTGAAGCATTAGGTTCTAGGTGTGCGAGGAATAGATGCTCGTATTGGAGGAGGCAGAGTGCACGTTATGCTTCCGGCAGACCCAGTTATTCAGATACCATGCTGACCACACCGCATGCGTCTCGTGCGTTGCAAAATAAATGTACACATACATGTTAATCAATCATTGCACCCACATTGCTCACGCATTTCAACAAGCGTCTACGTAGCCAGGCGCTTAAATAGAACTTGGTTCTATTTGTGATGCTTGACGTGTTGCAAGTCACACCTCTCCCATCTCCTCATTGGTTTTTATTATACATTATACCCACGTGGGTGATTGAAAGATGAACTGCGGTTCACACTCCAGTCCAGTTGGTGATGGTAATGCACCTTGCCAACCGCCATATAAAGTCAGAAGAAGAAGCCTGGCTGTGTCAGTCGATTGTAAGTTAAACTTAGGCATCACACTACCCATGAAGGAATACCTAAGACACATTTTTACTGTCAGTCATTAGTGTCCGTTTAGAATCTATGTTCCTTTTTTGTCGGAATAAAACAGGATATAATGAGGACTAGATAAAATATGTCTTGCATGTAATGGACATAAAGAACTGGTCTTATATGTGTGTGTGTATATATAGTTGAAGTCGGAACTTTACATACACCTTAGCCAAATACATTTAAACTCAGTTTTTCACAATTCCTGACATTTATTCCGAGTAAAAAATCCCTGTCTTAGGTTAGTTAGGATCACCACTTTATTTTAAGAATGTGAAATGTCAGAATAATAATAGAGAGTGATCTATTTCAGCTTTTATTTATTTCATCACATTCCCAGTGGGTCAGAAGTTTACATACACTCCGTTTAGTATTTGATAGCATTGCCTTTAAATGGTTCAACTTGGGTCAAACTTTTCGGGTAGCCTTCCACAAGCTTCCCACAATAAATTGGGTGAATTTTGTCCCATTCCTGCTGACAAAGCTTGTGTAACTGTGTTAGGTTTGAAGGCCTCCTTGCTCGCACATGCTTTTTCAGTTCTGCCGACAAATGTTCTATAGGATTGAGGACAGGGCTTTGTGATGGCCACTCCAATACCTTGACTTTGTTGTCCTTAAGCCATTTTGCCACAACTTTGGAAGTATGCTTGGGGTCATTGTCCATTTGGAAGACCCATTTGCGACCAAGCATTAACTCAATCAATCCCAGAACAGCAGCAAAGGATAGCAAAGACACTAATGTCTTGAGATGTTGCTTCAATATATCCCAGGATAGCAAAGACACTAATGTCTTGAGATGTTGCTTCAATATATCCCAGGATAGCAAAGACACTAATGTCTTGAGATGTTGCCTCAATATATCCCAGGATAGCAAAGACACTAATGTCTTGAGATGTTGCCTCAATATATCCCAGGATAGCAAAGACACTAATGTCTTGAGATGTTGCTTCAATATATCCCAGGATAGCAAAGACACTAATGTCTTGAGATGTTGCTTCAATATATCCCGATATAGATATGTCGATATAGGACTCGTTTCACTGTGGATATAGATACCTTCGTACCCATTTCCTCCAGCATCTTCACAAGGTCCTTTGCTGTTGTTCTGAGATTGATTTGCACTTTTCGCACCAGAGTATGTTCATCTCTAGGAGACAGAACACGTCTCCTTCCTGAGCGGTATGACAGCTGCATGGTCCCATGGTGTTTATATTTGCATACTATTGTTTGTACAGATGAATGTGGTACCTTCAGGCGTTTGGAAATTGCTCCCAAGGATGAACCAGACTTGTGGAGGACTATAATCTTTTCTGAGGTCTTGGCTGATTTCTTTAGATTTTTACATGATGTCAAGCAAAGAGGCACTGAGTTTGAAGGTAGGCCTTGAAAAACATCCACAGATACACATCCAATTGACTCAAATGATGTCAATTTGCCTGTCAGAACCTTCTAAAGCCATGACATAATTTTCTGGAATTTTCCAAGCTGTTTAAAGGCACAGTCAACTTAGTGTATGTAAACTTCTGACCCACTGGAGTTGTGAAATAATCGGCCTGTAAACAATCGTTGGAAACATTACTTGTGCCATGCACAAAGTAGATGCCCTAACCGACTTGTCAAAACTATAGTTTGTTAACAAGAAATTTGTGGAGTGGTTGAAAAACGAGTTTTAATGACTCAACCTAAGATTATGTAAACATCCGACTTCAAGGTCCTAAACGATATCATAACCGCCATCGATTAGAGACATTACTGTGCAGCCGTATTCATCGACCTGGCCAAGGCTTTCGACTCTGTCAATCACCACATTCTTATCGGCAGACTCTAGAGCCTTGGTTACTCAAATGACTGCCTCTCCAGGTTCACCAACTACTTCTCTGATAGAGTTCAGTGTGTCAAATCAGAGGGCCTGTTGTCCGGACCTCTGGCAGTTTCTATGGGGGTGCCACAGGGTTCAATTCTCGGGCAGACTCTCTTCTTTGTATACATCAATGATGTCGCTCTTGCTGCTGGTGATTATCTGATCCACCTCTATGCAGACGACACCATTCTGTGTACTTCTGGCCCTTCTTTAGACACTGTGTTAACTAACCTTCAGACGAGCTTCAATGCCGTACAACACTCCTTCCGTGGTCTCCAACTGCTCTTAAATACAAATAAAACTAAATTCATGCTCTTCAACCGATCGTTGCCCGCACCTGCACGCCCGTCCACCATCACTACTCTGGACGGTTCTGACTTAGAATATGTGGACAACTACAAATACCTAGGTGTCTGGTTAGACTTTAAACTCTCCTTTCAGTCTCGCATTAAGCATCTCCAATCCAAAATTACATCTAGAATCGGCTTCCTATTTCGCAACAAAGCCTCCTTCACTCATGCTGCCACACATACCCTCGTAAAACTGACCATCCTACCGATCCTCGACTTCGGCGATGTCATTTACAAAATAGCTCCCAACACTCTTCTCAACAAAGTGGATGCAGTCTATCACAGTGCCATCCGAATTGTCACCATAGCTCCATATACTACCCACCACTGCGACCTGTACGCTCTCGTTGGCTGGCCCTCGCTTCATACTCATCGCCAAACCCACTGGCTCCAGGTCGTCTACAAGTCTCTGCTTGGTAAAGCCCCGTCTTATCTCAGCTCACTGGTCACCATAGCAGCACCCACCCGTAGCACACGCTCCAGCAGATCTATCTCACTAGTCACCCCCCAAAGCCAATTCCTCCTTTGGCCGCCTATCCTTCCAGTTCTCTGCTGCCAATGACTGGAACAAACTGCAAAAATCACTGAAGCTGGAGACTCCCTCACTAGCTTTAAGCACCAGCTGTCAGAGCAGCTCACAGATAACTGCACCTGTACATAGCCAATCTGTAATATAGCCCATCCAACTACCTCATCCCCATACTGTATTTATTTATTCATCTTGCTCCTTTACACCCCAGTATCTCTACTTGCACATTCATCTTCTGCACATCAATCACTGCAGTGTTTAATTGGTATATTGTAATTACTTCGCCACCATGGCCTATTTATTGCCTTACCTCCCTTATCTTACCTCATTTGCACACACTGTATATACTTTTTTTCTACGGTGTTATTGACTGTATGTTTGCTTATTCCATGTGTAACTCTGTTGTTGTATGTGTTGAACTGCTTTGGTTTATTCTTGGCCAGGTTGCAGTTGAACTTGTTCTCAACTAGCCTACCTGGTTAAATAAATGTGAAATACAAAATGAAACCTACACACCCACTCCGTCATTGTTTATGAAGTGGGTTATTTTAATGTTATTCTTTTGGCGCAGTTGTGGAGATGTCATGGACTTCCCTCCCTTTTGTGTGCATTGTTGTGGTGTGCTGTGGTCCACTGAAGCCAGGCAGATGGTGAACCCTGTGACTTCCTCCCACAGCACTGGGATCCACAGTGAAACTGATCAGATAAGGCCCCCATCTCGGCCTAGTGTTTTAGAGCCTCATCAAACAAACCTAACATTCCTAGCACATTAGTCAGCCAAGTTACAGTAAGTGTTGGTAATCAGTCTGGGTCTATTATAGGTCAAGATACATTTGTAAACAATCAACACATTAGTGTTTCATAGGCCTACTTTTGACTCAGACGACTAGTTAAAAAAAAAAGACGATACACATGTCTTAAAGATTGGAGTTATGATTTCTTGGAAGAGAGGCATAGGAGGAGGATCACTCCTCATTTTAGCCACCATATTTAATACTTTCTCCTGTAATTCAGAGGTTTCACATCACATGGCCTGGATGGACCATACACTTGTTGATTAAACCAAATAAAAGATAAACAAACTCATGCCCCCTTGGCAGAACAGATATTTGAAGAACATCACTCTTTTCATAACTCACATACACAGAACACTTTGTTAACCATTTTGCCATGCTAATGCTGTTGCACAATTAACTAGAATATTTGGAACAAGAGGGTATCGGCTACTTTATTCAAGGACTCCTTCAGGGTGAACAGGAGTTTGTTTGAGAGGAAAATAGGTCATATAGCACACGTGGGTTTCTAATAGTCCCACATTGATTGCTTTGGTGATCTGTTGTGTTGGATATAATGTTGTAGAGATTTCTGTTTAAAGCTCTCTAAA
The DNA here is from genome assembly GCF_021184085.1 of Oncorhynchus gorbuscha. Lineage (NCBI taxonomy): Eukaryota > Metazoa > Chordata > Actinopteri > Salmoniformes > Salmonidae > Oncorhynchus > Oncorhynchus gorbuscha. The sequence continues at coordinate 60,603,963 of NC_060176.1, forward strand.
AATCAGAGGAATTTCAACATTTTAAGACAATGCCAGGAATGTGCCAATCACACTTGAATGTTGCGCAATGCTGATAATCATAGCATTTGCAGCCTCAGCCCTCCTTCTGATGTCTTCCTTGTACACCTTTCCATACACTCCTTGGTTGAACAGATTTCTTCAGAAAACCATCAGATTGTAGTCTGTTGGATGTTGCGTCAACAACAACCGTGTATGCTTGAGAATCTGTTTAGGATCTGGAGGATGGCCAAAGATGAGACGAAGGTGAAAGGTTATTATAACAACTCTCTTTCCAGACCTGAAGAAAAGCTTTCTGGTGAAGGATCGTCTTGTGGTATGTCTCTCCAGGGACATCTTATTCTAGGATACATGAAGGAACACTTTGTTCTCAATGACCCTGGTCTAGGGGTTTTCTTCTCTCTCTTTAAGCCCTCTGCAAGAATTCCATTTGCTTTTATATGATGGCGGTTTGGTCCTTATTAGCTATATCTGTTCCAGGAGGATGGTTATATGTAAGGGCTGTGACGTGGCAATGTTTCTCAGTATTTGTTTGGGAGTGGAAGGTTTTCACTGTTGTGTATTAATCCTTAACTGAGGAGCATTGCCAGGTGGTAAGACATTTTTTTGTGGACCTGTGTGTGTTGCTGTCTTGTGATTTAGTTTCTTTAATGGATGGACCTACTGGCTCACACAGTGGTAGATCATTTTGCCAGAAATACACACGCAAACCTCCAGATTAAAACATTCATATTTGACACCATGCAATTGGTTGTACCTTTTATTTTGTGGAGTAGGTTGTGTAAACAGTGTATCAGCCTTATAGATGACCTTTGCAGGAGATCAGACTGAGATCAGACTGAGTGACAAGCAGCAGATTCTACACTACACTAATCGATCTCACCCCATAAACAATGTTTTTAGTGCCAGTAAGAACAGCTTCCAGAGGAATGAATGACCCAATCTACAGTAGCACATTCAACTCTGTTTTACCAGTGTGTCTCCTAGGGCCTGAAGCGATATTTGTACTTTATGAGAAAATAAAGTAAGAGTTTTAGTACTGCCAGAGGAGCCATGAAAATGTTCAATTTCAAAACAATCCTAACCTCTCCACAGCCCTTCCATTTAAAGATAAAGTACAATATGTCTCTGCTAGTTCTCATCTCCTTTCATTATTCTATTCAAATGGTTAGGAAAAGCAGGGGAACTGTGTTGCCAAGGAAACACTCGCCTCTGCAGCAAAAAATAGATTTCTCAGTAATGGCGTAGGGAATATCTGATGTTTATTGTTCTGGTGGCTCTAGGCTCGGGTAAAGAGCATTGAAATGAATTTTAACCTGTGAACCTCTAACTATTTGTGGTGTCACGGGGTGGGAGAGAATATTTTTATTTTCTTGGACAGAGGCTGATTTACAGATTTGGCATTTAGAGAGGTTTAGAAAGGTACTGTATGTGGCTCGCAGCCAGTGTCTTCAGTGCAGTACTGTTTCACTAGCTTTATGACTGTCAGGAGTAGAGCATACTAGATGTTGTGTGTTCCATAATGAAGCAGAATGTAGGTTACTGTCTTAGGCAATAGTTCTCATTTGAATTTCCTTTCTAAAGTAGTTTCCAAATACTCAGGTTTGAATAGAGGTTGGAGAGGACCAGGGAGCCAATGACCGGACTCAAAAAGTCTACTTCCATGGACAAGAGCTAATGGATGTTTTAACATAAACTGTATTATTTTTCTCTCTGCAGCAACGAGAAGCCAACCGGCCAAAGCCCAAGATGGGGACTTCAGCAGCGGTCAAGCTGCCGTCCAATCGCAGTGCGTCTGGCGCCAGACGCAGGAGAACACGCTGCCGAAAGTGTGAGGCCTGCCTCCGAACTGAGTGTGGAGAATGTCACTTCTGTAAAGACATGAAGAAGTTTGGAGGACCTGGGCGCATGAAGCAGTCCTGTATCATGAGGCAGTGTATTGCAGTGAGTAAATCCATAGTAACCACACAGGCTTTTCATCATTCATACTATTTAGCAGATTGTTCAGTTAGCCTATATTGTCTTATCCAGTGCTACAGTGCTGTGTCACAAATGCAATGAAAATCATAAGACAGGTTCACAGTTCAGGTTCTGAAAGAATGGTCAGTGTAAGCTAGAACCAACCAGAAGTACAATGATACAGAGCGAGACCTCAGGAAGTGAGTGCTAACATTTTTATTTTTGCAACAGTATGACTCATTCATGTGTCAAAGGTCTCTCGATTCTATTGAGTCCATTCAGTGGATATTTGTCTACGGCTTGGCATAGTCGCCAATGTCTGTTAATGATTTTCCTAAAACAGGAAACAGAATGACCAGTAGCAGCTTATCAACACTATTTGCAAATATTATTGCACACCAGCATAATGGAGACACTGTGTGTGTTACTGTCAATGAGTTTGACAGTTGTCAGTGAATGTGTTTTTGTATTTGTCCTTTGCAGCCTGTCCTGCCCCACACAGCTGTGTGTGTGGTGTGCGGAGAAGCAGGGAAGGAGGACACATTGGAGGAGGAGGACAAGTTCAACGTCATGCTCATGGAGTGCTCCATCTGCAATGAGATTGTCCACCCCAACTGCTTAAAGGTGAGACAGGATGAGCATGTCGAGTCGTGATTTAACACAACCATGACTGAACACGAGGCCAAGCCTCCACCTGATGAGTTTGATGATTCCTTATTTGTGTGAGTGAGATTCACCTGAATGTTTATGATACGGTTGAGTGATTTATATGCTTTGACACACAAATGAAGGAAAAAATCCTGGAATGTTTGCCTTTGTACTAACGGCAGGTGATTCACTGTGTTTTGACTGTCAAATAGTTTTACAAGGCAACTTGATGAGTCATTGGTGTGGTGGGGACTTCCTGTTGTTGTTTGACACTGAATCACCTCAGCACTTTCCCTCCTCCAGCCAGACTTGCAGTAGGCTGTGTCCAGTTGAAATCACATGATGCTTGAATAGGACCTTGCAGTGTTGTCGACATTGCTGGGTGGAGCCGGATGCAAATAAAATGCAAAGCTGCCCATGCACTCTTAGGAGCCATTCAGCCAAAGCATAACATGTCATAGCATGTCCTTGCTCGAACCTGTTCTAATGAAGTGAAGTTGTGAACTACATCAGATATTAGGAACACAGCCTTTGTGTTTGTTGTAATTCCAGGCACATAACACACTTATGGTAAGGTATTTCTGAAGAATATTGATTTTTCATTGTTAGAGGAGGTTGTTTGCTAGAGTTTCTCACTTTTTAAATGTGTCAGAAAATAAAGTGTTAAACTGCCTCACACAAAGAGGTGACAACAGTCACTTTCAGTTCCCTGTTAATTTCTCTCTGTGCTGAACACATTGTACATTAGTCTGACTCCCCTTCTGCACTTTTCGTCTTAACTCTCTCTTTTACTTCATGCTTTTCAGGTAAAAGATGCTTCTGGCGTGGTGAACGATGAACTTCCTAACTGTTGGGAATGTCCCAAATGCAACTACGCTGGGAAAACCGGAAAAGTGAGTACCTACAAATGTAGGATCTTAATTTGAGCCAGTTTGCTACAGCAGGAACTTAATCCTGCAGCTAAAGGATATGTGGATTATAGTTAATTGATACTTTGTAGCGGTTGATACATTTGAAATTATAAACCTCAATTTCAATATAAGTTTTAAATGTCCTGCTTTGCAGGACAGTTCTCCTGCAACAGGATGATCATACATCTGTATATGAATGCTTCATTTTAAGGACTTACTGTAGGCAGCCCATCATAGAATACTATATATTCTCAAGTTCATAAGCATTAATATGAAATTGATATTTTAGTTTCCCCTTTCTCCAAAGATAAAGCACACACCAATTTTGTCATCTGATGTTGGATTAGGAAACAGTGCTGTGAACCATCTTTGGAAAACACTCTCCAAATTCTCCAGATTCTTTAACGTCAGAGGCATTTCATAATGTCTTTACTTTGTGGTTTCTTACTTCCTGTTCATCTACTTACTATATCACATGGTTCAATGCCCTGTGTCTGTTACACGGGAAGGAAACAAACATCTAATTCTCTAGTAGTGGCACAGTCACAGTCTAAGTAGTTTACAATGTCTGACTTGTTTCACCATTGAAACAAGTACAGTATCTCAGTTTGGGGACCCTGTCGTGATAGGCGAAATATATAAAGTTGTCTTCCCTGTTTTTCCACCTTTTGGTCTGCAAGCAAAAAAGGGGACCAGGGTTCAAGTATGCGTCTAACCTCCCTGGCTCCCTGCTGAAGGAGCAGAAGGCAGTCAAGGAGGAGGGTGAGGCCACATCTACGTCTACAGCCAAGAGAAAGCCTGAGGGGGATGATATCTCAAGACACAGACCTGAGGAACGGGAGCCCCTCCACAGACACCCCCCTGTCCTGACCCCCAGCACCCTGCCTCGGCCCAGACCTGAGGACAAACTGAGGAAGAAGAGGAAGCTCTTCGACGATGACGAGGAAGAGGACTTCAGTGTGAGGAAGAAGGTAGACTCCGATTTCATAATGTGGTTTATGTTTCAGTGTCTGTTAGTATAATGTTACTCATTGACTATGCATGGCAATTTTCATGTTGTGCCAAGCAACTCCTTTTGTAAAATATTTGGATGTTGATATGTGCTCTGGTATCCATAGTTGAACATGCTCTCTAACTAAACCTCCCTCTCCTCCACAGGGAAAGGCAGATGAACCTCTGTTCCCCAAACTCCTTCATCAGATCAAGACTGAGGAGGAAGACCAGGAGGAGGAAGTGGATGAGGAGGGGACGGACTCTCTGTTCTGGCGAGGCCTGGAGAGGAGAGCTCGTTTAGAAGATACCGAGGACTGGGATGGCAAAGACACAAAGACAAACGTTCCAAGGCCTCCTCTCAAAACTCCTGTTCTAGACAGTGACCAGTCTCACTGCAGCTCTCCACAGGCTGGCCCCAGCAGCGAGGGTGGCAGTGAACCCCAGGAGAAGGGCCCACGCCCCAAAGCACGCCGCAAACGCCGTTTACCCAACAAGGAGCTGAGCAAAGCACTGAACCAGGAGATCCAAAAGACTGAGGACTGCCTAGCCAATGAGAACCGCCAGCCCCTCAAGGTGGAGCCAGAGAGTGAGAATGAGGCGCCCAAGAGTGGCTTCCGCATCGGCAGTGACCTGGGAGGGGAGCGCCCCCACCTCCGGATCAAGGAAATGAACGGCACCCCCTGGGAGCTGCGCCACTTCTATCCCAGCCAGATCACCCCTCTGGGCTTCAACAGGAGCTCCCCTGGCACCCGGCCCCTGCCCCCACGCTCCCCACCCAAGTGTGTCCAAATGGAGCGGCACGTAATCCGGCCACCCCCCATCAGCCCCCCGCCGGACAGACTTCCCCTGGTGGACGGGAAGACCCATGCAGTTCAGCGAGAGGTCTGGATGAAGCTCTTTGGGCACTTCACACACAAGGAGCTGTGTGTCTGCATGCGTGTCTGCAAGACATGGAATAGATGGTGAGAGCTCTTACTATTTCCACTCATATTTTTACTTTACATTTAAGGGCCTATAAAACATAAAATAAAGATGCGTTATAAAAGTTGGGTCCCTGTCGGGGGTCCCCGTCATCCATTTCGTATGATGTGTTACGTCCTGCATAAAAAATAGTTAGGAATTCCAATTCGTAAAATATGTTACTAATTTGTAAGTGCTTAAGATCCCGTTCAATCTCTTTAACACTCACATTCAAATATACAAATTATCTAGAACATTGTGAATTTTAGTCCAAGCCAGATAGTGAGTGTGTATTTATATTGTCTATCTCTGACAGGTGCTGTGATAAAAGACTGTGGACCAACATCGATCTGAACCGCTGTAAATCTATCACTCCCCTCATGCTGAGTGGCATCATCCGCAGACAGCCCCTCTCACTGGACCTCAGCTGGACCAACATCTCCAAGAAGCAGCTGAGCTGGCTAATAAACCGCTTACCAGGTACATACCAGGACCACGTGAACCTGTGATCTATGGGAGAGGAAAATGTTTCGGCCAGACACCAGAGACTGTCCATATGTGATTGTGGCTCAGCGTTGAAACCCGTCTGACAGTACTTCGCTCTGTGTCCTGCAGGTCTGCGGGTGTTGCTGCTCTCAGGGTGCTCGTGGGTGGCTGTGTCTGCCCTCTGCACCTCTAGCTGCCCTCTGCTGCGCACCCTGGATGTGCAGTGGGTGGAAGGGCTCAAAGATGCCCAGATGAGGGACCTGCTCTCGCCCCCGACCGATAACAGACCAGGTAACCACCTGCAACAAGAGGGGAGAGTTAGGTGAAATTGACATGAGTGTATTATAGCAACCTCTGGTGGTTCTCCTGGGTGTGACAGGACTGGGAGGCTTTTCTTTCTAAGAACCCATTAAGAAGAAAAATGAGTGTATCTTAAGATGGTTCACGTTTAATTAAAGGATGTTAACGAAAATGTATGAGATTACTCGCCATGTTTGACTGCGAGATGAGAAATCACTCCTGTTTTGTTCCTGCTCTCCACCCTCAGGTCAGTTGGACAACCGCTGTAAACTGAGGAACATCCTGGGCTTGCGTCTGGCCGGGCTGGACATCACAGACGCCTCTCTGCGTCTGATTATCAGACATATGCCATTACTTTCCCGACTGGACCTGAGCTACTGCAACCACATCAACGACCATTCGGTCAACCTGCTGACGGCCGCAGGGACCACAACCAGAGATTCACTCACAGAGATCAACCTGTCAGGTAGGAACCCTCAGTCAATCACACCACTCTCACAACCTCAGTATTAGCACTAGGGGCTAGAGTAATACAACAGCACAGAGGCTGTTTTTATTTACTCTGCTGTCACTTGTTTATTTTTTTGGGCTACCTTCGAAGGACAAAATGTAACGTTTTACAGCTTTTTCTTTTGTTGTTACATGTACATTCTAAACACATTTTTAGATACATACCACCTATTTAAACTTTATTTATATATTTTTTTTTACAGTAGTTACATTATACAATTTTACATTATACATCGTGTTATCAGTCAAACTATTATACAACAAGCTATTTCACTTATTTTTCTCTTAATATTAAAGAATATCGAAGATGTATTTATTTTCGGTCTTATCTTGATTTCAGTTATTTCTATAATAGTTTGCAAGTCTTTATGTTGCATTTAGGCTTCATAATATTCAATCCGGCTCTTCAGTTTCCTCATGCCTGGCTCTGTTTTTGTCTCCGCCTCAAGTTTGTAATAGGGTGACAGACCATTCCCTTACCTTCTTCAAGCGCTGTGGAAGCATCTGTCATATTGACCTGCGCTATTGCAAACAGGTGACCAAGATGGCCTGTGAACAGTTCATAGCAGAGATGTCTGTGAGTGTACAGTTTGGACTCAAAGAGGACAAATTACTGCAGAAACTCAGTTAGACATTGACATCAAGGCCAAACAGCAAAAAAGAACTACCCTTTGCACTAAATGGAGCAAGACAAGGTTTCCCCCATCAAGCCTGCACTGGTTGGTTTTGTATGTTTGTTTCTTCTTCATTGGAGAATCTACTGTGTTAGATTTGTGAACGAACAATGTCACATGAGTTGATGAGAGGAGCAGAAGTATGTAAATTAACAAGGGGGATGGTCAAAATGTTTGCATCAATGTCTTTCTGGATGTTACAAACCCATCCTTGTACTGAAAGGCAAATATGTCCTGGACAGGAGATGGGGAGGGAAAACAAAGCATGCATTAGTTTTGTTTTGTGTTAAGATTGTACCTTTTTCAAAGGCTTGTGTTTGTTGGATTTAATTTGTTGGGGGATTTGTTTTCTATTACTTATACATGTTAAATGTTTAAGACATTTTTTTGTACAACAATAATTCACGCATTGGGCTAACATTTGACGTTATAGTGAAGCTTTATGTATGCAGTACCATACACACCCCAGATTTCAACTCTTACATCTGAATATTGACCTACAGTACTTTAAATCAGCTTGCCTTGACACCGATGGTAATATGTATTTTTGGATGCTATTTTTTTTACCTGATATCATGTGCCAAATTCTGAAGGTGACATTACAAGTTAATGGTAGTTACTGACTTGGACTGGAATTAATTTAATACTTTACTTTAAAAAATGAACATAAGACTATTATTATGAAATAATACATGTTTTAAATGTTTAAGTAAATAAGAATTAAATAAATGTTGCAAATATGGTTAGGATAATGAATATATCTTGAAATGAATCAGTCAATAAATATTGACATAAGGAATGTTAGTCAAATGTATTTTTTCAATCTCTCAGTACCTTCTGCATTTTCCTGTGTTTCGTACATATGTCAATCTGTTGTTTCACATGTTTTAGCACTCGAGCCCATAATGTGAGATTCTGTCAAGTAATTGAATCATCTGCTTTAAAGGGCCAATCCACATTTAAAACAATAACAAAGCGTAAAAGGCTGAGGGCTGGGCCTGGAGAAATGTAATCCCTCTCAAATCGAAGACTTACAAGAATGCAAAGGCTGACCATCCATGATATCATAATTATAGTTTTAACCATGTTTTGAGGCAATACAGTTGGTTTACATTTGTTTAAAACATTGGAGGAATACATGCTTATATTTTGAGTTCTGATGGGATACGATAGTTGAACTAAGCTCATGAGGCATTTGTAAGGTATATTCAAGAATCAATGAGTATATATCATGAATTTCTAATCCAAAAATGAGTGTAGTAACTGCTGACTGCCCCTTTACTGTTTCCACAAGTGCATACTGTCACAGTGGCCTCCACAGACTTGGCATGTAGAGTTTCTTTGAAAGAGCATTTGGTCATCCTATTTTTAATTCAAGATCGACTATCTATTCATTTTGTATTTATTTATATTAGTTATCATCCATAATTGTGATGTAATTATAATTTGCCATTTTCTGTTGACCGTGACCTACAATGTCACAAGTGAATGATATTGGCCACCTTGAATACAGATGCACATGATGTAGTTGTTTATATTTGTAAATCTAAAATCTAGTGCTATGATTGTCATTAAAAGTATATTTCTATGTATAAAATGTATTTTCATATACTATAACATTTTTTTTTTACCCTCAGTTGTGTGGCCTTTTGATAGGGCACAGCAGAGAATTTCCTAAATGCCAGGGTAACTGGTGACCTCGGGTGTCTTAGCTTTCAATGAGCAGGAAAGGACATTGGTATATGGACCTTTCTGGAACCTTCTCACCCAACTCGGGTCATGTATTAACCATGTTTTTTAGTTTTACATTCAAACGTATGTCACATGGAAGCTGCTGTCTGCAGCTGTCCTCTCCTAGACAAAGGCCTAATCTGGCACTCTAAACACTAGTTCAACCTACAGCAGGTATTCCCAAACTGGGGTAGGCGCAATGCCGTCGTGGGTACGCCAAATAAAAATGTGATTCACATAAAAATGTTAAGTTATTTTTTTATTTTAATCTTCACATTTTCAAACAGTCCATTTATATATTCCAACGGGGCTATACATTTTGGTGAGTTTTTTTCTCAACTGAGTAGCCTCGTTTCACTGCCAAAAGTAAAATTAAACCATCTAGTGTTCAGCGAAATAACAACAATGTCAAATACAGGTAGCCTAGTCAAATAATTAACATCCAATCACATTAACCGTTACTCTCTCGCGGGAATTCCACTAAAGGTCCATATGTAGCCAAATGTAGCTGCTGCTCATTCAGTTTGCTCGAAAAATGGATAAATGGTTTAAAAAAGTAAGGCCGTCATCCATAAAGACACATACCAGCTCTACTGGTAGTACTGCTGGTAGTAGCAGTACTGCACCTGTCGACGACACAAGTTGTTCTGCTTCCACGAGCACATCCAATGCTAGCACCAGTAATTCTACATTTGTTGTTAGCCCAGCTAGCATGGACACTGACAGTTGTGAATCTGATGCAGCCGAAGAACTACTGCCCCCTTACCCGGGAAAGCATCAAACAACAGACAGGGATGTTGGACCATCGAAGAGGCTCAAATATGATGAGAACTACATTGATTTGGGGTTCACTTGTATTGGAAGTAGTGCCTTACCTTAGCCACTGTGTGCTATAGTACTTTTGCACATAACTCACAACTCGATGAAACCTTCACTCTTGCGCAGACATTTAGAAACAAAACATGCCAATTTGAGTGAGAATTAAGATGAATTTCGACTAGTAAGACATGTATAAAACCAACAGATACCATTAATAAGAAGGGGCTAGAAGCGTCTTATATGGTGAACTACTGAGTGGCTAGGACATGCAAGCGCCATACTATTGTGGAGGACTTCATTCTTCCTGCTACCGTGGATATGGCTGGGACAATGCTGGGGGAAAAGGTCCAAAAACCTATACAGACAATGCCATCAAGCAGCACTGTTTCACGACGCATCAGTGACATGTTTTGAAACAATCACTGCTTCACATACAAGCCAGTGAATTCTGTGCTTTACAGCTGGAGTCAACAGACATGGCGGGCCTGGCACAGCTCCTGATATATGTCCGTTACGTTTATGGGGGGTCGATTAAGGAAGACATCCTCTTCTGCAAACCACTGGAAACCAGGACAACAGGAGAGGATATTTTTAAAGTACCGGACAACTTTGTGACATCAAATGGACTTTGATGGTCAAGATGTGTTGGTATCTGTACTGATACAATACAGGGAGACATAGTGGAGTGGTAATGCGCATGCAAGTAGTTGCTCCGACGCCACTTTGGTACACTGCAGCATCCACCAAGAGGCTTTCACTGCCAAGGGAATGCCTGACAGCTTGAAAGATGTTTTGGACACTACAGTGAAAATGGTTAACTTTGTTACAGCAAGGCCCCTGAACTCTCATGTATTTTCTGCACTATGCAATGATATGGGCAGCGACAATTTAACGCTTTTACAATATACAGAAGAAGAGCGCTGGTTATCATGGTGCAAAGTAGTGACACGTTTTTTTTAATTGAGAGAAGAGCTTAAAGGACAACACACAGGTCTTTCCATCAGTGTATGATTTTTTGTGTGCAAATGAACTCAAGCTTACCGGACAATGTCAAATGTGATATAGCGAAGCACCTGAGTGAGTTGGGTGCGCAATTACGCAGGTACTTTCCCGAAACGGATGACACAAACAACTGGATTCGTTATCCGTTTCATGCCCTGCCTCCAGTCCACTTACCGATATCTGAACAAGAGAGCCTCATCGAAATTGCAACAAGTGGTTCTGTGAAAATGTAATTTAATCAGAAGCCACTGGCAGATTTCTGGATTGGGCTGCACTCAGAGTATCCTGCCTTTGCAAATCACACTGTTAAGACACGGATGCCCTTTGCAACCACGTACCTATGTGAGAGTGGATTCGCGGCCCTCGCTAGCATGACAACGAAATACAGGCACAGACTGTGTGGAAAAAGATACTCTCTCCAATACAGCCCAGAGTTGTGTATCCTTTCAAGCACACCTTTCTCAATAACCTGTGGTGAGTTATTCACAATTGTTGATGAACAAATAAGGTTTTATATGTAAGATGGCTAAGTAAAGAGAAACATTTATTATATTTTGTACCCTGGTCCTATAAGAGCTCTTTGTCACAACGCGGCTAGGGGGAAGTGACAAACTCACACTCATTCTTATGTTTAATAAATGTATCTTATAGTGTGTATGTGTGTGTGGCAGGCTTACAATGATGGCAAAAACAACATTTGAGATTGTGCTGACCCTGGTGCTAGGGGTCAGCGTACCACAGCTGGAGGTTGAATGTTTGAAGGGGTACGGGACTATAAAATGTTTGGGAACCACTGTCCTACAGGATTGCTTTAATTTTCCTAAAGCATTTCCCCATTAATCAAATTATGTTCATTACATTTTTCGAAGGGGTGCCAAGAACAAGTGATCTGCGCATCACAGCATACTAGACAAGTAAACAGTCATGTATTTTAATAAAAATATTTAATTACCAAAATAAAAAGTTAAACATTCCCAAAGACCAGACCTTACACACTGTTTAGCATACCCTTCCAAAGTAAAGTACAACCTGCTCAGCTACTCTAGGTGCTTGCATGTGACATTTTCTGAAATAGCAGCAACATTGACTTTGTGTGATACAGTACAGTGCTTAGTATTTTAATAAGGTAGAAAACAAACAGATCGGTATGCAAATAACATCTCTAACCCTATGTAAGAAATGGCACCCTATTCCCTGGCCTATATAGTGCACTACTTTTGACCAAAGCTCCATAGGTTCTTGTCAAAAGTAGTGCACTTGATAAGGAATAGGGTGCCATTTCAGATGCAACTGTGCATGTCTTTATACTCTGCTTCTCATTTGGGAACACAGCTCAAGCAAACCAATGCAGTAACAACACATTTCAATCCACCTGACAGTGAAACAACTCTTTAATTATAAACTTGCCTAATCTGAGGGACATCTTAAATAATTCAATATTACACGTTCAAATCAAATGGAAAAAAATATAGATATGAACATCTCATAGTGATATGAAACATATGCAAATGTGCAGCAAGTCACCTCTCTCACTTGCACTCTGTTTGGACACCTACTCATTCAAGGGTTTCTTTATTTTTTACTATTTTCTACATTGTAGAATAAGTGAAGACATCAAAACTATGAAATAACACATAGTGTAAATAACACATAGTGTAAATAACACATAGTGTAGTAACAAAGAAAAGTGTTAAATCAAAATATATTTGAGATTCTTCAAAGCAGCCAACCTTTGCACACTCTTGGTATGTGTTATTTCATAGTTTTGATGTCTTTGTTATTATTCTACAATGTAGAAAATAGTTTAAAAAAGTTCCAAGAGTGTGCAAGGCAAAGGGTGGCTACTTCGAAGAATATCACATATAAAATATATTGATTTAACATTTTTTTGTTGTTACATGATTCCATGTGTTATTTCATAGTGTTGATGTCTTCCCTATTATTCTACAATGGTACTAATATATATATATATATATATATATATATATATATATATATATATAGACACACTTTATATTCCAGTGTCAGTTAAGTTGCAGCTCTCTTTGATTAGTTAGTTCTGTGTTAACTACAATCATGTATCAATTAAAAACAAACTATTCCTTCCACTTTCAAAAGAAAATGGAAAATATTAAAGAAAATCCACAATTTTTAAGTTGGAAAAACATTTGAATGTATTTAGCACCTGTTTTTCTTTTCCATCTTAACACTCAGTGCTAAGACATGACAAAAGAGCAAATTACATTGGATATTGCTGTTTTGAATCCAAATAGACCTCTAATTTGCTCATCCCCCATCCTGTTGTACAGTATTTTCTTCAGAATTACTAAGATATGCAGTTATTTGCAGCAAATGCTACAGTTCATAGCAGGCAGATTCAAAAGTGATACGTCATGTTAGACAATGCACATGTGATTGAATAGCTCACATTCTTGATAGGAACAAGTCAAGGATGTGTTTAGTAATGGAATAATACGAGGGTAGACTGCTGCCCTTTTTTCCTTCAAATACTGATTAGTCAGACTAAATAATACAAGGTAAAAAGAGAACACTGCATTTTTAATAGTCACGTTTAAGTGTGTAAATAATGTAAGCGTTTCAGGGGATGAAAACATGAACACCCACAACAAGAAGTAATGGTGGTGAGAGCATGGAGGCAGTCTCCCAGTATGGACTGTGACGGAACAGATTTCCGTTTCTCTGGAGATTAATGTTTTGTTGAAGATGTTCTGAGACGGTGGTGATGGATTCAGACATTAGGACTTGAAGACGTGCACAGCTCTCACAACGTACTGCCTGCAGATGGGACACTCGCTCATCCGCTTACCACACTTGGTGCAGGTGACCATGTGACCACACTCCAGAAGGACGCAGTCAATCGCAGCATCCATGCAGATCCTACACAGGCTGTTATCCAGGTTGGTCAGCTGGGCCTTCTCCCGATCTGGAGGAAGACAGAAGGGAGGAATCAGAAAAAAGTAAAAGAACAACATGACATACAGATGAGAGTGGAGGAGAGCAATGATGATGTCATGCCCCGAAGAGGTAGAAGAGAGTGACACTGCCTTGAAGAGAGATCCCAATATCTCCTCTCTCTCTCTTATCTAGGGTGCCTTATCATAGGAAGGTCATGCCTGGTACAAAGCAGAGGGCAAGCTCCATACAGGCTCCTGGAAATAGCAGCGCTAGATAAAAAGGACAGCTGGACATATTTAGCTTTATAGAAATACAGTGCCTTCAGAAAGTAAATTGAGACTTTGTGTCACTGGCCTAAACACAATGCCCCATAATGTCAAAGCGGAATGTTAATAGATTTTTAATTTGTTTAAATTAAAAATGAAAAGATGAAATGCCTTCAGTCAGTAAGTATTCAGCCCCTTTGTTATGGAGAGCCGAAATAAGTTAAGGAATAAAGCATTTCCTAAGTCACATAAATTGTGCTGATTCACTGTGGTCAATAAGTGTTATAACATTATTTTTTAAATGACTACCTCATCTCTGTACCCCACACATACAATTATCTGTAAGGTCCCTCAGTAGAGCAGTGAATTTCAAACAAAGATTCAACCGCAAAGACCAGGGAGGTTTTCCAAAGCCTCGCAAAGAAGGTCACCTATTGGTAGATGGGTAGAAAAAAGAAGAAGCAGACATTGAATGTCCCTTTGAGCATGTTGAAGTTATTCATTACACTTTGGATGGTGTATCAACCCAGTCACTACAAAGATACAGGCGTCCTTCCTAACTCAGTTACCACAGAGGAAGAATACCGCTCAGAGATTTCACCATGAGGCCAATGGTGACTTTAAAACAGTTACAGAGTTTAACGGCTGTGATAGGAGAAAACTCTAGATGTATCAACATTGTAGTTACTCCACAATACTAACCTAAATGATAGAGTGAAAAGAACAAAATACAAATATAACAAAACATGCATCCTGTCTGCAATAAGGCACTAAAGTAAAACTGCCAAAAATGTGGCAAAGAAATAAACTTCATGTCCTGAATACAAAGAATTATGTTTGGGGCAAATCCAACACATCACTGAGTACCACTTTTCATATTTTCAAGCATGGTGGTGACTGAATCATGTTATGGGTATGCTTATCATCGGCAAGGACTAAGGAGTTATTTTTATTAGGATAAACAGAAACAGAATAGAGCTAAGCACAGGCAAAATCCTAAAGGAAAACCTGGTTCAGTCTGCTTCCTAGCAGACGCGGAGACAAATACACCTTTCAGCAGGTCAATACCCTAAAACACAAGGCCAAATATACACTGGAGTTGCTTACCAAGACGACATTAAATGTTCCTGAGTGAACTAGTTACACTTTTGAATCTGCTCCAAAACACACTGAGCAAAAATGTAAACGCAACATGTTAAGTGTCGGTCCCATGTTCCATTATCTATTTTTTAAAAATACATTATTTAATAAATCTCTGTACATATGAACATTCTCTGCATGGTACTTCACTGCCTCAAACCAGCTATTCCATATGGAGCTCAGTGCTTCAGGAGGAGCCTTGTCCTGCACAAACTACTTCATAATGAGGAAGCTCACCCATCTTCTCTTTCTGGCAGACTTCTCGAAGAAGACAGATCTCATCCATGTCACAAGTGATGCAACTCCAGAGAAGTATTTGTGCTGCCAGGTCTCACCCACCAGATTGATGACATGACAGAGACAGGTTACATGGACACTGTTGGGCGTCACTCCTTTCAGAACCTCCTTGTATGTCTTCAGTCAGTAGGAGGCATTATCTGTGACCAACGCCCAGGCATCATTCAGGTTCAGATGGTTGCTGCGGAGGGAGGCTAGTAAAGATTGGGAAAACGTTGAGTAGTTGCATTTGTCCATGAAAATGACATCCATCAGAAAGTACTGGTTTTCAACACCTGTAATTAAAGATAAGGAAAAACTTTGATTTAACCCAAAATAATATTGTGACAAAATAAAGGTCTTATTTAAATTCCAAGTGTAAACACAATATAGATACAGCGATAATTAGCTAGATGGAGAGGCAGACAGCTGCTGACATTATGCATCACTATATTTCAACACGATAGCTCGTCGTTTGGAATATCACAATTTGCATGCGGACAATTCACATTGCAGAATGTAAATGTAGGCTATTGCAATGGTATATTAATAGGCTGTTAACTCACCAATGACGATGTTTAGAACGCTGTAATCCCTTGCATCTGTTGTCTCGTCAACAACCACCGCAAACTTCATGCCACGGATCTTCTGTAGAACGGCAGTCATATGTTGGTCGAACACACAGGCAGGTGAGTTTGACAGGGGCTGCTCTCATTTTCGGGCAACGCTCCTCCCTGTTTGCAATGCTTCACTAGAAAGGGCTGTAGCTTTCTTAGCTTTTCTAACATGCTGACCACACAGTTCGCGTAGCAAAATACATTTACACAAACTTAGCAAAGAAAGAAAAGTCCCTTTTTCAGGACACTGTCTTTCAAAGATAATTCGTAAAAATCCAAATAACTTCACAGATCTTCATTGTAAAGCGTTTAAACACTGTTTTCCATGCATGTTCAATGAACCATAAACAATTAATGAAAATGCACCTATGAAATGGTCGTTAAGACTGCTTACAGACAGTAGGCAATTAAGGTCACAGTTATGAAAACTTAGGACACTAAAGAGGCCTTTCTACTGACTCTGAAAAACACCAAAAGAAAGATGCCCAGGGTCCCTGCTCATCTGTGTGAACGTGCCTTAGGCATGCTGCAAGGAGGCATGAGGACTGCAGATCTGGCCAGGGCAATAAATTGCAATGTCAGTAATGTGAGACGCCAAAGACATCGCTACAGGGAGACAGGACAGACAGCTGATCGTCCTCGCAGTGGCAGACCATGTGTAACAACACCTGCACAGGATCGGTACATCCAAACATCAAACCTGCGGGACATACAGTGGCGGGAACAAGTATTTGATACACTGCCGATTTTGCAGGTTTTCCTACTTACAAAAAATGTAAAGGTATGTCATTTTTAACATAGGTACACTTCAACTGTGAGAGACGGAATCTAAAACAAAAATCCAGAAAATCACATTGTATGATTTTAAAGTAATTAATTTGCATTTTATTGCATGACATAAGTATATGATCACCTACCAACCAGTAAGAATTCCGGCTCTCA
This sequence comes from Oncorhynchus gorbuscha, assembly GCF_021184085.1. Lineage (NCBI taxonomy): Eukaryota > Metazoa > Chordata > Actinopteri > Salmoniformes > Salmonidae > Oncorhynchus > Oncorhynchus gorbuscha. The sequence continues at coordinate 60,621,131 of NC_060176.1, forward strand.
CAGACCTGTTAGTTTTTCATTAAGAAGCCCTCCTGTTCTCCACTCATTACCTGTATTATCTGCACCTGTTTGAACTCGTTACCTGTATAAAAGACACCTGTCCACACACTCAATCAAACAGACTCCAACCTCTCCACAATGGCCAAGACCAGAGAGCCGTGTAAGGACATCAGGGATACAATTGTAGACCTGCACAAGGCTGAGATGGGCTACAGGACAATAGGCAAGCAGCTTGGTGAGAAGGCAACAACTGTTGCCACAATTATTAGAAAATGGAAGAAGTTCAAGATTACATTTACATTTACATTTAAGTCATTTAGCAGAGGCTCTTATCCAGAGCGACTTACAAATTGGTGCATTCACCTTATGACATCCAGTAGAACAGTCACTTTACAATAGTGCATCTAAATCTTAAAGGGGGGAGGGGTGAGAAGGATTACTTATCCTATCCTAGGTATTCCTTAAAGAGGTGGGGCTCCATGCAAGATCTCACCTCGTGGGGTATCAATGATCATGAGGAAGGTGAGGGATCAGCCCAGAACTACACGGCAGGACCTGGTCAATGACCTGAAGAGAGCTGGGACCACAGTCTCAAAGAAAACCATTAGTAACACACTACGCCGTCATGGAATAAAATCCTGCAGCGCACGCAAGGTCCCCCTGCTCAAGCCAGCGCATGTTCAGGCCTGTCTGAAGTTTGCCAATGACCATCTGAATGATCCAGAGGAGGAATGGGAGAAGGTCATGTGGTCTGATGAGACAAAAATATAACTTCTTGGTCTAAACTCCACTTGCCGTGTTTGGAGGAAGAAGGATGAGTACAACCCCAAGAACACCATCCCAACCGTGAAGCATGGAGGTGGAAACATCATTCTTTGGGGATGCTTTTCTGCAAAGGGGACAGTACGACTGCACCGTATTGAGGGGAGAATGGACGGGGCCATGTATCGCTAGATCTTGGCCAACAACCTCCTTCCCTCAGTAAGAGCATTGAAGATGGGTCGTGGCTGGGTCTTCCAGCATGACAACGACCTGAAACACACAGGCAACTAAGGAGTGGCTCCGTAAGAAGCATCTCAAGGTCCTGGAGTGGCCTAGCCAGTCTCCAGACCTGAACCCAATAGAAAATCTTTGGAGGGAGCTGAAAGTCTGTATTTCCCAGCGACCACTCCGAAACCCGAAGGATCTGGAGAAGGTCTGTGGAGGAGTGGGCCAAAATCCCTGCTGCAGTGTGTGCAAACCTGGTCAAGAACTACAGGAAACAATGGTTTCTGTACCAAATATTAAGTTCTGCTTTTTTGATGTATCAAATACTTATGTCATGCAATAAAATGCAAATTAATTACTTAAAAATCATACAATGTGATTTTCTGGATTTTGGTTTTAGAGTCTGTCTTCTCACAGTTCAAGTGTACTTATGATAAAAATTACAGACCTCTACATGCTTTGTAAGTAGGAAAACCTGCAAAATCGGCAGTGTATCAAATACTTGTTCTCCCCACTGTATATGAATTGATTGCCCCCTATCTATCTTCAGAGTTTTTTCTGTTAGGTGACCTAAACTGGGATATGCTTAACACCCCGGCCGTCCTACAATCTAAGCTAGATGCCCTCAATCTCAAACAAATCATCAAGGAACCCACCAGGAACAACCCTAAATCCGTAAACATGGGCACCCTCATAGATATTATCCTGACCAACTTGCTCTCTAAATACACCTCTGTTTTCAACCAGGATCTCAGCGATCACTGCCTCATTGCCTGCATTCGTTATGGGTCTGCGGTCAAACGACCACCCCTCATCACTGTCAAATGGTCCCTAAAACACTTCTGCGAGCAAGTCTTTCTAATCAACCTGGCCTGGGTATCCTGGAATGATATTGACCTCATCCCATCAGTAGAGGATGCCTGGTTGTTCTTGACAGGTCATTTCCTCACCATCTTAAATAAGCATGACCCTTTCATAAAATGTAGAACTAAGAACAGATATAGCCCTTGGTTCACTCCAGACCCGACTGCTCTCGACCAGCACAAAAACATATTGTGGCGTACTGCACTAGCATCGAATAGTACCCTCGAAACAAAACTTTTCAGGGAAGTCAGGAACCAATACACACAGTCAGTTAGGAATGCTAAGGCTAGCTTTTTCAAACAGAAATTTGCATCCTGTAGCTCTAACTCCAAAAGGTACTGGGACACTAAAGTCCATGGAGAGTAAGAGCACCTCCTCCCAGCTGCCCACTGCACTGAGGCTAGGAAACACTGTCATCCCCAATAAATCCACAATAATCGAGAATTTCAATAAGCATTTCTCTACCACGGCCAACAGCTCCACACCCCCCGCAGCTACTTGCCCAAACCTCCCCAGCTTCTCCTTCCCAATTCCAGATAGCAGATGTGATGAACGAACTGCAAAACATGGACCCGTTCAAATCAGCTGGGCTAGACAATCTGGACCCTCTCTCTCTAACATTATCCGCAGCCATTGTTGCAACTTCTATTACCAGTCTGTTCAACCTCTCTTTCGTATTGTCCGAGATCCCTAAAGATTGGAAAGCTGCAGTGGTCATCCCCCTCTTCAAAGGGGGTGACACTCTAGACCCAAACTGTTATAGACCTATATCCATCCTGCCCTGCCTTTCTAAAGTCTTTGAAAGCCAAGTTAACAAAACAGATCACCTACAATTTCGAATCCCACCGCACCTTCGCCGCTGTGAAATCCGGTTTCCGAGCTGGTCACCGGTGCACTTAAGCCACACTCAAGGTACTAAACCGCCATCATAAAAGACAGTACTGTGCAGCCGTCTTCATCGACCTGGCCAAGGCTTTCGACTCTGTCAATCACCGTATTCTTATCGGCAGACTCAACAGCCTTGGTTTCTCTAATGACTGCCTCGCCTGATTCACCAACTACTTCTCAGATAGAGTTCAGTGTGTCAAATCAGAGAGCCTGTTGTCCGGACCTCTGGCAGTCTCTATGAGGGTAAAACAGGGTTCAATTCTCGGGCCGACTCTCTTCTCTGTATATATCAATGATGTCGCTCTTGCTGCGGGTGATTCCTTGATCCACCTCTACGCACCTCTTCTGTATACATCTGGCCCTTCTTTGGACACTGTGTTAACAAACCTCCAAACGAGCTTCAATACCATACAACACTCCTTCTGTGGCCTCCAACTGCTCTTAAACGCTAGTAAAACTAAATGCATGTTCTTCAACCGATCGTTGCCCACACCAGCCTGCCCGACTAGCATCACTACTCTGGACGGTTCTGACTTAGAATATATAAATACCTAGGTGTCTGGCTAGACTGTAAACTCTCCTTCCAGACTCATATTAAGCATCTCCAATCCAAAATTAAATCTAGAATTGGCTTCCTATTTCGCAACAAAGCCTCCTTCACGCACGCTGCCAAAAATACCATCTTAACACTGACTATCCTACCGATCCTTGACTTTGGCGATGTCATTTACAAAATCGCCTCCAACACTCTACTCAGCCAACTGGATGCAGTCTATCACAGTGCCATCCGTTTTGTCACCAAAGCCCTATATACTACCCACCACTGCGACCTGTATGCTCTCGTCGGCTGGCTCTTGCTACATATTCGTTGCGAGACCCACTGGCTCCAGGTCATCTATAAGTCTTTGCTAGGTAAAACTCCTTATCTCAGCTCACTGGTCACCATAACACCCACCCGTAGCACGCGCTCCAGCAGGTATATCTCATGGGTCATCCCCAAAGCCAACACCTCTTTGGCCGCCTTTCCTTCAAGTTCTCTGCTGCCAATGACTGGAACGAATTGCACAAATCACTGAAGTTGGAGACTTCTATCTCCCTCACTAACTTTAAGCAACAGTTATCTGAGCAGCTTACCGATCACTGCAGCTGTACATAGCATATCCGGAAATAGCCCATCCAACTACCTACCTCATCGCCATATTGTTTTTATTTACTTTTTTGCTCTTTTGCACACCTGTATTTCTATGTGCACATCAATCACTCCCAGTGTTAATTAGCTTATTTGTAATTACTTTGCCACTATGGCCTATTTATTATCTTATCTCCTTACTCCATTTGCACACACTGTATATACATTTTTCTATTGTGTCATTGACTGTACTTTTGTTTATCCCATGTGTAACTCTGTGTTGTTGTTTTTTGTCGCACTGCTTTGCTTTATCTTGGCCAGGTCGCACTGCTTTGCTTTATCTTGGCCAGGTCGCAGGTGTAAATGAGAACTTGTTCTCAACTGGCCTACCTGGTTAAATAAAGGTGAAATAAAAAATGTACAGAAAAGGTACAGGATGGCAACAACTGCCCGAGTTACACCAGGAACGCACAATCCCTCCATCAGTGCTCAGACTGTCTGGACTGAGGGCTTGTAGGCCTGTTGTAAGGCAAGTCCTCACCAGACATCACCAGCAACAACGTCGCCTATGGGCACAAACCCACCATCACAGGACCAGACAGGACTGGCAAAAAGTGCTCTTCTCTGACGAGTCGCGGTTTTGTCTCACCAAGGGGTGATGGTCGGATTTGTGTTTATCATCGAAGGAATGAGCGTTACACCAAGGCCTGTACTCTGGAGCGGGATCGGAGGTGGAGGGTCCATTATGGTCTGGGGCGGTGTGTCACAGCATCATCGGACTGAGATTGTTGTCATTTCAGGGAATCTCAATGCTGTGCATTACAGGGAAGACATCCTCCTCTCTCACGTGGTACCCTTCCTGCAGGCTCATCTTGACATGACCCTCCAGCATGACAATGCTACCAGCTATACTGCTCGTTCTGTGCGTGATTTCCTGCAAGACAGGAATGCCAGTGTTCTGCCATGGCCAGCAAAGAGCCCGGATCTCAATCCCATAGAGCATGCCTGGGACCTGTTGGATCGGAGGGTGAGGGCTAGGGCCATTCCCCCCAGAAATGTCCTTGAATTTGCAGGTGCCTTGGTGGAAGAGTGGGGTAACATCTCACAGCAAAAACTGGCAAATCTGGTAGAGTCCATGAGGAGATGCACTGCAGTACTTAATGCAGCTGGTGGCCACACCAGATATTGACTGTTACTTTTGATTCTGACCCCCCTTTGTTCAGGGACACATCATTCCATTTCTGTTAGTCACATGTCTATGGAACTTGTTCAGTTTATGTATCAGTTGATAAATCTTGTTATTTTCATACAAATATTTACACATGTTAAATTTGCAGAAAATAAACACAGTTGACAGTGAGAGGACATTTCGTTTTTTGCTGAGTTTACATGTTATGCAATCATTGCACCCACACTGGTCGCGCAAGCCAACGAGCGTCTGGGTTGCCAAGCGCTAAAATAGAAGTCAGTTCAATTTGTGACGCTGAACACGGTGCAAGTCCTGCCTCTCACATCTCCTCGTTGGTTTATAGAAGCAGATCCCCATGTGCCATCTCCTCATTGGTTATATCCAAGTGAGTGATTAAAAGATGAACTGAGGTCGGTCGGTCGTGGTAATATTATGCGATTAGATGCCAATCGCCATATAAAGTCCAAAGAAGAAAAAGCCTGGAAGGAGAGATGACTAGAAACGATTCGGTTGACCGTTTTATGTGTAGATTAACTGTCGGAGTAGAGGACCTTGTGCATTTCAGGTAAAATATCAACTCAACATTTATATACCAGGGAAAATTAGCTAGCTAACTAAATTGCCATAAATGTAATATAATTTGTTTTGATACTTCAACCTGCGTGTCGTGATCGCGTTTGGTGTGGGGGGACAAAATCAATTTGCGCACGATGGCACACACACTGTACCCAAACCGGACGCGCAAGGGGATGTCAGATTCAGCGCACACAGCCAAAAAGTCCTGAATAAATTCTCATCTTGAATCTGCTGATGCGCTTGCACAAGTAATAGGTCGTTTGAAGAGGCATGCTGTGGCTAACATGGTGCTTTTCCTTGTTCTTGTTCACATGAGCTTTACGCTTTAAGTGGTCATCACACATATTTTTACAGGTCCAATCAATACTATGTTGACAGAATCTTATCACCTGACTCATAATAGTCCTTTGGGCATTGCTCTGCTCTGAATTTAGGGGTTAGGGTCAAATCTTTCCGTTTTTTTTGACGACTTGGACGTCTTAGACGACCTCTTCGAAATGTTTCTCAAAATGACAGCCAAGTTGTGAGGTGACGTAAGGGTCTCACGCACAACCGACCACCCTCTCAAAACACCCCAATCGAAAATGGAATTATTTGTCTAGGCCTACTGACCTGTAATTTTACAATTATTAAATAATTTAGATCACTACAATAATTAGGCCTACTTTATTTATTTTTTAAATACATTTCAGGCAAATTATGGACAATTCTGCAATATTTCACATTTTACAGTTGATTCCATTTTTAATACCAAATTCAGTGATTCCATCCGTCTTTTCCACATCGTGGAAATCATAGGGCCCTAATACTTTCTGAAGGCACTGTATGTGTGTGAAGTTATTAAATACTATCTTGGGCTTTCCAAGAGGTAATACACTTAAGGATTGCACTTGGGTGACCGGTTCTTATACACCAATGGAAAGGGGCAAAGATGGCGTCCAATAGCTAAACATGCTCAGAATGCATGGAGGTACCCTTGGTATGGGTGAGATACAAAAACACCATGATTGATGTGCAGCAGGAGTAGTGGTGGTGGTGGAACCAGATGCAGTAAGTAAGGTGAAACTCCTGCATGCATCACTAAGAGCTGTATATGAGGATGGATGCCTGTGTTACATGCATGCGGAGGGGCCGGGCCATGAGATGGTAAGAGTGACCAGGTCAACAGTTGGAGTGACCAGGGGAACACTTGCCTTTTTCAGATACCTTACCTCCAAACCCTCCAATGCAGATGGGAGGAAGGGGCAAGGCCACCACTTGAAAGGAAGGAGTAAAGCAACTGTCAATAAATACTGATTCTGATTTTTCTTTTTAAACACTAAGTCTGAAGGAACTCTGAAGGTACAATATTAAAGGCAGCTACAGTAATGAACATACTGTACGTCCTGAGCTAGAATATCACTGACGAGACAGAGACTGAAGGGTTACATGTTAAGTAGCTGTACTTTCCATTCCTGGTCCAAACATTACATATCATCATGTACCATCACAAAAGACAGACAGAGCAGTGATTTCTTACCTGAAGTTACAGCTGTGTTCACGTTTTCCACTAGAGGAAAGTAAGAAAAAACATTTAGGTACTCAAGCTAATAAAACTATTGTACACCATTTTAATTGCCAAACAAGGCATGGTAATGACCATAGGAGTTGATGGGACAGCTCAAATAGATCTGGGACCAGGCTCACTGCTACTCACATGACTTCCTGTTCTCCTCTGTCTCTCTGTACAAGCGGCTGACGCGCTCTACCAGCTCCCACTTCTCGCAGCAGCCTGAATAGTTGACAAAATTCCTGGCCAGGATCTCCTTCAGTTGTCTGACGGACAGACCCTCGATGTCCCTCAGGCAAGAGATGTCTGAGAGAGAGGCCCGTGCTCGCTGCCACGTCTGAGGGATCACCTACAGGATGAGAAAGGGGAGCCATTAGCCATTACATACAGTTGAAGTCGGAAGTTTACATACACCCTAGCCAAATACATTTAAACTAAGTTTTTCACAATTCCTGACATTTAATCCAAGCAAAAATTCCCTGTTTTAGGTCAGTTAGGATCACCACTTCATTTTAAGAATGTAAAATGTCAGAATAGCAGAGAATGATTTATTTCAGCTTCTATTTATTTAATCACATTCCCCAGTGGGTCAGAAGTTTACATACACTCAATTAGTATTTGGTAGCATTGCCTTTAAATTGTTTAACTGGGGTCAAATGTTTTGGGTAGCCTTCAACAAGATTCCCACAATAAGTTGGGTGAATATTGGCCGATTCCTCCTGACAGAACTGGTGTAACTGAGTCAGGTTTGTAGGTCTACACATTTTCTATGGGATTGAGGTCAGGGCTTTGTGATGGCCACTCCAATACCTTGACTTTGTTGTCCTTAAGCCATTTTGCCACAACTTTGGAAGTATGCTTGGGGTCATTGTCCATTTGGAAGACACATTTGCGACCAAGCCTTAACTTCCTGACTGATGTCTTGAGATGTTGCTTCAAAATATCCACATAATATTCCTTCCTCATGTAGCCATCTATTTTGTGAAGTGCACCAGTCCCTCCTGCAGCAAAGCACCCAAACAAGATGATGCCGCCACCCCCGTGCTTCATGGTTTGGGATGGTGTTCTTCAGCTTGTAAGCATCCCCCTTTTTCCTCCTAACATAACGATGGTCATTATGGCCAAACAGTTCTATTTTTGTTTCTTTAGAACCGAGGACATTTCTCCAAAAAGTATGATCTTTTTCCCAATGTGCAGTTGCAAACCGTAGTCTGGCTTTTTTTATGGCAGTTTTGAAGCAGTGGCTTCTTCCATGCTAAGTGGCCTTTCAGGTTATGTCGCTTTAGGACTCGTTTTAGTGTGGATATAGATAATTTTGTACCGATTTCCTCCAGTATCTTCACAAGGTCCGTTGCTGTTGTTCTGGGATTGATTTGCACTTTTCGCACCAAAGTACTGTAACGACCCTGGGTTTATAAGCGCGGATATCGACTCTGCCGCTCGAGCATGCCTTTGGGGCACAGTCGATAGCGCGCTGGACTTCAGGCTAGAAGGTCGAGGGTTCGAGACCTGCTCCCTGCTTGTTTCACTACATTGGTGTCAGAAGTGGGATCGGACCTTGCATCCACGACAGTGAGTGTGCATGGCCTGTGAGCGTGTTCCTGTAAGACATAGAGTCGCAAGCTAGCGCGAGGACGCGCTCTTTGTAAGGAGGGAGTAGTGTAACGACCCTGGGTTTAAAAGCGCGGATATCGACTCTGCCGCTCGAGCATGCTTTTGGGGCACAGCCGATAGTGCTCGGGACTTCGGGCTAGAAGGTCGAGGGAACGAGACCTGCTCCCTGCCCGTTTCATTACAGTACACTCATCTCTAGGAGACAGAACGTGTCTCCTTCCTGAGCGGTATGACGGCTACGTGGTCCCATGGTGTTTAAACTGGCATACTATTGTTTATACAAATGAACTTGGTAACGTTTGTCACGTCCTTGACCTTAGTTCCTATTTTATGTCTCTATTTTAGTTTGGTCGGGGCGTGAGTTGGGGTGGGCATTCTATGTTTTTGTTCTATGTTTTGTATTTCTGGTATTGGCCTGGTATGATTCCCAATCAGGGGCAGCTGTCAATTGTTGTCTCTGATTGAGAACCATACTTAGGCAGCCTGTTTTCCCATTATGGGTTGTGGGTAGTTATTTTCTGTTTAGTGTGTTTTGCACCTGACCGAGCTGTTTCGGTTGTTGCTTTTGTTCCTTGTTGTATTTAGTGTTCAGTTCATTAAAATAATGATGAACACTTACCAAGCTGCATCTTGGTCCTCACCTTCTTCCACCAACGGTCATTACAACTTTAGGCATTTGGAAATTGCTCCCAAGGATGAACTATACTTATGGAGTTCTACAATTTTTTTCTGAGGTCTTGGCTGATTTATTTTGATTTTCCCATGATGTCAAGCAAAGAGGCACTGAGTTTGAAGGTAGGCCTTGAAATACATCCACAGATACACATCCAATTGACTTAAATTGTCAATTAGCCTATCAGAAACTTCTAAAGCCATGACATCATTTTCTGTAATTTTCCAAGCTGTTTAAAGGCACAGTCAACTTAGTGTGTGTAAACTTCTGAGCCACTGGAATTGTGATACAAATGAATTATATGTTAAATAATCTGTCTGTAAACAATTGTTGGAAAAATTACTTCCTAACCAACTTGCCAAAACTATAGTTTGTGAACAAACAATGTGTGGAGTGGTTGAAAAACGAGTTTTAATGACACAAACCTAAGTGTATGTAAACTTCCGACTTCAACTGTACATGACACATACTGCATTGGAGAGAAAGTTGCACCCCTCTGAATAAGCTCCAGATGCTGTAAGAGGTAGAGCCTACTGGGTGATGTTTATTATTTACCTCTGGTGTGTGTTCACTGGGTTCCAGGTTCAGGGTGGAGAGAGATGTAGCGTCTCCTATATCCTATACAGCCAAAACAAACACAAAAACACATGACTCAGACGGAAACCTCCACAGAGAACTATAAATACTTACTGTACAGTCCAGGCAGGGATTAGGATTAGTCACCCGCTGCTTAGTCCATAGATACCTCAGGGACTACTATGTTTACCTTCCATTCATAGTAAAGCTTCTACTGCTGTCTGCACCAGCTGAGCTTTTTGTTTACAGGAATAGAAAAACAGGCCATGGCTACTTCCTACATATTTGAGAGAGGAGGCTAGGGGAGAGTCCAACAAGATGCCTCATCTCTTCAAAGGGGGAGACACTGTGCAGCCGTCTTCATCGACCTGGCCAAGGCTTTCGACTCTGTCAATCACCATATTCTTATCTGCAGACTCAACAGCCTTGGTTTCTCTAATGACTGCCTCGCCTGGTTCACTAACTACTTCTCAGATAGAGTCCAGACCTCTGGCCATCTCTATGAGGGTGCCACAGTGTTCAATTCTCAGGCCGACTCTCTTCTCTGTATATATCAATGATGTCGCTCTTGCTGCAGGTGATTCTTTGATCCACCGCTACACAGACGACACCATTCTGTATACTTCTGGCCCTTCTTTGGACACTGTGTTAACAAACCTCCAAACGAGCTTCAATGCCATACATCACTGGTTCCGTGGCCTCCAACTGGTCTTAAATGCTAGTAAAACGAAATACACACTCTTCAACCGATCGCTACCCGCCCGCCCGTCCAGCATCACTACTCTGGACGGTTCTGACTTATGTGGACAACTATAAATACCTAGGTGTCTGGCTAGACTGTAAACTCTCCTTCCAGACTTATATTAAGCATCTCCAATCCAAAACGAGTATCTAGAATCGGCTTCCTATTTCGCAACAAAGCCTCCTTCACTCACGCTGCCAAAAATACCATCGTAACACGAACTATCCTACCGATCCTCGACTTTGGCGACGTCATTTACAAAATAGCCTCCAACACTCTACTCAGCAAACTGGATGCAGTCTATCACAGTGCCATCCGTTTTGTCACCAAAGCCCCATATACTACCCACCACTGCGACCAGTATGCTCTTGTTCACTGGTCCTCGCTACATATTCGTCGCCAAACCCACTGGCTCCAGGTCATCTATAAGTCTTTGCTAGGTAAAGCCCCGCCTTATCTCCGCTCACTGGTCTCCATAGCAACACCCACGGATAGCAGGCGGTCCAGCAGGTATATTTCACTGGTCATCCCCAAAGCCAACATCACCGTTGGCCTCCTTTCCTTCCAGTTCTCTGCTGCCAATGACTGGAACGAATTGCAAAAAATCACTGAAGTTGGAGACTTTTATCTCCCTCACTAACTTTAAGCGTCAGCTGTCAGAGCTGCTTACCGATCGCTGCAGCTGCCCATCTGTAAATAGCCCATCCAACCAACTACCTACCTCATCCCCATATTTGTTTTTCTGCTCTTTTGCACGCCAGTACTTCTACTTGCACATCCTCATCTGCACATCTATCCATCCATTGTTAATTTCTAAATTGTAATGACTTCACCACTATGGCCTATTTATTGCCTTACCTCTTTACTTCATTTGCACACACTGTATACAGATTTTTCTATTGTGTTATTGACTGTACGTTTGTTTATCCCATGTGTAACTCTGTTTATTTTTTGTCACACAGCTTTGCTTTATCTTGGCTCGGTCGCAGTTGTAAATGAGAACTTGTTCTCAATTGGCCTACCTGGTTTAAAAATTTTTTTATTTTTTATCTCTCTATTGGGGGCGGGGGGAGTCCAACAGGAGGCCTCATCTCTATGGAGGGGAAGAGTCCAACAGGAGGCCTCATCTCTCTATGGAGGGGAAGAGTCCAACAGGAGGCCTCATCTCTCTATGGAGGGGAAGAGTCCAACAGGAGGCCTCATCTCTCTATGGAGGGGAAGAGTCCGAAAGGAGGCCTCATCTCTCTATGGAGGGGAAGAGTCCGAAAGGAGGCCTCATCTCTCTATGGAGGGGAAGAGTCCGAAAGGAGGCCTCATCTCTCTATGGAGGGGAAGAGTCCAACAGGAGGCCTCCAACAGGAGGTCCAACAATGAAGACGATGGGTCTATTAAATCAACAGAATTTACCAAATCACTCCAATCAATTTTAGTCACCAGGGGTTGACAGTCTGATAAGGACAAGCAAAATAAATGCTTTCTAAAGCTGACATACGTAGAAACTAACTGTGAAGCTCCATATTTCAGATGTCTTGAATGTACTTTCACACACAGAAAATCCACAGTCAGTGTTCACCTGCTCTTTGCTAGTCTGAGTACCAGACATTCCGGATTAATCCATAAGAATTACAACCCTGAAATGTATACCTCAGTCAGAGTTTGAGAAGTAAATGAGAAAAGTGAAAAGATCTTCCTTAGTTGTTAACTTTCTTGAAATCTAAAGGCACAATTTAATTCGAGACAATTTCTTAAGTAGTTTAACATGTTTTTTACTCAAACCTCTTGAACGTGTCAAACTGACCCGTTCTCATTTTTGTAAAAACACAACAACTATATATTGAAGGAATGCCTTTGATTTGAAGGCCTGCACATGCATAGTTCGGCGTGAGACGACCGTTAGACCCGATTACGTGTTTCTGTACATAAGCTTTGAAAGCGGACGTCGCCAAGACATCGCTTACAAGTGTGATCAGGATTTCTATTGGAGAAGCAGTTTCTGCCTATCTTCATACTGTACTGTCTTTGCCTCAGTCACTTCCAGAGCAGACCTAATACTTTTTACACATTATCTGCATGACGTACCTGGTTGGTAGTTGGGGAAGGTGTAGAAGAAGTATGTGTACCTGGTTGGTAGTCCCTGAGCTGTCGCTCCTGCTGAGCGCTTCCCCCTGAGAGGCGGAGATAGTAGACAGCTCGGAGGCGGAGCGTGTGGTGGAAGGGGGCGGAGTGTAGAGGGAGCGGGAGTTGAAGCTAGCCATGTCGGGGTCCCCCTCCCTTTCTGTCCCCTGGTGACACAGCACCAGTTCCACCAGGTCCTCCTTCTCCCTGCATGTGTCTGTGGGGACGTTGCGTAGCAGCAGGTACTGCCGCAGGTCTCTGACCCTCAGCCGCATCAGCTGTGGTCTCTGGAAGGCTGTCTCCTTCAGCAGGTGACATATGGCACATATACGCAAGTTCTCCTGAAGCATGGAGCACAGCGTGCAGAAGCTCTTCTTACAGTCGCAGCAGATATACTGGGGGAGAGAGTGATAGAGAGCGTGTAGGCATTAACCAAGTAGAAGATGCAGAAGAAGTGACATTGACAGTAATGTAGGCTCCAGGGCACACTGTGCCTTAATAGGATCTGCAAAGCCTGCGCAATATTCAGCATTTAGAATGTATCTCCATTAAAATATTAGCGCGGAAGGAAGATTCAAAATGATTCAATCTCAGATAAGCAATCCCCTCCCTCATCTGGCTCTATATACAGTACCTTGAATGGTCGATTGTTCTTAACAAAGCTACACTCATGTTTAATATTCAATAGAACCTTCACCGGCTATAGTGGACAGATGAGAGGAATGTGGGGTATTGGAGCTCAAACAAGGCATGAGGAAGCAGAATATCAATGTATTGATACTGTTACTGTCTTTTTCAATCTTGTGCATCTGTTCCACTCCCTCTCTAGACAGTCGGACAGGAGGCAGGCAGTTAATTTCTTTCATGTCACAAACATCAAACAGTAATAACATGCAAGCCTTGGGATTAGATGCTGTATTGGCATGGTGACTCAGGGCATCAGAGGGACCAAACCAGACAAGTAATGGAATTCAACCCTGCAATATGGAGAGGATCTCTCCCTCTGTCAATAACAACAGAACCCCCCCCCCCCCCAAATCACAGACAGGTGTGTCTCACCAGTGGGAGGGGACCACCACACATTTGATTAAATTCTGGCTAGAAATTTGATGAGGCATAGTCTCACACTAATTAACAGCCAATTCTTACATTTTAATTTTACATTTTGTTCTAACAAACTTTATCAAACCATAGCATTAGGGTGTCTCATCAACAAAACGCCAGACTGATCTACAGTGCATGGATGGATGTTCTCAAGATGTTCTAGCCGTGTCTGAATCCTGGTATGGAAGCCCACCAAAAGTTCTGAAATGTTCATCCCTAACTACATTTTCAGACAAGATAGAATGGCCAAAGGGGCGGTGTTGCAATCTACTGCAAAGATAGCCTGCAGAGTTCTGTCCTACTATCCAGGTCTGTACCCAAACAATTTGAACTTCTACTTTTAAAAATCTGCCTCTCTAAAAACAAGTCTCTCACTGTTGCCGCCTGCTATAGACCACCCTCTGCCCCCAGCTGTGCTCTGGACACCATATGTGAACTGATTGCCCCCCATCTATCTTCAGAGCTCGTACTGCTAGGCGACCTAAACTGGAACATGCTTAACACCCCAGCCATCCTACAATCTAAGCTTGATGCCCTCAATCTCACACAAATTATCAATGAACCTACCAGGTACCACCCCAAAGCCGTAAACACGGGCACCCTCATAGATATCATCCTAACCAACTTGCCCTCTAAATACACCTCTGCTGTTGTCAACCAAGATCTCAGCGATCATTGCCTGCATCCGTAATGGGTGCAGGCAAATCCAGATAGGTGATGTTCTGAAAGAGCTGCAAAACTTGGACCCCTACAAATCAGCCGGGCCAGACAATCTGGACCCTCTCTTTCTAAAATTATCTGCCAGAATTGTTGCCACCCCTCTTTCGTGTCGTCTGGGATTCCCAAAGATTGGAAAGCAGCTGCGATCACCCCTCTCTTCAAAGGGGGGGACACTCTTGACCCAAACTGCTACAGACTTATATCTATCCTACCCTAACTTTCTAAGGTCTTTGAAAGCCAAGTCAACAAACAGATTACTGACCATTTCAAATCCCACCATACCTTCTCCGCTATGCAATCTGGTTTCAGAGCTGGTCATGGGTGCACCTCAGCCACGCTCAAGGTCCTAAACGATATCTTAACTGCCATCGATAAGAAACAATACTGTGCAGCCGTATTCATTGACCTGGCCAAGGCTTTCGACTCGGTCAATCACCACATCCTCATCGGCAGACTCGACGGCCTTGGTTCCTCAAATGATTGCCTCGCCTGGTTCACCAACTACTTCTCTGAGTTCAGTGTGTCAAATCGGAGGGTCTGTCCGGGCCTCTGGCAATCTCTATGGGGGTGCCACAGGGTTCAATTCTTGGACCGACTCTCTTCTCTGTATACATCAATGATGTCGCTCTTGCTGCTGGTGAGTCTCTGATCCACCTCTACTTCCAGACTCATATCAAACATCCCCAATCCAAAGTTAAATCTAGAATTGGCATTCCTATTTCGCAACAAAGACTCCTTCACTCACACTGCCAAACATACCCTTGTAAAACTGACCATCCTACCAATCCTCGACTTCGAAGATGTCATTTACAAAATAGCCTCTAATACCCTACTCAATAAATTGGATGCAGTCTATCACAGTGCCATCCGTTTTGTCACCAAAGCCCTATATACTACCCACCACTGCGACCTGTACGCTCTCGTTGGCTGGCCCTCGCTTCATACTCGTCGCCAAACCCACTGGCTCCAGGTCATCTACAAGACCCTGCTAGGTAAAGTCCCCCCTTATCTCAGCTTGCTGGTCACCATAGCATCTCCCACCTGCAGCACACGCTCCAGCAGGTATATCTCTCTGGTCACCCCCAAAACCAATTCTTCCTTTGGCCACCTCTCCTTCCAGTTTTCGGCTGCCAATGATTGGAACTAACTACAAAACTCTGAAACTGGAAACACTTATCTCCCTCACTAGCTTTAAGCACCAGCTGTCAGAGCAGCTCACAGATTACTGCACCTGTACATAGCCCATCTATAATTTAGCCAAACAACTACCTCTTTCTCTACTGTATTTATTTAGCTTCTTTGCACCCCATTATTTCTATCTCTACTTTGCACATTCTTCCACTGCAAATCAAACATTCCAGTGTTTTACTTGGTATATTGTATTTACTTCGCCACCATGGCCTTTTTTGCCTTTACCTCCCTTATCTCACCTCACTTGCTCACATTGTATATAAACTTATTTTTATACTGTATTATTGACTGTGTTTTGTTTTACTCCATGTGTAACTCTGTGTTGTTGTATGTGTCAAACTGCTGTATGTGTCACACTCTGAGGTGTGTGAGGAAGGCAGGCTGGGAAGTTACTACAATGGACAATGTGATAGTGACAGGCCCGTTAGATTTGAGAAAAGCAGACGTTCACTTTATGAGTGACACAATGCTTAACTATTGCATACTACTCTCTAATGCAGTAGGGGAAGCAGACAGACAAGTCAAATAGGCGTGGGGAATAACACCCGAGGGGGGACATGACGTAGTGCCAGGACAGTGGGTGATGGTAAAAAAATATGTTAGACATTCTAGCCAAAATGGGAAGGTTCTTATCAAGTTTTGCTCATAACGAGGTCAGCAGTAAAAGTCCAGGGAACATCGCGATGGATACATCATTACAAGGTTGTCCATTTTGATGACACTGGGGATTAATTAGCAACCAGGGGCGAATCTCAGGTGAAGAAGCATAGTAAGATGATCAGAACCTGATAATCTTCTATGTTGTACACAGCAATTGTCATATTATGGATATCTAGGTGAAACGTCCAACTTTTTCCTGTAAATTGGGACATATTTAGTTAGGGAAATCTGTGAAATATCCATTTCTCTTGAAACCAGGACATGTTAGTTATTTTCACTTTTTTGTTTCCTTCTTTACAGGTTATAAGAATATATTGTCTGAAGCTGCAGTAATATCCCTTGACCCAAGGACTGTACCTGAAACGACACAAGATCACCGGTGAAGTGTTCATTAGAGAAGTCCTTATCAACCAGCGGAATGGAAGAAGAATTCCTCACTACCGGCAGACTGTCAGAACATAATCTCTAATAGTTCTCCATTTGGGACTGATACCAGTGTGGAAGAGCTGGTCACTTTTAAATGACTTGGTGAATGATTACCTTGTCTACAAGAAAATAATATTAAATCGTCCTATTGGGAATAATTTTTTGTGTGAGTTTCCTCCTAATACAGGATGTGGTAGGAATCGTAAGGGACATCATCATTACACCTGTTTAATACTTATTTCCTATAACTTTGTTTGAAATCAATTTCTTATTGTAAAAAGTAAAATAAGTAAAATATGCCCTTTGTGTTTTATAGAAATGCAATGTGTTTAATGAAAATTATTTTATGTTTAATGCTAATGTTTTTTTTTATCCATGTTTTCTAAAAATACATTTTAAGTATATATATATTTTTTAAATGGTCTAGCAGGGAGTGTAAAGAAGATTTCCAAGTTCTCATTGGTCCAAATTGTTTATACATTGAACCTGAAATAGGATACTTGGCCCAGTTTTATTGCAAGGAATTCTAATTGGTCAGCCACAGGCTAGGGCTGGGTTATAAAACTACATCCTGTCCCTTTGTTCTGAAGAGAGAATCACAGGAGAAAATCACTGAGGACAGGGGAGAAAGAACATCTACCTCCCCGCATGATTTGTCCTATTTGAATAAACCTATTTTCCTCCCCCGATTTGCGTTGGGGTCTGTGTTATTGAAGAGTAACATCAACTGCTAACATCATCAATCTACACACAACACCCCATGATGACAAAGCAAAAACAGGTTTTTAGACATTTTTGCAAATGTATTAAAAATAAATTACAGCCGCGAGTCTTCTTGGGTATGACGCTACAAGCTTGGCACACCTGTACTTAGGGAATTTCTCCCATTCTACTCTTCAGATCCTCTCAAGCTCTGACAGGTTGGATAGGGAGCATCGCTGGACAGCTAATTTCAGGTCTCTCCAGAGATGTTAGATCGGGTTCAAGTCCGGGCTCTGGCTGGGCCACTCAAGTACATTCAGAGACTTGTCCCAAAGCCACTCCTGTGTTGTATTGGCTGTGTGCTTAGGGTTATTGTCCTGTTGGAGTTGAACCTTCACCCCAGTCTGAGGTCCTGAGCGCTCTGAAACAGGTTGTCATCAAGGATCTCCATGTACTTTTCTCCATTCATCTTTCCCTCGATCCTGACCAGTCTCCCATTCCCTGAAAAACATCCCCACAACATGATGCTGCCACCACCATGCCTCACCGTAGGGATTGTGTAAGGTTTCTTCAAGAAGTGACACATTAGCCCAAAGAGTTCCATCTTGGTTTCATCAGTCTTTAGGTGCCTTTTGGCAAACTTCAAGCGGGCTGTCATGTGCCTTTTACTGAGGAGTGGCTTCCGTCTGGCCACTCTACCATAAAGGCCTGATTGGTGGAGTGCTGCAGAGATGGTTGTCCTTCTGGAAGGTTCTCCCATCTCCAGAAAGGAACTCTGGAGCTCTGTCAGAGTGACCATAGGGTTTTTGGTCACCTCCCGGTGGCCAGCTCTAGGAAGAATCTTGGTGGTTCCAAATTTCTTCCATTTAAGAATGATAGAGGCCACCGTGTTCTTGGGGACCTTCAATACTGAAGAAATGTTTTGGTACCCTTCCCCAGATCTGTGCAAAAAATAAAAATGTAACGTTTTTTGCTTTGTCATTATGGGGTAGTGTGTGTAGAATGATGAGGGGGAAACAAACAATTTAATCAATTTTAGAATAAGGCTGTAATGTAACAAAATGTGGAAAAAGTCAAGGGGTCTGAATACTTTCCGAATGCACTGTAAATCTACATTAAATACATAGCCAAAGTCATTGTCTATTTTTATCCCACTTAATTAAAACATGTGGTTTTCACAAAATACGGACAATGTGATAGTGACAGGCACGTTAGATTTGAGAAAAGCAGACGTTCACTTTATGGTATTGCTACACTCTATGGTGGTAGAGTGTAGCAATTACAACTGATGTGCCCCAGGCCTGTAGTAAGTGCAGTCTCATGACGTAACTGGCTGCTTTTGGCGTCTCTTATCTTGGCTCTCTGCAAGGACAGTTAATGTATTAGGACGTAACTAATCAATACTGGCCCTCACTTTACAACATGTACTGTAGTAGAGTGTGTCTGTTTGAGGATGAGTGGCAAAATAAACATGATGGTTACTCAAAAGCCTACTCAAATAAAATCTCAAATAATATTGGTGTATTGAATGTAATAGTCTCTCAGTCCATACCAATTCATAAATTATTCCTTGGATCAAAAACCCTATCAGGTTCCTTCTCGATCACCCCAAGCCTATCATACAACCCCTAACCATCACCCCAAAGCCTATCAAACAACCCCTAACCATCACCCCAAAGCCTATCAAACAACCCCTAACCATCACCCCAAAGCCCATCAAACAACCCCTAACCATCTGGGACTGGCCTACAATCATATAGGACATTCACAGTCAGTCTACTAGCTACCCCAATAGTCCCCAAACCAAACACCTACCTTCCTCCTGAAGACCGAGAATGCCTGGCCACAGGCCTTACATACAAGGCTGGGGCTCCCTGAGGTTGTGGGCGGGTATGTGGAGTATCCAGCGCTGGGGGCAAACCGGAAGGGTCCAGCACTGGCTCCGAACCCGGGCTGCTGGCCTCTCACTGCCCCTGTGCCCATGACTTCATTCAGCAGACCACAGCATGAAGCCCACATGGACGAGGCCCCTGCCTGGCGAACACAAAACACAGACAGCAGTTTTCAGACTGCAGAGCTCCACAGATGTGTGAAGGGGTCTCCCCTTCCTCTCCTTTAGCTGAGACCTATCTGTGCAACGCCACACAGCCTATAGTCATTTTCACAGTGATACCTACAAACGGATTGGCTAGGTTCTGCAATGTATTGCAACGGTTACTGCAAGTCTGATAACATTTCCTAAAAATAGAGTGGTCATGGAAACACCGACTATTATACTATTATGCAGCCACATGAGAAACATCATGTTGTTATGGCTGAGGAAATTAAAAGCATAAGTTGAGAATGGCACAACAGAATAGACATGCCCAGGGATCGCATGCAGACCAGCCCTAATAGACCTACATCTTTCCCTAAATTGGATACTTTGTCTGCAGGGGAAAATTTGTGAGAAAGCAAAAGGCATGTAGTGGAGAAATGATTAACGTATCAGATAAACTAACCTCGATGAGTGGCTAGAAATTCTAACTCCATATCTGTTCCCTGGAAATATCAATGTTTCCGAACTAGGCTCTATCAACTGACCATTGCATATTATAATGGTCTCTGTTACATGAACAATAGTACAGTCGTGGCCAAAGGTTTTGAGAATGACACAAATGTTCATTTTCACAAAGTCTGCTGCCTCAGTTTGTATGATGGCAATTTGCATATACTCCAGAATGTTATGAAGAGTGAAGAGATGAATTGCAATTATTTGCAAAGTCCCTCTTTGCCATGTCAATGAACTGAATCCCCCAAAAACATTTCCGCTGCATTTCAGCCCTGCCACAAAAGGACCAACTGATATCATGTCAGTGATTCTCTCATTTACATGTATGAGTGTTGACAAGGACAAGGCTGGAGATCACTATGTCATGCTAATTGAGTTTGAATAACAGACTGGAAGCTTCAAAAGGAGGGTGGTGCTTAGGATCATTGTTCTTCCTCTGTTAATCATGGTTATCTGCAAGGAAACACGTGCCGTCATCATTGCTTTGCACAAAAAGGGCTTCACAGACGAGGATATTGCTGCCTGTAAGATTGCACCTAAATCAACCATTTATTGGATCATCAAGAACTTCAAGGAGAGCGGTTCAATTGTTGTGAAGAAGGCTTCAGGGCGCCCAAGAATGTCCAGCAAGCGCCAGGACTGTCTTCTAAAGTTGATTCAGCTGCAGGATCCGGGCAGCACCAGTACAGAGCTTGCTCAGGAATGGCAGCAGCCAGGTGTGAGCGCATCTGCACGCTCAGTGAGGCAAAGACTTTTGGAGGATGGCCTGGTGTCAAGAAGGGCTGCAAAGAAGCCACTTCTCTCCAGGAAAAACATCAGGGACAGACTGATATTCTGCAAAAGGTACAGGGATTGGACTGCTGAGGACTGAGGTAAAGTCATTTTCTCTGATGAATCCCCTTTCCGATTGTTTGGGGCATCCAGAAAAAAGCTTGTCCAGAGAAGACAAGGTGAGCGCTACCATCAGTCCTGTGTCATGCCAACAGTAAAGCATCCTGAGACCATTCATGTGTGGGGTTGCTTCTCAGCCAAGGGAGTGGACTCACTCACAATTTTGAAAAAACACAACCATGAATAAAGAATGGTACCAACACATCCTCCGAGAGCAACTTCTCCCAACCATCCAGGAACAGTTTGGTGACAAACAATGCCTTTTCCAGCATGATTGAGCACCTTGCCATAAGGCAAAAGTGATAACTAAGTGGCTCGAGGAACAAAACATCGATATTTTGGGTCCATTGCCAGGAAACTCCCCAGACCTTAATCCCATTGAGAACTTGTGGTCAATCGTCAAGAGGCGGGTGGACAAACAAAAACGCACAAATTCTGACAAACTCCAAGCATTGATTATGCAAGAATGGGCTGCCATCAGTCAGTATGTGGCCCAGAAGTTAATTGACAGCATGCCAGGGTGGATTGCAGAGGTCTTGAATAAGAAGGGTCAACACTGCAAATATTGACTCTTTGTATCAACTTCATGTCATTGTCAACAAAGGCCTTTGAAACTTATGAAATTGTAATTATACTTCAGTATTCCCTAGTAACATCTGACAAAAATATCTAGACACTGAAGCAGCAAACTTTGTGAAAAGATATATCTGTGCCATTCTCAAAACTTTTCGCCACAACTGTACTATGCGGTAGTAAAAAAATTACAATCAATAAAAAAACAAAAAAAGGAATATGACCAAAAGTGGACACCTGCTCTCATTCCAAAATCATGGGCATCAATATGGAGTTGGTCCCATTTGCTGCTATAATAGCCTCCACTCTTCTGGGAAGGCTTTCCACTAGATGTTGGAATATTGCTGCGGAGACTTGCCTCCATTCAGCCACAAGAGCATTAAGTGAGGTCAGGCACTGATGTTGGGCGATTAGGCCTGGCTCGCAGTCAGCGTTCCAATTCATCCCAAAGGTGTCCAATGGGGTTGAGGTCAGTGCTTTGTGCAAGCCAGTCAAGTTCTTCCACACCGATTTCAACAAACCATTTCTCTATGGACCTCGCTTTGTGCACGGAGCATTGTCATGCTGAAACAGGAAAGGGCCTTCCCAAACTGTTGCCACAATGTTGGAAGCATAGAATCATCTAGAATGTCATTGTATGCAGTAGCTTTAAGATTTCCCTTCACTGAAACTAAGAGACCTAGCCCGAAACATGAAAAACAGCCCCAGATCATTATTGCTCCTCCACCAAACTTTACAGTTGGCACTATGCTTTGGGGCAGGTAGCGTTCTTCTGGCAACCGCCAAACCCAGATTCGTCCGTCAAACTGCCAGATGGTGAAGCGTGATTCATCACACCAGAGAATGCGCATCCACTGCTCCAGAGTCCAATGGCGGCAAGCTTTACACCACAGCAGCCGACTCTTGGCATTGTGCATGGAGATCTTAGGCTTGTGTGCGGCTGCTCTGTCATGGAAATCCATTTCATGAAGCTCCCGACGAACAGTTATTGTGCTGACGCTGCTTCCAGAGGCAGTTTGGAACTCGGTAGTGAGTGTTGCAACTGAGGACCGAAGATTTTTACACGCTACAAGCTTCAGCACTCGGCGGTCCCATTCTGTGAGCTTGTGTTGCCTACCACCTCACGTTTGAGCCGTTGTTGCTCATAGACATTTCTACTTCACAATAACAGCACATACAGTTGTCCGAGGCAGCTCTAGCAGGGCAGAATTTTTACAAACTGACTTGTTGGAAAGGTGGCATCCTATGACAGTGCCAAGCTGAAAGTTACAGAGCTCTTCCATTCTACTGCTAATATTTGTCTATGGAGATTGCATGGCTGTGTGCTTGATTGTATACACCTGTCAGCAATGGGTGTGGCTGATATAACCAAACCCACTAATTTGATTTTGTATATATTAGTGTAGTTACTCAGGCAACAGGTCAATTGCTATATTATGATTGTTACTAATGTTCTAATAACATTGCATTTTCTGCTCTCAAGTTGTTAGTCTAAATGCAAGTCTGTATTAACTTATTTAATGGATGTGTTGCCAGGGTGTTTCTCTTGAAGATGCAGTTTCTGTTATGCAGGTGAATGAGGACCCAAAAGCGACTTGGCGAAAACAGAGTTTTTAATCCAGTAAAGAAACTTTACAAAACAAAAGGCATAATACTACTCGTAAAGACGAGAACAGACTGGAGACTTGATCAAGAACTGCAGGTTGCCTCGGGAAGGCACTTGAACCTAGCAGACTCAGACACCTGCTCACCACGCAGCATCTGAGGGAAACACGACACGACAGGGCAATACATAGACACAGCACGGTGAATATTAGACAAGGATCCGACCGGGCAGGAACGGAAAACAAGGAGAGAAATAGGGACTCTAATCAGGGAAAAGGATCGGGAACAGGTGTGGGAAGACTAAATGATTGATTAGGGGAATAGGAACAGCTGGGAGCAGGAACGGAACGATAGAGAGAAGAGAGAGCGAGAGAGTGAGAGAGGGAGGGGGAGAGAGAGGATAGAAAGAGGGAAAGAACCTAATAAGACCAGCAGAGGGAAACGAATAGAAGGGGAAGCACAGGGACAAGACATGATAATCAATGACAAAACATGACAGTACCCCCCACTCACCGAGCGCCTCCTGGAAGGTTCGCACTCGAGGAGGAACCCTGGCGGCAACGGAGGAAATCATCAATAAGCGAACGGTCCAGCACGTCCTGAGACGGAACCCAACTCCTCTCCTCAGGACCGATAACCCTCCCAATCCACTGAAGAATTGGTGACCCTTCCCCAGAACGCATGTCCATGATCTTACGTACCTTTGTAAATAGGTGCGCTCTCGACAAGGACGGGAGGGGGAGGGAAGACAACGGGGTGCAAAGAAAGGGCTTGACACAGGAGACATGGAAGACAGGATGGACGCGACGAAGATGTCGCGGAAGAAGCACTCGCACAGCGACAGGATTGACGACCTGGGAGACACGGAACGGACCAATGAACCGCGGAGTCAATTACGAAAGCTGTCGTAAGAGGAAGGTTGCGAGTGGAAAGCCACACTCTCTGGCCGCAACAATACCTTGGACTCTTAATCCTGCGTTTATTGGCGGCTCTCACAGTCTGTGCCCTGTAACGGCAAAGTGCAGACCTCACCCTCCTCCAGGTGCGCTCACAACGTCTGGACAAACGCTGAGCGGAGGGAACGCTGGACTTGGCAAGCTGGGATGAGAACAGAGGAGGCTGGTAACCCAGACTACTCTGAAACGGAGATAACCCGGTAGCAGACGATGGAAGCGAGAGTTGTGAGCTATTCTGCCCAGGGGAGCTGTTCTGCCCAAGACGCAGAGTTTCTGAAAGAAAGGCTGCGTAGTATGCGACCAATCGTCTGATTGGCCCTCTCTGCTTGACCGTTAGACTGGGGATGAAACCCGGAAGAGAGACTGACGGACGCACCAATCAAACGACAGAACTCCCTCCAAAACTGTGACGTGAATTGCGGGCCTCTGTCTGAAACGGCGTCTAACGGGAGGCCATGAATTCTGAACACATTCTCGATGATGATTTGTGCCGTCTCCTTAGCGGAAGGAAGTTTAGCGAGGGGAATGAAATGTGCCGCCTTAGAGAACCTATCGACAACCGTAAGAATCACAGTCTTCCCCGCAGACAAAGGCAGACCGGTAATGAAGTCTAGGGCGATGTGAGACCATGGTCGAGAAGGAATGGGGAGCGGTCTGAGACGACCGGCAGGAGGAGAGTTACCCGACTTAGTCTGCGCGCAGTCCGAACAAGCAGCCACGAAACGGCGCGTGTCACGCTCCTGAGTCGGCCACCAAAAGCGCTGGCGAATAGACGCAAGAGTGCCTCGAACACCGGGATGACCAGCTAACTTGGCAGAGTGAGCCCACTGAAGAACAGCCAGACGAGTGGAAACAGGAACGAAAAGGAGGTTACTGGGACAAGCGAGCTCCACAGATGTGTGCGTGAGTGCTTGCTTAACCTGTCTTTCAATTCCCAGACTGTTAACCCGACAACACGCCCATAAGGAAGAATCCCTCCTACAAACGGGATCAGTAGAAGCCACAGAAGAACTAAACAGACGGGATAAGGCATCAGGCTTGGTGTTTTTGCTACCCGGACGGTAAGAAATCACAAACTCGAAACGAGCATGAAAAACAACGCCCAACGAGCTTGAGAAACATTAAGTCGTTATGGCTGAACGGATGTACTCAAGGTTCTTATGGTCTGTCCAAATGACAAACAGGAACGGTAGCCATCCAACCACTGTCGCCATTCAGCCTAGGGCTAAGCGGATGGCGAGCAGTTCTTTACCCTAAATCATAGTTGCGCTGCAGATGGGAAAGGCGATGAGAAAAATAAGCGCAAGGATGAACCTTAACGTCAGACTGGAAGCGCTGGGATAGAATGGCTCCCAATTCTAACTCTGAAGCTGTTCAACCTCGACAATGAATTGTCTAGTGACGTCAGGCTCTAGTAACTGAGGATTGGAGCGGATTATAATGTTCTTTTAGAAGATCAAAAGCTACAGTGGGCGGAACCGGACCACTTAAAACACGTCTTGACAGAAGTAAGAGCTGTGAGAGGAGCAGCAACTTGACCGAAATTGCAATGAAACGCCATAGAAATTAGCGAAACCTAAAAGCGATGCAACTCGACACGTGACCTTGGAACGGGCCAATCACTGACAGCTTGGACCTTAGCGGAATCCATCTGAATGCCTTCAGCGGAAATAACGGAACCGAGAAAAGGAACGGAGGAGACATGAAAGAGCACTTCTCAGCCTTTACATGTGAGACAATTCTCTAAAAGGCGCTGTAGAACACGTATGTGCATGAACATGAATCTCGAGTGACGGTGAAAAAATCAGGATATCGAAGATAGACAAAAACAAAGATGTTCAGCATGTCTCTCAGAACATCATTAACTAATGCCTGAAAAACAGCTGGCGTCATTATTGCTTTGACCAAACGGCAGAACCCGGTACTCAAAATGCCCTAACGGAGTGTTAAACCTTTTCAACTCATTTATCTGATGCATCAAGAGATGGTAAGCGTTAGAAGGTCCAACTTAGTAAGAGCACCTGGCTCCCTGCAGAATCTCGAAGGCTGATGACATAAGGGGAAGCGGATAACGATTCTTAACCGTTATGTCATTCAGCCCTCGATAATCCACGCAGGGGCGCAGAGTACCGTCCTTGTTCTTAACAAAAAGAACCCCGCCCGGCCGGAGAGGAAGAAGGCACTATGGTACCTGGTGTCAAGAGACACAGATAAATAATCCTCGAGAGCCTTACGTTCAGGGAGCCGACAGAGAGTATAGTCTGCCCCGAGGAGGGAGTGGTCCCCTGAGGAAGGAGATCAATACTACAATCATACGATTGGTGAGGAGGAAAAAGTTGGCCAGGACCGACTGAAGACCGTGCGCAGATCATGATATTCCTCCGGCACTCCTGTCAAATCAGCCAGGTTCCTCCTGAGAAGTGGGGACAGAAGAAATGGGAGGGATGGCAGACATTAAACACTTCACATGACAAGAAACGTTCCAGGATAGGATAGAATTACTAGACCAATTAATAGAAGGATTATGACATACTAGCCAGGGATGACCCAAAACAACAGGTGTAAAAGGTGAACGAAAATCAAAAGAAATAGTCTCACTGTGGTTACCAGATACAGTGAGAGTTAAAGGTACTGTCTCAAATCTGATACTGGGAAGATGACTACCATCTAAGGCAAACATGGGCTCCAGGCTTGTCTAACTGTCTGAAAGGAATGTCATGTTTCAGCCCATGCTTCGCCCATGAAACAACCCTCAGCCCCAGAGTCAATCAAGGCACTGCATGTAGCACCCGGTCAACCGGTCCAGCGTAGATGGACCGACATAGTAGTGTCAGGATCTAGATGAAGAGACCTGAGTAGTATGCTCACCAGTAGCCCTCCGCTACTGATGAGCTCTGGCCTTTTACTGGACATGAATTGACAAAATGTCCATCAAATCACTGAATAGAGGCACAGGCGGTTGGTGATCCTCCGTTCCCTCTCCTTGGTCGAGATGTGAATACCTCCCAGCTGCATGGGCTCAGTCTCTGAGCCAGAGGAGGGAGATGGTTGCGATGCGGAGCAGGAAACACCGTTGACGCGAGCTCTCTTCCACGAGCTTGGTGACGAAGATCTACCCGTCGTTCTATGCGGATGGCGAGAGCAATCAAAGAGTCCACACTGGAAGGAACCTCCCGAGAGAGAATCTCATCCTTGACCACTGCGTGGAGTCCCTCCAGAAAACGAGCGGCAGCGCCGGCTCGTTCCACTCACTAGAGGCAGCAAGAGTGCGAAACTCTATAGAGTAATCCGTTATGGATCGATCACCTTGGCATAGGGAAGCCAGGGCCCTAGAAGCCTCCCCACCAAAAAAAACTGAACGGTCAAAAACCCGAATCATCTCCTCTTTAAAGTTCTGGTAATTGTTAGAACAATCAGCCCTTGCCTCCCAGATAGCTGTGCCCCACTCTCGAGCCCGGCCAGTAAGGAGTGAAATGATCTAATGTCAACCCGAGCTCTTTCTCGCTAGAGTATGTGTTGGGTTGGAGAGAGAACACAATATCACACTGGGTGAGAAAGGAGCGGCACTCCGTGGGCTGCCCGGAGTAGCAAGGTGGGTTATTAACCCTAGGTTCCGGAGGCTCGGCAGGCCAAGAAGTAACAGGTGGCACGAGACGAAGACTCTGGAACTGTCCAGAGAGGTCGGAAACCTGAGCGGCCAGGTTCTCCACGGCATGGCGAGCAGCAGACTATTCCTGCTCGTGTCTGCCGAGCATGGCTCCTTGGATCTCGACGGCAGTGTTACGAGCATCTGTAGTCGCTGGGTCCATTCCTTGGTCGGATCCTTCTGTTATGCAGGTGAATGAGGACCCAAAAGCGACTTGGCGAAAACAGAGTTTTTAATCCAGTAAGATACTTAACAAAACAAAAGGCATAATACTACTCGTAAAGACGAGAACAGACTGGAGACTAGATCAAGAACTGCAGGTTGCCTCGGGAAGGCACTTGAACCTAGCAGACTCAGACACCTGCTCACCACGCAGCATCTGAGGGAAACACGACACTACAGGGCAATACATAGACACAGCACGGTGAATATTAGACAAGGGGATCCGACCGGGCAGGAACGGAAAACAAGGAGAGAAATAGGGACTCTAATCAGGGAAAAGGATCGGGAACAGGTGTGGGAAGACTAAATGATTGATTAGGGGAATAGGAACAGCTGGGAGCAGGAACGGAACGATAGAGAGAAGAGAGAGCGAGAGAGTGAGAGAGGGAGGGGGAGAGAGAGGGATAGAAAGAGGGAAAGAACCTAATAAGACCAGCAGAGGGAAACGAATAGAAGGGGAAGCACAGGGACAAGACATGATAATCAATGACAAAACATGACAGTTTCTCCTGGTACATTGACCTGTATCTGCATTGAGTCCCCTGCTGATCTAGTTCTACCAATAATCATTCATTCATATCAGCAAACTGCCTCAGTTGTCTCTCAGTTTGAGATTGTATTATGATGAAATTAAATACAGTACTTGTTCAATAATCTTTACTAATACATATTGATTGAAGAGAGATAGTACAACAATTACAAAATTGCATTAGGTGGGCAACAATGTGATGATTGTTTTTGAACATTATAACTCCAACTATAAACTTGGCTAAACATAATTTGATAGATGCACACACACACACACACACACAGACACACACACGTTCATGTTTTTAAATGTATGTAAATTGTGAAGTCTTTTGTCTGTAATGTTTTTTTCATCATATGTCGGACCCCAGTAAGACTAGCTGTCGCCATTGGCGTCAGCTAATGGGGATCCTAATAAATCAAGTCAAAATTATGCCCAATGAATGAACTTCATGATTTCTACAGATGTGCAACCAAACAGCCTACAGACAATGGTAACATACATTAAACAAATAGAATCATTCATTGACAGGAAGCGTGCTTCCTAGGGGGGAGGATTTGAATTATGCTATAAATATCCATTCAAATCACAAATATCAGTCACAAGCAAGGAAAGATTTCAATCAATCTGCTGTGCTTTCACAAAGCTGGCTACAACTAGCAGTAGGTACAGATGCAAAACATCAAGCTACCCTTGGTCTTGGGGGCAATCTTAAATAGTACTGATATTGCAAATTAATGCCGGTTAATGAGAATTTCCTAGATGAGTAGATAGTGTAATCTAGCTAGCTCTTACAGATAGAAAATAAAAATCTAGCTAATAGTAGCTAGCTAACCTTATTTCGGCATCATTGTAACTTAGCTAGCTACAGTGCCTTCTGAAAGTATTCATACCCCTTGTTGTCCACATTTTGTTGTGTTGCAGCTTGAATTCAAAATTAATTAAATATATGTTTTTAAATCTCACCCATCCTCACACAATACCCATTATTGACAAAGTGAAGAAAAAAATGTACACGTTTTTGCAAATGTATTGAAAATGAAATACAGAAATATCTCATTAACATAAGTATTCACACCTCTGAGTCAATACTTTATAGAAACACCTTTGGCAGTGTTTACAGCTGAGAGTCTTTCTGGGTAAGTCTCTAAGAGCTTTTCACATCTGGATTGTGCAACACTTGACCATTATTCTTTTCAAAATTATTTAATCTCTGTTAAATTTGTTGTTGATTATTGCTATAGAACTATTTTCATGTTTGTCATAGATTTTCAAGTAGATATAAATAAAAACTGTAACTAGGCCACTCAGAAACATTCAATGTCATCATGGTAAGCAAATCTCATTATGGTAAGTAATATCTGGCCTTGTGTTTAGGTTATTGTCCTGCTGAAAGGTGCATTTGTCTCCCAGTGTCTTTTAGAAAGGAGTTTTCATCTGGGATTTTGCCTGTCATTTAAGTTAGTATTCTGGAGTAACTACAATGTTGCTGATACATCCTCAGTTTTCTCCTATCACAGCCATTAAACTCTGTTTTAAATTCACCATTGGGCTCATTGTGAAACCCTGAGCCGGAAACTGAGTTAGGAAGGACGCCTGTATATTTGTAGTGACTGGGTGTATTAATACGCCATCTAAAGTGCAAATAATAACTTCAACATACTCAAAGGAATAGGTGTCCTACTTTGTGAGGCGTTGGAAAACATCCCTGGTCTTTGTGGTTGAATCTGTGTTTGAAATTCACTGCTCGACTGAGGGACCTTTTACAGATAACTGTATGTGTAGGGTACAGAGATGAGGTAGTCATTCAAAAACCATGCTGAACACTATTATTGCACACAGAGTGAGTTCATGCAACTTATTATGTGACTTGTTTAACCTATGTTCACTCCTTAACTTATGTATGCTTGCCATAACAAATAGTTTGAATACTTACTAACTTAAGACATTTCATCTTTTAATTTTTTATTAAAAATTATCGAAAAACATAATTCCACTTCGACATTATTGGGTTTTGTGTGTTGGCCAGTGACACAAATTTCAATTTAATACATTTTAAATTCATGCTGTAACATAAAATGTGTAAAAAGGACAAGTGATGTGATACTTTATTTAGGCACTGTACATACTGACAGTACAGTAGCTGGCAATAACGCTGCATTAGCTAGCCAAGAGCTAGAGATGATTGAGCTCAGATCATTCAACATAGCTAGCTAGCTATATCTATCTGGGTAGATAGCTAGACCTAGCTAGCTAGCTAACACATTTGCTGACAGTCAACTAGCTTGGCAGCAATCACCTATTGGTTATTGAGGAAAGTATCATTTCAACTACAAATAATTGTGAAATAATTGTACCTTCATAGCAACTCCGAGTTGTGGAATGTGTGGCAATAAATGGATAGTCTGACCATTGCAAAAACTCAGGAACCCTCACTTCATGTACATCTTCCTTGTTTCCACCAGCATTTAGAGCATTAAACTAGACAGCGAGAGTAATTTGATGGACATAAATTCCACCAATTGAATCGAAGTCTCGTGCAGCATTATCCATAATGTCCAATCACAATTTTAAGGGCGTTAACTTTACTGCTGCTGTTCACTGCTATCCACCATTGTACGTTTGACTAATTTAGCAGACGACGTACAGTAGCGATTAAGGTTAGCGATTAAGGTTAAGTGCCTTGCTCAAGGGCACATCGATAGCTAGTCGGCTCGGGGATTCGAACCATAACCGCTAAGCTACCTAAAATTTGTGCTCGTTTAGTAGAGAGCCGATTTAAACTTGATTTGTGTAGGTATGTCTTCTTCACATCCAATTGTCGACAGATTTTCATGCACATATTCTCAAATCCGCATAAAAACAATATGCACATTTTCTCATCAGAAATTTGTTTCCATCAAATGTAATTTTGCTGTTACATTTTCATGTACCAAATCAAAATATCTCCACCGTCATTTCTTGCATAACTAATTGTACCACAACAAAAATATCCCGTCATGTCCAATAGTGTACAACTGCAGGCCGCAATTAGGGGCGTTTCTGCATGTGGGCATCAAGCATGAACAGTGTCCTTCGCTCCCAACTGCCAAACACCTGCCCTCACTTCGTTTCATCCAACCATACATCCATTAGGTCTTCCACCCCTGTATCCTTACTTTATTTATCTATACAGTCATAACATTGTTTTAACAGCTTTATCGTGATTAAGAAATGAATGTATTTTCGAAGTAAAGGATAAAGTTTTTTTTTAAACTTAAATTTGGCTTAAATTGTATTTTTAGGGGGTTGATCAGCTTTAATATTGCATATAAATTGTGGCTTCTATCAATGTAATGTCTGCATAATTTCCAAACCCGCAAAAATATATACTTTTTGTAAATATATCTATATAAAATATATACTTTTAAAATGTATGTATGTATTTTCCTTTATTATTTCCCCTAACTCGACCCTAATTGGAGTAAACTAATGGACAACGACACTTCCAGCTTATACATACTATATACATTTTACAGACAATATGTTTTACAGTAGTTATCTTTTGTTTGTTTTTAGTCTATCCTTCAGCTCCACCAACCCCTCCCATTCATATATAGCTGAACAAATCCAATCAAATGTTATTGGTCACATACACGTGTTTAGCAGATGTTATTGCAAGTGTAGCGAAATTCTTGTGCTTCTAGTTCCTACATTGCAGCAATATCTAACAAGTAATATCGAACAATTTCACAACAAATACCTAATACACACAAATCTAAGTAAATGAATGGAATTAAAAATATATACATATATGGATGAGCAAAGTCAGAGCGGCATAGACTAAGATACAGAAGATAGTTTAGAATACAGTATTAGAGCGTCGGACCAGTAACCAAAAGTTGCTCTATCGAATCCCTGAGCCGACAAGGGAAAAATCTGTTGTTCTGCTCCTGAACAAGGCAGTTAACCCACTGTTCCCTGGTAGGCTGTAATTGTAACTAAGAATTTGTTCTTAGCTGACTTGCCTAGTTAAATAAAGTTACAAAATAAAAAATAAATAAATAATACAATGTGTAATGCAAGATATGTAAACATTATTAAAGTGACATTAATAAAACACCATCCAGTTTTAATGTATATTTGCCATATATTGTGATGTTTCACAAAAGTTCCGAACCTTCCTTTCTCATAGTTTCGACAGAATGTAAATTAAAGATAAATATGCTTTCTACTAAACATATTATTAGATTATTGATCCAGGTACAGTAAATGTTCTAATTCTTCAGCCGTAGCTGAACCTGCGAACCTTCTAACGTTTTTGAATTTATTTTAAACTTCAACAGGTTCATATACTGTGGTATTCTAGTAGGATAGTTTATAAAAGTGTGGTAGGCTAGTCTGCGTGTAGTTATTTGTGATGTGATCTAAGAAACCCACAATCCAAAGTAATACAGTTGATAGTGTAGTCTATCAAACGAATCAGACCAATTATTTTACTAAATGTAACTTTGACTATATTTAACTGCTTGAAAAAAACTTCTACCACTACCAGAGAAATACTTAAAATACTTATTTATTTTCTATTTTTTCTCTATTTTTTCTCTCTCTGCATTGTTGGGAAGGACCCGTAAGTAAGCATTTCACTATTATTTGACACTTGTTGTTTATGAAGCATGTGACTAATACAATATCATTTGAATAATCTGTAATCGACTCTACAGTATGTACTGATATTTAGGGGCGTGGCCATATTGCACGTCACTAGATAGGGACAGAAAAAGGGCAGGGTGTTTGTTGCGTTAGATAGATCAGTATGGTTATTTTTTTGTTTATTACTTTTTAGTTGTTGTTGGAAGAAAAAAATTAAGCATAATATAAGGGAGTTATAGTCCAATATAGTAGATGGCAGCAATGGAACATTTATTGGATGCCAACCGCCGTTCAAACTCATCGTAGAAGTTCAAATTCATACAAGTACTACTGTCAATAATGCCATATGTTGCAGACTTTAAAATTGCTCACTACAGTATAAGATAGTTAGCCAGTCTCTCAAGTTGTTCACTAACAAGCAAGGAAATCAGTCTAGCTAGCTAACGTTAACTAGCTACAGGACCTTGTTAACATGGTTTGCGAACTGCTGCATGTTTTTCTTGATTATTTGGCTTCATACAACGTTGTTGAAAAGTAACTATAATATTTAGAAGCCAACTTAGCTAGTTACCTTTTCAATTTAAACAATGTCAAGCGTACATGAAAGTTTGTATTTCAACCCAATGATGACCAATGGGGTGGTCCATGCTAATGTGTTTGGCATCAAAGATTGGGTGACTCCGTACATCTCCGTTCTGGCCTACTGTACGAGATGACCACGTCAAAAACAATTGCTCTTCAGGAAAGAAGGCGCTTGAACAAACTCATCCTGCCTCTACATCAGGTTGGAATATCTTATTGTTCACCTTTACAGATTCTACTTTCCACTGTAAATTGCTTGCTTTTCTTCATCAAAGGTTTAGTCTATGTATTAGGGTCGAGACTTGACTCATGGCCAATTCCTGAATACTGGAAGAATTTTGTCCTCAAACAGAATATGCTGTGAAACTCCAGTATGGATGAGTCCTCGATTCAACTGCAGTTACCTAGGCCTGTAATGTAAGAGGTCAGTGCTGCATGTCACCCTCCCCACTCCTTTCAGTGCTATTGATTCTGAGGCGTTTAAGACCAGTGTTATTGGCAAGTACACATCATTTGATCCAAAGGTCAGATCAAATGAACACTGTGTCTAGTTAGAGAGCACTGCTATATGAATTTCATT
Source organism: Oncorhynchus gorbuscha (assembly GCF_021184085.1). NCBI lineage: Eukaryota > Metazoa > Chordata > Actinopteri > Salmoniformes > Salmonidae > Oncorhynchus > Oncorhynchus gorbuscha. Next base: position 60,655,603 of record NC_060176.1, read on the forward strand.
TGAATTTATGGGACAGATTGTAGGATTGCTCGCTGAATGCTTGTCTCTCATCATGACTGTGTCCTCTATGTTTTTAGGTCTGTTCATGAGACACATGCTCCTGGCCTACAAGCTGCCCTTCAAACAGGTGTACAAACTGTACAACACCCTGCAGCACTACTACCACAGTCATTACGCCCAGCCTGGTGATGACCAGGTGGGGCTGCCTGCCCTGACTGCAGATGACTCTGACATGGACCTCACCAGCACAGAGGACACTGTAGGGGAGAGGATGGAGGAGGAGCTGGATACAGCACCACTGCATGAGTTATTAAAAGTAGAGGTGGTAGTAGAGGGGAGTACTGTGTCATCTGTGCTTATCCTTTGCAGTTTGCATATTTCTCATTTACCCTATTTGAGACCTTGAAGTCTCCCCTACGCTGCCCTCAACCTGGCACAACTGCACTGTCGCTTTGGTCACTAGTGAGTAGTGATGGGCATAGATATGGAAAGTCTGTATCAATATCAGTTGCAATTTATGTATGCAGTATTGATTCATGTCAAAATGAAAATCAACTCCAACTCTTGACTCAGTCAACAGGCTGACCTGGCTCTACACGAGGCAATCCGCATCGCCCAGGAGTCCAATGATCACGTGTGCCTGCAGCACTGCCTGGTAGGAGATTTTATGTTTGTGTTATATGCCCAACATACAGTATTTACATAATGTGTAGTCAAGGTTGGTCAGTGTCTATTTCACATTCTCAGCACCAATACTGTACCTGTGTAATCATCCATGAATGTATTTGTTTCTTTCAGAGTTGGCTTTACACGCTGTAACAGATGAAAGGACCTGACAGCTCTGCGCTAACTGAAGAATCTGTGAAAATGGACGTCCACCTCTGTCTACTGGTAAGAATTTCATATGCCTGCAGATGAGACTGGAGCACTCCAGGTTTACTTACCGTTTTATGCAATAGCCTCTGTTTCCTGACTCTATGGCAGTTCAGTAGATCCAGGTGATTACTAACCCTCACATTACCACCAACCTCCTTACCAGTGCACCAAATCTGGAACCAACAAGACCCTGAACAGCTTCTACCCCCATGCCATAAGACTGCTAAATAGCTAATAAAATGTCTACCCAGATTACCGGCATTGACCCTTTTTTGCACTGACTCTGCTCCCACACACACTGGACTCTACTCACACATGCTTATACTGACATCCCAAGATACAAATACACACACACACGCTACATACGCCAACATGCATACTGATACCTGGGGCGGCAGGGTAGCCTAGTGGTTAGCAGCCGAAAGGTTGCAAGTTCAAATCCCGAGCTGATAGGGTACAAATCTGTCGTTCTGCCCCTGAACAGGCAGTTAACCCACTGTTCCTAGGCCGTCATTGAAAATAAGAATTTGTTCTTAACTGACGTGCCTAGTTAAATAAAGTTACAATTATTATTATTATTTTTTAAACTCACACACACTTTAACACTCATCACATACGCTGCTACTACTTCCTATTGTCTATCCTGTTGCCTAGTCATTTTATCCCTACCTATTTCTACATAGCTACCGCAATTATTTTGTACCCCTGACATGTTATTTTTACTCATTATTGTTATTTGTTGTTCACTGTGTAATAATTCCTCTTAACACTATTTTTCTGTAAATATATTTTTACATTTTTTTTAACTCTGTATTGTTGGAAAAGGACCCGTAAATAAGTATTTCACTGTTAAGTCTACACCTGTTGTTTATGAAGCATGTGACAAATAAAATAGTTTACAGAGGTGCTTTCCTTTCATTTGATTTTCTCTAAGTATTTGGCATATCTGGGCTTTCATTCCCTGGTCCAGCAGGGGGCGATCCAGGGCAAGACAGCCCATGAGCTCATTAATGCTCTGAAGGACACAGACATCCTGCAAAGTGCTGGAAGCACAGCCTGTCAGAGCTCATAGACATCAGCCTGGCTCAGACTTCATCCATATGGATGATGTATGGCAAGAGGTGGGTCTCCTTAACTCATTCTGACATTCCCTGACATAAAGAGTCCACACTAAAAATAAAAGCTTCAAACTGCAATGAATTTAATATAAAATAACAAAACCTGGTTGTCACTCACATATTTGGCAGCAATGTGAACCACAATTCCCTCTGCCACCTGGCTGAGCTGCATGCTGAACAGATACTGTAGTTAGTACACCACTTCCCACCTCTTGTCTCTGGCTCCACCTCTTATTTGTCTTCTGTCCCATCTCCCTCAGGGCTGATTCACAAGCATTAATGTGATCCAGGAGATGTGCACTGGTACTGACTGTGAGTGAAACTTGTTTTAGCTCCTGTCCCTCTCTCCCTCCAGGGCCTGTATGGGGCTGTGTCCCCATCTCACCCAACATGCCAAGGTGAGGCAATCTGAACTCCTACTCATCTCTATCCATCAACTTTAGACTTGATTCCCCCCCGAGCATGCGCCTAATCTATTTCCATACGCACTGTTCATGACACAAACTGTTCACACCCCTCTTGTTGGTGAAGAGAAGTTTGCCGGTTTAAAGCTTATTTCCTGAAATTCTGTCATGGGGTGTAAAGAAAACTGTGCACATTTTCTTGCAATTCTATGCATTTTGCCATGTCTACTGTGTATTCATGTGATATTTGAGTCACAAACAAATTACAGCAATATCTATGGGGTAAAAAATTTAAAAAGAAAAAGAATAACATTAGTTGACCTGGGCTAGTTGATCTGGACATTTCTGACAAGTTATAAATAGCTCTTTAAGGTATAGAATGACTGACATGACGAGGAAAACTGATGATGCACTACCCAATTTTGAAATTGCACCTTGTACATTCTACTATTACAACTTTCAAGAGTAAGTTTAAAACCATGCTGAGTCCCCCCCTCAGTCCCACAGTTTGGGAACCACTGTTCTAGTTAACTGTATGTACAGGTACTGCCAAAATAAGGGAAACACTGGAGTAAATTAGGGTTCTGGCGGCTCTTATGTTACTCACAGCCATTCTGAGTGATCACCTTTTAACCTATGGTGAATCCATTCTATACTGATTGGAGTGGTCTCTTCCAGGATGACAATGCCCCCATCCACAGGGCACGAGTGGTCAATGAATGGTTTGATGAGCATGAAAACTATGTAAACCATATGCATGGCTGTCTGTCATCACAACCTAATTGAACACTTATAGGAGATTCTGGAGCGGCACCCGAGTTCTCCACGACCATCAACAAACACCAAATGATGGAATTTATTGTCAAAGAATGGTGACACATCCTTCAATAGAGTTCCAGACTCTAGTAGATTCTATGCCAAGGTGCATTGAAGCTGCTGGCTGGTCGTGGTGCCCAACACCCTGTTAAGACACTTTATGTTGGTGTTTCCTTTATTTTGGCAGTTTACCTGTGTATGTGTTGTGTTAACAGGAAAGCGCTGAACCGGACCACTAAAGCGTACAGTATCCTGCAGAGGCTGCAGCTGTACTGTGAGAAGACCAAGTACTCAGAGATGAGCATCAGGTGGGCCAGGACACTAAATAAAAACACCAGACCTCATCTGTCGATGGAGTCCTAGAATGTTGTTTGAATATGTGTTTATCAATTTGTCAAAGCTACAGTATTTGTTTGGCTAAGGGTTGTGTGGCTGTGTTTTTATATTTGTGTGTGTGCCTTGTGCAGGGTGATGCTGGCCATTGCAGAGTTGCATTGAGAGTCGTCAGGTGTTGCCACAGCCCTTTGCTCTCTTGCTGCAGGCCCTGGCCAGACAGCACCATCTACATGCCCTGGTCTCTGACTATCCTGCACCTGGCCTTCACTCAGGTCAACACACGCAATATGTAAGCCTGGTATGCTTGGTGTATACACACATATTCTCAGATATACAAATCTTTAATCTCTTGACCTTAGATGGAACTGTATACTGTATGCAAAGTATACTCCCACATGTAGGCAAAACAAGACAATTCATACTGGGTTATATTTAAAAACTCCATCAATAGTTTGTGTTGTTTTCTGTCTCCCTGTCCAGTTGATACTGGGAGTGCTGGAACAGACTCTGTGTGTCCTTTATTATCCCATCCTGGCCCATGAGCAGTCATGGATAAGGGAAGAGCTCTGCTGCTGCCAGCCCGCTGTCAGGTGGCCACTGCTGGGTCCCAGCCCAGTGGTCAGAGGCATGGAGGTACCACACATCCCCAACAGCAAAGCTTCATATCACTTTCTCAAAGAATTGTACATGTTTGTTGGTGGTTAGGAGGACTTTATCATTTGAGTACACATAGGAGTCTTTCCGCATTGTATTTTCACTACAATTTTGGATATTTACACAACACAAACGTCTGATTCCCTGTTGTCTCCCTCCAGGTCTGGGCCTGGCTATGCAGACTCTGGTTGAGGCTGTAGCCTACTTCTCCATGCTGGACTGTAAGGGGCGTCTGTGGGACATCCACTACCTGCAGGCCCGACTGCACCACATCCTGGGCCAAACCCCCCCAATGCGACAAATGTGCCAAGCTGTTCCACCTGCTGGAACTGCAGGCGCCGGGGGCAACCGTCGCCATGCGACTCTGAACAGCCATCACCACCCTAACACAGACCGGTACATATACTGGTGTACTCTGTCTTTGTCATGAACTTCACATTTCATGCTATCTTTTGTTTCAAATTGCTGCATTAGTAGAGAAACAACTGGTTTAGGCACTCCCAATTTTACCTTGCAAACGTGTATCATTTTTATACAATATAAAGATCAAACTTCAAGTCTCTAATCTTATCTCCCAAGTTTGTTGTCCTTTTTTCTTGTGAAACTGCGAACCTGAAAATCACTAATTTGTTCCATCTGAAAATGTTTCTGACTACACTACCACTAGATGGCGATCACAGCTATTGGAGAAAAAGTGCAGCCTGGCTGGGCCTCCCACAACCTTTGTATTTTAATTTGCATACATAACACCCACATAGTATTTGAATGTCAGCATAGGGTACATACCAGTAGTCAACGATGAGTTTTACCTTATTCAGGAAAGAATCCTTTCGATGTTGTCATTGCCTCTGAAGGATGTCAATAGAATACATATCATCAACATATTTTTTAAAGTCCCAGTGGTGGGATCTCATCAGAGGTCAAGACAGAGATGTCTAGCATAGAGCATCTAATCATCTATGCTTAGAGAATGAGGAAGGCTTAACCGAGCTGTCAGGGAGAGCCAGTTTTACCCACCACGATATGATGAATGACTGTAATATCAGAGCCGGGCAGAAGATGAATACGTTTTAGAGAGCAAGGTGATTTGTCTTCAGTTGGAGCATGCCAATGAACAATGTAATTTCAACTATTTAAATGAAGTGAAAATATTCCCTAATTTTAATGGGATAGATCTCTGTGTGTGTGCCATAACGTAACACATTCTGTGGGAAACTGAGCTAAGCAATGACACTGCATATTGTTTTGGTTAGTCTGGTGTAGATTTATGCAACCTCTAAGAGTGGTCATTCTTTAATGTGCCAGTCATGAGCGCCACTACGTTCACATTATCTCTTCATAATGACACTGATCTAAGAAAAGGTCTTGTGAAACAAGTTGGATCTTTTGAATATCCTTAATTGCCCTTTGGTTTGTATACAGAAGAAGCTTAGTCTAATAGCATTTAAAACATTACCTAACGTTGGTTTGCAAACACAGAAGTCTTATTACTGAAAGGAAGCAGTGACAGCCCTGAGCCTTCAAATATTTCATTCTGGCTCTTTAATAATTTCAGAGGTACAAACTAGAACAAATTTAGGTAAAAGGCAATTGACTAATGTTTGAGTGGGTTCGTTTTTGAGAAATTCCTCATGTCCCTCTCACAAGGAAAAATGCATTGTCATCATTACTTGAACTTTTTTGGTTGATTTCAACAGTTTACATTATACAGGAAGAATGTTTTTCTGTTCAATTGCACAATCACTCTTACCATTAACATGCAGGTTTAGTCCAGGTGTTGAAAGTTCGACAATTTAAGTTGTGTGTTTCTGAATGTTTGCACAAGAAGCACTCTGTAAGGCCCAAGGCGTGTTTAGCTACCTCACTCTATAAACACACAGATGGTGGGCCTCGTGGAACAGAAATGGGACAGAGCCTGTGTAAATACACACAGTAAATATACACACGCTGCATAATTCACTCTGCTCTTGTGTGTGTGCGTGTTTATACCTCTGGAGATGGAGGGAGCTGCTGCCGTGGGATGGCTGGTCTTTTCATCAGACAACTCTAGATGGGCTATGTGATCATTGACGCTAGATGTTCTCTGCACCAATGGCCTCCCCTGTATGTGAGCACTGAGCCTCAACGTTGACACTAGACTCTGGTCAGGCCTGCGCTGTCATAAGGATCACAGTAGTCGGGGCATGGGATATGTTCCATTAGCACAGTTAAGATGAGCTGTGTCAAAGGATTGAAAAACACTTGCTTTACTATTTATGTATATAATGTACAGCTTCATTAGCCATCCTTCCCCATCTGCCCACAGGCTGAATGCTGTCTGACTGAATATGAATCATTTCACTCTCACAAGGAAGAATAGAGTAGAGTATACACAGATAGTGTCTCAGGCCACATTCCTTTAACCTGTCTCCTCCCCTTCATCTACACTGATTTTGAAGTGAATTTAACAAGTGACATCAATAATGGATCATAGCTTTCACTTGGATTCACCTGGTCAGTCTATGTCGTGGAAAGAGCAGGTGTTCCTAATGTTTTGTAAATTTAGTGTATATCATTCTCATGGAGATTTTCACATCTATGTTGTTAAATGTTTGACTCTTTATTCAACTGCCAAGTCACCAACTCTGCCACCTATAGTCCTACTGGTGAGGTCTATTAGCATGCTTGTCTTTTCAGTTATTGAGAACCTCATAAAAGAGAAGAGCGGTTTGATAGAGAGGAAGTATTTAGGGTGAATCCTATGTGTGATTTATTGTCTATTTAGCTTCTTATACTTCACTGGTCTATGGAAGCACAGGCAGTTCAATGGCTTCGGTGATTAATCCAATTGGAGGTTTTTGTAAAAGCCATAGGTGGTGCCAAATGCCACATCTTGCCAAGATTTGTCAGAAGGAAACTGCTGGGTATTTTGTTCTTCAAACTGTTAAAGGAAGTTGAGCCAAATGTTTTTTTGTATGAGATGGTACTTCAGTCAGTTGGTTAGAAATAATGTAGCTGTTGTTAACATATTGTGTACTGTAAAACATTCTGCTACAACCTTGCTTCAATAATCTGATTTCATACTACAGTAACATTCGTTCAGCAGTTAGGTTACAGTTATCAAAGCAGAGAAGGATGTCCCTCAGAATATGGGGAACGGGCAGAGTAATGTGAAATATGTATTTGTTTAAAATGTTTAATAACAAGCATGGCAACAAGCATGGCATGAGAACAATGCAAGTTTTAAAAAATATATCTGCACATGTATTTTTTTAAATACACTAAATTCACTTACTCGATATTAAACATTAAAAATGTGTCTTTCTTAACAATCCTCATCACAAAAAAAATATAAAAATACCATTTGAATAGGTCAATGGCAGCCATATTTGAGCCCTTATTAACAGCAGGCCCCCATGGGCAATGGGCAGAGTTGAGATGAAATCAGTAAAACAGAAATCACTGTTTTAGAGTTACAGATCAGAATTCTCATGAAAATAAAAATGTAGCTACCTGTGACCAACATCTTCATAAGGCAGATGGTAGACCTGTAGCCTGGTTGACAGATCTGTTTGTGCTTTAGCCAACCCATAAAGCACCAACAGATCTTACAACCTGACCTGTTAAGACCTGAGGTGGAAGTCGAGGAGTTTTCAGTGACCAACTGTGGTATTTTACATGGTTAAAACATACAGACCATTTTTCCTTGATGGAGAGACAAAACAGTAATTTCTCTATATTTGATTTGTTCAATGGACAGAGACAAACTACTTTGACAACCTTTCATATTGGTGTTCACATTATCCCCTAAAACATGACCTTTCTTAAATCTCAGATAAATGGCTATTTTTCTGTCAAACAGAATGATTGCTCATCATCACAGAGTAATTTGACTAATATGTTGGCTAATATTTCATAAGCAAACTATTTCAGAATGTACATCAGGTGATCCATGGTGTCCATTTCAGTTCTGGCCCATTGGTATTTACAACCAGCAGGAAACCACAGTTACAGTCCAGCGTTCTGCTACCCCACTGCATTGCATAAATACACTTCTTTCTTTAGGATAATTGACAATGATCTCTTGATACAGCAAGGATTTTAAAAATGCCACTCTCAGAGTTGCAATCGCACTTCTTTTTCAAAATACAAAAATAAATAATCCTGAAATAAAAGCAAATAAAAGTTGCCGATTATTTGGTGTGAAGAGAGGAGGTATTGATGTGGAGTAAAGTCATTTTCCATGTCTTGAAAGGAATTTAGGCTGAAGAAAAAGAGGCTGTGCCTCCTTGAGGAGCCATTGTTTCATTGCAGATACATGGCCTCTCTATGGCCCTGTCTCTTAATGGCCCTGTTTCTTTATGGAGACTCAGTAGCCCGCTGGATAACCCCCTTTTCTGGGGTCGGACTCAGCACAGAGCCGCTCCCCCTGTCGCACCACCGCCTGAACTACTGATCCAGGAGTCATCAGCAGCTCTGTTACATGGTTCTTCTGTGCCAGACCATCTAATACGCTCTATTACACACACACACACAGATTACATTTCAGTTACCCAAAAGCTTTTTCAAATGAATTTGTATTTTTTCATCAAACAATATTCTATGCAATATTGTTCAAAATTACCCACCTTTTCAAAGCCATGCTCCACTACTGTCATATTTGGGTTAAGTTGATTGTGAATTCGAGGTTGTGTCACAGATTTTTTGAGGTCGTAGTCAAAGAACAAGGAATTCAGAATCACCTATGTAAATGAGAAAAGGAAGCTACTTATACTCTGATTCATCACAATATCACAATGTAACGATAGATGGCTGTCATGTGTAGGCTTTATCTGTTTTAGATGATCAATTTATTTGTATGGCTCAAGACTTACTAGGGCAGTCGCTGTGGTGATCTTTGTTCCACCAGAGGCTCCCACCACCATTTTAACTCTATTGTCTTTGTCCAAGATAATAGTTGGGCACATAGAAGATAGAGGCCTTTTACCTAAAACAGAGAGACAGCTAAATATTCAGACAAAGTTATTCTCAGAAAACAAACCAGCCAAGGCTCAAATTGGGGCCATGTGTAAATTGAGAACTTTCAGTAGCTTACCGGCAATAAGGATATAGATTTTAGTTCCTATACTATCTCACCAGGCTGGATGAAGTTGTTAGGAGATGGAGGGATTCCAAAGCCATTGGTGATGTGTGGAGAGCTGAAGTCATCCATCTCATCATTGAAAATGATGCCAGTTGATCGGGACATGACTTTGGAGCCAAAACTGAAGATGGGAAATGATAGGAGTTACATATCCTATGAATGTTATTTAACGGTTAAATGAAAACAGAGAATCCTCAGTAAGACCATCGGCAAGCAAAGGGTGTTTAGAGTGAATGCTATATTAATGATCTGTCTCTGGATATCTATAATCTACCCTGTAGCATTATGTATTCATTAGTCCTATTGTCTCAGGAGGTCTTGCCTTGTAGGACTCTTACTATAGATTGATTGTGCTGGTGGCAGCCACAGCACTTCCATCCTCTGCTATGACGGACAGGTGTGCTGTTCCGTGATTGTCAGGGACAAAATAATCTGGCTCATAGTAGCTGTCGGGATGAGTGGTGTCATCTGTGATCTTACTCCTGATCCCATCAGCAAAGTAGTCTGAGGTCATGTTGTGGATGAGCTGGAGAGAATATTAAATCATCAGTAAAAAAAAGGAATTCCGTTGGTGAACAGCCTATTCTTTAAACAACTACAAACCATCTTTATTTCAAAGTCAAATATATATTTGTGAGTAAAACTGTGTACTTGAAAAATGGGAATCAGGGTTCTCACATCAGTGATATTGAGATAGCGTGGGTCCCCTAGTCTGCTCCTCTTGGCATAAGCAAATCGGAATGCTTCCACGATGCGGTGATATGTCAAGGTCTTTTTCTTGGCCGTAGAGACACTCGTGCCAGTAAAATTATACCCTGAAGAAAAAAAAACATATTTCAGACTAAACAATAACTAGTTGTTAATTTAGCAGAGATACAGTAGATTTAATGTACAGTACCAGCCAAAAGTTTGGACACACCTACTCATTCCAAGGTTTTTCTTTATTTTTACTATTTTCTACATTGTAGAATAATAGTGAAAACATCAAAACTATGAAATCATTCATATGGCATAATGTAGTAGCCAAAAAAGTGTTAAGCAAATCCAAATATATTTTATATTTGAAATCCTTCAAAGTAGCCACCCTTTGCCTTGATGACAGCTTTGCACACTCTTGGCATTCTCTCAACCAGCTTCACGAGGTAGTCACCTGGAATGCATTTCAATGAACAGGTGTGCCTTGTTAAAAGTTCATTTGTGGAATTTCATCCTTCTTAACGCATTTGAACCAAGTGTTGTGACAAGGTAGTGTTGGTATACAGAAGATAGCTGTATTTGGTAAAAGACCAAGTCCATTTTATGTCAAGAACAGCTCAAATAAGCAAAGGGAAATGATAGTCCATCATTCCCTTAAGACATGAAGGTCAGTCAATCCGGAAAATGTCAAGAACTTAGTTTTTGCTCTTCTCACTAACAGCAAATTATTGCATCTTTTTATTATATTTAGCTACCTGTTTTTTTGTCATGAATAAGTCATAATTTATTCCCCATTTGGACAAGTCTACTAGGCTACTGTTGCCTTCTTGCAATGCAATACTTCAATCACTGCAAACTGTGCCTTCGTATGGTCTAAAGTTTGCGGGAGGATAAGCACATTCTCAGTCAATTTCAGTTTTTCATAACGTCCACTTTTGAGTGAAAGCTGGCGCACGCATGTTTTGGGACATATTTTGTGCATATGCAACGTTTATAAATGAGGCCCCTGGTGAATTAACTGTGGCTGAATTAGTGTAGAGGGTTGGTGGGGGTTACGGAGGGGGCGGAAACAGTGTCCAAGAGGAGTACAGGGGAAGGAAACCTGAAAGCCTCTGGTCTGCATGGCTGAGTTCAGACTCAGAGTTAGCTAGGCTGCTGCTCACCGTCCACTATGTTGAGTATGAGTGCCAGGACTGGGCCGCTGGAGGGGGCGTCTGGGACGTGCATGGTGTACTCTCCCACGGTCAGCTTCAGTGGGTTCTCATTCAACACAGGCCGGTACTCCAGCAGGTCCTCCAGGGTTATAATCCCTCCTGAGAAGAGGAAATAACTGCTGAAGAAGCACATCGACACACTGCCTATAAGATCTGTCTCGCTTGATCATCCTCATAGTGTACAACAAGAATGATGAGATGTAATAGGATTTTATAATGCACACATGTAAAGACCTGCTGCCTGGATGTCATCCACAATTGTCTGCGCCATTGTCCCATTGTAAAAAACATTCGGTCCCTCCTCTGCTATCCTCTCATAGGTGTCTGCTAATTTGGGAAATTTAACGATGTCATTTTCCTTCAGGATGTTTTTCTGGGAGTCACAGAACACTTCACTGGAGTACAAAATCAAGAACAGAGAACTTATTAGCAGGAGTTATTCAAGCAAACCCATAGAATAAAAGGACCAGAATTCCCATGGCTTTGTCATCATAGGTTTTACAGTGGCCAATCAAATAAATCATCAGTGGTCATAATAAATCACAGAGGAAGCCATGAATGACATCAAAATAATCACATTTTATTGGTTGAAATATGAGGTACTCTGTGATAAAATCAACTAATCCTATTACAGCACTTCATTGAGCATTACATTCACGCTGATAGAAAAAGGTACATTTGTAGAAGTGGTTGTAGTAGTAATATAGAATTTACAGATAAAATCAACAACATTTCAGCGTTTGTCCTGTCCTCACCACATATTGGCATCTCCTTGAATAGCGTCCTTGTTCTTGGAGATGGCTTTGGCCAGGGCTTTGCCTATAGGGAAACCGATGCGTGCCAAAGCAATGCTTGGCTCAAACAGATCCTTCCATGGCAGCCTGCCATGTCTCCTGTGTGCCATTTCGTAACCACGGATCTCCCCAGGAATGGCAATAGACAATCCACCTGTTATGCAGAGACGACTTTATCACCATTTGCACAAAGTTGAAACCCTGCTCACAAAGGATTTGAAATACATATCAGTATATTTCCTCATTTTGACAGGTGAAACATTTGCCCCCTTGTTGTACCCATGCATATGATGCAGACAGTTAGACCTAATGTTCCTTAGAATGATGGAAAACCAGGGAAGAGGATGCCAGAAGGTTCATACTATTCTCGCAGTTCTATTCTTGTCATCTTCTCTCTATCCCCATCTCACTGTGATACACTCCAGCTACCGTATAACTGTTCAGCTGTTATCTTGAACCACAGAACCTGCCTAACCTATCCTGTACCTGACGTACATTCCAGAACAGTAGAACTGGTACCTTTCCGAGAAAGCTGGGTGTTATTGCCAAACATGTCTTCTGTCGCGTTCATGGGTGCTGTCTCCCTCGCGTCAATGGTTTCAACCTTCCCTGTCGAGCAGTGATAGAAAATGCAAACATGGATGTGTTTATTAGCATTTTGTCATTTGTGGAGGCTTGAGGACACACTGACTCACCTGTGGAAGCGTTATAGATTGTGAAGAAGAGCCCCCCTCCAATGCCCATGCTGTGAGCGTTCAGGAGGCCAACACACAGAAGGGCGGCGATAGATGCATCCACCGCTGAGCCATTCCTCTTTAGAATGTCCCTAGGTACACACACACACACACACACACACACACACACACACACACACACACACACACACACACACACACACACACACACACACACACACACACACACACACACACACACACACACACACACACACACACACACACACACACACACATAATTCTCCTTGTAGAGCTTAATCATGTCCTGTCATTTGATTGCCTCCATGAATCATTGTATCAAAGGGAATTAGTTGTCTAGTGTAACGTTACTTACCTTCCCACCTCAGAGCATTTTCCAGCATCTGCAGCCACGGCAGCTTTGGAGTAGAAATGGTCTGAGGGGGAGATGGGGCTCTTGTTTCCCATCCCCATGAACACCCCCACGAACACTCCCACTGCAGCCACCAGCAAAACTACCAGCCCAGCCACCAGGGATTTTCTGACCATTTTCCTGCCCAGGGGAACCAACACACCAACACATCTTACAGTTAGACAGAAACCTTACAGGTATATTTATTCTTGATTGATTGAATTTATTAGATCATTAAAAGTAGTAAGCTGCGGGTGGGTGATCTAGCAGTTTAGCCGCTAGATGCACATGTCTCCAGTGCACATGTACAGCTGCAGCATGGGTTCCAATCCAGCTAACTGCTATTTCAGCACTCTATATTTCACCATAATCTCTCTATCAAATAAACAAACAAAGACTTAAAAAGAAAAATAGATACAAAACAATATATATACAGTACCAGTCAAAAGTTTGGACACACCTACGCATTCAAGAGTTTTTCTTTTTTTTGTACTATTTTCTACATTGTAGAAAAATAGTGAAGACATCAAAACAATTAAATAACACATATGGAATCATGTAGTAACCAAAAAAGTGTTAAACAAATCAAAATATATATAGATTTTTCAAAGTAGCCACCCTTTACCTTGATGACAGCTTTACACACTCTTGGCATTCTCTCAACCAGCTTCATGAGGAAGTCACCTAGAATGCATTACAATTAACAGGTGTGCCTAAAAGTTAATTTGTGGAATATCTTTCCTTCTTCTTGTGTTTCAGCTAATTAGTTGTGTTGTGACAAGGTAGAAGGAGACTATGTGAATCAGGCCGTCATGGTCAAATTGCTGGAAAGAAACCACTAAAGGACACCAATAAGAAGAAGAGACTTGCTTGGGCCAAGAAACATGAGCAATAGACAGTAGACCAATGGAAATCTGTCCTTTTGTCTGATGAGTCCAAATTTGAGATTTTGGGTTCCAACCACTGTGTCTTTGTGAGACACAGAGTAGGTGAACGGATGATCTCCACATGTGTGGTTCCCATGGTGAAGCACGGAGGAGGAGGTGTGACGGTGTGGGGGTGCTTTGCTGGTAACACTGTCAGTGATTTATTTAGAAATCAAGGAACACTTACCAGCATGGCTACCACAGCTTTCTGCAGCAATACGCCATTCCATCTGGTTTGTGCTTATTTGGAGTATCATTTGCTTTTCAACAGGACAATGACCCACAACACACCTCCAGGCTGTGTAAGGGCTATTTGACCAAGAAGGAGAGTGATGGTGCTAGATCAGATGACCTGGCCTCCACAATCACACGACCTCAACCCAATTGAGATGGTTTGGGATGAGTTGGACTGCAGAGTGAAGGATAAGCAGCCAACAAGTGCTCAACATATGTGGGATCTCCTTCAAGATTGTTGGAAAAGCATTCCAGGTGAAGCTGGTTGAGAGAATACCAATAGTTTGCAAAGATGTCATCAAGGCAAAGGTTGGCTACTTTGAAGAATCTCAAATACAAAATATATTTTGTATTTGTTTAACAGTTTTTTTGGTTACTGCATGAGTCCATTTGTGTTTTTTCATAGTTTTGATCTCTTCACATGAGTAGGTGTGTCAAAACTTATGACGGGCACTGTGTATATAAAAAAAAATAAGTCTTTGTATGCACCGGAGGCAGCGGCCTAGACCGCTAGACCACCCTATGCCACATATATATAGTGGGGAGAACAAGTATTTGATAACCTGCAAAATCGTCAGTGTTTCCTACTTACAACGCATGTAGAGGTCTGTAATTTATATAATTTATAAGTTGTGAAGAATCAACAACAAGTGGGACACAATCATGAAGTGGAACGACATTTATTGGATATTTCAAACTTTTTTAACAAATCAAAAACTGAAAAATTGGGCGTGCAAAATTATTCAACCCCCTTAAGTTAATACTTTGTAGCGCCACCTTTTGCTGCGATTACAGCTGTAAGTCGCTTGGGGTATGTCTATCAGTTTTGCACATCGAAAGACTGAAATCTTTTCCCATTCCTCCTCGCAAAACAGCTTGAGCTCAGTGAGGTTGGATGGAGAGCATTTGTGAACAGCAGTTTTCAGTTCTTTCCACAGATTCTCCATTGGATTCAGGTCTGGACTTTGACTTGGCCATTCTAACACCTGGATATGTTTATTTTTGAACCATTCCATTGTAGATTTTGCTTTATGTTTTGGATCATTGTCTTGTTGGAAGACAAATCTCCGTCCCAGTCTCAGGTTTTTTGCAGACTCCATCAGGTTTTCTTCCAGAATGGTCCTGTATTTGGCTCCATCCATCTTCCCTTCAATTTTAACCATCTTCCCTGTCCCTGCTGAAGAAAAGCAGGCCCAAACCATGATGCTGCCACCACCATGTTTGACAGTGGGGATAGTGTGTTCAGAGTGATGAGCTGTGTTGCTTTTACGCCAAACATAACGTTTTGCATTGTTGCCAAAAAGTTCAATTTTGGTTTCATCTGACCAGAGCACCTTCTTCCACATGTTTGGTGTGTCTCCCAGGTGGCTTGTGGCAAACTTTAAACAACGCTTTTTATGGATATCTTTAAGAAATAGCTTTCTTCTTGCCACTCTCCATATTTGTGCAATATACGACTGATTGTTGTCCAATGGACAGAGTGTCCCACCTCAGCTGTAGATCTCTGCAGTTCATCCAGAGTGATCATGGACCTCTTGGCTGCATATCTGATCAGTCTTCTCCTTGTATGAGCTGAAAGTTTAGAGGGACGGCCAGGTCTTGGTAGATTTGCAGTGGTCTGATATTCCTTCCATTTCAATATTATCGCTTGCACAGTGCTCCTTGGGATGTTTAAAGCTTGGGAAATCTTTTTGTATCCAAATCCGGCTTTAAACTTCTTCACAACAGTATCTCGGACCTGCCTGGTGTGTTCCTTGTTCTTCATGATGCTCTCTGCGCTTTTAACTGACCTCTGAGACTATCACAGTGCAGGTGCATTTATACGGAGACTTGATTACACACAGGTGGATTGTATTTATCATCATTAGTCATTTAGGTCAACATTGGATCATTCAGAGATCCTCACTGAACTTCTGGAGAGAGTTTGCTGCACTGAAAGTAAAGGGGCTGAATAATTTTGCACGCCCAATTTTTCAGTTTTTGATTTGTTAAAAAAGTTTGAAATATTCAATAAATGTCGTTACACTTCATGATTGTGTCCCACATGTTGTTGATTTTTCACAAAAAAATACAGGTTTATATCTTTATGTTTGAAGCCTGAAATGTGGCAAAAGGTCGCAAAGTTCAAGGGGGGCGAATACTTTCGCAAGGCACTTTATTTGATACATCAGAAAAGCAGAACTTAGTATTTGGTACAGAAACTTTTGTTTGCAATTACAGAGATCATACGTTTCCTGTAGTTCTTGACCGGGTTTAAACACACTGCAGCAGGGATTTTGGCCCACTCCTCCATACAGACCTTCTCCAGATCCTTCAGGTTTCGGGGCTGTCGCTGGGCAATACGGACTTTCAGCTCCCTCCAAAGATTTTCTATTGGGTTCAGGTCTGAAGACTGGCTAGGCCACTCCAGGACCTTGAGATGCTTCTTACGGAGCCACTCCTTAGTTGCCCTGGCTGTGTGTTTCGGGTCGTTGTCATGCTGGAAGACCCAGCCACGACCCATTTTCAATGCTCTTACTGAGGGAAGGAGGTTGTTGGCCAAGATCTTGCGATACATGGCCCCATCCATCCTCCCCTCAATATGGTGCAGTCGTCCTGTCCCCTTTGCAGAAATGCATCCCCAAAGAATGATGTTTCCACCTCCATGCTTCACGGTTGGGATGGTGTTCTTGGGGTTGTACTCATCCTTCTTCCTCCAAACACGTCAAGTGGAGTTTAGACCAAAAAGCTCTATTTTTGTCTCATCAAACCACATGACCTTCTCCCATTCCTCCTCTGGATCATCTAGATGATCATTGGCAAACTTCAGATGGGCCTGGACATGCGCTGACTTGAGTAGGGGACCTTGCATGCCCTACAGGATTTTAATCCATGACGGCGTAGTGTGTTACTAATGGTTTTCTTTGAGACTGTGGTCGCAGCTCTCTTCAGGTCATTGAACAGGTCCTGCCGTGTAGTTCTGGGCTGGTCCCTCACCTTCCTCATGATCATTGATGCCCCACGAGGTGAGATCTTGCATGGAGCCCCAGACTGAGGGTGATTGACCGTCATCTTGAACTTCTTCCGTTTTCTAATAATTGCGGCAACAGTTGTTGCCTTCTCACCAAGCTGCTTGCCTATTGTCCTGTAGCCCATCCCAGCCTTGTGCAGGTCTACAATTTTATCCCTGATGTCCTTACACAGCTCTCTGGACTTGGCCATTGTGGAGAGGTTGGAGTTTGATTGAGTGTGTGGACAGGTGTCTTTTATACAGGTAACGAGTTCAAACAGGTGCAGTTAATACAGGTAATGAGTGGAGAACAGGAGGGCTTCTTAAAGAAAAACTAACAGGTCTGTGAGAGCCGGAATTCTTACTGGTTGGTAGGTGATCATATACTTATGTCATGCAATAAAATGCAAATGAATTACTTAAAAATCATACAATGTGATCTTCTGGATTTTTGTTTTAGATTCTGCCTCTCACAGTTGAAGTTTACCTATGATAAAAATGACAAACCTCTACATGCTTTGTATGTAGGAAAACCTGCAAAATCGGCAGTGTATGAAATACTTATTCTCCCCACTGCATATAGATGTACACTACCGTTCAGAGGTTTGGGGTCAATTTAAAATTTCCTTGTTTTTGAAAGAAAATATATTTTTTTGTCCATTAAAATAACATCAAATTGATCAGAAATACAGTGTAGACATTGTTAATGTTGTAAATTACTATTGTAGCTGGAATCGGCAGATTTTTAATGTAGTATCTACATAGGCATACAGAGGCCCATTATTAGCAACCATCACTCCTGTGTTCCAATGGCAAGTTGTGTTAGCTAATCCAAGTTTATCATGTTAAAAGGCTAATTGATCATTAGAAAACCCTTTTTCAATTATGTTAGCACAAATGTTTTTTTTTCTGATTAAAGAAGCAATAAAACTGGCCTTCATTAGACTAGTTGAGTATCTGGAGCATCAGCATTTGTGGGTCGAGTATGGATCAAAATGACCAGAAACAAAGAACGTTCTTCTGAATCTCATCAGTCTATTCTTGCTCTGAGAAATGAAGGCTATTCCATGCGAGAAATTGCCAAGAAACTGAAGATCTCATACAAAGCTGTGTCCTACTCCCTTCACAGAAAAGCACAAACGGGCTCTAACCAGAATAGAAAGAGGAGTGGGAGGCCCCGGTGCACAACTGAGAAAGAGGAGAAGTACATTAGAGGGTCTAGTTTGAGAAACAGATTCCTCACAAGTCCTCAACTGGCAGCTGCATTAAATAGTACCCGCAAAACACCAGTCTCAACGTCAACAGTGAAGAGGCGCCTCTGGGATGCTGGCCTTCTAGGCAGAGTTCCTCTGTTAGGTGTCTGTGTTCTTTTGCCCATCTTAATCTTTTCTTTTTATTTGCCAGTCTGAGATAAGGCTTTTTCTTTGCAACTCTGCCTAGAAGACCAGAGTTGCAAATACAAATCAATCGTCTGAGACCAGCAACCCGGACAGCTGATGAAACTGGTATTGCACAACCAAAGAACCCGTCTCAGGGAAGCTCATCTGCATGCTCATCATCCTTACCAGTGTCTTGACCTGGCTGCAGTTCGGTGTAGAAACCGACTGTGGGCAAATGCTCACCTTCGATGACCTCTTCAAGGGTGAATCCCAGTTACAACTGTACCAGGCATGGTGTCGTGTGGGCAAGGGTCTTGCTTTTGTCAACATTCTGACATGAGTGCTCCATGGTGGCGGTGGGGTTATGATATGGGCAGGCATAATACACGGCACCATGTCACGAGAATCTGTACATAATTCCTGGAACCTGAAAATGTCCCAGTATTTCCATGGCAGCATGTTCCAGTTCCAGTTCCACCTCACACAGCCATTGAAGAGTTACACTTCTCCTAATGCACATTTTTCTGTATGATCCTGCTGTCTGTTTAGACATATTCTGCCATGCACCTCACAGGCCTGTCAAAAGTACAGTTGCACCAAGGGGTAACAGAAGTATCCACAGTAGCAGCCAGCTTGTGATGTGGTCTGTTTTGATTATTCTGCCTGTGTCCTTAGTGCCATTGAGATGCCTGAGTAGTCACAAAGCACAGAGATATAAACTGGCAGCAGAAGTGAAAGAAGTATCTCAACACCCCCCCACCACCACCTCTAAATTCAACCTCAGTAGCTATTCCAGAATGCAGTCAGTCCTACTGGTGTGTCTGCCTGATGAACCACTGTCAAAGGAACCCGTAGAGCACCCCAGCTATTGTGTCTAATCTCATCACTGTCATCCCAATGCAGAGGTCCCCCATGGAGCACGCTGTGTATTTTTTATCACATATATTTGAGTCAAATATAAACTGTTGAACAAGAGTAGGCTTCATCCTACCTTTCGTGTGGATTTCAGAGGCTGTCCCTTGAGTCTAGTGCATGTCACTCACTGTTTTTTGGTACTGAAGAGGTGATTTTTATTTGACAAGCTCCATTAAAGTCAACCATTATAAAACAACTTAGATTTACTGAGTGTACAAAACATTAGGAACACCTGGTCTTTCCATGACAGACTGACCAGGTGAATCCAGATGAAAGCTATTATTTTATTATTAAATTTAAAAAAAAAAATAATAATAATAATAATAATCCCTTATTGATGTCACTTGTTAAATCCACTTCAATCAGTGTGGATGAAGGGGAGGAGACAGGATAAAGAAGGATTTTTAAGCTTTGAGACAACTGAGACATGGATTGTGTATGTGTACCAGTCCGAGGGTGAATGGGCAAGACAAAATATTTATTATTAAGTGCCTTTGATCGGGGAATGGTAGTAAGCTGCCAGGCGCACAGGTTTAAGTGTGTTAAGAAAAATCGAATCAAATTATATTTGTCACATGGGTTGAATACAACAGTTGTAGACCTTACCGAGAAATGCTTACTTACAAGCCCTTAACCAACATTGCAGTTTTAATTGAAATAAGAGTTAAGAAAATATTTACTAAATAAACTAAAGTAAAAAATAAAGTAACAATAAAAGAACAATAATGAGTCTATATACAGGGTTCAGAAGAGATCATATTACTCCAGTGCTAGCCTCTCTACACTGGCTTCCTGTCAAAGCAAGGGCTGATTTCAAGGTTTTACTGCTAACCTACAAAGCATTACATGGGCTTGCTCCTACCTACCTCTCTGATTTGGTCCTGCCGTACATACCTATACGTACGCTACGGTCACAAGACGCAGGCCTCCTAATTGTCCCTAGAATTTCTAAGCAAACAGCTGGAGGCAGGGCTTTCTCCTATAGAGCTCCATTTTTATGGAACGGTCTGCCTACCCATGTCAGAGACGCAAACTCGGTCTCAACCTTTAAGTCTTTACTGAAGACTCATCTCTTCAGTGGGTCATATGATTGAGTGTAGTCTGGCCCAGGAGTGGGAAGGTGAACGGAAAGGCTCTGGAGCAACGAACCGCCCTTGCTGTCTCTGCCTGGCCGGTTCCCCTTTTTCCACTGGGATTCTCTGCCTCTAACCCTGTTACGGGGCTGAGTCACTGGCTTGCTGGGGCTCTCTCGTGCCGTCCCTGGGGGGGATGCGTCACCTGGGTGGGTTGATTCACTGTTGTGGTCGGCCTGTCTGGGTTCCCCCCCACCCCTTGGGTTGTACCGTGTCGGAGATCTTTGTGGGCTATACTCGGCCTTGTCTCAGGATGGTAAGTTGGTGGTTGAAGATTTCCCTCTAGTGGTGTGGGGGCTGTGCTTTGGCAAAGTGGGTGGGGTTATATCCTTCCTGTTTGGCCCTGTCCGGGGTGTCCTCGGATGGGGCCACAGTGTCTCCTGACCCCTCCTGTCTCAGCCTCCAGTATTTATGCTGCAGTAGTTTATGTGTCGGGGGCTAGGGTCAGTTTGTTTATCTGGAGTACTTCTCCTGTCCTATTCGGTGTCCTGTGTAAATCTAAGTGTGCGTTCTCTAATTCTCTCCTTCTCTCTTTCTTTCTCTCTCTCGGAGGACCTGAGCCCTAGAACCATGCCCCAGGACTACCTGACATGATGACTCCTTGCTGTCCCCAGTCCACCTGGCCATGCTGCTGCTCCAGTTTCAACTGGCCTGGGCCCTAGGACCATGTCCCAGGACTACCTGACATGAGGACTCCTTGCTGTCCCCAGTCCACCTGGCCATGCTCCTGCTCCAGTTTCAACTGTTCTGCCTTACTATTATTCAACCATGCTGGTCATTTATGAACATTTGAACATCTTGGCCACGTTCTGTTATAATCTCCACCTGGCACAGCCAGAAGAGGACTGGCCACCCCACATATGCTCTCTCTAATTCTCTCTTTCTTTCTCTCTCTCGGAGGACCTGAGCCCTAGGACCGTGCCCCAGGACTACCTGACATGATGGCTCCTTGCTGTCCCCAGTCCATCTGACTGTGCTGCTGCTCCAGTTTCAACTGTTCTGCCTTATTATTATTTGACCATGCTGGTCATTTATGAACATTTGAACATCTTGGTCATGTTCTGTTATAATCTCTACCCGGCACAGCCAGAAGAGGACTGGCCACCCCACATAGCCCGGTTCCTCTCTAGGTTTCTTCCTAGGTTTTGGCCTTTCTAGGGAGTTTTTCCTAGCCACCGTGCTTTTACACCTGCATTGTTTGCTGTTTGGGGTTTTAGGCTGGGTTTCTGTACAGCACTTTGAGATATCAGCTGATGTACGAAGGGCTATATAAATAAATTTGATTTGATTTGATTTGACAAAAAGACACTTCAACGAGTTATTTACTCAGCAACATTTAGTCCTGTGTCCAGCAGCACAACTGATTTATTAAAAAAACTCCAAAGAATATGATTATCTACTTACTTTCGACCTCAACCACATGTTCTGTTCACGGTAATTGACCGGTAATCAACATAATCAGCATGTGTAATCATTTTTATAACCACATTAATTTGCCAGAACCAGATTTGGCACACAGCAACAGCACATTGCCTCAATTAAATGACATGTTCAGTGTTCAGTAATGTTGATTGGCCAGACATACCATACTTGTCCAGACAAACACTGGAGGTTGACATAAAAGGTAGTTACATAGGACTTGCTGGGAATGGGTGTAGCCATCCTATACTAGACAGAACAGAGGGTTAAACCCCAGATAATGATTTAACAAGCAGTTAACAAATAGTACTTAAAAGGTTTTTGAGACAAAAATATTTTTCACATTGAATTTTAAATGTGTAAAGCTACTTTTAAAAATTTATTGAATGTATAATAGAATTTCTGAAGGAGTCCACAAGGATTCAAATTTAATCACACAGTGGCCCATTAAACAACGAATTGCACCTTATTTCATCATTGCCAACCATGTCATAACACTTGACACAATTTCAATTCCTAAAAATGTATCTCAATATCAAACAGTTTGATAGCATAAATCACACAGCTTATAGTTGATAAACTTACTTTCATAGTGCGCTCAAAAGAAGACCCGTTTCAAGAACCTAGGCGTATTTAATGCACAGCATATTGATTCTGTTTCTATTTCATTTTTTAAATTTCACCTTTATTTCACCAGGTAGGCTAGTTGAGAACAAGTTTTCATTTACAACTTTGACCTCGCCAAGAATAAAGCAAAGCAGCTCGACACATACAACAACACAGAGTTACACATGGAATAAACAAACATACAGTCAATAATACAGTAGAAAAAGTCTATATACAGTGTGTGCAAATGAGTTAAGATAAGGGAGGTAAGGCAATAAATAGGCCATGGTGGCAAGTAATTACAATATACCAATTAAACACTGGAGTGATTGATGTGCAGAAGATGAATGTACAAGTAGAGATACTGGGGTGCAAAGAAGCAAGATAAATATATATATACAGTATGGGGATGAGGTAGTTGGATGGGCTATTTACAGATGGGCGTGCAGTGATCTGTGAGCTGGTGCAGGTGTATTGATTTGTAAGCTGCTCTGACAGCTGGTGCCTAAAGCTAGTGAGGGAGATATGAGTCTCCAGCTTCAGTGATTTTTGCAGGTCGTTCCAGTCATTGGCAGCAGAGAACTGGAAGGAAAGGCGGCCAAAGGAGGAATTGGCTTTGGGAGTGACTATTGAGAGCGCGTGCTGCTGGAGCGCGTGCTGCTATGGTGACCAGTGAGCTGAGATAAGGCGGGGCTTTACCTAGCAAAGAATTGTAGATGACCTGGAGCCAGTGGGTTTGGCGACGAGTATGAAGCGAGGACCAGCCAACGAGAGCGTACAGGTCGCAATGGTGGGTAGTATATGGGGCTTTGGTGACAAAACGGATGGCACTGTGATAGACTGCATCCACTTTGTTGAATAGAGTGTTGGAGGCTATTTGTAAATGACATCGCCGAAGTCGAGCATCGGTAGGATGGTCAGTTTTAAGAGGGAATGTTTGGCAGCATGAGTGAAGGAGGCTTTGTTGTGAAATAGGAAGCCGATTCTAGATTTAATTTTGGATTGGAAATGCTTAATGTGAGTCTGGAAGGAGAGTTTACAGTCTAACCAGACACCTAGGTATTTGTAGTTGTCCACATATTCTAAGTCAGAACCGTCCGGAGTAGTGAGGCTGGACGGGCAGGCAGGTGCAGGCAGCGATCGGTTGAAGAGCATGCATTTAGTTTTACTTTTATTTAAGAGCGGTTGGAGGCCACGGAAGGAGAGTTGTATGGCATTGAAGCTCGTTTGGAGGTTTGTTAGCACCGTTTCCAAAGAAGGGCCAGAAGTATACAGAATGGTGTCGTCTGCGTAGAGGGGGATCAGAGAATCACCAGCAGCGAGAGTGACATCATTGATATATACAGAGAAGATAGTCGGCCCGAGAATTGAACACTGTGGCACCCCCATAGAGACTGCCAGAGGTCCAGACAACAAGCCCTCCGATTTGACACACTGAACTCTATTTCAGAAAAGTAGTTGGTGAACCAGGCGAGGCAGTCATTAGAGAAACCAAGGCTGTTTAGTCTGCTGATAAGAATGTGGTGATTGACAGAGTCAAAAGCCTTGGCCAGGTTGATGAATATGGCTGCACAGTAACGTCTTTTATCGATGGCGGTTATGACATTGTTTAGGACCTTGAACGTGGCTGAGGTGTACCCATGACCAGCTCTGAAACCAGAATGCACAGCGGAGAAGGTACGGTGTTAATCTGCTAAATTGTAATTACCTCGCTACTATGGCCTATTTATTGCCTAGCTCTTCACGTTATTTGCACACACTGTATATAGACTTTCTTTTTTTCTATTGTGTTATTGACTACGCTTGTTTATTCCATGTGTAACTTTGTGTTGTTGTTTGTGTCGCACTGCTTTGCATTATCTTGGCCAGGTCGCAGTTGTAAATGAGAACTTGTTCTCAACTAGCCTTCCTGGTTAAATAAAGGTGAAATAAAATAAATCAGAAACGGTGGTATTCGAAATGGTCAGTAATCTGTTTGTTAACTTAGCTTTCGAAGACCTTAGAAAGGCAGGGTAGGATAGATATAGATCTGTAGCAGTTTGAGTCTAGAGCGTCTCCCCCTTTGAAGAGGGGGATGATCGCGGCAACTTTCCAATCTTTGGGAATATCAGAAGATACGAAAGAGAGGTTGAACAGGCTGGTAATAGGGGTTGCAACAATTTCGGCAGATCATTTTAGAAAGAGAGGGTCCAGATTGTCTGGCCCGGCTGATTTGTAGGGGTCCAGATTTTGCAGCTCTTTCAGAACATCAGCTATCTGGATATGCTTGCACCCATTACGGATGCAGGCAATGAGGCAGTGATCGCTGAGATCTTGGTTAACAACAGCAGAGGTGTATTTAGAGGGCAAGTTGGTTAGGATGATATCTATGAGGGTGCCCGTGTTTACGGCTTTGGGGTGGTACCTGGTAGGTTCATTGATAATTTGTGTGAGATTGAGGGCATCAAGCTTAGATTGCAGGATGGCCGGGATGTTAAGCATGTCACAGTTTAGGCCACCTAGCAGCACGAGCTCTGAAGATAGATGGGGGGGCAATCAATTCACATATGGTGTCCAGGGCACAGCTGGGTGGCAGAGGGTGGTCTATAGCAAGCGGCAACAGTGAGACTTGTTTCTGGAAAGATGGATTTTAAAAGTAGAAGCTCAAATTGTTTGGGCACAGACGTGGATAGTAAGATAGAGCTCTATGAGCTCAGCGGTGGTGACCCGTCATTCAGGGCAGAGCCCCACCTGTCTTGAGCACCACCTGTTTTGCATGCCATTTTTGCATGAATACATCACATATCAGTTTGCAAACCATGTAAAAAACACAACAACATAGAGTTAATAAAACCGCATACAAACATGGTCTCTTTTTTGTTTTCTTGAGTAAGGCAGCTCTAAAACGCAGGTGTTTCAGCCTAGCTCAGTGCTTCCTGTGGTGGTGGGGCAGCCAGTTGAAAACACGGAGCGTAAGGGTCGGTAATGTACTCTAGGTGCCCAATGATTGGCTCAGTGTTCTGTTACTCATGGGGACTCTATGTCACTACACGATCTATGGAGAGAGCTCTAAAATTCAAAACTGCTTGGGTGCTCACATAGAGTTACATTAGACGTGCCCATCCAAGGAGGCTCAAGGTCATTGGCCACAGATAAAATTATGTCAAATCACATACTGTAGCTTTGATTGGACTGATTACGTCAACATCATACATACAAACAATCATCATCCTGAATCAAGTCAACAGTCTACTGGCAAATCATTTTCAATCCTTGTCATATGAAGAGAAATTATAGATAAAACATATCAGTGCTCATTGGCCATTGGACATAAACATTACACAACAAGTTGGAAATCACAAATTCAACAATGAATGGTTTGGAAAGAATCAGTGGCTATCTGCAAGCGTTGCAAAACAATCACTAGCCTGCTATTCAGTAGAGAGGGTGTGTGGTCCAAGTCTGGGTGGAAGGGTCTCTTTTCTAAGCTTAAAAGGATAAACATTCACATGCAACACCATGATCCAGAAAAGGTTGACTACATTGGCCATGCTGTCAATCCAGCATGACTTTTGCCGCGTTCAAAACAACTGGAAATTCGGAACTGGGAAATCTTAGACTTCAGTGAGTTTAAGACAACTGGGAACTCTGAAAAAACCGAGCTCCGACTGGGAAAACATGTTTTGAACGGTCATCCAACTTGGAATTCCAAGTCGGGAACTCTGACCTCTTTCTAGAGCTCCGACCTGAAGATCATTATTCAGCGTGTTTTTTTCCAGAGTTCCCAGTTGTCTTGAAAGCACTATAAATCCAGAGAATGTCAAACTTCGATGGCAAAGTTTGATTACATAATTTGCCCACAAGAAGAACCGCCACGCAAATTCCTGTTTAAGTGAACACAACACAACAAGGTGAGTCCAAAAGTGCATTGTATTGTATGCTGCTGCATAAATGATGTAATATACCAGGGACATATGTATACTGTAGCTAAGAAAGTAACACTAAGTGTATGCTGTGTAGTAAGTTGTTAGTAGGCCATGTTCCTCACCCTAATAATTTGGTCCCTTTCCCCCTCATAACTTAGCCTACTGTTCTGACTTAATGGTGGACATGTAGCCTATAGCCTGTTTTAGAGAAATGTAATCATAAAATAT
This sequence comes from Oncorhynchus gorbuscha, assembly GCF_021184085.1. Lineage (NCBI taxonomy): Eukaryota > Metazoa > Chordata > Actinopteri > Salmoniformes > Salmonidae > Oncorhynchus > Oncorhynchus gorbuscha. The sequence continues at coordinate 60,682,474 of NC_060176.1, forward strand.
TGTAAGAGCTTTCATTGTCTGCTTATATTCCCCCTGTATTTAACCTACAGTTCTGACTTGGTGTACAGGGAGAATAATGTAAGAACGGACCATTCTGAATTGTGTCACTCTACATATAAAAAATGCTGAACAAATATTTATATTGACCAAGTCCGTCCTAGCTCGCTCAATAACGTCTAAATCAAAATTACGGATTGCCTCTTATCTGCTTGTTGTCCCCTTACGCCATAATATGTATCTCAATTTTCATTAGAAACCACATTTGTTTAAGCAAGTCAGCCATATCAGCTATGTTTTTTTAAAGCAGTAAAGGAGGCTGAATTAACTGTTTTGCTGCCAGATAAGGCTCCGCTGAAAGCCAGGCGTAGCAGTGGTAAGGTGTTGGGACTCTACTATTGGGACAGCTTTGTGTAGGCCCTAACAGTTTGTGGGCACCGTTTTGACCGTTATAGTTCAATGAATGCATTGTTTAGTGTTGTGTTGTGTAGTGGCTTTGCTGGCATACATCCCACAATTTTTGTTTGTTTGTCCAACCAAGATTTACATGCTAAAATAGCCAACGCAAACTACCATCCATGTGATTGCTGTAAAAGGTTGTATAGAAATACGGTTCAGTGTCACAGTAAATTAAGGTTGTATAAAGTTATAGACACATTTACAATAGGTGTACAATAATAAATGCTGTGTACTCTGCTGCCCTGCAGATGTAAACCTTTCTAAATTGAAATTGAGAAGGGCGTGTCGTAACTTCGTGCAACGTGCAATGCCACAAGAGGGCTCTGATTGGTTATGCGCGCCACGAGTCTGGTGTCTACTGTGCAACACAGCACAAACCTAAACAACAGCGTAAAGGGACAGGCAGGGAATGACAAGAAGAGCATCCACCGCCTGACCAAGCTGGCACACGTAGACCATCAGAGATCAAAACATAAACAGAGCATTCGTCTGTCCTCGTAAATGTGTCATGCGCGCAACAGACAGTCATTAAATATCCGGTAAATCAGGAATATTGTTCTGTTGCTCTCTGTATTGGAGGTTGTCGTCTGACAACGACAATACAGACTACAGATAATATATGGGCTATTGAACTGAGTAATATTTATATTTCTAGATATTAATGTAGTGCAATTATGCAATTGTAAAATAGGCTACTGTTGATATAAATACTGAAATATGGGTTCTAGATTAAGCAGACAGAGTAGTCTGGACAATGATAATTTTACGAAAAGGCGTCGCAAGCATCTTGACAGCACAGGAGAAAGCGACAGAGGTGGAAGTCGAGGCAGCGGCGACTTTCTTTTTACAATGATTCTGAAATCAGACAAACTGCCGGGGATGCTGCGAAGGTCCAACCACAGTCCCTACGTGAGGCGAGTGGCATGGATCCGAGACATACAAAAGCTGCTCCGTGATCGCAGGATAGATCAGGCAACCGACGTGCTCAAACTATTGAGGAAGGTAAGGACACACTAAAGTATCTACATACATTTAATTGGAATTATTGCACACGAATCAAGCATGATTGCGCACAGTAGGCTGACGTCGCCTGCATCGATCTGCTGTCATGACAAATAGCTGTCATCACTAGTGTGCGCTGCTGATCATCATCATATGTTTGGTCAATCCCATCCTAACAATTTTGATTTTAGTATTTCAAACAGATACATTGCCCCATATGTAGCGAGCATAATTTAGACTGTCGTGGATGAGTCAGAATATTACACATTTTGTAGGCGCGCAACATTATTTCACCTCCATTTTAAGTAAACTGTCCTTTGCCACAGGTGTTCCTCCTATTGACCCGTTATGGAAGGAGGTGTTTGTAAACTATTAGGCCCGCCCACCACTCTCACTGTCAGCTCTGGCATCTGGTAATTTCCTTGGCACCGCTATAAACCATAGTATGCAGGTGCTGCTGCTATTTCAAATAACTATCACAGTTGCTATTCACAATATGATATGCATAACATATTGCACAGATTTGTCTGAGTGCATTCCCTTTTTCAGATTTTCTAATAATAGCAGAAACAGGATGCCATACCAGTTTAGAGTGACTCTGCCATATATAGAGTGAATCTGGCATATATTCTCATGAATAGGCAATGCTAAGTGCAACAGCAGTGGTGTCACATGGGACTGTGTCACTGTCTGTAGAAGTATTTTTTTATTAACAAAATGTTCCTATTTCTCTACATTATCTTGTGCAATTCCACACATGTAATGATAATGTAATATGCTTAGTATTGACATTTGTAGGAAAACCTGATTTTTACCAATTGAATTAAATCCTATTTTGTTTGTGTTTTGTCCTTAAATGTCTGATAATAAGGTTAGTTCATTTGCCACTGCATCTTGCTGCCAGACCATTCTCTGTAATGGACCTCGGCAGTTATAGCAGGAGAATGAACCGTCTATGGTTCCAGAAATACAGAAAATCACATCATTTACATATGGATCAATTCAAGTTCTGCCTCAGCTATACAGGAGATATTTATATGTAAATTCACATAGCTCAAATATAGAAGGTAGCATTGACATAGTATTTGTATACATTTAATTGGACCATCGAATTGGTAATGATTGCTACACAACATGCTTAGTCATGGTTAGTAGCACACTAAGACACAGGAATGCATGATGGCTTGAAAATTCCCAAGCAGAAACCATTGTGTCAAGTTTGGATTTAGTTCTATTTATTCGCAATCTACGCATCATGTTTCTAAGGAATGATCAAGAGTTCAAAACATGTTATCAGCTGAAAATAGTCATTTCTATAACAATACCGAGGGCATGACAATAAGACTGTTGATGCGCTGTAACAGTATCTGTGATAGACCTGTTTTTTTTAGCTCAAGCGTAAGCCCCTCTCTCTATCAGACGTTGTCCAATCTGTAGTTAATTACGCTGAGGACTTGACAGAGGAGAGCGTAGAAGATCCTTAATCAAGGCACAGAGACAACCCGGGGGGCCAAAACGGCATGACAGCCACATCACAGGGGACCCTGTTTTGATTGAATACGCCTCACATTATCAGCATTCAGGCTGTTGCAAATGGAGACGGGTCTCAAAAATTACATTCTGGTTTGTAACTTAATTAAAAGAGGTGATCCATCATCCACTGTAGAGTTAACGGGCGAGCTATGGTTAGGTTAGAGGTACTGTAACAACTGAATGAACAGTAGGCAACTGAGTTCATCATGTTGCATGTGCAGTAAAGTGGTAAAGTCTATTCTTCACAACATCCCATTTAAAAAGACTCCTCGTTGCTTCAGATCTGGTGTGGTTACTTCTGTATTGATCATGTTTTAATGCCTCTGAGATGATCAGATGTGGAAAAAAAAAAAACTGTCCTTTGCAATCAAGGCCTTTTGTTGTGTGTTTGTGTGTGTGTGTGTGTCCATCCTCCCTGTCTCTCATATCTCGCTGTATGTGCACGTCCATCTCTACCCCTCACATATGCAGGCTAATTAGGCCTTTGTAGAACTGAGGCTCATGACAGCTATCGTATTCAGCCTGTGAAAATAGTCCTTTTCTGTTCCATTTCTTCTCTCCTTACTTAATTCTTAATTCACGCCTTAAAAGGTGAATGCAAATCTTTTAATCCAGTGGGCTCTGATTTGTAGCTTGTTACTGTTATGCAGGTGAATGAGGACCCAAAAGCGACTTGGCGAAAACAGAGTCTTTAATCCAGTAAAGTAAAATACAATCAAAAAACACAACTTCCACCCGTAATGACGAGAACCGACTGGAGACTCGATCTTGAACAGCAGGTAGCCTCGGGAAGGCACTTGAACCTAGCAGACTCAGACACCTGCTCACCACGCAGCATCTGAGGGAAACACGACACGACTGGGCGATACACAAACACAGCACGGTGACCAATACATACAAGGATCCGACAGGACAGGAACGGAAAACAAAGGAAGAAATAGGGACTCTAATCAGGGGAAAGGATCGGGAACAGGTGTGGGAAGACTAAATGATTGATTAGGGGAATAGGAACAGCTGGGAGCAGGAACGGAACGATAGAGAGAAGAGAGAGCGAGAGAGTGAGAGAGGGAGGGGGAGAGAGAGGGATAGAAAGAGGGAACGAACCTAATAAGACCAGCAGGGGGAAACGAACAGAAGGGAAAGCATAACGACAAGACAATATATGACAAAACATGACAGTTACGGGCAGCATTCTCACTCAAATGCCTTTAACTTTACCTGTCATGTAGCAACTCTTTCGTGTCAGTCTGCCCTAAAAGAAATTGCCTGCACCATTCACGGATAAGTTGTTTTTAGATTCATGTTTAGAATGTATTGCACAATGGCAGACCTAAACAAAAGGCTTCATTAAACATCAAAAGAAGAAGCAAATGCTCATCCATCATTGAATGTTTATTGAACTCTCATATACTGCAGGATTTATCATAAGGACCCCAGTTAGTGCTAAAGTTAGAGATACAGGGTGTGCAATACTGTGGTACGCTAAAGCTCTTTGCAACTCCAAATCACTGAGGTGTGGGTGGATATCCCACAAGAAATGCTTCTGCCTGGAGCAAGGCACATTAAGCACATTAAAGTATTCAGGTAGAGCTCTCTTCAGATGAAAGCCTTCGCCCCCTTAAATTCATATTTTTTAACAAAAACAAAAAAATGTGCCTATCTGTGTCCAATCTACAGTAGCATCAACATTATTATCTCTGCGAAGTTTCAATGTAACAGCTTTCTTCTTCCACTTCTGAGGAGGAGTAGTAGGAAGGATCGAAGGACCAAAATGCAGCGTGGTATGTATCCATAATGTAATTTAATGAGAATGAATACAGAATACAAAAAGAACAAGAGAAACAAAATGAAAACCGAAACAGTCCCGATGTCACGTTCTGACCATCGTTCTCGTGTGTTTTCCTTGTTTTAGTGTTGGTCAGGACGTGAGCTGGGTGGGCATTCTATGTTGTGTGTCTGGTTTGTCTATTTCTATGTTTGGCCTGATAGGGTTCTCAATCAGAGGCAGGTGTTAGTCATTGTCTCTGATTGGGAACCATATTTAGGTAGCCTGTTTTGTGTTGGGTTTTGTGGGTGGTTGTCTCCTGTGTCAGTGTTTGTACCACACGGGACTGTTTCGGGTTTTCATGTTTCTTGTTTTTGTAGTCTGTTCATGTATAGTTTCGTTCTTAAAAAAAACATGAATCATAACTACGCTGCGTCTTGGTCCAATCCCTGCTACACCTCTTCTTCAGAGGAAGAGGAAGAAGAGAACCGTTACACCCGAATGGTGCAAACACTGAAACGGAAAATAATCACCCACAAAACACAGGTGGGAAAAGGCTACCTAAGTATGATTCTCAATCAGAGACAACGAATGACACCTGCCTCTGATTGAGAACCATACCAGGCCAAACACAAAATCCAACATAGAAAAATGAACATAGACAACCCACCAAACTCACGCCCTGACCATACTAAAAACAAAGACATAACAAAAGAACTAAGGTCAGAACGTGACAGTACCCCCCCCCCCCCCCCAATAGGTGCGGACTCTGGCCGCAAAACCTGAACTTATAGGGGAGGGTCTGGGTGGGTGTCTGTCCGCGGTGGCGGCCCTGGCGCGGGACGTGGACCCCACTCCATCATAGTCATTAACCGCTTCTTAACCCGCCTCCATGGCGCCTTTCAAGTGGTGATCCTCGCCGCCAACCTCAGACTAGGGACCCTAGCAACGGGTCCTGAATGGACGGGAGATTCCGGCAGCACTGGACAGGCGGGAGACTCTGGCAGCTCCGACGTGAAGGGCGACTCCGACAGCGCCGGAGTGAAGGCGATTCTGGCAGCTCCTGACTGACGGGCGGCTCTGGCAGCTCCTGACTGACGCGTGGAGGAGGCACTGGATAGATCGGACCGTGGAGGCACACTGGAGGTCTCGAGCACCGAGCCTGCACAACGCTACCTGGCTGGATACTCCCTGTCGCCAGGCCAGTGCGGCGAGGTGGAACAGACCGCACTGGGCTGTGCTGGCGAACCGGGGACACCGTGCATAGGGCTGGTGCCATGTACCCCGGCCCAAGGAGACGCACTGGAGACCAGATGCGCTGAGCCGGCTTCATGGCACCTGGCTCGGTGCCCACTCTAGCCCGGCCGATACGAGGCGCTGCGATGTAACGCACCGGGCTATGCCTGCGCACCGGGGGCACCGTGCGCCTCACGGCATAACACGGTGCCTGCCCGGTCCACCTCTCTCCACGGTAAGCACAGGGTGTTGGCTCAGGTCTCCTACCTGACTTAGCCACACTCCCCGTATGCCTCCCCCCAAGACATTTTTGGGGCTGCCTCTCGTCCCAGCCGCGCTGCCGTGCTGCCTCCTCATACCACCGCCACTCAGCTTTCGCTGCCTCCAGCTCTGCCTTGGGGCGGCGATATTCCCCAGCCAGTGCCCAGGGTCCTTCTCCGTCCAGAATGTCCTCCAATGAGAATCTCCCTCCTCCCTCCTCTCCTCCTCCCGACACCTGCCTCTGATTGAGAACCATACCAGGCCAAACGCAAAACCCAACATAGAAAAACGAACATAGACAACCCACTCAACTCACGCCCTGACCATACTAAAACAAAGACATAAGAACTAAGGTCAGAACGTGACACTCAATACCCACTTTATACCATATATTGTTTAATGTCATTAAAGCAGATGCGTCGATTTGATCATATTTCATTTCACAATATAGCCTACCAGTCGGGTGTGTCTGTGATAATGCTGCTGTCTTTACACAATTCATTGTTTTCATGAAATACAAAAAGCGATAATTGTGGCTTTATGGCTCTTTGAGTTATACTGTCTCTTCTTGTCTGATTTGTCAGGATCTGGGCTTGGAAGGCACATCTCTCAATGACATCTTATATAAGAACGCTGCTTTTCTCAACCTGGTGGACCCTATCTCCCATGAGTTGTTGCTCAGCCTGGCTCGTGAGATGCAGTGTCCCAAGAAGGTAAGCTCTCCACAACACTCATCTCATGGCGTATTGTCTGCTTGGCTTGGAATCAAGCTCCCAGAAATCAAGACGTCAAGAGAACGAGTCATGAATAGAATGAAATGCTGTTACAATACAATCATTATGGGGGAAGCTCTTCCACATTGTCTTGCAACTGCTTCTCCTCTGCTTCTGCTTCTCCTCGTGGTTTGGCTTCACATTGATTGGTCCTATAATAATGTCTGTGTGCTATTACCAACTGGATGTTGTTGACATAAAAATATTGATAAAACAATGATAGAATAATCTCTCAGTTATGCAACATTTACACATGATGGCAAATGATGTTGAAATGGGTTGGCGATGCCGAAAGTAACCGACTTTACATAACAGACAATGAATAGAAATAGCATCTTTATTTCCTCACCGTCCCTCCTGTTTTCCACACTGTTGCACACAGCCTTTGATTACTTTTACTTTGCTCCATCAAGGCACATAAATTGTGTTTTGCTCAGGAACAGCTCAAGGCAACAGTCTTAATGTAGCATTCAATAACAGAACCCTGTTCCAGTTGTTTTGAATGGTCTAGAATGACAGAGAGTAACAATTGTTTAAGTATAAAGAAACACTGAGCTGAACATGTCCTTTCATGATCTAAAGATGTATTTCAATCAATAATGCTCTGGTAGAACGTTTCTCAAAGATGTAGCAGTTACATAATGTACTGTTTTTTGCTTATACTTGCTGTGTTTTGTTTATACTTGCTGTGTTTTGTTTATACTTGCTGTGTTTTGTTTATATTTCATGTGGTCTCAAAGAGTGACAACCATATTTGGAACTAAACTAAAAACAGGCTATTCTTTTGTTGTTGTACTTGACTTTTCATTCTGTGTTTTGGGTGATTTATCTACCCCCAGAAGGATGCTGACACCATCAAGTCGTCAGATAAGATTTGCAGACAGCTGATCTACCACCTGACCCCTCACTCCAAGTGGCTCAGACAGAGCATGTCCAGACGGAAATCCCAGGCCTGGTGAGCCCCTCCGTCTTGCTATAAGTCTTTTACACATTGAGCCACTGCTCCATGAACCCTGACTCCCCAAACTGCCCAAATTTGAACACTGCCATTTGAAATGGTGCCAGTGCCACACCCAGACCTCTGACCACCACCCTAGACATCATCTAAGTGGGTTTTGAGTGGGTTTGGCTGACATTCACTAGGGCTGGGACACAGCGGCCTCTGGACTGGCAGGGCAGGACCATAGATGCAACTAGAAGTGTCAGTCATTCCTCTGTGTGGTGCTGCTGTCACCACAGCAATGAATTGTGCAATGGTTTCAGTCCTCTTTGACTCAGAACTTTGTCTCCATACAGACTACAAAAGTGGTCAGTTTGGTTGGGAGGAAATAGAGGGGTTATATAAAAATAAAATCCATTGGCACCTTAGATGAAAACAGGTTATTTATATCAACCAGTTTTCTTGTCATCATACTGCATTAATGTGCAAATAATTCATATGGAAATAGGTGGCAAATGAATTGGGAAGTTCTTCTGTATCTAGGTATTTAGTCATTCTATACACGAAAAAAGCAGGATATGACTACACTTGTTCCAGCAATTGCTAATTTAACATTTTTAAAGATGGATTGACAGTGGAAACAATCCATTTTTTAAATGAATAGAAAATAAGCAGAAGAGAACACGATCTGATGAGCTGTTCTCATTGTGCTTCAGTCTGAGGTAACAGCATGAAAAGACAGAGAATAACGAGTAAGTATCAAAATGATAGTAACATGAGGATCAACTGAAACAAGACATTGATTCCAATATCTCCTTGTCTTGCTGCTCAACTAATGTACAGTTGAACTCAAGCAAGGCTTTTATGCACCTGCAGACATTGATGTCCCCCTGATTTAGGAGAGACATTAGATTATGTTGAGACTGACTCACTGGCAGAATCTTAGAGTGTGAGAGGACGTGTTCCCATGTTGAACTTGTAGATGAGGTGGTTATTTTCACTGATTCATTCAGCTGTCTCCATAGAACCTGCAGAGAGCGACTGTCTCACACAGTCTGAGGCAAACAGCAGGACAAACATTAGTCATCACCTCCCATTGCTTGTTATGTTCCACTCTAGGGAAACTACACTCGCCCGTATTCAACACTCAAATGGCACTTTCTGAGGTGTTCCCCTATTCAAAGTTAGTTGAGTTGTGGAAAATCACAAAATAAAGGGTTTCTGCTAAAATATTCTTGAATGTTATCTGTCGAGCTCATTTTACTTGAGTAGAACTTTTTACATTTCTCACTACTATACCAGACTGCAATTCTTCCTTGCTGATTCAACTGTTTTTAAGTTAAGAACAAATTATTATTTTCAATGACGGCCTCAGAACAGTGGGTTATCTGCCTGCTCAAGGGGCAGAACGACCTGTGATAGGAGTTACTGCACAAGCAGTCACAAATCGAATGCTATGCAATTCACACAGATAGGCAGCTATACCACCCTGCTAAACAAATGCATAATAACTACCAACTATAACGTCTCATCACAATACATTTAACTGCTATAGCTACATCCACAGATCTTTCATGGCATATTCTGTTTAAAACAAGGTTTTTCTCTCCTGGCTAATTTGCAAATTCCTCTTCATAGGTTTAGACATACTCTTTATTTATCATATATGCATAGTCACTTTATCTATACATTCATGTACTGTACATACTACCTCAATTGGCCCAACCAACCAGTGCTCCCGCACATTGGCTAACCAGGCTATCTGCATTGTGTCCCACCACCAGCCAACCCCTCTTTTACGCTACTGCTACTCTCTGTTCATCATATATGCATAGTCACTTTAACCATATCTACATGTACATACTACCTCAATCAGCCTGACTAACCGGTTTCTGTATGTAGCCTAGCCACTTTTATTGCCTCTCTACTGTATGCAGCCTCGCTACTATTTTTCACTGTCTTTTTACTGTTGTTTTTATTTCTTTATTTACCTATTGTTCACCTAATACCTTTTTGCACTATTGGTTAGAGCCTGTAAGTAAGCATTTCACTGTAATACCTGTTGTATTCGGCGCATGAGACAAATAAACTTTGATTTGATTAATTTGTATATATGAGATTAATGAGGATACAGGCTTAGTATATCTGAGGCACATCATAACATGGCGGGTCAATCCACAGGGCCCCTGTACACACAGGAGACAGCTGAGGATTATGACAGTTGGCAACCTTGCATGGCCACTTCCTCTCTGTCTGTCATGTTGAAATGTCAGACCTGCAGCCAGCCTGCAGTAGTGCAGCAGACACCTGGGGTGAAGAAGGGGCAATAAGGAGCGGTAACCTGACTGATCAGTCTGACTCGACATGACGTTCTGCTCCTGTCCCACAGTTTTTCTGTGGCTGTGAAGGGAACTTTTACATTTTAGTCATGTAGCAGATGTTCTTTATCCAGAGCGACTTACAGTTAGTGCATTCAAGATAGCTAGGTGGGACAACCACATAACTCAGTCATAATAAGTACCTTTTTCCTCAATAAAGTAGCTATCAGCAAAGTCAGTGCTAGTAGGGGGAAAATACAGGTGCAAGTGTTAGTTAACAAAAGGCAAGTTGTTTTGGGGGAAGGACGGGGGTGCTGTGGGATTATTTAAGATACTATTTGAAGATGTAGGGTTTCAGATGTTTTTGGAAAATGGGTAGGGACTCTACTGTCCTAGAATTAGGGGGAGCTCATAGAGCAGAGTCCAGGCTGAGCAGGAGTTGCCCTCTCGTAGGGTGGGAGAGCCCAGAGACCAGAGGTGGTAGAACAGAGTACTTGGGTTGGGGTGTAGGGTTTGAGCAGTGCCTAAATGTAGGGAGGGGCAGTTCCTTTTGCTTCTCATACGCAAGTACCATGGTCTTGTAGTGGATGTGAACTTTGACTGGAAGACAGTGGAGTGTGCAGAGGAGCAGGGTGACATGGGAGAACTTGGAAAGGTTGAACACCAGGCGGGGAGCCCAGCCAACAGTGTCTTGCAGTAGTCCAGACAGGAGATGAACAGATGAATAATAGAGAGTGGTGCTTTAAACATTAATGACTTTGCAAAAACAAAATTATGTGAGCTGTGCAGTAGCCCAGGGGAGATATGTGGAGAAAATGGTCTCCTTGAAGAAATTATTCTCAACTATAGTGTATAGCAGAAATCTGTCTCTGTAGGGGCTCTTCATTTTGACAGTCAATATATTTAGCAGATTAACATGCCCAGGTAATTAAAAACAGTAATTTTGTGTTTTTTCAACAATGAGCCTTCTAATTTACAGTGACCCTCAGACCCTCATAAGAAATTCCTCTGGATTTAATGGCCACAATATTGATTCCTTTAAAAAGGCCATAAATGAGAGAGGGAGACACTCTTCATTCAGGGACTGAGACATTTCTTCTCTTGTTCCCAGAGCACAGTATACTCCTCACAGTGTACTCCTCACAGTATACTCCTCACAGTATACTCCTCACAGTATACTCCTCACAGTATACTCCTCACAGTGTACTCCTCACAGTATACTCCTCACAGTGTACTCCTCACAGTATACTCCTCACAGTGTACTCCTCACAGTATACTCCTCACAGTATACTCCTCACAGTATACTCCTCACAGTATACTCCTCACAGTATACTCCTCACAGTATACTCCTCACAGTATACTCCTCACAGTATACTCCTCACAGTATACTCCTCACAGTATACTCCTCACAGTGTACTCCTCACAGTGTACTCCTCACAGTATACTCCTCACAGTATACTCCTCACAGTATACTCCTCACAGTATACTCCTCACAGTGTACTCCTCACAGTGTACTCCTCACAGTGTACTCCTCACAGTATACTCCTCACAGTATACTCCTCACAGTATACTCCTCACAGTGTACTCCTCACAGTGTACTCCTCACAGTATACTCCTCACAGTATACTCCTCACAGTGTACTCCTCACAGTGTACTCCTCACAGTATACTCCTCACAGTATACTCCTCACAGTGTACTCCTCACAGTATACTCCTCACAGTGTACTCCTCACAGTATACTCCTCACAGTGTACTCCTCACAGTATACTCCTCACAGTATACTCCTCACAGTGTACTCCTCACAGTATACTCCTCACAGTGTACTCCTCACAGTATACTCCTCACAGTATACTCCTCACAGTATACTCCTCACAGTGTACTCCTCACAGTATACTCCTCACAGTGTATGAGGAGCAGGGAATGCGCAGATGAAGTTTATGTTGCTCATCATCACACATTGCTTCCACAGTACATCATATATACACTATACTGTGCAGTATAAAGCCTGGTGTGAATAAATGTCAATACGTTATAGCATCTCTCTATATGTAAAATGCCCTTTTTCAACATTTTGTTAAGGATCGGACCCTTTTATTAATTTTCCCCTAAAATCTAACTGTCTGTATCTCTGGACCTGAAGCAAGGATATGCATATTCTTGATACCATTTGAAAGGAAATGCTTTGACGTTTTTGGAAATGTGAAATTAATGTAGGAGAATATAACACATTAGATCTGGTAAGAGATATTCCATCATCTTTGAAATGCAAGTGAAAGGCCATAATGTATTATTCCAGCACAGATGCAATTTAGATTTTGTAGTGTATGTGCAAAGTTTTACGCTTTGAATACACCGACAGCGTAGTTGCATTTTGGTACACCAGAATTACATTCATTTCCAATGAAACGCTGTGTTTGCCTTGCAGCCTTGCGTTGCAGAGGTGTGGTGCGTACGTTCGATGTGGTCCATACGTTGGATTCAAAGCACTACACAGCTGATTAAAATGATCAACTCATCAAAAGGCTTTGATGATTTGAATCAGGTGTGTAGTGATAGGGCAAAAACGAAAATGTGCACCCCTTTGGATCCCCAGGACCATGATTGAGAACCACTGCTGTAGAGGTTTTAAATTACAGCCTTAATCTAAAATGGATTAAATAAACAAATTAAAAATAATAACATTTAAAAAAAATCCTCATCAATCCACTCACAATACCCCATAATGACAAAGCAAAAACAGCTTTTTTGAAATGTTTGCAAATGTATTAAAAATAAAAAACAGATACTTTATTTACATAAGTATTCAGGCCCTTTGCTATGAGACTTGAAATTGACATGTTTCTACAACTTGATTGGAGTCCACCTGTGGTAAATTCAATTGATTGGACATGATTTGGAAAGGCACACACCTGTCTATATAAGGTCCCACAGTTGACAATGCATGTCAGAGCAAAACAACAAGCTATGAGGTCAAAGGAATTGTCCGTAGAGGTCAGAGACAGGAATATATCGAGACACAGATCTGGGCAAGGGTACCAAAACATTTTTGCAGAATTGACGGTCCCCAATAACACAGTGGCCTCTATCATTCTTAATTGGAAGAAGTTTGGAACCATCAAGACTCTTCCTAGAGCAGGCCGCCTGGCCAAACTGAGCAATCGGGGGAGAAGTGCCTTGGTCAGGGAGGTGACCAAGAACCCAATGGTCACTCTGACAGAGCTCCATGGTGGTGGCAGCATCATTCTTTGGGGATGTTTTGCAGCGGCAGGGACTGAGAGACTAGTCAGGATCGAGGGAAAGATGAACAGAGCAAAGTACAGAGAGATACTTGATTTAAAAAAGTGCTCAGAACCTCAGACTGGGGGGTGAAGGTTCACCTTCCAACAGGACAACGACCCTAAGCACACAGCCAAGACAACGCAGGAGTGGCTTCGGGACAATGTCCTTGAGTGGCCCAGGCAGAGCCCGGACTTGAACCCGATCTAAAATTTCTGGAGAGACCTGAAAATAGCTGGGCAGTGATGCTCCCCATCCAACCTGACAGAGCTTGAGAGGATCTGCAGAGAAGAATGGGAGAAACTCCCCAAATACAGGTGTGCCAAGCTTGCAGCGTCATACCCAAGAAGGCTCGAGCCTGTAATCACTGCCAAAGGTGCTTCAGTAAAGTACTGAGTAAAGGGTCTGAATACTTATGTAAATATGATATTTCCATATTTTTTAAATGTTTTATACATTTGCAAAATGTTCAAAAAAACGTTTAGTTGTTTTGTGATTATGGGGTATTGTGTGTAGATTGATGAGGGGAGAAAACAATGTAATACATTTAGAATAAGGCTGTAACGCAACAAAATGTGGAAAAAGTCAAGGGGTCTGAATAATTTCTGAATGCAGTGTACAATTGTATTGTGATTGTATGAAGCAGAACAATGCATTAGATCAATGGGCTCTCTTCCTTATTGCCTAGAATGAGCCATTGCCATGCTATTCCAATTCCTGAAAGTCAGCACTAAAGCAACATCAAGGTGCAATGCCTTTAATACAAATCTAAGCGTCTGTGGACACCAAGATCACACAAATGTCATCTTTCAAAGGGCATGAGGATTTTTCTCTGATAGGCTCATGATGTGAGGTCATGCACTGAAACAGATATCCAGCCTTATGGTTTTGCTTCTCAGTCACATGTTGAATGTATTCAATTTCCACATCACATCAAATGGAACCCACACCTGCCTTTCACAGAGAAGTTGTTCTGTCCACTGAAGCAACACAACTTACATGCTGACCAGACCGGACACGTTGCTTGCGCGAACGTTGCAAAATAAATTTACACATACATGTTATTCAATCATTGCACACACACTGCTTGCGAGCGTCTGCGTGGCCAGGCGCTGAAATAGAATCTGGGTCTATTTGTGATGCTCAACACGCTGCAAGTCCGTCCTCTCTCATCTTCTCATTGGTTTTTAGTAGCATACACTACCGTTCAAAAGTTTGGGGTCACTTAGAAATGTCCTTGTTTTGAAAGAAAAGCACATTTTTTGTCCATTAAAATAAAATTGATCAGTACAGTGTAGACATTATTAATGTTGTAAATGACTATTGTAGCCTGAAACGGCTGATTTTTTTAATGGACTATCTACATAGGCGTACAGAGGCCCATTATCAGCAACCATCACTCTTGTGTTCTAATGGCACATTGTGTTAGCTAATCCAAGTTTATCATTTTAAAAGGCAAATTGATCATTAGAAAACCCTTTTTCAATTATGTTAGCACAGCTGAAAACTGTTGTGCTAATTAAAGAAGCACTAAAACTGGCCTTCTTTAGACAAGGTGAGTATCTAGAGCGTCAGCATTTGTGGATTCGATTACAGGCTCAAAATGTCCAGAAACAAAGAACTTTCTTCTGAAACTCGTCAGTCTATTCTTGTTCTGAGAAATGAAGACTGGGGTCACTTAGAAGTTGATTGCCAACCACCATATAAAGTCCAAAGAAGAAAAGCCATATGAAGTCCAACGAAGCCTGAAGGAAGGAGAGATGAGGAGAAACAACCGTTTACCGTTTCATCTGTGGATTGATTGTCAGAGTAGAGGACCTTGTGCATTTCAGGTAAAATAACAACCCAATGTTGTCATGTGTGCTCCCTCTCCGGCCTCTAGGTCACCAGGCTGCTCGTTCTAGCGCACACCTGTCACTATCATTACGCGCATCAGCGCATTATGACACTCACCTGATCTCCATCACCTCCTTGATTACCTGCCCTATATATGTCACTCTTGTTGGTTCCTTCCCCAGACGTCATTGTTTCTGTGTTATGTCTGTGCGTTGTTCGTGTTTTCTTGTTTTGTACTATGTTACGTTTATTTATTAAAACACTCACTCCCTGAACTTGCTTCCCGACTCTCAGCGCACATCGTTACGGAATAACGCCTCACCTTAGGGAAGCATCAGGTAGTGTTTTTTGTAGTTTTTTGTTTTTTGTAGGTGATGACAGGTCCGGGTGTCAGAACCGAAGCTACCTGGGAGGCCTCAGCTGGTTTGTCGGATTCCCATGCCTCAGCTGGCTCGACGGGTTTCCATACCTCAGCAGGATCGACATGCTCCCATGCCTCAGCTGCCTTGACAGGCTCCCATGCATTTTCTACCCTGGTCAAATCTGTTAATTCCATGTTTTCTCTTTGATGGCTTAAAGTGTTAAATATTTTTATCAATCAAATATTTCTGCCACCCTCTCCTGTTGCCACAATCCCAAATCTATAACTATAATTTTTCTGCCGTTTGTCTGTCTAGATATTTTCTTGTTTCAGTCATTAAAACAGGTTGGTTTGGCTTTCAAATGAAGTGTCATATAATCAGATGGTGAGTGTTTTGGCTCTTGGTAAAAAGGAAGTCAATGCTTTTCATTCTCTGAATGAGGAGCTTGGATGTTTCGGATGTTTTGGCCCATCACTGTGTACACTGCTAAATCCTCATGCTGCAGAATCTATATCAGCCTTCCTCTCCAAGCGTGCCCAACCTCCCTCCTTTACACATCACAGGAAACACAATATGACACAATGCCATGTTCCCTGCTTACACACTTAGATGATACAGTTAAGACCAAAATGTCAGTACTCAGCCCCTCTATTTCCCTTATTCATTAAAAAAAGGTGCTACCTAAAACCTCAAAGGGTTCTTCGGCTGTCCCCGTAGGAGAACCCTTTGAACAAACCTTTTTTGGTTCCAGGTAGAGCCCTTTGGGTTCCATGTAGAACCATTTCCACAGAGGCTTACACCTGGAACCAAAAATGGTTCTCCTATGGGGACAGCCAAAGAACCCTTTTGGAACCCTTTTTTCTAAGAGTGTAAGCTCTGAGATATCTTCACTGAGCGTTTGTACTTTCATATCCAAGAATGTCTCAAATAATGGTCAATATCCAACACTTTGTTTCTTTACAGTCTCAAGACAACCCTGCAGAGAAAAGTATCCACTGACACAGTTGACTTGTCTGGCATACCTCTCTCCAGTCGAGATGTTCGCCACGTGGCCTTCTACCTTCAGAACAGTGGGGATGCAGTGGTGGCTGTGGATATCAGTTTCACTGAGCTCCAAGATGAGAACCTCCGTGTCCTGCTACCGGTCCTGGGGTCTCTGCCCAAACTCAACACCCTGGCCCTCAACGGCAACAGGCTGACCCTGGCCATAGTCAAAGACTTGACTGAGATCCTGAAAGACCCGAAGAAGTTCTCCAGCCTGGCTTGGATTGATCTGGGCAACAACTTTGACATTTTCACCATGCCCCAGCCCCTGTTAGTGGCCCTGCGACGCCGCTGCAGCCTGAAGAGCAGCTTGCCCACCATCTATGAGTACACAGAGGGCCAACCCTACTGCTACCACATGGAGACCTCCATTGAGGAACCCAGCCACTACGAGGAGGAGGAGGCAGGGGAAGAGGAGGGGGAGGAAGATGAAGACGAGCTGGAGCCATGGGCTATAGGGGGGAAGAAGATTTCAAAGGACTTCACACTACACTACTGTGAGAGGTGATGAGTTAAAGTCCCCCTGGCTCGGTTCAGCTGTTTGAAAGGCCTTCCCACAGCTTCAAGTTCCTACCTTTCCCATGTTGCCCTTTACACCATGAGCCCAGTCACCCATTGTGGCACGAGGGATGTTTAGCGCCACACATTCCAGAGACCATCGTTCCAACACAGCCACCAATGAATCTCTCACCATCTATGAGTTAACCCACACAAGACCACTGCAGTAACTGATTATGTTGGTGACTTACTGTGTTGGTGGATGGTGCTCCTGGGAACGAGGTGTGGTTTCATTGGAGGTTCGCTAGAAGAATTTAGGAAAAGGTGCTCTCTCTCTCGCCCTCTTAAAGTAGCAGCTGTGGAGCAAATCCCAAGGACTTCGGATCAGACGGCTTGACGGAGGAGCGGCATAGCGCTGGTGGTCTAATGAGCTGCTGTTGGTTTGGAAGCAGTAGGTTCTCTACCAGGACTGTCACTGAGACTATCCCTGGCAGGCAGGGCCTAGCTCCACATTGTGTGTTCTCTGTTAATCTCTCAACAAAGGCTATGAAACAAGTTCAACAGACTATACAGCCGACGAACCGTCACGTGATTCTGGCAAAACTGCTAAGTCAAGACTTTTTGCCCCCCCCCCTCCCTTTCGAAATGTCCACTTGTGAATACCTACGTAGATGTAAATGATGACACAAAACAGGGCTCTGTTGTGTTTCCACAGGCTATTTTAGTGCACTGCTGGTGAATAAAGCCATCTTCGAAGACAACAGGTAGGACTCAACAATAGACTGATTGTTTGCTGTTGTCCAAAACTCTGAGATTCACCACTGGATTTTGGATGTTTTAGTCATTATCATTTTAGAACACATGTGGGATGAATGACAGTGCAGACAAGCCCCCAGGGTGGACTCATTCATCTCGTTGTAGTGAGGAACGTACCAAATGGAATCACATACTGACACCCTTTGTACTAATATGTCGTTATTAACATTTATATGTGTGTTTGTTTATATGTGTGTTTGTTTATTGTGGGAGAAACATGACTGTTACATATCAGTTGTAGGCTATTACCAGGGCTGATAATCAGCGGGGTGGGCTGAGTGTAGTGCTGGATAGTGGTGGTCTATGAAATAGCACATAATAGTTCAGTTGGGTTTACCAACTACAGCTGAGCTCCATGCTGTATTGCACTTTAAGAAAGGTGAGAAATGGATTTGACTTCAGATCCATTTCATTCTCTCATTGATGCATAAAGCTTTTTACCAATTCATCCTAATATCAATATTGATTTTTCACAATGATATTTCAGAAGCTTAACCACACTGACACCATAATGTACATAAAGGTCATTCAGCAAACTGCTATTAATAGAGTCAATGCATTAACAATAATTTAATAACTGGATGTAATATACTGGTATCATCTGATTGAATATGTGTGAGGGTGTTTAATGTGTGTTTGCTGTTGTATAATGTCTGATAGCTGTTGTAACTGTTTGTATTATTAATCGTAGTTATTTCATTGTGAAAATGAGCACTCTAACCTCTGCTGGAACAATTAGGGGACACACAAGGGCAAGGTATTAATAAACTAATGACATACCGCTAGCAACAAATGTTCCCCATTTCACTGACATTAAATGTACACTGACATGTAGCACAGGAAATCACTTTTCATGTACAATATGTGTATGTTTAAAAAATATCAAAGGTGTTGTAATGGTTTTATGGGACTATGGTAGGAAAATACTTTGCTCACACTGTATATGTTAGCATTGTGTGTCATTGTTATACTATTTGTCAACTCTGGGTCATTGTATCTGTATGTGGTGCCATACTTAGAATGACATTTTACTGCCAATAAAAACAGTGACTCTAAGCAACTGTTTGCAGGATGAAGTGTAACAGAAAGAGAAGAGTAAAGATTGGCATAAGGTTGGCACAAGAGTTAAGTTTAATTTCTATGTTAAAGTCATGATTGAGTGTTTGAGTGGGGGTGCAGGTGATTTAATAATGACACTGCTAGCAACAAATGTGATGAGTTAATTGTTTGTCTCTTTGGGTTGTTTTGACTCGTCTGCCGCTGTCATTGGCACAAACAGCAGGAGGAAGTGTAGAAGTGTCTGTAAACAACAAAACAGCTATGCAATCACTTGAGAGGTGATTGATGTGGGTGGCTAGGCTAGAGTTTTTGGGGTTGAGGGTGTACTGTGTGTCTGTGTGCCAGTGGAGTGGTTTGTCTGCGTTGTTGCATCCCATTAGTAAAAACCTTAAGCTCCCATCATGCACCAGGGCAACACAGTGGCAGGGATAGGGTGGCAGTCACAAGGTCTTGTCCCTGGTCCTCTCCTCCCCGGCCTTTTGTTCCTGCCACCACAGATGGTAATGTGGCATTTCCACCAGGTGGCTCCCATAAGGTCACAGCACAGTGTGACTGTCACACCTCCCAGGTCGCAAATGCCATGTTCTATCTGGGTCAGACATACACACTGTAACAGTCAAGGATTGCCCACACCACATCTTGTAGATTGGGTCTTGCTTACAGAGCAAGTCAAACATCATACATGTGAAAGTCTTAGTTCGCTTGTTTGCAAATACTTTAAGACATGAGCAGATTTGCTGTATCTACTATGTTCACAGTGCTCATGACTAAAGGCTTCCTGGGTATTCTTTTAAAAGGGAATCACAAAATGTATTTAAAGGTCATAAAATACATTGTGCTGTATCCCCTTCCTTTGTCCAGTGAATAGTTAGCACTGATCTGAAATTCAAAGATGATCGTTACCATCCTTCTTGTCTGATAGAGCAATACTGTTTGCATAATGACTTAGGAGGAAGCACACTTGAATAGGTTGTAGAATTAAGCCTGCTTCTGCTAAATCAAGGGGAGGATCATTTTGTGTGATGCTTTATTTTCTGTTTAATAGCTACACTCCCTGACCAAAAGTATGTGGACACAGCTCATCGAACATCTCCTTCCAAAATCATGGGCATTAATATGGGGTTGATTCATCTCAAATGTGTTTGATGGGGTTGAGGTCAGGACTCTGTGCAGGCCAGTCGAGTTCTTCCATACCATCTCGACAAATCCTTTCTGTATGGACCTCGCTTTAAGCACGGGGGCATTGTCATGCTGAAACAGGAAAGGGCCTTCCCCAAACTATTACCACAAAGTTGGAAGCACAGAATCATCTAAAATGTCACTATGCTGTAGTGTTAAGATTTCCCTTCACTGGAACTAAGGGGCCTAGCCGGACCAGGACAGAAGATTTTTGCACGATACACGATTCAGCACTCGCCGGTCCTGTTCTGTGAGCTTGTGTGGCCTACCACTTCGCGGCTGAGCCATTCTTGCTCCTAGACATTTACACTTCACAATAACAGCACTTAGAGTTGACCAGGGCAGCTCTAGCAGGGCAGAAATTTGACAAACTGACCTGTTGGAAAGTTGGCATCGTTTCACTGAGCTCTTCAGTACGGGCCATTCTACTGCCTATGTTTGTCTATGGGGATTGCATGGCGGTGTGCTCAATTTTATACACCTGTCAGCAATGGCTGTGACTGAAATAGCCAAATCCACTCATTTGGAGGGGTGTTGACATACTATATAGTGTATATTCACGATGATGGCTTCTACAATTACCATCGAAGTCCCTTCAATCTTACAGCGATGCCATTTATCTATTGTTTACTTCAATTACTACTCTAATGACTTCCGGACCAGCAATGATAATCATACCAAAAGATTTATTAGAATGAATTCTGATTCATTTACAGTATTAAAGTAAACATATTTTGTATCAACAGCACTTGCTCTAATCAGACACTCAAAACAGAAACAAAAGAGGAGTCTCATCTTCAGAAAACTTGATACAGGAAAGAGCATTGTATCTGCAATGAGCCATTTACTGATCCCATTATCTTGCACCATCCCCTGTATACTCCAGCACCCTGGAAAAAAGGAAAACCGCAAGAAGCCAAACAGATAGACAGCTCCTAATACAATCTGGTACAGAGCAGCGGAAATACCCAGCAGATCTCAATAGGGATGAGCTATGCTTATGAAACATGCCCAGCTGACTCACTAGCCCTGTTTATACCTGGTTCTACATGCGTCTTTTGTCCTGATCATTCGGATTGTGCCCACATTTTTAGACAGGTGTAGACAATTAAAAATGCATTGTGAACTGATTTTGATCAGATATTATAACTGTAAACGAGCAAGATCAGGACAAGATCAGTACAAAGGATGCATGTTAGCGGAAGGTATAAACGGGGCTACTGATTCCTCCCAGAGTGTTTCATTTGTAAAAAATTAAGGCCCAAAAACAACACAACAGCTCTCTGTTTCTAACAACTGGAGCAGACCAGCTCTTCCCTCTGCACCCTCAGGCATACAGAGGACTAGGTCGATGCGTTCAGGACTGTTCTGTTCAGGGCTTCAACAGTAGGATGCTCTTATAATATGTGACACTTGATATTAACATTCTGTGTAAGATCAACATCTGTCCATCATTTACAATGTGATAGACCGCAGCTAATATAATACCCCTCCCATGACAAATCAGATATTACATACAGTATGCTTATCCAACAGTGGTCTGTATTTAAGGGTCAGTGAATGTTTTCATAAGGTGTGAGGAAAATTTTCTGTTAAGCCCTACTAATACTAGTGTACTAAAATATCCTTATTTAAGCCTGGGCATTGGGCTAGAGATAGTTAAAGAAACTAAATCATGTAAGCTAAGTAACAAAGGTAAAGATAATTAAGATATCTTATCTGCGGAATATGCTTTTATGATTGAACTGTTGAAACTCTTGTTATTAGAATGTCTCCTTTTGGGCTCTGGTGTTGGCAGCTGTGCTTCCTCCCTCAAATGGGCCTCAGTCCCATTGGGTCCAGAAAGGGGAGAATTCATGCTTATCTATCACATGTCGCTGTTGCTATGCAGAATATCAGCAGGGAGTATGGCAAAGAAAGTCAGAAGGAAAAATGGTTTCCATATGTGACCTGTGTGTCTTCATTGCAAACCATGTGAAGGGATGGCGTGAATAATGGGGAACCAATCACTTGTCTCCACAGTGTTTGTGTGTCAGTCACCTCTTCCTAGAGGGAGATTGTTCTCTCTCCTAGTTCAAGGTGGAAACTAAGTGACAACAAATGTCCTAAGTTCTTAGTACTGAACAAAACAAGTTATTTGTATTTGGGGCCCAAGGTCTGGCACGGGATGTGTGGGGTTAGTGTTTGGAACCATTGTACATCATATCTGAAGTTGCACCTATCCTGAGTTAGTATATATCCCAGAAGTTAACTCCACTCAGGGGGCTCTCACGGCACCACCTGCGGGGGTGCGGTGACCAGTCTCCTTGTTATAACAAATCTTTTAATAAAAGTAATACCTTGATTAATTTTGCCTCTCCTCATTATTGACCAAGGGTAGAATTTCCATCACAAAGGTGTCACACAGTGTATGAATAAAAGATAAGGACCATTTGGCTATGGGCCTGTTAAGTTTGTAACCACCAAATATATGAAACTTTCATTAGGTCAGAACATATGTAAAATAAACAGACCTATGTTATAATACAGATATGAAAAGTATAACTAAAGTATCAAACTGACGAAACCATCAACAGAAATAAATTCAGCATCAATTCTAAAATAGAATTTAAAAAATATTGCATAGACAACATATTTGAACATTTCAGGTATTAAAAGGTTTCTTCCATATACACGGAACAAAAATATAAATGCAACATGTAAAGTGTTGGTCCCATGTTCTCTCAAATTTTGTGCACAAATTTGTTTACATCCCTGTTAGTGAGCATTTTCCCTTGGCAGAATAATCCATCCACGTGACAGGTGTGGCATATCAAGAAGCTGATTAAACAGCATGCTCCTTACAAAGTTGCACCTTGTGCTGGGGCCACTAATATATGCGGTTTTGTCACACAATAAAATGAAGTTTTTAGGGAGCGTGTAATTGGCATGCTGACACCAGGAATGTCCACCAGAGCTGTTGCCAGATAATTTCATGTTCATTTCTCTGACATAAGCTTAGTTTTATAGAATTTGGCAGTACGTCCAACCGGCCTCACAACCGCAGACCACGTGTAACCATGCCAGCCCAGGACCTCTACACCTGGCTTCTTCCCCTGTGGGGATCGTCTAAGACCAGCCATCTGGACAGCTGATGAAACTGGGTTTGCACAACTGAAGAATTTCTGCACAAATTGTCAGAGTCTCAGGGAAGCTCATCTGTGTGCTCATCGTCCTCACCAGATCTTTGCCTGACTGCAGTTCGGCATCATAACCGACTTCAGTGAGCATATGCTCACCTTAGATGGCCACTGGCACACTGGAGAAGTATGCTCCTCACGAATTAATCCTGGTTTCAACTGTACCGGGCAGATGGCAAATGATCTGTATTGTGTCGTGTTGATGAGCGGTTTGCTGATGTCAATGATGTGAACAGAGTGCCCTGTGGTGGTGGGGTTATGCTATGGGCAGGCATAAGCTATGGACAACAAACATAGCATTTTATTGATTGCAATTTGAATGGACAGAGATACTGTGCCGAGATCCTGTGGCCCATTGTTGTGCCATTAATCCATTGCCATCACCTCATGTTTCAGCAAGATAATGCACGGCTCCATGTCGCAAGGATCTGTACACAATTCCTGGAAGTTGAAAATGTCCCAGTTCTTCCATGGCCTGCATACACACCAGACATGTCACCCACTGAGCACATTTGAGATGCTCTGGATCGATGTGTACGACAGCATGTTCCAGTTCCTGCCAATATCCAGCAACTTTGCACAGCCATTGAAGAAGAGTGGGACAATATTCCACAGGCTACAATCAACAGCCTGATCAACTCTACGCAAAGGAAATATGTCGCACTGGCTGCATGAAGCAAATGGTGGTTTTCTGCCCTTTCTTCTTTTTAAGGTATCTGTGACCAACAGATGTATATGTATTCACATTCATGTGAAATTCATAGATTAGGGCCTAATGAAATCATTTCAATTGACTGATTTCCATGTAAGACCTATAACACCGTAAAATCTTTGAAATTGTTGTGTTTATATTTTTGTTCAGTGTACATTATTAAGTACATACATTCCAGTACTGGAATAATATCCAGTAAGTTCTAGAAAAAAGGATGGGGAAGAGAAGACAGGACAGATCTAGCATTCAATCATCCTCTACATTACAATGAAATACAGTATGCTCCTATTTGTGACTCAATATCAGAGGTTGCTGTTCAACACGTTGCCTGTTGATACTGTAGTAAATGGGATGAGAAGCATATACTGTCTGCACAATCACATTTTGTCTGAGGCATGACCAGAACCATGTTTTTGCTATAGC